>NC_139516.1:42630267-43830267 GCF_947247035.1 Vipera ursinii
CAATAGAAAATTGGACCAAGCATGCTGTAAACATTACATTGTTTCTTTCCTTGGAAAAGAGGAAAGAAACAATGTAATGTTTACATCACGGAAACCTGGTTGGGCCCAGAGGGTGGTATCCCCCTGGTTGATCTTTGCCCACCAGGCTTCCGGGTGCTTCCGGGTGCTACACCGGCCTCGGACTCAGGGTAGGGGTGGGGGAGTGGCTGTGGTTATGAGGGAGACCTTATGTCCGCAGGAGGCCACCGTTCCTCAGATAGTCGGGTGTGAATCTCTCTTATTGAGGTTTGGTCCTAGGGTGCAGTTGGGCTTGCTGCTGGTGTACCTTTCGCCTAGTCGCGCAGCAGCAGCCCTGCCTGAGCTTCTCGATATCCTCTCAGGGCTGGTGATTGAGTTTCCCAAACTTATGGTTTTGGGAGACTTCAATCTACCATCCCTGGGAGGAGCATCTGAGTTAGCTCGGGAGTTCATGGCTTCCATGACGGCCATGGACCTGACGCAGGTAATTCATGGACCGACTCATGAGGGAGGCCACACCCTTGACTTGGTTTTCTTATCTGGTCGGTGGTTAGATGATCTTGGTGGGGGCTCCCCAATTGTTATGCCCCTGTCATGGACCGATCATCATCTCCTGCGGTTGGTCTTCCGTTTTGCCACTCCCCACCGTGGGGTTGTTGAGCCAACTAGATGGTTCCGCCCCAGGTGCTTAATGGACCCTGAGAGGTTCCAGGCAGCACTGGGGTCCCCACCTGCCTCCTCAGCTCACAGCTTGGCAGATGCCTTAGTGGAAGCCTGGGAAAGGACGGCCACGGAGGCACTTGACCGAGTTGTACCCTTGCGGCCCCTGATCCGGCCCAGATCCCAATGGGCTCCATGGTTCTCCGCGGAGCTCTGGGAGATGAAGCGTCGGAGATGGGGCCTAGAGAGCGTTTGGAGGTCCAGCCGATCTGAATCCGACCGATTGTGACTAAGAACCCATATTAGGTCTTATCTCGCAGCGATGAGGGTGGCGAGGTCTAACTACTTCGCTGCCCTCATCGCGTCCGCAGATAATCGCCCGGCCGCCCTGTTTAGGGTGACCCGCTCCCTCCTTAATCAGGGGGTGAGTGAGGAACCCTTGCAGAGGTGTGCCGAGGAATTTAGTCAACATCTGTCGGACAAAATCACTCGGATTCGGACCGGTTTGGACTCCGACTGGGCAGTATCGGACGATCAGGACACGAGCGGTCTTGTCAATGTCACCTGGGAGGAGTTCGATCCTGTAACTCCGGAGGAAGTGGACAGGATCATGGGGAGGCTGAGCTCCACCACATGTTTATTGGACCCGTGCCCTTCCTGGCTGGTTTATGCAGCCCGGGAGGGGACACGAGGCTGGTTCCAGGCGGTTATATCTGCCTCTTTGAGTGAGGGTAGTTTTCCCGCCGCCTTGAAAGAGGCGGTGGTAAGACCTCTCCTCAAGAAGCCTGCCTTGGACCCGGCTGTTTTGAATAACTTTCGTCCGGTCTCCAACCTTCGCTTTCTTGCGAAGGTTGTTGAGAGTGTGGTGGCGCATCAGCTCCCTCTGGTCCTGGATGAAGCGGATTATCTAGACCCGTACCAATCGGGCTTCAGGCCTGGGTACAGCATGGAGACGGCATTGGTCGCGCTGGTGAATGATCTCTGGAGGGCTCGGGACAAGGGATATTCCTCTGTCCTAGTCCTATTAAACCTCTCAGCGGCTTTCGATACCATCGACCATGGTATTCTGCTGCGGCGTCTCAGGGGATTGGGAGTGGGAGGCACAGTTCTTCAGTGGTTCTCCTCCTATCTCCGGGGACGCTCGCAGTCGGTGTTGGCAGGGGGGCAGAGGTCGACCGTGAGGCCTCTCGTTTGTGGAGTCCCTCAGGGGTCGGTCCTCTCGCCTCTCCTGTTCAACATCTACATGAAACCGCTGGGTGAGATCATTCGTGGTTTTGGAGTTGGGTATCATCAGTATGCTGATGATACCCAACTTTTCATTTCGACCCCGAACCACCCCAGTGATGCCCTCGACGTGATGTCCCGGTGCCTGGAGGCGGTCCGGGTCTGGATGGGGAGGAACAGGCTTCGACTCAACCCTGACAAGACTGAGTGGCTGTGCGTACCGGCATCTCGGGATATTCAGGATATCCCACCCCTCACTATGGGGGGTGAGTCATTACCTCCTGTAGATAGGGCTCGCAACTTGGGAGTCCTCCTAGATTCACAACTCTCCTTAGAAGACCATATTGTAGCTGTGACTAGGGGGGCCTTCACCCAGGTTCGCCTGGTGCGCCAGTTGCGGCCCTATCTAGACCGGGATGCCTTACGTACGGTCACTCATGTGCTCGTGACCTCTCATCTTGATTACTGCAACGCTCTCTACATGGGGCTACCCTTGAAGACCACTCGGAGGCTCCAACTGGTACAGAATGCAGCCGCGAGAGTTGTACTGGGAGTTTCCCAATACTCCCATGTCACACCTTTGCTCCGCGAGCTGCATTGGCTACCAGTTGTCTTCTGGGTGAGGTTCAAGGTGTTGGTAATGACCTACAAAGCCCTTCATGGCATGGGTCCGGAATACCTTGGGGAGCACCTGCAGCCGGCGTCAACTTCCCCCGCCCAGTACGCTCCCACAGAGAGGGCCTCCTCAGGGTGCCACCGGTCAAAGAATGCCGACTGGTGGCCCCCAGGGGGAGGGCATTCTCTGTGGGTGCACCGGATTTATGGAACCATCTTCCGGTTGAGCTCCGGATGGCGCCCGATCTCCGCTCCTTCCGGCGCGATCTTAAAACCCATCTCTTTAAACAAGCTGGCCTGGCCTGATGGGGTGGGGTGGGATTTTTATAAATGAACTTTAATTTTAATTTGTATCAATTTTATGGGCATTGTTTAATCATGTTTTAATAATTTTAATTTTTGTATCTAGTTTTTATGTATTGCCCTGTTCACCGCCCTGAGTCCCCAGGGAGAAGGGTGGTATATAAATTAAATTAATAATAAATAAATAAATAAATAATAAGAACTACCAATGGAAAGTAGTTAGAATTGGCACTATTTGTCACTTTACATGAGACAGAAAATATATTCCAATCTTCACTACTGGAAATGTTGCCTCTATTAGGGGGTTGTTTATACTTCATTGTTTTGAAAAAGAAAGCATGATAAAAGGCACAGACTTATATGGAATTTCATTGAATAGATCTGAGTTTTTAAAATATGGATATAACTTGCCTAGAGACAAAATGAATCTCACATTAACAGGAAGGACTTATTGATCGGCCATTTTGTCTGTTGTCTGGGTGCTATTTGCTGGTGGCAATTAACGTCATGCTCACAGTCAGTTCATGATCCTACTTTCACTTCATTTGGTCCTTTTATCTTTATTCTCGATGTAGATTGGACACTGCTTCAGATGGAGAACATCTTGGGTCAGTATCTATAATAAGGTCTAAAAGTTATAATATAATATTAAGTATATTTTTCTGAAACATGCACAGAAGCAAAAAATATGATATCATATATTATCCAGGTAAGTTGCAGAACCTAGCTAATTTTGGCTGATTTTGAAGAAGCAGAATCAAGATCTATCTAACACTTGGGAATCATCTAGAAATCCCAGGACTATAAGGTAGAATGTGAGTCAGAAAAAGCATTCCAGAAGAAGGCATTGGCAAATCCTTTGCGTATTAACACCAGAAAAATTCCTGTGTATATATCTAAGAGAATTGATGATGATGATGATAATAATAATAATAATAATAATAATAATAATAATAATAATAATAATAATAATAATAAAGTTGCAAGGGACCTTGGAGGTCATCTATTCCAACTCCCTCAGACAGGAAACCCTATACCATTTCAGACAAATGGTTGTTGAGTCTCTTCTTAAAAACTTCCAGTGTTGGAGCATTGACAACTTCTGGAGGCAGATTGTTCCCCTGATTAACTGTCTAACTGTCAGGAAGTTTCTCCTTAGATCTAGGTTGCTTCTCTCCTTGATTAGTTTCCATCCATTGCTACTTGTCCTGCCTTCAGGTGCTTTGGAGAATATCTTGAGTCACTCCCTTTTCTTTCTGGCAACCCCTGAGATATTGCAACACTACTATCATGTCACCCCTAGTCCTTCTCTTCATTAAACTAGACATACCCATGTTCTAGCCTCCAGTCCCCTTATCATCTTTGTTGTTCTTCTCTATACTCTTATACTTTTTTTTAGAGTCTTAACATCTTTTTTTTACATCGTGGTGACCAAAACTGGATGCAATATTCTAAATATGGCCTTGCCACAGCGTTTTGAAATGGTATTAACATTTCATGTGATCTTAATTCTATCCCTCTGTTAATGCAGCCTAGCACTGTGTTGGCTTTTTTGGCAGCTGCAGCATGCTGCTGGCTCATATTTAATTGATTATCCACTAGGACTCTGAGATCCCTCTCACAGTTGCTACTATTGAGCAAGGTACCACCTATTCTGTACCTGTGCGTTTGGTTTTTCTTGCCTAAATGTAGAACCTTACTTTTTTCACCATTGAATTTCATTTTGTTAGATAGCGCCCAATGTTCAAGTCCATCCAGATCCATCTGTATCTTAAGCCTGTCTTCTGGAGTGTTGGCTGTTCCTGCCAGCTTGGTGTCGTCTGCAAATTTGATGAGTTCTCCATCTGTCCCCTCATCCAAATCATTGATGAAGATATTGAAGAGCACTATGCCTAAAACAGAGCCCTGGGGCACCCAGCTACACATTTCCCTTCATGTAGATGCAGTTCCATTGAGGACCACACGCTGAATACAGCAGGTCAGCCAGCTACGAATCCATCTGGTGATGATGCTGTCTAACCCACCTTTTTTAATCTTATCAAGTAGTAGGTTGTGGTCTACTTTATCAAATGCCTTACTGAAGTCCAAGTAAATTATATCCACAGCATTTCTCTGGTCCACTATTTTTGTCACCTGATCAAAGAATGCAATAAGATTTGTCTGACCCAAAGGAGATGTTATCTTAGATGTGTATTCACAAATGAAGCTTGTATTATTTCATTCTTAAATAAAATGCAGCATAAGTAAAGAAGAGAACACCCATTCAGTTTGCTGTGGTTTATTAACTACCTTACAGAAGAGTTTGAAATAGAAGCTCAAAATTTATGGTACAGTAATGCAGTCGTGCTTATACTTGACTCAGTTCAATATTATAAGAAGCACCTAATATTAGCTGACAATGAAGACAACTACTTTGCTTTGGCAAAGTTTTTAAATATACCATAATCGTGGATCATGTTGTATTACATAAAGTGAATAAAGCCTGTTAGATATCTGTCAATGAAGAACATTAATCATTTCCTCTCGTGTTCCCTGCCTGCAGATCTTTAGAGCTGTCATAGCACAAGGTGATGTTTGGCTTGCCTGCCTTATGACTCAGTTCATGAGGCAAAACCCTCAGGCAAGGACAAACATTTCATCTTATATAAACTGTGAATAGCACATGAAAAGCCTTTTGGACAACTACAACTGTCCAAAAGCCTTTTGGACAACTACATAAAAGCTCTTCACATTCACCAAAAATGAGGCTTCTTCTGCATCATCTTAGGGTAAGTCACAGGTTGGCACAAGCACTCTTAAAATTACAACATGGGCCCTTTGCAGTTATAGTAGCAACATGAAGTTTACTCGGTAATAGTCAGGTTATAAGTTATTAGCTTACAAGCTAGCAGGAGAGGAAGAGTATTGACAGGTTTTAACTTTGGTGTTGGAGAAGACTCCTGAGAATATTGTGGACAGCCAAGAAAACAAACAAATGGATCATCAAACAAATCAATCCAGAATTCTCTCTCAAGGCACAAATGTCCAAATGGCTCAAACTACCCTACTCTGAACCCACTATATGAAGGCCCAGCTCCCTAGAAAAGCCTTTAATGCTGGAGAAATTGAAAGGAAGAAGAAGATGACCAGCAGCAAGATAGATGGACTCAGTTATAGTGGCCATGAGTGCACCATTGAAAAGTTTGAAAAACTGAGTTAGGTAGATTTTCTTCATGACAGTCTATCTCAGACATGTCAAACACAAGGCCCGGGGGCCAGATCTGGCCCACGAAGTGGTTTCATGTGGCTCGCGAAGCCATCCTGGAAACAGTGAGGGAACGGCCCCCGCTGCCTTGGCTCTGGCCCAGGCCGGCCAGGAGCCAATGTACAATTTTGTGGTGGTCATCTATGCTGAAATACATTTAGTCTTATCTCCACAAGGCCATCTGGAAACAGTGAGGGACCGGCCCCTGCCGCATCGGCCCCGCCCCCTGGGTGCACGCTAGGGAGGTATCACCCTTTGTGAGGAATGAAGAAATGCACCATCGCCTGGAAGTGGCCAGCACATGGCCCTGCCTACTTTGGGCAGGCTAGGGGCTGGGCAGCGTTGTGCTTCTCTTCAGATTTGTGCCACCCGGCTCAGCCTCTGACGCGCATGGCGCTGTGAGGAGAGGGCCATGTACTGGCCACTTCCAGGCGATGGTACATTTCTTCATTCCTCATGAAGAATGACACTTCCCCAGCTGCGTTTCTTGCCTGTTTTTCTCCTTCCCTCATCTCAAATATTTTCCCATCACTCTGTTCTTAGGAAGGAAGGAAGGAAGGAAGGAAGGAAGGAAGGAAGGAAGGAAGGAAGGAAGGAAGGAAGGAAGGAAGGAAGGAAGGAAGGAAGGAAGGAGAGGGAGGGTCTGAGGGAAGTCCTGCCTTAGTCCTTCCCTGCTGCCCTTTCACCATCCCCTTGCCCCCTCCTCCTGGCCTAACCTGGGTGGTCTCCCATCCTATTGCTAAGGAAGCTTTGGAAACAAAGCCAGGTCTCCTCACATGGAGAGGAAGTGGGCCTCCCTCTTGACGTTACCCTCATACCCATCATGAGCAACCTGGCTAAGGAGAGCAAGCACAGCAGCTGGACACCCCCTTGGGGAAGTGGGGGTGGGCTTAGTGTTGCGGATGCTTGAGGGCTAGGCTGGGCATTTGACCTCCACATCACCGTCCAGCCTCCCCTCCCCCACATGGCCTGAGAGGAACAGTGAGGCTCCGCCAGTGGACCATGCCTCAGCACTTGCGCCAGTCCCATCTCCTTCTGCCAGAGACCCTCAGATTTGTCCCACTCCTGCCCAGGCCCCCATAGGCACCATTGATGCCATGCCCACCCAGTAGGTCACACACACTCCAGTCACACCCAACTAGTAGGCCACGCCCACCCTGGCCACACCCATCCGGCCCCGCAAGGGTAACCGCACTGCTGATGCGGCCCTCAATGAAATTGAGTTTGACACCCCTGGTCTATCCCTATGTAGAAAATGACTTGATAGCAAATAAACAATCAATTATTATTGCTCCAGGGAAGTAAAATACTGATGATAGGATTCCCAGGTTGATGATTATGGAAAACATACCAGCAAGGCATTGGGACAACATCCATTCCATCTATGTTCCGTGATGATTTTAGTCCCAATATATTATTAAATAATTCTTGAATATAAAAAAACCCATTAGCCAGATGATTAGTATTAACAGCTATTGATTGATTATTAATAAGTTATTTGTCTAAAATATAAAGTAAGGTACTATTTCTATTGTGGAGTCTCACTTTAAGTGTCACACAAAACCAGCAATTTGCAACTAATTAAATATATAATTTGGCCTCTAGCATCTCTTATATTTAGCTAGGAGTACCAGAAAGGACTCCTTTATAGTGCCCCACTTGTGATTAGTTAGTTCTTTTCAGGATGTGTTGCAAAGAAAAAAGAGAGATTACAGTATTTCTAAGAGTAGTATGCTGGGACTTGTAGACATGTAGCTCTTCAGTTGTACAGTTCAATGGCAAGTTGTACTTAGACTAGAATGGCCTTTGATATAAAACCTTTAATAAACTCTTTGCTGTTTCTGTTTATATATGGACAGGCTCTAGTGTTTTGTTGCAACAGTCTTGTGGCATCTTAAATACTACTAAATTTAATACTGCATGAATGCATTACAGTGCACTTTATCAACTACATGGAATCTAGCTTTTGGAATGGAGTTTTAAATGCAAGTACAATTCTTTAGAAAGGGTGGGATGATGGATAGAAAGATGAGAGACAAAGTTATCTATAGTTTATGACATTAATAAAATTGTAGTTATTTGTGGCAACCATTCCTGATCCTATAATTTCTCTTTAAATGATGAGAAATAGATTTATACCTCTTGATGAATTCTAGCTCAGGTACTTCTTGATGAAATTGATCTTGATAGTTTCTTTATTTAATAAATATATTAAATATTAAACAATAATATATTTAATTCCTTTATTGATAATTCAATAAATCCCCTTTCCTCTTAAGATAAGTGACAATTTCTTGGGAATCCAGAGTTTCCTATCAATTTCTGGATTATGCCACGTTGGATACCACATATATGCTTTTACTTGTTTGGCCAATATATATTCCTGACAATCTATAATATATTGGAAGATAATAAGGTATATTTCTCTTGACGTTGTAGCTGAAGTTGCTGGTAATTTATTGCCAAAGAAAATATGGAGATGTAGGAACACCTGTATCTATATCATTGTGGCACAGACTATTGTTGCTGTTGTTGTTAGCTGCGAAGTCATCTCCGACCCATTGCAACCCCATGGACAATGTTCCTCCAGGCCTTCCTGTCCTCTACCATCTTCTGGAGTCCATTTAAGCTCACGCCTACTGCTTCAGTGACTCCATCCATCCACCTCATTCTCTGTCGTCCCCTTCTTCTATTCTGTTGCGGTTGTTTTGATTGTGACATTGTAAACCACCTAGGATTGTATAATTTCAGTGGGGTAAAAATCAGATAAATAAATATATAAACATCAGTATTATTTCCCCATAATGGTAACAAGTTGGATATGCTAAGGAGCTTGCCCAGAAAAAATTGATGAGTTTGTGATATAGGAGATGGTTATGAGTTATGAAAAGAAGCAGGAAGGGAAAGCATGCAGAGCCTGGCATCTGGAATTCCTCCAAGCCACTTAATAGCAGTGGTGATCTGCATCATGTGACCAAGAGGGAGGGAGGTCCAGAAGGGGACAGCTGCCCAATTGCTTTTTCCAAAGTTCAAGCTTCTCTAGTGGCAGCTTGTACTGGAAACAGTAAATTCAAGAATCTTTTTCAAAGCCCTGATGAGTAAGATTGGTTAAGAAGAAAAATCACAACGTAAGAATTTGGGCTATTACTTTCAAATGAAGAATATGAATCTAGGCAAATTAGGATGGGATAATTCTGATACTTGCTCTCACATAGTCCTAATGTAAAAGAGAGGAAACCTGTCCCTATATTAAAAGAGGGGCACACTGCATCTCTTAATTGTTTAAGAAATTGATGTTAATCATCTTGCAATAGCTGGTCAGCCCTATCTGAATCCAACCTCATTTTGAATTTACTTTCTTTTGCCTGTTTCTCTCATCTCACCAAACTTTATTATATTCTATTCTGGTTTTGGTCAATTATCTTGATGATGGTTGGACATAGACCCAAGATGTCTTTCATGTATATTCTTTCCAACATCTGAGTTCTTCGGGAGAAGGGCGGTATAGAAATTTAATAAAAAATAAATCTTCAGTTAGAAAAAATAAAAATCACAAAACTTAGACTTCTGATTAAATTCCAAAATGTAATCTCAGTAGGACAGTTTTGTTAATTTTTCAGTGAAATAATATTGGTGAAATCAGAGTAATACATTCAAATATTTTATTGGGATATACAGTTGTAAGTCCACTCTTTAAAAAAAAACCAAGCAAGAATCTTGATGAGTAACACATGACGGTGACACATATGACCTTTTCAGAATTTTTCACCAGGGAAGAGGAGAGGGAGAAGCCCAGTAAGAAATCACTGAATCCCTTCATAAAGTTATCACAAACTGAGTCAGGGAAAGTCCGTTCTTAACAAATGATTCCTGACAAATATAACTTTGTGTTGCATGTAGAGACTGAAGTATGTTCTCACCCACCACATCCCAAATTAAAATTGGAAGTCTAATAATCATACTGGCAATGTTAAGCATTTCAGGCATTTTTCAAAAAAAAAAAGTTGCATATAGCAATAATCAAGAGAGGCTATAATCAACTGTGGCTGGTTTAGAAAAATGCCCTAGCTGTAATTGTGCAAACACACTTCTTTTCATAGTTGCCATCTGCAAAATCCAGTGAGAGTTAGTACTCATGTATTGTAAAGCTATCTTCCTGAATGAGTGCAGCCTTATTCCACACAGACTTTAATCTCAAACTGCAAGTCCACTTTTCTTCTTACTTACACTACCTCCATCTAGTCTGGATTGTATTTCAAGTTAATCTCTCATTCATACCATTATCAAAACTAGTTAACAAGATATTGATTGCTTTCTAAGAATTAAATGGTGTGGTGGAGTAGAACTCCAAAGCTCCACAAGTATTTCCATGAAGATTGTAAAAATCATAGAGAACAGATACTCTTTGGGACACCAACATTCAAGCAGTAATCTCCCAGCACCATCTTCTGGACATATCTCACAAGGAAAGATTGGAATCATTATAATACAGTGTCTCTAAACTGCAACTCTCCTAGGCTAGTAAACCAACTGAGTTCTCAAAAGCAAAGAAGATACAATGGGACAATAGTAACAGACCATCCAGGCTTCAACAGCACTGCTGACAAGTGAGGCAGGTGTTATGTATGCAGGCACCTGCATAGCAACAGCCACCAGGGGGCATTGGCCTGGATGGTTTCGGTGGGAAACCCAGTTCCGGCGGGAAACCTAGGGCCAACCCCATTGGCTGTCTGCTTACCTGGCTAGGTATTTAAGGAGGCCAGGTAGCCCTCATTCCCCAGTTCACTACCCCCCTTCAATAAAGAGCTGAACTCACACACCGGCTGGCATCTCTTCCTTGCGTCGGACCCACTACACAATAGTGGCGATGAAGGTGGGATTGCTGCTGACCAAGAGCTGAAGTCACCGGGCAAACGCTCCGCGAGCTGAAGGGAAAGGCATTTTCCTTCCTTCTCCCCCACGACCGCCAGCCGACCGGGTCAGCCGACCGGACCACGCCGGTCACTGCATCCGCAACTGAGACCACACACCGCACCTCGACCGAGACCGCAAGCCACACCGCCATGGCAAGAGCCGGACAACCCCGCGATTTTGACACCCGCCATCCCGAGACCTGGGCCCGCTACCTGGCTCACGTTGAACTGTACATGCAGTTCAACCAGATATCCGAGGACGGTGCAAAGGCGGCAGCACTGCTTTGCCTCGGGGGGCCAGCGCTGTTGGAGATCGCCGCAAACCTGTTCCCCCAGGAGGCTATCAACACCGTCGCGTACCGGGACCTCGTGGCCAGACTCAACGCACACTTCAAGCCCCGATGCTCCAAGGTGGCCGCACGGTCGCAGTTCGAAAAAAGGGACCAGCGCCCCGACGAGACCGGTGCCAACTTCCTCGCCGCCCTACGAGAAGCCGCCGTCGCCTGCAGGTTCTTGAATTTGGAGGAGCGGCTATGGGATCAGCTGATCTGTGGCCTACGAGACAGGCGGCTGCAAGAGCGCCTGTTCGAGAGAGAGGAAGTTTCGCTCCAGGAAGCCGAGGACGCCATCCTAGCCCACGAAGCGGCCTGAGGGGCCGTCCAAGCATGCCAGGAAACCAGGTCTGGCAACCAGGCGACCAACATCCACCGGCAAAGCACCACAGAGGAGGACGACCATAGCAGCGACATCCTCCAGCAGAAGTCGACCCCCAACCAGTGAGCCAGACGCCCAGACAAGCCAAGGCCTCCCAGCAATGCCACCAACCCTCAGAGGTGCGCAGGGTGTGGTGGGAACCACGTGCGCAGCCTCTGCAAGTTCCGGTCCGCCACGTGTCGGGCCTGCAAGAAAACAGGCCACATAGCCGCGGTCTGTCATAGCCGCCGCCCCCGAGAGGAGATCCATGAGCTGCAACTGGAGGAACCGCTGTTTGAAGGTACTGGGGCCCCGACCAAAATGCGAATTGGCTATGTTGAGAGCCGGCTGGCCATTAACCACACGGGTAGCCGCCGGCTGCTCAAACCCAAAATTAGATTAACAATCCGCTTGCAAGGCGTCCCTTGCAGCATGGAGCTTGACTCCGGATCAGCGGTCTCAATCATTTCAGACGAGACCCTTAACTTCATAACCAGCTGGAGCAAGCAGCGGACTAAATTACGGCCTACAAAATTAACCCTGACCAATTTTCAGAATTCGCCGGTCAAGGTAAAGGGGAAGGCCACCGTTTTGGTGGGGTTCAAGGGTCGCGAAGGGCACCTGGACGTTGTAGTGGTAGAGGGCCGCAGAGCCAGTCTGGTAAGGCTAGACTGGTTTGAGGCCCTGGGAATCACCGTCTCCGGGATCCATTGGATCCAGGGGGTCTCCGTCGAGGCCGTCTGCCGGGAGTTCGCAGACGTCTTCGACGGGTTGTTGGGCAAGTACACAGGGCCCCCCATAGCGTTCAAGCTGAACTTGAACATTGCCCCCGTTAGGGTCCAGCCGCGGCGAGTCCCCTTCACGCTCAAACACAAAATCGAGCGCGAATTAGATAAGCTGGTGGCACAGGGAATCTTAGAGCCCATCGACGGGGGGAGTGGGAAACCCCTATCGTAACCCCCCTCAAATCCAATGGGGAAATAAGGATCTGCGCCGGCTACAAGTGTTCGGTGAACCGCGCCCTGAACCCGCACGCTTACCCGGTCCCCACGGTCAGCCATGTTCTCGCCTCCCTCCAAGGTGGCGCCATCTTTGCAAGGCTCGATCTTGCGCAGGCGTACCAGCAACTCACAGTTACTAGGGCAATAGCTGACATTCAAACCATAGTAACACACGGGGGCGTTCTGGGTGAACAGGCTGCAGTTTGGAGTCAGTGTTGCTCCTGGCATCTTCCAAGAAGTTATGGAGAAGACTCTCAAGGGCATCCCTGGAGTCTGCCCTTACTTTGATGACATCCTGATAGCAGGAGCATCAGCAGAGGAACTGGCAGGTAGGGTTAGGAGTTCACTGTCTACACAGACCACAAACCACTCACAACGGACAGGCAGACCCCCCAAATTCTGTCCCCCAGAATGCTCCCGTGGTCCATCTTCCTTGCAGCCTACAATTGCAAGCTGATGCACAAGCCAGGGAAGGAGATGGGCCACGCAGACGGTCTAAGTAGGCTTCCTTTAGACACCCCGGATCCAGACCCAGCCCCAGCCACACAGATCCTAGCCCTGCAGGAGCTACCGGAGTGTCCCATTCATGCCAAGGACATTGCCAGCCACACAGCCACAGACAACATCATGGGCTGGGTGCACTCATGGGTTTGCATGGGGTGGCAGGGCAAATCCCCGGGGCCGGAGTTCCAGGCCTATTTCACCAGACGTGATGAGATCTCCACGCACAACGGTTGCCCCCTCTGGGGTAGCAGGGTCATCATTCCCACTGTTACTACGGGCCAGGGTATTGGACTCCTTACACGAGGGACACCCGGGGGTGGTCAGGATGAAGGCTCTGGCCAGAAGCTACCTCTGGTGGCCAGGGTTGGACAAGGACATTGAGGAGTGGGTCAAGGCCTGTTACACGTGCCAGAGATCCAGGCCAGAAATGCCACACGCACCAGTGCACCGGTGGGAGGCCACACACACCCCCTGGTCCCGCATCCACATTGACTATGCAGGGCCATTCCAGGGCCAACTGTTTTTGGTAGTGGTGGACAGTCACTCCAAGTGGTTAGAGGTAGTCCCTGTTCCCAACATGACCTCAGGGAGGACAATCCAGGTGCTCAGAGCGCTCTTTGCCACACACGGCCTCCCTGACGTAATTGTGTCTGATAACGGGCCTCAGTTTACCGCTAATGATTTCCAGGTGTTCTTGAAGGCGAACTGGATTAGGCATGCCACCTCCACACCCTTCCATTCATCAACCAACGGGCAAGCTGAACCGATGGTAAGGACGACCAAAGACGCACTCCGGCGCATCATCAGTGGGGACTGGCACCACAGGCTGGCGAAATTCCTGCTCGCCCAACACACTACACCATGCGTGGCTACCGGGAAGAGCCCAGCAGAACTGCGATGGGGGAGGCACCTCATCACCAAGCTGGACCGTTTACACCCAGACCGGGTAGCAGCCGAGACCGTAAGGCCACCATCACCATCATCACCATCATCACCATTGCCATCATCACCTGCGCACAGGGTTCTCAACGTAGGGGACCTGGTCTGGGCAAGGAACTACGGGGCTGGACATCCATTGGTTCCGGGGACAGTGGTTGAGAAAACAGGACCCCTCTCTTACATCGTGGGGGTGGAGGGGGACAGATGCATAAGGCGACACATCGACCAGCTCAGAGGAAGGGTCCCTGAGCGCACCACACACGCCCAACAGGAGAGCCACACTCCAGGAGAGGTCAACCAGCCGGGAACTGCACAGAGCAGGAACCAGAGGAGGAGGGCCTCCTGATCCCAGCTCTTTGCAACCCTGCACAGAGGCGCCAGACGGTCCACCCGGCCACACATGACACCTGCCTACCTATCGGACTATGTGTGCAAGTGACCCCCACACAATGGCATCGTTGTGTTTTTTTATACTAGTGTTGAATCAGTGTACATAGTTGTAGTTAGTTGCAAGTTGTTTCATTGTATGTGGTTCTTCTCTAAGGGGGGAGGGTTGTTATGTATGCAGACACCTGCATAGCAATAGCCACCAGGGGGCATTGGCATGGACGGTTTTGGCGGGAACCCCAGTTTTGGCGGGAAATCTAGGGCCAACCCCATTGGCTGTCCGCTTACCTGGCTAGGTATTTAAGGAGGCCAGGTAGCCCTCATTCCCCAGTTCACTACCCCCCTTCAATAAAGAGCTGAACTCAAACACCGGCTGGCATCTCTTCCTTGCGTCGGACCCACTACACAATAGCAGGAATTTTCTCAAGTGCTTTCAGAAAGCCAACCAGATCCACCACATTCACAGGACAGATCATTTTAACTACTCCTCTATCCATGCAGAGATTTGTAGCAGCTGCTGGTCTAAAACAGATCTGAGAGTGTCCATGACTGTGGGTTACAAAAGGCTTCTCCGCTATTCAATAATCTCTGGCACCAAAAGAACAGAATAAAAATTCTGTTGTGTGCCTGATTGTGTGTGGAGGGATGGTTAGTAATTGGGATCAGCTCATACTATCATGGCAGGCATAATATTCTGAGCTACTCCTAATTAGCAACTTCACTAAGAAAATTAAGATTCTTCAAGAAATCTAGGATAATCTGCTGCCACCCCACAGATTACTCTAGCTAGCTCAGGAAAGAAGTTTATTATACAGAAAGGTGGATATGGCAACATCCCCATCCTTACACCACTCAAAACCAGCAAGAGTTAGCATGATACCACTTCCCTGGTTTCCAGCTCTGCCCTGCTGCATCCAGATTAACTCCCCCTACCTCTCTCAGTCAGGTATTGTTAATACATGCAGATCATTTGGGATGAAATCTTGAATAATAGATGTCAGCAACTGACCTGTATTAAAAATAGAGCCTTTACTTTGGCCGGTCCACTTTTCCTATCATCTTGACTTCCTTGTTTATAGTTTAATTTATTTTTTATTTTTATTACATTTAATAAAATGTAATAGAAAGGAACAGATGCCAACCAACCTCCTGCCTTTTTTTCTCTTATATCCGCAAGATTTCTGCCTCCCATTATATCTCTCCCTGCTACATTATTATTTACTTCATTTCCATTCTCTGTTCCCCACTTTTGCATCCCTGGTCCAGCAAAGAGAACTAGCAAGCCTTCGCATTTTCTTTTTAGATCTATTAAGCAGATTCAGGGCTAACATCCCTTTACACCATGGGGGCAAATGGTGGAAACTCAATAAGAGTATCTTCAGCCATTTAGAGCAATTCTGCAAGTCCTGCAAAGAAAGCTGGTGGGGCAGTTAGTTTTTGTCAGGTCCTTTCCAATTAGTTTCTGGTAATTTTTTTATGTGTTATGGTAGTTTTTTAGACACATGTTACAAAGAAACATGGGTGGGAGAAAATAGATAAAGAGGCATAACTTAAATATTCCATCAGAAACCCAAATCCATTGACAACTTCAAACTCCAAACAAATTCAATATGCGGGTGCATAGCTGATAGACTATGAAGGTAACCTATTTGAACAGCAAAAAACAGACAAGCATTAGAGGGTAACAAAGAGATGCAGAAAACTCTACAATATTCTAACATTTTGTTTTGACAAGAATCATTGGATAGCAAAGTAAATGCATTTGTCATAGCATATACTTGCCCACTCAATTGAGATAGACTTTAGTGAGTTGATATCATGGAGTTCATAAGATCATGATTGACTATATTTTCTAATATGTATAGTGAAATGAACAAGCTATCTGAATTTGGCACTAAATTTGATCTCTCTGGATCAATTTTTAAGTCTACAAAAAAGACACAGGAAAAAAATGTGTATCAGCCAAATTATTCATAGGTCAAATCATTGTCGTAAATATGGACAGATCATACACGATGTTTGTGTGGTGTTGGAATTTACACATAAAAAACCATCTGAGTTATGCTGATAAATTCAGCAGAAGTAGTATGTAAAAACTTTTCTTGTAAATTAAGTAAATTCTGGCTAAATATGATGGGTAATATTATTTGGAAATATCAGTCACCATGAGGATTATTACTGGTTTAATATTATTTAATATTATTTGATCTGGCCAAGATAATTTAATTATGTTAATTTAAACTTTAGGAATTATTAGTACTTTTTTAATTTTTAAAAAGGACTTATTAGTACTTCATAGGATTTATTGACATAACCGCATTGCCTATTTTACCCATAAGCCATTTACCTATTTTTTTCTTTTCATATTTTTGTTTTTGAAGATATCTGCACATAATGGCATGTTGAAATGTTACTATATTCAAGGGGTATATTAAATAAATCTCTATACTACAGAAGTAGCATATTGATGCAATGACCATGACAAGAGTATAAAATTTCCCAGTCTATTTACACAATAGTTTGTCACCTGTTCTCTCTGAAAATGTAGAAACCACCTTATTCTAGAAGAAGTATTAGTTCCAGAGTTTTTTTAAAAAAACAAATGAAAGGCATAACTTTATATGGGGAACTAATCAAATTTGCATTCAACACCAAGCTGGCAGGAATAGCCAACACTCCAGAAGATAGGCTTAAGATACAGGAGGATCTGGACAGACTTGAACACTGGACACTATCTAACAAAATGAAATTCAATGGTGAAAAAAATAAGTTTCTACATTTAGGCAAGAAAAACCAAATGCACAGGTATAATATAGGGCAGACATGTCAAACACAAGGCCCGGGGGCCAGATCCAGCCCGCGAAGTGGTTTCATGCGGCCCGCAAAGCCATCCTGGAAACAGTGAGGGAACGGCCCCCACTGCCTTGGCCCTGGCCCAGAGACCCTTCTTTGGCCAGAGGCCCTCAGATCTGTCCCACTCCTGCCCAGGCCCCCATAGGCACCCTTGATGCGAATGATGTAGAGCTGGCCACGCCCACCCAGTAGGCCATACGCACTCTAGCCATGCCCACCCAGTAGGCCACGCCCACTCTGGCCATACCCACCCGGCCCCCTGAGGGCAACCACAATGCTGATGCGGCCCTCAATGAAATTGAGTTTCACACCCCTGATATAGGGGGTACCTTGCTCAATAGTAGCAACTGTGAGAGGCATCTCAGAGTCCTAGTGGACAATCACTTAAATATGATCCAGCAGTTTGCTGCAGCTGCCAAAAAAGCCAACACAGTGCTAGGCTGCATTAACAGAGGGATAGAATCAAGATCACATGTAGGATTAATACCACTTTACAATGCCTTGCTAAGGCCACACTTGGAATACTGCATCCAGTTTTGGTCACCACGATGTAAAAAAGATGTTGAGACTCTAGAAAGAGTACAGAGAAGAGCAACAAAGATGATTAGGGGACTGGAAATTAAAACATATAAGAAATGGCTGCTGGAATTGGGTATGTCTAGTGAAGAGAAGAACAAGGGGGGACATGATAGCAGTGTTCCAATATCTCAGGGGCTGCCACAAAGAGGACAGAATCAAGCTATTCTCTGGATGGAAACTAATCAAGGAGAGAAGCAACCTAGAACTAAGGAGAAACTTCCTGACAGTTAGAACAATTAACCAGTGGAACAACCTGCCTCCAGAAGCTGTGAATGCTTCAACACTGAAAGTTTTTAAAAAGAGACTGGACAGCCATTTATCCAAAATGGTATACGGTTTCCTGCCTGAGCAGGGGGTTGGACTAGATGACCTTCAAGATCCCTTCCAACTTTATTATTATTATTATATCCACTTATGAGGAACAACATTTCCAAACATCTGTAATTTCCTGCTCTTGCAACTTTTCAATATTCTTCAAAACTACTGGTTGTAATCTAGATAAAATCCACCCTTTTACATTATTGGCAGCTTAAATTCCAAGCAATTTAATGTTATGCAGGAATAAAGGCTTCGGCTGGATTCTTACCATCCCACGTTTTGAAGGATTGTATATATTGCTTCATTGATCATATTTACTGAAATAAATCCATTATTTATTTGGTACTTTTGAAGTAAATAAATTTACATACTACTCACCTTTTTGTTTAACAAATTAAATAACAATGCTACCCCAATTATCATTATTATTTTATCCAACAATATATTCTATTTTTGGTTAAGTCTTGTGATTTAAGTACATTGTTTCATTTGTATATAACTTAGATTGTGTTAATCTCTCTTTACTACTATTTTAAAAAATTATTCTCAAAGCAAAAACACAATATTATATCAAGTGTCATTTGATTGGTGGCTGTTTCTTTACAGCCAACCAGTTCTTAACTGTTCTTATATACTGCATACACATAAATCTGAAAATAACTGAAGAATCCTTCAGATTTGGGGTGTGTAGGCTCTGGAGGGAGAAAAATAGCAGGAAGCTTCATTCCACACAATAATGCTGCAACATTTTTCTGTATATAGGTAATACATCCAGTAAGACTTGTCACTGCTTCAAAAGTGTAACATGTCCAAAAATTTCTAGAATATTTTCCAATATTATTGTCCTTCAATGCAGCTCAACCAAGAAAAGTCAATTCTGTTATGTAGTTCATATTCATTTCAGTGATTTATGAATTTGTTGGAGTACAGAACTATATATAAATTAATCATCCAATCCAGTAAATATAAAGATTCCCTTGAGCTCTGTGTGTCTAATGGTGACTGTATGGATACGTAATTTTCATGATAATAATAAAGAAGTGGTTTCTCAATGCCTTCTTCAGGGATAGTTTTTCTAAAACTTCCCAGTCTAGCCTTCGGCCGAGGGATTTCCCACAGTTTTACTAGGTTGACCATGCTTAGATTTTCCTTTTTTTAAAATATTTTTTATTAAGTTTCATTATGATAAAAATATTAAAGAAACAAAAATTAGAAAAACAAGAAAAGGAAAGAGGAAAGTACAAAGCAGGAGAGAATAATGACTTCCAGCTTTCTTAGGTGCAGTAGATTTTTTAAAAAAACAACATCAACCGTTTGCTTTACATTTCACAATATTTCAAGTCATTTTTCTACTTACAAAATCATGCTAATCTTTGAAATCTAAAGTCAAAGTTTCATTTTTTTTCAGTTTTGAGCAAAAAGTCCAGAAATGATTTCCCTTTTTAAAAAAAACATTTTATTAAGATGTAAAGTAAAATACGAAATACAAAGCAAATAGTAGGACACAATGGGGAGGAAAAAGAGAGAAGAAAGTGAGGGAAAGAGGAAAAAGGAAAAAAAGAGATTGACTTCCAACTTCACCTGTTGCAGTAGAATAAAGCATTAACATCAAGCCTCGACTTTTTACTATTTTACAATAGTAAAAGCTAACCATTTCTGTAATAACAAATCAATCTAATCAGTGAAACCCAAAATCAAAGTTTCATTCTTTTCCATCTCAAGCACAAAGTCCAGAAGTGGTCTCCATGTAGAAATGAAGGTACTTGTATTCTTTTCTTTAATCAAAACAGTCAATTTTGCCATCTCTGCCAACTCCATCAGCTTCCGTAGCCATTCGTCCATTTTTGTACATACAGTAGTCGTGCCGCTATCAACATATACAGGATCAAAGTTCCAATTTTTTTTCAAAATGTTTTTCCATTAAACCCATGTTTAATGTTTATTTTTACTTTAAGGATTTTCTTTATTAAAATGTGAATCCTTCTTGAATATTTCTTTGTTTTATCACATGTCCACCATAAAATTAAAAAAAATCCTTCTTTAAATTTACATTTCTCAGAAACGGTTTCCAAGTTGAAACAAAACTAGATACATTTTTTTCCTTTAATAAAAACAATCAATTTTGCCATTTCTGCTAATTCCATCACTAGTGTATCTTTCAATCTTTGTATAGACAAGATTCTTCCACCATACTTAGTTTTTTCAAGACCAACCACTTTTTCATATTCAGTTTCTGTCAATATATTTTGGTGCTATTCTTGAAAGCCATTATTTTTTATTTCAGGAAATTATTGAATTCCACTCTTAGATATTTCAGTCCTAAAATATTATTTATTTGATATTTGCAAAGATAAATAATATTGTACATCTATTCCGGTCCCTGATTCCTATCCCGGGGCCTTCCACATACCAGCAGCACATCAGTGGAAGATCAGTGCTAGTAATATCCCTTTGTCCCCACACAGCTCCTGGTCTCACATTTAACTTTACTTGTAGAACTGAACTGCCAGTAGAACTCTACTTCTAGTAGAACTCAACTGCTGGTAGGACTCATCTGCTGCTGAACTGAAGAACTTTCAGTTCAATTGCTGCTTCAAAGGAAATAATTTTGCAATGTATCCTCTGGAGATTTGGGGCAGAAACTGCTGCTATTTTCTTTTCCCCTCAAAGTTTCTTCTTTTTCCTGTAGCCAATGTATTTTGGTGTCTTCCCTGGCCTTCTTGGCTGCTGGGAGGAATTTTTTGCCTCTTTCTTACTCAGAGACTAGGTAGAATTGTTTTATTTTACTGTGAAAATTTAATTATTGCAAAAGAAGAAAAATCTGGGAAATCAACTGTCCACAATTTTATGCAGCCATTCATTAGCCAGCTGGAAGAAATATTATTTTTCAGTGGCTCAATAGAAGAACTAAAAACAGCTCAGAGGACAGCTATGAAGAAACTCATATGGCAGTTTAAAAATGTAAATAGAGTAAGGGTAAAATATGATGATTGTATGGAAGTGGTTTCATACCTTTCATAATATTAAATCATCTCTGCTGATTTTATCATAACCTATTGTTTTCTATGCCTAAGAAGACTCTTTGCAGGGGGAAAACAAGATTAATTTTCCTCCAGTTCTTTTGGTGGTAGGAAAGTGTGCTGGATACTTTCCATTGTCTTCATTCTTGAGCCCTACAGTATTTTGCTTGAATAAAGAAGCCAGGGAACAGACAAGGTAAGGAAAGTGATTTGTGAATTCTTCTGTCTTTCTTTGCCTTCTTAGCCAACATCATCAGTCAGCAAGTAAAATCATACTTCTTATCCTAAGGCATGGCTGGTACTGGGGAAAAGATATGATTGACATATGGCCAAACCAGCACTGTCACTGTCATCCAAATAGGCAGGCTTTTTAATAATAATAATAATAACAACAACAACAATAACAACAATAACAACAACTGACTGTGCGATGATGATGATGAAGAAGAAGAAGAAGAAGAAGAAGAAGAAGAAGAAGAAGAAGAAGAAGAAGAAGAAGAAGAATCCCCTCGTCCAAATCATTGATGAAGATGTTGAAGAGCACTGGGCCTAGAATAGAGCCCTGGGGCACCTGACTACACACTTCCCTCCATGTAAATGCGGTTCCATTGAGGACCACATGCTGAGTATGGCTGGTCAGCCAGCTATGAATCCATCTCGTGGTAATGCTGTCTAACCCACATTTTTCTATCTTATCACGTAGTAGGTTGTGATCTACTTTATCAATGCCTTACTGAAGTCCAAGTAAATTATATCCACAGCATTCCTCTGGTCCACTAATTTTGTCACTTGGTCAAAGAATGCAATAAGATTTGTTTAGCATGATTTGTTTTTGACAAACCCATGTAGGCTTTTAGTAATGACTTTGTTTGCCTCTAGGGGCTCGCTGATTTGTTGTTTGATTATCTTTTCCATAATCTTCCCAGGTATTGAAGTCAGGCTGATACGTCTGTAATTTCCTGGATCCATTTTTTTCCTTTTTTGAAAATGGGAACTACATCAGCTCTTTTCCAATCCTCTGGTAGTTCCCCAGTGCTCCAGGATCTTTGAAAAATATAGTTCAGTGGTTCTGAGATCACGTCTGCCAGTTCCTTGAGAACCTTGGGGTGAAATCTATCTGGTCCTGGTGATTTGAACTTGTCTAGGCTGGACAGGTGCTCACTTACCATTTTCTTGCTTATCTTTTCCTTCCATTCAATCATGTCCAGTTTTCTGAAACTGCCAATTCCCTGCAGTTTTCTTGGCAAGATTTTTTCAAAGTGATTTGCCTTTGCCTCCTTTCTAGGGATGAGAGAACATGACTAGCCCAAGATCACCCAGATGGCTTTGTGTCTAAAGTGGGACTAGAAGTCACATCTACAAACCTGATGCTACATCAAATTGGCTTTCAAGTAGGCACTTACTTAGAAGTAAACCTCTTTGAATTCTGTGGAAGATGGGCATCATCAGCATGTTGCAACATGGACAAACTTCCCATATGAACCATACAATCTTGTGCATGCCTACTCAGGAGTTGTGGTCAATAGAGTTCCCTATTAATTCAAAAGGAAGTTCTTCAAAAGCTGCTCTCTCTGTCCTCAGTTTTCTCTGAGGAAATGAAATGTCAATATATATATATATAAGGCAATGATGAGCAACCCAAAGAGGATACAAATGGTCTCCAGGAGCTGGGCAAACTCCATGTACTAACTACTCACACATCACCAGCATCATTAAGAATTCTCCCCCCAAAAGAGTAAATATTAATTTTATATTGGAACAACTAAAGACAAATAATCATATTCTAGCATTATTCCTGCAGGTGCAAGTCTGCATTTTGGATTGACAAATACCATTGTGCATGATCAAATGCAACATCTAGTTCATGTCTGCTGTTTGACAGATTTGGCTGTAGATCCATTGCTTGAGCCAAAAAAGCTAGGCCTGATGCCAGTTTGGTCTGTATACAACTCATCACCACTGATTGGTGGGCAGTATCCAGCGCACCACTTGGAATAGCGCACCACTAGGAATAGCAGTCCTCACTACCAAACAACTAAAATCAGTTGATGGCTGAAAATGAAGCAAAGACAATGCCATGAGGAAGATCTTCTGCAAAGTGTTAGCTTTATGCCTCAGGTTTGCAACTTTTATTGTTCATTTTATGAACTAAATGGAATTTGCAGCATTTATTGTTCAACTTTATTGTTTCACTTCATTCGCTTATGCCCACAAACTAATACTAACTTATTTAATTCAAACTCTAGTTGACCAATCTTGAGTTTTGGGAGAAAAATCAAGATAAATGCCCACTCTGCATTAAATCTCATTCTAAGTAAAAATTCCAAAGGGCTACAATTCCCATTCTGTCCTTTGGCGGAATTAGGACAGTATCCTATTCTTGATCTATCAGTGGCCTTTAATGCCATTGACCATGTATCCTTCTAACTCACTTGTGGAATTACATTTGGAATCACAGTATTTAAGTTCAACTGGAATTGATAGTAGAGAAGATATCAAACAAAACACCCTGATATGTGGGGTGCCACAGGGTTTGTACTTCTTCTCTTTAAGCTTCTACATAGCTTCCGTATGAGACTATTAGGTGAATGCATCCATTATTTGGGGAGCTGTGGGTATTTGGATCAAGAGATAACCCAAATGTATCTCTGGTTGAAATGCCCCTATGCTTCTCAGGACTGGTATGCAACTTGGGGTTTTTTATAGACTCGCACCTCCATGAAGGCCTTCAGACATCCATCTTGTATGTCAATTGCTCTTTTTTTTGGAAGCCATATATATTGGAGGCTTGGTCATCTCATTTGTAGACTATCTAGAGGTTAAGGCAGCAAGCTAGAAACTGGGAGACAGTGGGTTCAAGTTTCATCTTATCCATAAAAGCCAGCTGGATGACTTTGGGCCAGTCATTCTGTCTCAACCCAGCCAACCTCTTATGGTTGTGAGGAAAATAGGATATGTTGGATATGTTTGCCATCTTAAATTATTTGTAAAAATATAAATAAATAAACTAATAAACTAATAAAAGCCAAACAAACAAAACAAAATCTACATGGATTTCACGTTGAAGACCATGCAGAAACTGCAGCTTGTCAAGAGTGCAGGATATTATGTGCCTTCCTCCTTATGCCCATGTAACATTTCTGCTTTATGAGCTGCACTAGAATTGGACATAGCTTCTATCCATCCTGTTCAATCTGAGAAAGATGGCGTGCTTTTGGTCTCATCAATAGAACAGTGTCATCTGATAGGATCCAAGAAGCACACCTTCTTTGTCACTGCTCTGCCCTCTAGAACAGCGTTCCCCTGAGATTCATATGCCCTCCACTCTGACCTTATCTTAAAAAAACGTTTAAAAGCTGGCTCTTCTCCCAAGCCTGCACTAATAAATGGTGGGATCCTTACCAGTGCTGTTGAGGCAATATAATCCAAAATACAACTTTCCTAGTAAGCAGTAATTGATCCCTCATAACCACAAGCTTTTCATTAATGTGACATCATGTTGATTGTACAAAAATAGTATAAAGGGGTTTTTTGATTATCAAATATTTCCTGTGAATGGGAAAAAAGTAGTAGGAAATAATGACATAGTTTGTCAATTTGTTATTTCTGAAAAGGACTTTTATTTTAAAGAAATAAAGAAAGACATTTATTTTAAAGAAATGTTATGATCTAATGTCTTTACAATAGTTTTTATTTCATGGACCTAAATAGCTAAGAGCTGAAACTGAGGTGACTGTGTCATTCTATGTCTGGGGAGAAAAATATCACAGCAATATTTTAGAGCACAGAGGGGAAGAAATACTACACATTATAATTTTCCTTTATAAATTATTGTGTTCATGGAACTTATTATCCCAACATGAGGAGCTACTGTTGTACTGTAATTTAGCCAAAAGCAATTTTAAGCCACATTAGTTGTAATATTTTCTAGTGGCCTATTAGTCCGCCTGGAGATACAATTCTCTCTTTGGGGGGAAATATCCTATGTAAAAATAAGTTTTAAAAAATCACTCTACAAGGAAACAACTAAGCATCTGAACCATCTGTTTTACTGCTATTCTCAAACTGAAACTAATAACTCTGCACCAAGTCTATAAAAGTCTTTAGAGATCTTCCAACTTTTGATGCAGTACAATTCATAGATCAACTAAGAGCAGGAAATATATGAATTAAAGAAAGGTACTTAGGTAGTCTAAGATGTGTATCCAAAAAAAAATTCTATAGAAGGAACTTGTATATCGAAATGGGACAACTCACCATGGCCAACTCCCATAGGACAATTATTTAAAATAATTTTTTTAAATTAATTTTTGTCATTAACATTTTATTTTGTCCCTCCTTTTGCACCCTTTCTTTAATGATTCTATTCCACCATTTCTTTAATATTAGTGTAACTCTTGTCCCATAGTGAGTTGTCCCACAGCAAATGAGTTAGCCGTGGCGAGTTGTCCCGCAATAAGTTGGCCGTGGCAAGCTGGCCATGGTGAGTTGGCTGCAGTGAATTGTCACAGATCCCCTTGCATGCATCTCTAAGAAAACAAAGGTAGAAAATATTATGGAAAAAGGTTAAACATTATCTTTCTAATGTCCCAGCTGTTATCTGTTTTATTCTTGGCATTGTTCTTAATTTTTAAAAAGGACAATGTCCTCATCTTTAATCACATATATTTTGCCTATTTGTTCCTTAAATATGTTTCATATGGATGGAAATAACTTCTTTTTTCCTGTCAATAGAAATAAGCTGAAACGTTTGAGAAATAAGTAGGTGTTTGAGCTCATATCAATATTCAGCATCAGATTTTAGAAAAAGGAAACTTGAAAGTCACACGTGAGCCTGCCGAAATATCTTTTTTGCTTTCTTTTTCATAGATACTAAAAGCTCAACAATGTGTTTTTTTCTTTAATCTAACCACAAAGCAGAAGAACAACAAACACATAGAATATGTTTCAACCTATGCATTTGATGGAGAGTGTAAAAGGTTTTCTGTCCATCCTTCTCTTTGCAGCCTCCTATGCTGCAATTATCTTCTCCAAAGAGTTGATGCTTCCTCTTGAATGCGTGCATGATGAATTAAAGGGATGTGTGCAGGGGTAAATTGTAAAAGAAACAAAAGAAGATAACCACAAATTGAGTCTAGATGCTAGGATAATCACCTTAAGCCGCCAGCAAGGAACACAAGACCGTACCACCAAAATTTCAAGTGCAAAATGTCTGAATTCCATCAACCTGATGTTATTGTTGGTTTGTGGTGATAATGTGAATTGGTTCCTCTAAAAGGTCTACTGCTTCTATTCCCACCCTTCAAATTTCTCAAAATGGTCAAATATAGGTTACAAGGGAGGATCATGACTCTTCAAATGTCACAATATCACAAGAGGCCATATTCAGAAGTTTGCAAATACTGACAAACAGACCTAACCCATGAAATGTTGCCAACTTCCTTAATTATTTTAAACTTCATAGAAGGACCAGTTGCAAACTCCTTTTCTCCCTGATAGTCTCTTCATATCACTCCATTGTTATTCCTTCCTCATTCTCCAGAAACATTTTTATCAATGGGAAGAGGCAGCTATGCATATGTATAAGATAACTAGAATGATAAATACTACAGGTTAGAAAAGTCAGTTGTCAATCCAGAAATTCAATAAAAAATAACAATAAAGAAGGGACTGCAATTTATTCAGATGCATTCCTTCTATAATTATATGGATATATATGCAGATGATCAAATCACATCATGCTTTTCTTCTAGGCCTGTGCTTCCTTGAAGGCTTGAGCAAAATAATCCTACAATGTTGCTTTGTAAAACTTTATTGATTTCCTTGTCATTTGTAGTAAGCTTTCTTCACAGCCAACCCTACTCTTTGGAAATGGCAGAGAAAGCTGCAGGATGATACAGAGCATTTCAGCTAGGTGAATCAAACTCAACTTACACAGGCTTGCATTCTACTTACTCAAGGCATTTTTAAGCAATTATAAAAAAAATTGGTTGTTGATTTTTTGTCCTGTGCCAAAAATGCAGTTATTTTCTTAGTTCACATGTTTATTATTACATTTATATGTGCAGTAGTGCTTTGCCAAAATTAACTTCTCAGTCGAAATGACTATATTTCTTTTAATAAGGCATTTTTCCTAATGAGAAGATGAATAAGCATGTATGTGTGTGAGTGCCCTTTTAATATTTAGTCACCTTTCCAGCAGATTGCAGCTTCTTTATGTCATGTCATTTAAATCTGAAGGGAAACCCTCCCATGGGGCTTTTTCAGCATTCATGGTGAGGTGGAGGAACAGCAACAATATTTTTCAACACAACAACACTAAAGGAAGTTCAAACATTCCTTTAAAAGAAGTTATAAGGAAGTTTGAAGCATCTGAGAATTAGGTGGTAAAACAGGTATAGGAAGACAGATTAGAACGTTGTATTAAAATCTGTCTTTTAAGAGGCTACAGAGCAAAAGAGGAAACAGAAGATCAGCATCTGTGTACTTTATTTGCCCAGAAGTTAGATTACCACCACCTACCAAACTTATCAGCCTGTCTTTTCCGTGTTGGAAGTTGTGTTTTGGAGGGAAAGTTCATTTGTGTATATATGTGTATCTCTACCTCTACATCTACCTCACCAGGACCAGATGGATTACACCCCAAGGTTCTCAAGGAACTGGCAGATGTGGTCTCAGAACCACTGAACTATATTTTTCCAAGATCCTGGAGCACTGGGGAAATACCAGAGGACTGGAAAAGAGCTGATGTAGCTCATCTTCAAAAAAGGGGGAAAAATGGATCCAGGAAATTACAGATCTATCAACCTGACTCAATACCTGGGAAGATTCTGGAAAAGATAATCAAACAACAAATCAGTGAACACCTAGAGGCAAACAAAGACATTACTAAAAGCTTACATGGGTTTGTCAAAAACAGATCATGCCAGACAAATCTTATTGCATTCTTTGACCAAGTGACAAAATAAGTGGATCAGAGGAATGCTGTGGATATAATTTACTTGGACTTCAGTAAGGCATTTGATAAAGTAGATCACAACCTACTACTTGATAAGATAGAAAAATGTGGGTTAGACAGCATCACTACCAGATGGATTCGTAGCTGGCTGACCGGTCATACTCAGCGTGTGGTCCTTAATGGAACTGCATCTACATGGAGGGAAGTGTTTAGTCGGGTGCCCCAGGGCTCTGTTCTGGGCCCAGTGCTCTTCAACATCTTCATCAACGATTTGGATGAGAGGATAGATGGGGAACTCATCAAATTTGCAGACAACACCAAGCTGGCAGGAATGGCCAACACTCCAGAAGACAGGCTTAAGATACAGCAGCATCTGGACAGACTTGAACACTGGGCGCTATCTAACAAAATGAAATTGAATGGTGAAAAAAGTAAGGTTCTACATTTATGCAAGAAAAACCAAATGCATAGGTACAGTATAGGTGGTATCTTGCTCAATAGTAGTAACTGTGAGAGGGATCTTGGAGTCCTAGTGGACAATCACTTAAATACGAGCCAGCAGTGTGCTGCAGCTGCCCAAAAAGCCAACACAGTGCTAGTCTGCATTAACAGAGGGATAGAATCAAGATCACGTGAAGTATTAATACCACTTTACAATGCCTTGCTAAGGCCACACTTGGAATACTGCATCCAGTTTTGGTCATCATGATGTAAAAAAGATGTCGAGACTCTAGAAAGAGTACAGAGAAGAGCAACAAAGATGATCAGGGGACTGGAGGCTAAAACGTATAAGTAACGGTTGCTGGAATTGGGTATGTCTTGTTTAATGAAGAGAAGGACAAAGGGGGACATGATAGCACTGTTCCAATATCTCAGGTGCTGGCACAAAGAAGAGGGAGTCAAGCTATTTTCCAAAGCACTTGAAGGCAGGACAAGAAGCAATGGATGGAAACTAATCAAGGAGAGAAGCAACCTAGAACTAAGGAGAAACTTTCTGACAGTTAGAACAATTAACCAGTGGAACAACCTGACAAACCTACAGAAGCATAACAATATTTTTTTCTTTGTTTCTCATTAATATTGTCCACCTCTATTTTAGGGCTTGCTATCAAATATTAGAAACCAAAAAAATGGCCCTTGGATGACTTCCAATTTAGTAGATTTGGGGCATGTTTTGAAATGAATAAATTAGGAATTGGATCTGCTGCCAAGCTGCTTTTTCACTAGCTATGATTCCTCCTGTCAGAATCCATTTATATCATATTCATAAATGTATGTTTAAAACATTATTCCATGGATCCTGCCAACTCCCGAGGAGAAGGGAACGGATGTGTATTGAGCCTGTATTAGGCATTTAAAAGCCTTTTGAACTGGGGGAACAAAAGAGGGAGTTAGGGTAGGAGCATCTGGCTTGTGTACGGAAGACAGCAATAAACATAAAAGGTCCTAAGTTCCTTTTTCCCACGAGAGGGATGATACGAGGTAAATGATGGGGGACTGACCAAATGGGGTTAAGGGGGGGTTGAACCAGGAACTCTTTATAAGGGTTTAGTTTGTGGAACAATATTAAGTCCTGTCTTGTATTCCTACAACCAAGCATGTCATAGTAAAGATTTCTTTTCGACTAAGATTTGGCTTCAAGAGTTTTGTCTTCCTAAGACGTGGTTTGGGGTGGGTCCTGACACCTCCATCAAGGGATGGATGTAGTGGATAAAAAAGACAAAACGGCAGCTGCAACTATTTGATCAACAACCCTCCCACACACACATATACACCTCCCCCTGCATATGTGTAATATGTTACATACACATAAAAAGTTAAAAAGACTTGTCAAGCAGTCTTTGATATTGTCTTAATCTATTTAACCTCCCCTACAGAATCCCCTGCCTTTACATAAGCAGAAAAGTGAGCATAAGATTTAAGTGGTGTTAATACTATTGTCATCTCCAGAACTCTTTCTCACATGTTATTGTCCTTTCTTTTTAGATGGTCTTTAGACATCTGATTACTTCAGATAATATATACAAACTGTTTGTGTGATATAACATCACAGTGATAGTTATCTAAATGAAGATTCCTATTCCCAAAATTTACTCAAAAATGTGTTGGCTATCTAGCTCACATAGTTCAATTAAATTTAGTTATAGAGCCATAGTTTTTATATAGTCCAAAATCATAACATTGCAAAGAGAAACATCTGACTAGAAAAGGTAAAGTCTGAATTATCTATTATTATTGCATGATTATATCAAATTAAAGTACCGATCTGAATTACAATCTTCTTTCAAAGAATTGGCTTTTGATGTTCTTTATTTACAGGATTCTTGTAAAGGGTTTAGACAGGATTGCTTATTTGTTTCTCCTACAGCCCTTCAAAAACAAAAAGATAGATTGTTTTTCAACAGAAAAAAACCCAAAGAGAAATAATAACTTCAATATGAAATAGAAGGCATTATGTTTCACCTCCAAAGGAAATAATGAACCAATGTAATAAAACATTATTCTCGATTATACAGAAAACAAACGTGGTCTTGAGAAGGTGAAAGACTATTTAGATATAACACTGATCATGAAATTTACAACTCAACAAAAAGGAAGCCATCAATAAGCCAATCACAGAGAAGAAAAGAAACAAGATAGAAAATGAATTTGAAGGCCCATATTGTTTTTCTGAAACATAAGACTTTTAAAGAAATATTGATGAAATCTTTAACACGGGTAATGAATGAGATACAGTGGTAAAAATGTCAAGAGGTTTGTATTCCTTTTATTTGCAAAGAGGGAAGCATCCATCTTATTATACAAGCCTATCACTGTATTGAATGTAGATTATAAGCATTTTATGGCTATGCTTATAAAGTGGTTGAATGATCTCTTAACTGATCTACAGTTCAACCAAATCAGGCTGCATTTGTTCTGAAGAGATATCAGAGAGATAGCATCAAATATATTCTGAATGCAATGGATAATATGAACAAAAGAAAAAAACAATAATATGGGTCTCCACATGGAGACACAACATTTACAATAAACAAAAAGCCAAGAAAAAGGTAAATTTCTTTTTAATCACAAAAATTCATTACTGTGAAAAGGACATTTATTGGTAGTAGAGCATTGGCAAGGAAGTTATAGCAAGAGAATAAAATTTCAGAAATCAAATTGGCAACTCAAAAGCTAAATTAATTACAATAGAAACTATTTGGCAGGTCTTAACAAGATGACAAATCTACGCTTGCCAAGTGTGAGTATATTTCAGCTTTTTAGGGAAGGTGGTTGAGAAGGTAGTGACACTGCATCTTCAGAGGATCCTGGATGAAACAAGTCTAAAGATCTCTAAGAAAGACTATTACAGACTTGATGCAGGCTTACTGGTCTCAGTTTGAGGGAAGTAATAGTACAGATAGAATACTCAGTTGTTTCCAAGCCCACAAAAGGTACCCATATGCAGTCAATTGCTTTATCATTAACTTATTTTATTCAAATAAAACTTTGTTTATATTTAAATATATTTGGGGATTTTATGATGTTTGGGAAAATATTGGCTTTTTCCCAAAAATGCAGCCTGAGATTGATTTGCTTACCATTACTGGTAGGTTAGTAGGGGGGAAATAATTCACTTAGGTTTATAGAGTTAGCAGAGATTTTTCTCATTACAATGACATTTACCTAAAGGAATAATAACACAACGGAAAGCGTATTTCCACCAAAGCCAAGATAGCATAAGCATTACCACAGATTTACAAGAAGCAAAATATGTTTTTTTTTAAAAGTGGGGGGAGGTGGGAAATTTCTACTCCAATAAGCACTTTTAAAGGGAGTGGGGAAGGCTCAAAAATTTCTGATGGGAAGAAGCTGACATTTGGGGTTTAAGCACCATTATCCTGATGAAATCAGGAAGGAAACTACTGCTGCGCTGAGGTATAAATCAGGGGCCGATCAAGGTGATGGCAATCTAATTTTCAAAATCAAGTGAGTCTAGAAAGGAAGGGTCAGAAGAGAGATGAACTCATTGGTAGCATATATGCTGCTTTTGCTGGTTCTCAAGAATGCACATTCCCAGCTCATCAACTGTGGACACTTTTCAGACAACCTCCCTCTTAGACTCAGAGAGTTAAGAACCATATTTAACAAGATCAAGGATTATTTTGTGAGTATATTCATCTTTTGTTCTAGCTCTTTTCATCTAGAAATTTAGCAAGGGGGAAATGTAAAAGGGCTGGGTTTCTTTGTATAATGCTACAAAGCAAAAGATGGTTGTGTTCTTTGTTGCTAACTACAAGTAATAAGTAGTCTGGCACATAATCCACCAAGAAATTTTATGCAGGCTCCAAGGAAGAAAATGACAAATGGACAACTTTCTAATATGTTTAATTTTTCATAATAAACAAATATGCATAGTATAATTGTATCTCAGATAAAATTGCTGCAATGACTAACAATGTATATTTGAGGACTGGAATTGCTTATTGAAAGTATTGGAATAACATTTATTGTTTAATGTTACATTCATGCCAAAGTATGAAAAACATTTACCTTTGAAAATTAACTTTCAGTGTAGCTAGAAATATAGTACTATTTCTCTATTCTTCAGATGTTCATGAATGAAAATAAATAATAATATTTAATATTGTACTGGTAATATTAAAAAAGGTAAAAACCTTTGAAGGTAACTGAAATATATTAAATATACAAGAATTTTGAGCATCGTCTGTTAAATATCTTGCAATTTTAGCTACTATGCACAAAATGATGCAGTTTTAATGATAGCTTAGAGGAAAACAAAGAGATGAAAGATTGAAAATAGTGCCTAGTGTGTTTTAGCCAAATTTATTGAATAAGCCACATTTTACAATTTGAGGATTGATGGTATATAAATCACAAAATGGGTAAAGAAAAGACTTGGCTGTTAGGTGTTAGTAGCACATTCTTTTCTAAATTAAATTTAAGTTCAGTTTTTCTTCATTAATGTTTTCTTTTATTGCTTATTTTTATAGCAAGATAGAGATTCTGTGCTGGACACCATGCTATTAAAAGAGGATCTGCTAGAAGATTTCAAGGTAAGATTTTAATTGCCTTCACCAGATTACTTGGAAAGAAGTGTAGGGGATCTGAAAAAAAAGTCTGGGATCATTGGAACTATATTCTTGGCAGACTTAATTCTTTTTAGTGCACCTATCAAATGTCATAATGGAGGATTTTATATGAATCCGTAATAAAGTGAATTGAAAATAGTAAATGACATACAAATTGTATTTATTTATTTATTTATTTATTTCCTTATTTCCTTTTTCGCTTATTTATAGTACAGGGAAAAAATCATGCATTTATAAACTATTGTAGAAAAGTCAGTATTCACTCTACAGATGTCTGATAAACAATATTGAATAACATATCCAGAGTAACTCTTCGACACCTTGATACTCAATATGTTTTATTTATTTCATGAATGGTAAAATTTGAAGGGAAGGATGGCCAAGCTTAACTTGTACATTCTTGCTCCTTAAAATCAGAAAAAGGATTGCTGCTGCTTTGGATAATTTGTTCTTAGGAGGTTCACACAATGTAGATCAAAGAAAGATTTTCTCATGAATTATAAAATAAAAGTCTATAATTAAACTTTTAAAATAATTTTATATTTATTGAGATAGGAGAGAGAGAGAGAGAGAGAGAGAGAGAGAGAGAGAGAGAGAGAGAGAGAGAGAGAGAGATGATTTTGTGCCAGTTTGATGATGGAAACTCAATACAAAAAACTAATAAATTACCTGAAGGTTTCTTCAGTCTTTAGGGAGGAGGAGCTGTAAAAAGTTTGCTCCCCTTTTACAAGTCACATGAAAACTTTTTTTTCTGGTATCAGTTTCCAGTTCTGATTTATAAAGTGGCAAAAAAAACCTGTTTAAATATAACTTTAACATTTTCACTTGATCTTTTCCATCCATGGATTAGAGTCAAAGGATAGAGCAGTACGTTATATTGCTAAACTAGAATAGAGTCAACAGGATATATGCAATTTCATCTTCATCTCATACTATTATTGTTCTCTCCGATTCTTTTAGGGTTACTTCGGCTGCCAGTCAGTGGGAGAAATGATCCATTTTTATTTGGAAGATGTCTTACCCAAAGTAACTACAGACAACCCAGTAAAGCAGGATGTAGACTTCCTTGGAAATATGTTGCTAGATCTCAGAAAATTAATCAAACGCTGTGTAAGTATTTGTGGTTTCTTTCCTTGGTCACTCATTGTTTGGTTTGCTTTGTCTGCTTGCAGGGGGAAATCCTTGCAGAGCTAGAAACAAAGAATAAGATAGGTAAAACATGAGGCAGGGACTTGGGTATTAACACCAGTTTTGTGGTAAGCTATGTTTCGTTGTTTGGTTGCAGCTTTTTATACCATAGAGCAAAGATTTGATCTAGTTTCTAAATCAAAGATAACTGCAGAAATCTGGTGACACTGGGACTATGATAAATTTCTGGTCACTTTGAAAGACTACTTCTTCATGCAGAAATAGTGCATTTTATATAATTTTTTAAAAATCTGCACTACATCAGTCCACATTTTGTGCCAAGAAAATCTAAATTAGAGAAATGCCAAAATTATATACCTAAGTCACATTCTGTGAATAGACTGCTTCTACTATTTAAGCAAAAAAATTCTAGAAAGCTTTGATATTTTAGTGGCATTAATCCCAGAGCTCACATTAAAAACATTAAATTTTCTCAGCGCTGTGCCTAGCAATCTCTTCTGTACAGTGTTCTAGGCTACCCAAATTACGCTTGGCTATAGATATTAGGGGGAAGAAGGGATAAGGCTACTTTTAGAATATTTTGTTTAAAGCAGTAGAGACATAAAGCAGAGAAAGTAAATATTATGCTATTATATGTGAAATAATAGCTATTTCGTCATCAGAGAATCTGTGGATTATACAATATTAAGAACTGATATTCCCCTTAAATAACTATATATAAAATGCTTACCTAAAAGCCAGCTGCTTCTACAGATTGTAAATGCAGAACTACATCTGGTGGAAATACTAGAATTGTTTTATGGCACTCTCCTTCCTACTGTGTCATCATGTCACAGAATGACTCAGAATGTAAATGCAATTCTGTAAAGGAAGCCTTTGCTTAGCAGAATAGATGGGAAATACTTCTTTCTAGTCTTCAATTGAGGAAAAGGCATATTCATCAGCTTACACATGACAATAAGTCATTTCTAAGAACACAATGTTACAAATCGCCCTGGAGAGTCTCAGCACTTTCTGAGCTTGGTTGTTCGCTTTTAGATGTTTCATTACCTGACTAGGTAACAACAACCAAGCTCAGAAAGTATCAAGGACTCCACAGTTCAACCCTGAACCACAGTACATATATTCTCTTCTATTAGAACAATAGCCCTGCTGGATCACATGAAGATCAGGATTTTGTTTATCACAATGGCCAGTTGATTGTCTTTGGGGTGCTCAAAGGAGAAAAAAAAAGTATCTTCACTACTGTTCACCTCCAACTGATATTTAAAGGTTGGAGGTAACAGTGGGTCTTCAAGACCAATAGCCCTTAGTAAGCCTTTGCCTGGGATGAAGGAAACAAAAAGGCCAAACAAAGCATTTATCCTATGAAACTAATTTAAGAGAAATGAAGTTAAAAGAGATAAATAATCAGATAAATGTTCATGCAAAATTAGGACATGCTTTGAAGATTGGGTTGCACTGGTAGATGCATGACTTTGGTATTTTGTTGTGTTGCATTATGATGCTATTAAGGTTTTCACACATTTCTATTAAGTTTTTAATGATGTTTCTAATTGTTGCTATCCAGTTAAGCATTCCAAGCCAGCAGCACGCAGATACAGTAAATAAAAAATAATCTATAAGATCCCTTCACATTTATTTATTCGGTAATTCTATCTTCAATGGAGGGTATGTTACTTTGAATATACATACCCCAGGAGTATCTTGAATAAAACAAATACAAAGGAACTAAGATTGTTGGTACATCCAGTGTTCAGTTCATGTAAAATCATATTTACTCAAGTCTTTGCCTGTTGTTTGAATTTACTACATATACTCATGAAGCCCCCGTTCACACATACTTGAAGCAATTTGTATTCTACATAAATTTTATAATACTATGACACATTATTATGGCACATAATGTGTCATCTTTTTCTATGTGACAAGTGCACATACTGCTTTAACAGCTCTGTGGTAACAAGATCTTTTTTCAGTCATAGTGACCCAATTAGTGCTGCCCAATCTATTCTGCAGCATTTATTCTATGATAGGCAAAAAAGAGCCATTGAAATAGAAAAAAATATAAGAGGTGGCCCAAAGCTGGTAAAAAGAATATAAATAATTTTCTTAACTTAAATACTGTATTTAGTGAGAAAGTTCCAAAAAAGACCCATACTCAATGCAATCAAGAAATATATGTTCCTTGACAGGAGAAATAGAGTCTTCTTTTGTTTATCTCTGATTTTAAGGTCTTGAACTGGTTGGTTTTGGCGTTGGGCTACCTATTCGTGAAATAAAAATATTTCAAGGACAAATATGTGTAACATGTAATTAGTCCTTAATCTGATTTAATTCTTATTTCCACTTCCCAGCAATGCTCAGGAAGAACTAGCTCAATTATGCACCAAGATAGAGTTGGCTGGTTCAGACAGTGGAATTAGGCAGAAATTTTTGTTAATGTGTTAAACTAAAACTTTATTATACTTAAAAGTGAAAAGATATTCTTTATATTTAAAGGAGAAAAATAAAAAGGAACAAGCATGGGATTGTAAAAGTGGGTAAAATAGTGAAATATTGTTTATTACTATATTTTAGTATAGTATAACCATACTATGTTATACTATGATACTATAGTATATTATTTCTATAACCTCTGGGTATTAAATGATATAAAGTGCAATTATTAATAACATGAAAAAGGAATGCATATATTTCCATGTTAAATAGTTGTGCATAACTGATTACATATAAATTCTGGAGTTTTACATATAACCTCAGCATCAAAGGAGGCATCTATCCTGGTTTATGGACCCTAGATGAGCACCACAGTGTGTATATGCAATATTCATTAATTATATATTTGTGTTCAAAGAACCTGCTTTCACCTGTACATCTTCCTTGCTCAACTGAGGCATGTAGCTGTGTCCTTTAGAGGTTTTGAAAGCGCTAATATTCATTTCTTTCCTTCTCACAGCACAGGTTTTTCATCTGTGAAAGGAAGAATAAAACAGTAAAGGCTATCAAAGATACATATGAAAAGGTATATTCCTGAATTATTACTTAACTTGCCTTATGAATCTCTGCAGTTCTAAGAAAACTTGTCTCTATCTTTGAGAATCTTTGTTTGATGATGTGGTAAAGCCAAAGAAGAAGCTTGTTTGAACCCAAGTTTTGCATGAGAAGCCATCCTTAATATGGATCCTTTAGACCATTTTGGTGATAAATCAAAGAGAGGAATAAATAAGTTGCGCTCTCTCTCTCTCTCTCTCTCTCTCTCTCTCTCTCTCTCTCTCTCTCTCTCTCTCTCCCTCCCTCCCTCCCTCCCTCCCTCCCACCCCCCCCCCCTCTCTCTCTCTCTCTCTCTCTCTCTCTCACACACACACACACACACACAGTACACATTGTGCTAGTGGTTTCAGAATTAAAATCTGAATCAAATAGCCCAAAGAGAAATTTCAAAACATTTAACAAAATATTCAGTTTATAAAGAATGCAGCTAAAAAGTGTTCTATAACCAGTCCACAAGTTTGAGGTTTAGAATTCTTTTCACCTATTGTATCTCATTCCAGTTCTTTACTGTCTGCTGGACAGAGGCACTATACGCATGATCCTTCTTACTCCAGCAGTTTGTGCTGAATATCTCAAATGATGTGCTCTGAACCCTTTTTCTTTTAATCACTTGTTCACTTTGTACATGCGGTATCTCCCACACTTGTGGGCTGCATAATGGTTGTTGTTTGAGGATCTATTTCTCTCTTTAAAACTTTCTCCTTTTTTAAAAAAAGTTCAAATCAAATATATGCAATTCTTTCCTTGAAAAATTAAAATAAGCTTTGGTCAACATTGCCAGATAATATGAGAAGTAGAAGTAGTGTCTGGTGTTCTTGATGCCACTGCTTTTTGTGTTTCCAGTCTTGTTCCCCTTCTTTACTGCCTTCTTCTCATCCTGTTGCTCATTTTACCAGTAATAGTCAACATTGTTTTCAAAAGCAAATATTCCAAGTATAATAACAGCAATGAACATTTTTACAATATTTATTAATTATATTTATAGACCGCCATTTTCACATTAACTCCAAACTGTTTACAATTATAAAAATGCATAAAATCTAAATTAAAACAATAGTTAACAAATGTCTATGGATTTTTTTCAGTCATCCAGGCCATAGTTGTCCCAAAGGAACATGAGGAAAGTGGACTTTCTTGTCTTCTTTCTTTGAAAACATTTTGCTTCTCAACCAAGCATTCTTCAAAGAAAAACAAGAAAGCCCAGTTGCCTTGTGAAAAAGCATCTTTGGGACAATAGTTAACAAAGTGACATAAAAATGAGAAACCACAAATACAACCCTAGCAGATTCCTAGCTTCAAAGCAACAACAATTAGACCTCAAAAGATCTATGAACGTTCCTGTTCTGTACCAGCCTGCTACCGGCCCTGCAGAAAAGGCAGGGACAACCCCTTTTACAAGAAGGCAAGAGGCTGGAATTACGCCTGCCAAATTTATTGCTACAAAAACAAATAGAACAAGACACAAACCAAGAAACAGGAGCTTTTCAAGTGGTTGCCTTCAGCAAACCAGCCCTCCCACGCATTCCCCCTTAAATACAGTTCAGGGCGTGGCTTCTCTCTGCCTCCTTCCGAGGAGCCCCATTGCCTTCCTCTGTTTACTCCTGATTGACTGCCTCCTGCATCGGGCGTCCTTGAACAGGGCCAGCTGTGGGTCATCTTCATCCACGCTGTCAGGCTCACACAGCTGGGTCTGCGTCGTGACCAGATGAGAGGGGCCTGGCTGAGGACTCTCATCAAGCTCTTCAACACCCCCCTCCTCCTCCTCCTCTGAGTCATCCGACCCAACTGCCGAACCCACAGGCTGACCCTGAATCACAACAATTCCATCTTCACAGCTTTATGATATGATTAAAGAATAGGGCTGAACAAATATCTGTTGGGGTGGACTGTTTCACAAGGGGGAACCAGAAACAACATTTCTCCTAAGCCCCTATTCCCTTTACTTCCATTATCTGGGCTACATAATTATTCTTACCCAGAACAAAAAATGGGGTACATCAGTGCTACATGTAGCAGGTGCTCTTGAAATTATCAGGAACCCAATAATTGTAAGAGTTTAAAGATTAAAACTAGTACATATACTGAATTGTATGCAGAAAGCTAGGCAATGCAACTCCTACAACAAATTATATTAATAATACTATGGTATTAGCAATAATATTGTAATTATTTTTCTTTCTCATCAGCTGCAAGACAAAGGGATCTACAAGGCAATAGGAGAATTTGATATTTTTGTTGACTACATTGAACAATATCTTATCACAAAGTTGAAAAACTGAATATTTTTCATAGCTGGGAAACTTACTTTATAAATGAAAAATGGAAATTTGTCTTTTGCAAACAGTGCTCTGGAAAAATCAATGAAAATGCATGATAGTATACTAAATTTTTAACTTAAAATGTATTTATTAATTCATATACCTCAGTTTTATCTATGTTTTAAATGAAAATTTATCACATAATTTATTGATTGATATGTTTACATAGGACATTATTTGCCTTTTGTTTTCCTTATGGCTAGAATGTTTAAAACTAAATTGTTCTAAAAAAATAAGTAGAAATAAGAACTTCTACTATTTTCTTATACTTTAATTCAGTGTTTTCATTTAAATCTCAGCTTTGTGATCTGCAGCTTAGAAAAAACTGTACAGCTTTAAACATGAGTTGTTTGTCAGACCACTATTTAAAAAAACAAACACAAATGGATATGCTGGCATATCCGTAGGATTGTATCCAACAGTGCCTTCGCCTGCTGGAAGATTTGTATCAGTAGAATGAAGAAAAGGACTATTTACAATTCCCACCTTCTCAGTTGTGCTCCAGAGTTTTGACATACTTTTCAAAAGCATACGAGATATTTCACAGGGGACTACAGAAAGTGGAGCAAGTTAAACAAAATTTGCATTTCCTCCAGTTCTGCTAAAAAGCCTTTATAGAATCAATCAGTTTTGCTTCTTTGATTTCTGAGAGTTCATTGTTCCACTGCTATGCACTGAAATCTGCTTTGCAAACACTTCTGTACCTATCCTTACTAAATGAATTTTAAATTCTACTTACAAAATTATTTTCTCAAGCATAAGATTTGCCTTTAGATTTTGTCAGGCTCTTTCAAGCCTTTTGATTTACTTATAATGCAAAGTTTAACAGATATATTACCTTCACTGTGTAAGAATTGTGAACTGCTTTTTTAATTGAAGGAAAAATAACATTCTTATAAGCCATGAATGAAAATAAAATTCATTATGTTAAAATTCAGGACCTCCAACTAGCTATGCTAAAATTACACATGCAAGTTAGCAGGCTTTAATGAATGGCTGGTTATAGAGAAGGTTATTCCTCCAATATCAGAACATCAGCTCATCATATATTAAGTGTTTCTTGAGGACCATGATTACAGGTAGTTCTCGACTTATGACCACAAGTAAGCCCAGAATTTCTGTTGCTAAGTGAAAAAATAAATGAATCTGGCTTCCCCATTGACTTTGCTTGTCAGAAAGTACAAAAGATGATCACATGAACCTGGGACACTGCAAATGTGATAAATATGAATCAGTTGTCAAATGTGTGAATGTAAATTATGTGATCATGGGAATGCTGCAATGTTCATAAGTGTGAAAAATGGTCATAAGTCATTTTTTTCAGTGCCATTGTAACTTCAAACAGTCACTAAATGAACTGTTGTGAATCGAGGACTGCCTTTACTGTAATTTGGTAATCAAGAGCTTTCTAGCTCTTTTTTGAGAAAAAAAAATCAAATATTCATCCCTCATCACAATACTTCCTTGGTCTTAAATTAGTCATTTAAACATATCACTAACCAAAGTCTTTTTCCCTCCTAAAATAATTCTTATTACCCGTGGCTAAAAGGAAATGTGCACATTTTTGCTTATATTCAAAACATTCTGAAGTGATGAATAGAGAGAAATTGTCTCAGTTCCTGGATCCTACTGGTGCAATTGAGAAAAATGCAAATTGTTATAAAAAAAAATTTGCTAAATAATCTGTGATCTTTGACATGGTATATAAAAGAATACGCACTTTGTATATTTTAGCACAGAAGATACAATATTTGTATCTTGAGTAGATGAATCTTTTACTATTTTTGTCATTTTTTAAAAAAAATAAAATTGCACTGCTCTTATTTCTTTGCCAACTGTTGTATTCATCAGCTACACTACGGGATATTGCCAGGATAAAATAGAGAAATCAAGAAAGATTAAAAAAAAATAGATGTTTAAAAAACTATTGATATGGGTGATTTAACATAAAGGAAAAATTCTTCTCAATATTTTTAAGTTCTGATAGTAAGGACAATTTGATAGTGAAACCAATTATTAGCGAAATTATTTCTTCTATTAGATGTGACCCCATAGAAATTATATTTGTCTGGAATACTTTAGATTGGATTTCTGCATTAAGCAAAGCATGGGACTACATCAGTGGTTCTTAAACTGTTTGACCCAATCACTTTTTCCCATTTCAAATAATGTCACTATCCCAACAGAAACAAAAAAAAATCAAAGACTGTTGTTTTCTGCGTCATCAGCAACCATCTTAGGAAACAAGAGAAGAGGAGAAAAGACATGATCATAGGACCAGAGTGGCTGATAATTGTTGAGTTACCGTAATCAATTATGGAAAAGGGTACCTCTCTGTCAGAAAAAGCTAATCTTCATTTATCATATTTCTAGTGATTTATGATTTATCTAAAAAAAACACACCTTCCCTAGAACATTTCACTATTGGGAAGTAGCCAGTACATAGAAACATTGTGTTTATGATTTGAAAGTTGGGTTATTCTTTCCTTAGTCAGCCTTCCTTGTGTTTGAAAAAAACCTACCTATTGACACTGGGAAGCTTTACAGTGTCCCAGTCTTGAGAGAGATGGCATGACTAAATTTAAAGTAAAATTGATTATATTGTACATCCTACAATTCATAAAAGAATGTGAGTCAAAAACCACAATATAGTGTGAGCTTCAGAAGGGAGGATATAACTATGACTCTGATGATCATAATCAAAATCCAAAATTGCATAACTCAGGAGACTAAAAGTTTGTGATTGTGAACCATGGTGATGCCTAATATGAATCATTTCACTATAATTTGTCAGTGTTTGTGTTATTTCTGGGATAAAATCCAGGCCCAAAGGCCATAGATGAAGCAGACACATTATTCTCTGAAAAGATATACAGCTTTTTCTCTGTTACGTTAAATAGACACAAATTTCTAAATTTTTTCATAAGGAATAAAGACAAATAGTAAGTAATAAGAATCATTTGAGTAGACTGTCAAAGATATCTGAGAAAAAGAACATTGCGTAAGAATATACAAAGATTTCACAGGGCCTATTTTTCCACAGCACAATAATTTTATTTCAATAACTTATTTACAGTATCTGTGAGAAATCTGGTATCCAAATCTTAGATTAATCCAGACTATTCATGGATCTCCTTATTCAGGTTTAGCAGTAGACATGCATATTAGCTGTAAGATGGCATGGAAGGCTATTTTCTTTCATCTTGCTGAATTGGCCACTCCAAAATATGTTTGTTGTTTCTATTATTAGTAGCAGTCTAGCAATGTACTCTTTTTTTACTTCCAGGGAACACAAAAGAATAAATGAAGAAAAAAAAGCACAAAAAGAATGAAAACAATCTCCAGTTTAAAAAAATGAATAAAATAGGTGCTAATAAAACCATCATCAGAATAATATAATCAAATCAGTAAACATGTGTAGATAGATTAGATAGATCGGCAATCCCCAATCTTGCTGGCTCCACAGACTGGCAACTGGGGAGGGCGAGTGGGGGGAGGGGCTCAGGGTGGTAGTGGTTTTGTGCACCCAACCTAGATCCTGTACATGTGCAAATGAAGTTTTGCACGCTCACCCACCGCTTGCATGGCCCAGTTCCCAACAGGCCATGGACCGGTTGGAGATCCCTGAGATACATGATTAGATAGATAGATAGATAGATAGATAGATAGATAGATAGATAGATAGATAGATAGATAGATAGATAGATAGATAGACAGACAGACAGACAGACAGACAGACAGACAGACAGACAGACAGACAGACAGACAGACAGACAGGTCTTAAGTAGAGTAAATGTCTAAGTTAAATATGCATTCCATTATTTAAACAAAACAGGATTTGTGGAGAAATTTCCCTAATTGCAGCCCTGCAACTGAGAATGCTACATTATTTCTGAATAATGGAAATGGCTAGGAAGGGCTGCCGTTTTGTTAGAGCTCAATGAAGCCAAACTTGTATGAACCAATTCAAAGCAATGTTTTTGAAACACAACATTTTGTGACTCTTTGTACCAGACTACACTAGCACTGGGCAAAGGGGATGGAATATTTTCTATTAGGAGGGCTCTGGGCAGACTTCCAATCTTAATGCAATTTCAGTCTGCATTAATAGAAACATATTGTGTCATTGTAAATCCTACTTCAATGTTATTCTGCTTCCATCTATTTTTTTTATCTGAACAGTTTTCAGTTCTGGATTCTGCATTATAAGAAAGAGAATCAGATCAAATGGCTTGATAGGATGGCAGCAAAGAGATAGGAAAACAGGTCTTATGAGGAAAGGCTAAAGAAATGGTATGTTCAATGCTGAGAAACCTGAGCATGGGATAATTAAATACTATTATGAGTTCTAGATATATGTATAAATATTCTATCTACAGATTCAGTTAAAAAAATTGCTGAACTGAGTTGTTCACAACTGAACCATCAATTTGAACTGGATGCCTAGTAATCATGTTGGATAATTTGGATGCAAATATATTTTTTCCAAATGGATTGGGACAATCCAAATCAAATTTCCCTCTTCAATCTAATGTGGTCATATTTTTTAATCAGTTCAAATGCTTAACTAAAAAAAACCAGGTTTTTCAAACCACATTGATTTAAACTGGATTTTGCACAGACCCATAGAATTCAAAGGTCCCACTGTGACACATTTCAAATGCCTGAAATGCTGTCATACATTAAAATTCTATTTTCTGCTGACCTACATGTCCTCTGTTGCTCTTGGTTTACTCAAATTAACCATATTTTCAACTGTGTGGGTTTAAAAGACATGGCCTGATAATGACATGACTGCTCACTGTGAAAAGAGGAGGACAGCTGGTTTCCTACTAAGTGAGAAGAAGCTAGTTCAGATAATCTAGAAGGCAGAAAAAACTCATCATGTTATATATGATCGTGCAGCCTACTTCTAGGCTATTGCAAATGTTTACCAATGCTTTTACAATCCCATTGCTATGGAGAAATTTCAGAGGTTGCCTCTATGTTAGAGGCACCTTCAAGGCTTCAAGATGATTGTGGCTCCCCAAAAGTGTTAGCTCTTGTCTCAAAGCCCTTCCTAAACTTCTTACTGCACTGAAATGTTAACGTGGCAGTTTATGTAATAGACACTTGACATTTGAAAATTACATAAGGAATTGGCACTTTTAAAAATTAATTAACTAATTCATTATGGCTCCTTTGAATCAGTATTGACCCTTTGGTGACTGCCCGGACAAGTCCCTGCAGTTTTCTTGGCAAGTTTTCAGAAGTCATTTTCCACTGTATCTTTTCATGGGCTGAGAGAGATTGACCAGCCCAAGGTCACCCAGCTGGCTTTGTGCCTAAAATGGGACTAGAGCTCACAGTCTCCCAGTTTCCAGCCTGATGCTTTAACCACTACAACAAACAGGCTTCCAAATTAGAATTAGAATTAATTTTAATTAAATTACAGAAAATTAGAAATACTGCTAGCTGTGCCTTCTTGCAGCTCTGCAGCTCTTTTCACTGCTCCAAACTGTGCACTCCTACAGCATGCAGTTGTTTGAGAATTTGTTGAGATGGAGGGAGAGTTTATGCCTCATTCAACCATATTTCTATGCATCGTGTTTCATTTCTTTGCGTTTCTTTGCATACTGCAAATATTATTAGGGATTGGCTCTCAAATCTCTGTAGTGGTATTACAACTGCATGGTAAGACACAAAAGAAAAAAAACCAATAGTACTTCCTTACACAACCATGATTTTGTTAACAAGTATGTTAAATAAAAAGGAGCTGGGTGGGTCAGTGGCTGGCTGGTTTGGAGGTTGTTTGAGGGGGTACTTCATTTGTTGGAACTTCGACTGAGTGACCTGTCATTTGCAAATTTGATGAGTACCCATTCTATCTCCTCATCTAAATCATTTATGAAGATGTTGAATAGTACTGGGCCATGACTGAACCTTGAGGTACCCTGCTACATGCTTCCCTCCATGCACGGAATACAGAATACAGAATAACAAAATTGGAGGTCTTCTATCTAGTCCAATCTCTGCTCAACCATTCTGGACAAATGGCTATCTAGTCTCTTGTTTGGACTAGCCAGTGAGTGTGGTTGATCAGCTAATTGCGAATCAACTGGTGGTGGTACTTACCTATCCCACATTGTTATATCTTACCAAGAAGTAATTTGTACTCTGCTTTGTTAAGTGCCTAATTGAAGTCCAGGTATATTATGTCCACAGTATTTCATTGATCAACTAATTTAGTTACTTTATCAAAAAAAGGCAATAAACTTTGTTTGGCATGATCTGTTTTTAACAAACCCATACTGATAATTACCTTGTTTCTTTCTAGGTGCTCACAAACCATCAGCTTGATTATCTTTTCCAGGATATTCTCAGGTATTGATGCCAAGCTAATTGGCCTATAATTTTCTGGATCCATTTTCCCCCTTTTTGTACACTGAAACCACATCAGTCTTTTCCAGTCCTATTGCTAATGCTTTGCATAGTCTTCCTTAACTTGGTGTCCTCTAGATTCATTGAGTTATAGTTTCCATAACTGCTAATTAACATTACTATTTTGATTGCAGATTGTGTGGGTTGTTAGTTTAGGTAGCTTATTTTCTAATGAGTGTGTAGACAAATCCTTTAGTACTTTCAAGAACATTCCAGTAATCCACCTGGTCCCTTGTCTTTTGCTCCATCTTGCCATGCTTACTCATTTTTTTAAAGCCCATTATCTTTTTGCATGTAATGCTCAAAGTATGTGACTATCTGCTTGATGAGGGTCATCCCAGATTTTTTTTTAATTTGATCCAGGATAGCTTGACTGATCTGTCTTGCTAATGGTATTCTCACTAACCATATCCAAATCTTTAATTTAAAAGTATCTTTTTTCTCTCCCTCTGTCTTCATTATTCAGTTTTCAATGCTGTACATTATCAATACAGTTACATTATTGGAAACAACATTGCTTTAACAGTTCTGATCTGAAAATAACCTTATTCTTTTTTATTTTGTCATTCCCTTTCTCTTTAGAATTAACCTCTTCTTAACTTAACCATATTTAACTTCTCCATCCTTGTGGAGAAACTAACTAAACTTCTCCATCCTTGTGGAGAAACTAAACTAAACTAAAATTAACCTTGAGTTCTTCAGCCCCAACTTTATTAAGCATGAAAGTTGGCATTACTCTTATATATTGCTCAATCTGCAAAGTTATTGTTCTTGGAATTATTGAGCATTTCTACCATATCAAGGCAGCAAACTTTATGATAGTTACAATCTAACAGCTATGAAAGGACTTATAAACACCATATAAAGTAAATAAAATAAAATTAAAGTTTGATTTGTTCAGTTCATGAAACATAGTTTTGGTGGGCAATAATTTGTATTAAAACAAGTGTGAGATAATAAAAAACTTATGTAACTCAGAATGTATTAACTAGATTTAACTAAACATGTTAGATAAATAGGACATGTGCAAACTGCTAACCACAAAATATTTTTATCCGTGTTCCAGGTTTCAAAGCCCTACTGAAAGTCTAAAAAAAGCTTCCAGTCAAGATTCAACCTGGCAAATTGGTTTGATCACACCACCTTGATATAGGTTATCTTATCAGAAATCATGATGAAAGGATGCCTTGGTTTGTGATTGTACAGCTCTGTATTATTGCTTTCTTACTCTCCCCCAAGTTCAGAGTCACCATTTCAACTGATTACAATAAATTAGGACTGCCCAAAATATAGCCAAAATGATGGATTTTTGTTTTATTATTGCAGTGCTAGTCATCAAGGCTTGTAGTTATTGATAAATTTGGTAGAAACAATCTTCAGTTGAATGATAGGTACAAAGTAAAAAATGTTTTCAAAATATATGCCATGGACTGAGACTGGCCCAAAGTCACCCATATAAGCTTTACTGTCTAAGACAAGACTACAACTCACAGTCTCTTGGTTTCAAGCTTTAGCACTAGATCAAACTGGCTCTTGTTACATAAACTCAGATCAAATATTTCTCTTTTCCAAGAGCATATGCAGAGTGCTCAATTCTGACTATGTGCTTCAATACAGGCCTTCCATAACATTTCTAGAGTAATTATGTTTCCCCCCTGGGCAGGCATGACAGCTGGTTTGAAATGTTTTAAGATCTAAGACCTGGCTAGATCCAGCATTCCTACAGGTGCTCAGGGGCACCTACAAGAAAGGAGCATCAAAAAATAATGAAGATGGCAGGTGATATAGCCCTCTTTTAACATGCATTCCATATATATGGGGAAGAAATTCACTTGTGCAGTCAGCCCTGCTTTCACTAGATTCGTGCCCCTTTTTCTCCTTGACCAATATATGCCACCTCACCAACCAGTCACCACTGGTGAGTTTCCCCTTCCCTCTTGCTCCACAACCATGTCAGATTAATGAACAGTAAAGAGTGGAAACACTTAAATTGCAAAAGCCACCAGTCATAAGTTATCCTACGAGCTATCAAGAATGAACAGTTTATTATATATTTTAGATTTTTTTTATTCCGCCTTTATTATTTTATAATTATGTTGGTGGACGTACCTAATATTCCTTCCATCTCCTATTTTCCCCAGAACAATAACCCTGTGAGGTGAATTGGACTGAGAGACAATGACTGGCCCAAAGTCATCCAGACAGCTTTCATGCCCAAGGCAGGATTAGAACTGTCACTAAGGATCAAAAAAAAGGTAATCCAAAAGGAGAAAAGCTGTATTTTGGTCCATAGAAAAAGTTTAGCCATGTTCAAATGTTGTGGATACTAACACATCACAAGGCACTTTTTTCCTGGCAAAATAGTGGATGTATAGTTGGCAAACAAAACAATTCTTAGGAATTGGAGATAGAATTTTCCATTCCTCTTTGCTGCAAGAGAATGTTCCATATCAGTATGCACAACTCATAGAGTCTGTAGGCAAAAGGGGTAAAAATATAATCAGTTTGCATATTGGTAGTAATATTGCAGGAAATCAACTTAAGTGACTGCATATGATAATTCTAATCTTTATGACCTACATTTACAAATACATAAAAGGCTAGAGGAAGCTAGTCACTTGCTTTCAAGCACATTTGATATGACATCTTAACTGATTTGTGGACATGTGTTAGACTTTTCAGCGTTACCACAAGACAAAAGAATTTGCTATCAATAATTTTTCCTCAAAATTCTGTTTGAATATTCCTTAATAATCACGTTTGCTAATATTCACTAAATAATTGTATTACAAATACCTGCTTAAAGACTTAATATTAACATTAGACAAGTGTTTGCTTTGTGTTGAATTAGCCAACATGCTTTCATTCTAGATTGCATCTACAATAAAGTAATATGAAAAATCTTTTGTATTCAACTGCATGTATTTATTGACATAGATGTGTAATGAGAGTGATTTTTGTGACTAAAAAGCAGCAGATGAAATGTCAAAGGATCCAATTTTAATGTTTTTAAATTTAATTATTTATTTTTTTTAAAAAATGCATTTTGAATATAAAGTGACCCATCCCAAAATGTACTGGATGGGTTGAAAATTTACACTCAGACTATTTCACCACTCATTAGACATCAACATTGTCAAAGAAATCAATGTCCAACAAGTTTTTAAAAAGGTGAATATTACTTTGTATAATAATTCTGTGAATCATAACAAATCATAACAAGGTTCAATGTGCTTTAAAATGCCAAATAACCATAGAATCATAGGCAGGATTCTGCAGCCCAAGGCAGAGATTCCTTCTGCCATCTTAGACATTCCATTGATTAACTGTTTTCACTGTCAGGAAATTCTTCATTAGTTCCAGGTTGGAATTCCTTCTGACAAGCTTCCAACCATTGCTATTTGTCCTGTACTCAGGTGCTATGGTGAATAAATCAATTCTTTCTTCCTGTGACAGCCCTTCAAATATTGTCACTCCTAAGCCTTTTCTTTGTTAGGCTCCACGTATCTAGTTCAGTAATGGATAGAACTATATCAAAGAGAGATCCTTAAGGAGAAATTTCCTGACAGAATAGTCAGTGGAATGGTTGGTCTCCAGAAGTTGTGGATGCTCCATCTCTGGAGGTTTTAAATAAGAGATTGGACAGCCATTTGTCTGGAATGGTATGGGGCACAGGTCTGCAACCCGCGGCTCCGGAGCCACATGCGGCTCTTTCAGCCGTCTCCTGCGGCTCCCAGTCCTCTGCCATGTGCAGTCCAAAAAAAAAAAGTGGGACTAAAAAATTTCAACCAATCAATTCAAATATGCAGGGTAGGTGCATATCTCACCTTGGCTCCACTCTTCAGTCAAACCCTGTTCTGCGCATGCGCACATGTACGTGCATGCACACACATTTTTTGCGGCTCCCAGTTTTTCCTTTTGTGAGGGAACCGGTTCCGAGTGGCTCTTTTACTGTTTCAGGTTGCTGACCCCTGGTATAGGGTCTCCTGCATGAACAGGGAGATTGCTAGAAGATCTTCAAATCCCTTCCAATTCTATTACTCTGTTATTTTGTTATTCCTTTAGCTGTTTATTGTATGATTTAGCCTCCAGATCCCTTATCATCTTTGTTGCTCTTCTATGAACTCTTTTTGTATCATGGTGACCAGAACTGGATGCAGTATTCCAAGTATGGCATTGCTAATGCAGTATAGTGTAGAGTGGTTCTATCATCTCCCGTGAACTTAATGCTATCCTTCTATTGATGCAGCCTATAACTTCATTGGCTTTTTTGGCAGCTGCTGCACACTGCTGATTCATACTTAAGCCAGATCCCTCTCTTAGGCATGACTGTTGAGCTAGATATTGCCTGTTCTGTACCTGTGCATTTGGTTTTTCCTGCCTAAGTGCAGGACCTTATTTTTCTTACCACTGAACTGTATCTCATTGGATAGGGCCCAATGCTCGTCTGTCCTTCTGAATCTTGAGTCTACCTTCCAAAGTATGAGCCATTCCCCCCAGCTTGGTGACAGCTGCAAATTTGACAAGTGATCCATCAATAAACTTCATTTAAATCACTGGTGAAAATGTTGAAGAGCACTGGGTCCAAGGCAGAACCCTGAGGTACCTGTAAAATCGTAAAATCAAGTCCATTCATGTAGTGACTTGACTTACAACTGCAACAAGTTATGACCAATATTCCAAATTCAATTGTGGTCATAAGCTGAGAACTACCTATACCTATTTTGGATGTTTCTCTTACAGAAAAGTAATTGATATTAAAATGAATAGATGAAGACCTAGAATCCTCAATATGGTGCCCATCATTCCACTCTTGGACATCTTCCTTCCCTTTCTGACCCTCTTGACTTTTTACCTAGGAAGTGGTTATGCCACCACTGTAGCCATACTGTGAAGAGGCCAGCCTACGCTCTCAAAGTTCCAAATGTATCACTGTCCAAACAGATTAGTGACACTTCTGAATTCTATCAAGTATTTCAATTATACGTTTTTCATTCCTGATTATTTGGTATTAGTCAGAGGCAATGACAATATTTAATTTTACTTCTTGCTGGCAAAAGCCTCAAGATCACATGTTTATCCTAGATTGGAAATCAAAACATAATTTGACCTGAATGAGTCAGCACAATTGCATAAATGAAAATTATGTAACATAATATATAAACAACAATGGAGAAGTTCAGATTTCTCCAGTTACTATTTCTATCTCCTAGTGAAATATTAAAATATCTTCCAGTGCTATTGTTACAATAGGATGAAATGAAGAGGAAGAGGAAGAACTTTCAGTCACAGCCTCAAGCTGTTTGAATTACCCTGCCAGGGTTATTTTAATGTCAAAATGCCTGCACCTTAATCATTTCATAACAGGCACCAATTCAGGAGACAATATCCCAAGTGCCATTTTTCATGATGGGAGAAAATGTGTAAATGTTGAACTTTTATATACTATATTATACAGCACTGAGATTAGTTATATCCTTTGCAATGTTCTTTAAATTACAATCAACAGTCTACAATTAAAAGACAAATGTAATGTACTTAACTGTCACCCTGAATACAACACTGGATTTTAAATATTGGGCAATGGGCAAAATATCTAAACATAGTAAGAAAATGTTGTTCTGTAAAATTATAAATAGTGAGTATGACAATGGAAGATGGAGGTTTTGAAAAGGTGGGAATTCCCTTCTATCCTCCAATTTAACCCAAGTTCCTCTCTCCTGATTTCAAATTACCTCTCTTGCATGCCTGGGTTTTTTGGAAAGCTAGCACAGAACCTGTCATCTAGTTATCTCATAATAGGTCTTATCTTTTAGCCGTGGCTCAGATAAGCAGATAATCAAAAGAGGGTGATGGGAGTGGGAAAACATGAGGCAGGATGAGCTTGGGTGGGAAATAGGAAGTCAATTCATTAGTGAAGGTAGAAGAGGCAGACACGAGATAAGGGGGAGGAGAAAGACTATGGTGCACAACTGAAATTCATCTCCACAATTTGTTGAATTTCAGCAATGTCTTAGGTTTGGCTTATAGCATTTCATTTGCAAGATTTGAGGTGCTTACAAATTCATTTATGGGCCAAAGAACAGAAGTAGTTCATTGAAATAAATATATTATTTAATTTCATATTCCAAAACTGACTCAGAGGAGGGCAACCACAACAGCGAGATGATTGGAAACCATCAGTTATGTATATCCTGGAAACAGAAGCAGAGGGAATGGGGAGGGGGAACAATGACAAGTGTAACCATACAACTGAAGCCCCACTGCTTTCTATATGCAGTGATGTCATGCACATGTACAAAGACACAGGGGTTTGATTGCATCTACCATCTTATCCTTCTCCTCCCACCCCACAGCAGACAATATGCCTGCAGAATAGAAACTGAGGTAGACACATACTTTTACTGTAGAGAGCCAGCCAAGTGAGAATTCCCGTGTTGGGTCAGCCATGGTGGAGTGCCTGAGAAGAAGTGGGTGTGTTAAGGCAGCCATGTTCAATTGTCCTAGACCCAAGCTACAAAAACCTATATGATATAAGATTTGGCTATGTGAGGAAGCGTTTCCAGTGGTATCTAGTTTGATACACAGGGTTTGCACACTCCAGATTCCTTCAATTCCACAGTACCATCTGTTGGGATGCCTAAAGCGTACTTCTGTTTTGTGGCAATTACCTTTTGGAATGAGATTCACCCTGAAATACATGTTGCTTCCACCTTGATGACATTTCGTATGTTCTTAAAAAGCTAACTCTTTTCTCAAGTTCTGACCTAGGGAAGTTGGAGCCCCTTACTGGACTGTTATATATGTTTTGGAGTTGCTGGCCAAATTTATCATCTTGTTTAATATTTTTTATTTTGTGTGTGTGTGTGTGTGTGTGTGTGTGTGTGTGTGTGTGTGTGTGTGTTATAAGTACCTAACCTGGAGTCAAGTAGTACCTAACAATAACCTGCAACACAATTAAATACCACCTGCTTGTCCTTGGGAAGGACTCAATAGGTGGATCAAAATGCCAAATGTGGTCCAAACATCAGACTGACTGTGCAACAAACATAAATAATAATAAGCATTTCCTTATATTTGTCAAACAATAGAGTATGTTACCCTATAAAATGGTGTGCAATTTCTATGCACTGGGATTCTCTAGGCTAGAAGTCAGGAATCTGTGAGCACTAGTCCCACCTTAATCATGAAAGTTAGCTGGGTGTTATCAACCTAAAGGCCTTAAGCATATTGATCTTGAACCAAATGCAAACCAACAGAGTAATCAGAATATCACATTTGTTTCCTCCAGTAAATTCATTAATTACTTTGAAATAGGCAATCCCTATCTACCTGTGCTATTTATGCCTATACACACACACACACACACACACACACACACACGTATGCATGTAGGTATACCATGTGTATGTATGTGGGTATACACAAACACACAGACACCAACTATCTCACAAAGCCTGATATTCAGAAAGGACATCATTTCGACATAAAATTGAATAATTTCCCATTATGTTTCCAAAAACACCTACTTAAGAACTGTATCACACTTAAATCTCTTAGATGGAGCTCTCTTGCACTTATCACCTCCCACTGATTGACAAAAAAATTCCTTTTCACAATGAGGCCTTCAGAGAAATAGATTCTATTTCACATGTATTACATTATCACTTCAGAGCAAAGTGTAAAAAAAAAGGGGTGTGTTACTCTTTCCAATACAAGATCGCAAACCGAACTGTTCTGACTCAGAATTCCCCCTCCAGGCAAACCCATTGTGACATACAGCAGAAGCTAAAAAATCAAGATAACAGAAGTATGGCTTTTGTAGACACAACTGAAATCCTAAGTACTTTGTTTAGTATCTTCTGCCCTAGCTGACTTGGCAAATTTTAGGAGGGTTTTTTTTAAAAAAAATTTGGTAATGGCAAGACAGAATACAAAAAAATAAAAGCAATGGATCACTACTATACAATGAGTATATGGGGGAAAATGTTGGTAGGGAGCACTCAACAGTAGGCTAAATGAGATGACAAAGACCTTATCTTCTAGCAAATTTCTGTTATGTGATTTGATTGACACACTTTAATAACAATTTGTGAACAAAACAGCCTTTCTCCAATAGCAGATATTTTGTATTCTCAATAAACTCTTAAATGTGCTCAGCATCTTAAAAAGTTCACTCACTCTTGCAGTGAACATTGTATATTCATTCTCACTGTAGCTTTGTCTATCTAGAAATCACAAAAATCATGCTGTCTCTTTTTCTTTCTTAAACTTGCATTTTTCCCTTCAGATCTTTAGTTTTATTCTCTCGGATTCCCCAAATAGGAAAACATTTCTTCACCTTCATATTTTGAGGAAAAGTTTTGCAAAAGGATATGTCCCATGGAACCATCATTTAGTGAAAAGTCTGTAAAATGTATTCAAAATTCCAAATGTGCTCATCAGACCCAAATGGTTACAAGATTCCCGCTTGAAGGGTTAAGGGGGGTGGAAACTAGCTATAGTGACATTTAGGTAAGATAGCACTGGGAGACCAGTATGGGATCTCGCTCTACAGATTTTGCAAACAAGTAGTTAAAAAGATAAAGAAGACAAGAACACTATTTCAATATACAGTCATCCATGTATTCTGCAGTCAGAGACTCAATAACCAGTCTGAATAATGCCTAAAGTAATTGCATTTCTTTTATGAAATTGCATTTCATTGAAAAAAAATACTGTCTTCCTATAACAGATAAATATTTTAGCTTCCCTTGGGCAGATTTTTTATTCTAAAATAGAGCATATGTACAGAATCCTTGGGCAGTATTCCCTTTAACTTCTGGATAGAAGGATGACATTTTTCCCAATATAATGAAAAATTGAAATGCCTCTTAACATAAGAACCCAACCATTCAAAAACTATATACTAGAGAACAGAGATGCAAGCAGGAAGGAGCAAAGCCCAGGTGGATGAGATTAAATCTCATCAAACTAGAAAAAAAATCAAAAGCACTGGCCAATTATTTTTTTAAAAAAACAATTCTCAAAAAATACAGGTCATAAATTTGTGTGAATGGATCTGGATTGTTTTTTATGTTCCTTATATTACTATTGTTCCCAACAATGACTATATGAAGTTTTGCACATTCGGCAAACTGCCAAAAGTTTACAAGCATCACTAAGAGGAACAAATGTTTAAAAATGCTCCTATAGTTTTTTGGATCTCACATTTTTCTACAAAGCAAGGAAACCACTAAAACATCTTGCATGACTGAAATAATGAATTTTCTCTGGTTCTCTGGGATATGCTGAGATCCACGTTTTCACATCCTTTTTATTTAACCCAGGGCTTCTTAAATGACAATTCATTCCAAATGTCAAATTCTTATTTGAAACATTGACTCAACAGCAAAGAAGACATGTTGTGTTTCCACCATTGTTAACTTTCACATAATTTTGTGCTCATACAAATAGCAATGTTGCCAAAGCCAACAGTTCAGTTCACAGAACTTAGTCAAAATGAAAGATATCTGACACCTTCCCATTCTGTTTCTCACCCTGCCCCACCACAATCAAAACCTATTAGCCAAAAACACTGGAAATAAAAATGCTGCATGTGATATCACACAGAAACTGCCCAGCCTAACCCAGAAATTAAGATGCTCATTTGAAAAGGTCCAACATTCATTCGCTTCTGAACAGTGATAACTCCAAATTTAAACAATTGGCTCCGTCTAGAGGAAACTAGAAGAAACATATCTCCAGAAATTAAGACACTCATTTGAAAAAGTCCAACATTCATTCGCTTCTGAACAGTGATAACTCCAAATTTAAACAATTGGCTCCGTCTAGAGGAAACTAGAAGAAACATATTTCCAGAAATTAAGACACTCATTTGAAAAAGTCCAACATTCATTCGCTTCTGAACAGTGATAACTCCAAATTTAAACAATTGGCTCCGTCTAGAGGAAACTAGAAGAAACATATTTCCAGAAATTAAGACACTCATTTTAAAAGGTCCAACATTCATTCGCTTTCTGAACAGTAATAGCTCCAAATTTAAACAATTGGCTCCATCTAGAGGAAACATTCAGCCAAACTGAAGAGCTGCTTCCTACAGAGAATTGTATTTCCAATATTTTGTCAAACTCTAGTTATCAGACGTGCTGTTAGGATTCCAGCTGAATATAGCAATCAAATGTTAATATTTCATGTGGGTTACCCCAAAATTAAGTTTCTTAGATACCGTAGGCTAATTTGGAGCACTGTATTGAAATTAGATAAAACTTAAAAACAGGACGTGGATAAGTATCTGTGAAAATGTATTGATAATTGTTCTAACTGACTCTGTTACAACCAGAAATGTATTAATTTGATTTTGATATTATGATTAAGGGAATTGGAGAGGGAATCTTTATTGATCTATCCTGACCTATGTACAAAAAGATTTTGTTATTGTTCAAGCTTTGTGTGTGTGTGTGTATCAGTGTATTACTTGGCAGATTAAGGGATTTTATTTTTTGCATCACCAAAACCAACAATGAATGTGTCTGTGACTACTGAAGGACAGGCCACCAAAATCCTTTCCTATTCTGTCCAATGAGACACAGGCTCTTATCTGGGAAACTCACAAGAGATGATAGGATTTTCTTTTAAATAGGCTTGGCCGGAACTAGAGATACAGGAGCTGTGCTGGAAATTTTTATATGTGCAAAAGCATGCAAATATGTTGATAACAATAAAGCTTCTTCGCAGGTAGCATGTAATTCTCATAGCAGAAACTGTCCAGTCAGTCTGGTGTGCAAGGCAACAATTAACACACATAAACACAAAAGCAAACACTGATGTATTAGGTGTCTTTAATCCAAAATGAGGGAAAGCAGGAAAGCAGACCAAATCCTCTTGTTAGCAATAAGACACCAAAAAAACTGAACATTTTTTTTTACAAATTAAAGTTCCTTACAGTATCTAAAATGTCACTAAAAACTAAAGGTTTCTTTTCAAATGTAAAGGAAAGCAAGTATGTGTGCTTAAAAAATAAAATAAAATACCAATAAAACAAATGTGGTAAAAGATATCCATTCATGGTAGGATATATGGGGGGGGGGACAGAAAAATTGACCATCAGGAAAATGAGGCAAACTTGTATACAAAGATTTTCCCCTCCATGAAATATTCGTAAGAATCAGAAGAACTCTCAATTTTAAATAAATGTGCCCAAGAAAAAAAAAGATAATACCAGATGAAGTTTGCAAACCTTGTAGATATATCCCGTCTTATTCAAAATAAAATTGTGGCCCTTTGGTTTTCTAAACAGAACTCACACCATCATCATCACATATTTGTGCCATGTGGCCAACTACTAACTACAAAAGTTCAGGTATTCATCCAACAAAAAAGCTAATTTTTGTTGTATCTCTCTTTTTACATCATTATGGCAGGGGCAGACTCCACCCTACGTGAACCTATCTGAAGCTTCCATGCGGTCCCTTTCTCAAATGTAAGCAGACAGTCCCAAGAGTTGTGGGTTCCTAGTAATTTTATCTTTTTTGTGTTCCTGAAAAAAGGGACCACCATGAGCAGCTATAAAATGCAACAGCATGAGATCTTTTAAAATAGATTCAGTTGTAACACTGAATGAGATGATGGTGGAAAGTGGGCAACAAGACATATTTTGGTATACGTGCTCCAGGATCAGCTAATGAAAGAGATCAGTTAACCAGCAAGCATCTTCTTTCTGTCATGCCACCTAAATACCCTGAGATCATAATTGATTTCTGAGTGCATCATGGATCCCACCATTATCCCTCAGAAATTCAAGTTAAATTACAAAAAGTGGGGACTTCCTCCTTCTACTAACCATCCTACTACAGCATTATATTTGATCTACTAAATCACAAGCAAAGGGGAAATAATCCTGTGCATACCAGTGAGTGACAGAAAGAGAGAAGGCTTCCAGTTTAAGAGGGTATCTTACACTGGGACATTTGATGAATAACTTTTAAGATTACAAACTGAAGTCTTTACAAGGTGAAAGAACAACAGAACAGTTCTTGTTAAATGAAGACAAAAAATCAACAATGCCTGTTTCAGATGGCATTTCTTCAATGGCCCAGAAGCTCTTTTGAAACAAACCAAAAGCCTTTATCTTTAAACAAAACAAAACACCATAATACTTTGCACAAGACTCTGTTGGGATTTCAACTCTACAGTAATTTTAAATATATATATAAATTTCAGTGTTTCTGGGGGACAGGGGATTACCAGGGCAGATTTTACCAATAAAAATCCAATTATCAGAATATTTTTCCTATTGGACCATAAAAAAATTAAAAATAATAGCAGGTTGCATTCGTACAGCAGCTGTCTCCTGCCTCATCCTAGAAATGTCAGAAACATGAAGGGCAAGTAATTAGTCTGATATAAAGAACTGAATTCCACATGTTTGATAAGACAATCTTGTTTCCAATTTGTTTAAAAAATATATAGGTATCATTATTGCTTTCACAACCATGAGCTTGGCTCTACTGAATTCTCAATGAGGGAGATCCGGAGTTTCAGAAGTGTTTGCTTTCTTCCGCCTCTTCATGAGCAATGGGTTAGAGGAGTCTTCAATTTTCTTTATTTTAATCTGTTCATAATCTACCCTCATAGTGGCCAAGGCACTTGTCATCTCCTCCTAAATTGGGGGTAGACAGGAAACAAAATTGCAGTAGATTAACAACAGATAAATGAAGCCACAGCAAATTTAGAAAAGGTGCTAGAGGTCTCATAAAAATAAATCAGCATGCATTCACCTCTCTAGAAATCCCCACTCTTTATCTTTTGGGGCCACACATGGAAAACTGCAATTTTCAGTGTTGGCTTTTTAGAATATTATTGCCTCTATTTCAAATTAAATATCTTCAAATAACTTTTACCTGCCTTTCCCTGCTATATTTTATTCTAACTGTACAGCAAGACATAGGTTAAATTCTCAATAATAGCTGGTACCAAACATTTATAAAAATGTGGGTCTTCTGCAGATTCAGTCTGGACCTCTTTGATCAATCTTTTAACAGATTATAATTTTTCTAGTATAAGACTGAAATACACGGGGGAGGGAGGTATCCTTCATTTTGTACTTTGTCTATGCATACTCTTTATCATTACAGCATATAGATATAAATAAATTTAATAATAATAAATAAAATATATGACATGTAGAATGTAGGAACTTACCTTGACATCCTCCCAAAGGTCTTTCTCTTCTTTCAAAACTCTACTAGTATGCAGAGGTGTCTGTGGCACTTGCATTGATTGCTATGGAGAGAAAAGAAAGAGAAAATTAGTATATTCTCAAATGTTCCTAGATTAGACAGCAAATATCTACCTCTAATAAACAACTGAGCCCTTACCATGATCCATGGATGATTCATGAATTCTGTTATAGTCATCCGCTGGGTAGGATCTGTTTTCAGCAAATTTCGAATCAATTGTTTAACTGAAGGAAGAGAACACCAGATATATCAACACAATGTGCATTATGTTTTCTCATACGCATGATGTGATGATGGTGAGGGCAAAATTTTCTCCTTTAGTCCAAGAGATATAGTGCTGCAACTTCATCTTCCACTGCTCTCAAGCTGGTCTAACTATCTAAGCATATCAGCACAGTAAATCTAGTACAAGCCAATTCCCCCAAGTGTGGCACCTTCCAGATATGATGGATTTGAACTTCCGTTATCTTTTCCAAATCGCTGGCCAAAAATAATGAGAAGTACAATCTAATACATCTGGAAAGGCCATGACAGTATATTTCGTCAACATGTGAAATGACTTTCATTAAAGAAAGTATTGGAAACACTATAGTGAGTGCTGAAAATTACAGATACATGAAAAAAAGATAGTGAAACTTTTAAAGTCTGCTTTCTTAAAAACTCATACTCCTTATGAACTCTCATTCAAAATGCTTCTAGTAATACGTTCTTCTTCAGATGATTCTACATAGCAGAAGCTGAAGAGAAATCTACCAACATCTCTTCTTCATTTAAGAACAGAGTATAAGAATGAATACAAAACTCACAAAACAGTTCTCTGGCCAGGTTGTGGAATAACTTTTAAGTTTTCAAACATAGAAAACTATACAATTTCTCCTAAGACCCTTTATTCTTGTCTTATTCATATTTAAGCATGGGTTTGAAACCCATTAGGGACGCGGTGGCTAAGTGGGTTAGGACACTGAGCTAGTCGATCAGAAGGTCGGCAGTTTGGTGGGTCGAATCCCAAGTGCCGTGTAACAGAGTGAGCACCTGTTACTCATCCCAGTTTCTGCCACCCTAGCAGTTCAAAAGCACGTAGAAATGCAAGTAGAAAAATAGGGACCACTACGGTAGGAAGGTAACAGCGTTCCATGTGCCTTTGGCGTCTAGTCATGCCGGCCACATGACCACGGAGACGTCCTCGGACAAGTGCTGGCTCTTCGGCTTTGAAACGGAGATGAGCACCGGCCACTAGAGTCAGACATGACTAGCACGCATGTGCAGGGGAACCTTTACCTTTTTTACCTTGAAACCCATTAATCTCACTCATTTCTTTTTCTGTTTGTTTTCCAAAACCAAACAATAGTTGAAGTTCATAATAACATTTACCTTCTTCTGATACTTCAGACCATTCTGGGTTTGGAAATTCATATTGACCCATCCTGATCCTTTTCTTCATCCCTGGAGAAATTGCCAAACCATGGTTCGAATAAAAAGGAGGGTAGCCACACAGTCTACACAAAATTGAGAAAGAAATTATTTTGCATTAGTCACTTTCTAAGGCAGTCCCACATAATATCTGTGAAATCAGTAGAGTGTGAATTACTATTGTCCAGTCATCCCTTCCAAGGGTTACTCATATAATGTTTGATGATAGAAGGTGTATACACTGAGTTCTCATGAAAGAAAAGAGTAAAGTGTCCTACCCCTCATGACCTCAAGACTACACTTAGAATGAGAGAGGCAGTGATATTAATCACTAGAGGAGCAGGAATAAGCTTTAATAATATACCGCTCCTTAATTTAGTAATCCTAATAAAGATTGTGCTGGGAAGATTAAATTCAAGAATAAATTCCCATAGGCACTCTCTTTACCAGCACTATCATGTTTCCAGTAGCTTGACAGTGTTTTTTCAGTTACCTCCCTTCTGAGACTGGACTCTCAACTGTTAACCAAACAGTGGATTAGTGAGCCAGAAGTAGCCTAATTGACCGTAATGGCAGCTATTTGCTATGGTAGGCTGCAGACAGTAGCCATCACTTCCTATTATCATTTTTTTAAGTATTCACAGGAATATGTGTGTCCTTACCTGCCATACTGGCCCTTTACTTTTGTTTTGTTTGGGAAATACATTAATTCTGGAAAATTTACATGATGAGAAGGGATACCCATTCTGGAATGAATGGCTTAGGTTGTTGAAAGAAAGGGTCTTTTTTCGGGGGGGGGAGGAGAAAAAATAGTTAAATAATCTTGAGTTCTCATAGCATGTCCCCAGATTTATTTGTCCAGATGTGTGGCACAAGAAAGCAATAATTTGTATGACAGCATTAGCAATAACATGGTTTAGCAATAACCTGGTTTAGATATTTTCAGTGTCCAAATAATCCCTTATATTCTAATGAATTATGGGGCAGAATTTTATCACAGTCCTTGGCTATTAGAGTCAAGGGTCCATCAATATTGGCTCATCTATCAAACGTAGAGACACCAGGACCCAATATCTCTTTCTTTGTTTTTGATCTTCTGTTCCTCAAAATCCAAGGGCAATTAACTGCTCTTTGCTCCTGCTATATTTCTAGCTCTTAAGGAGAAAGTATGGATTGTCCTCATTGCTCTCAGTTATAGAAACTTGGCACAACTGGGAAAGAATTCCTGCCCCCCTCTCTGGCCCCAAAGGTGAATTATGTTTTTTATAATAGTAATACTCAAATGACAAGACAAGGTATCTCTCTTCAGAGCTGACAGAGAAGTTTATGCTGGCTATTGGTTGCTAAGATATTTAGAAAACCTTTACAGCCCAGTATGGAAATCGTAAACTCTACCTCCACTTCCTCTTCACTTATTTGAAACTGGAGAGTAAAGCTGTATTTATTTTTATCTGTCTGTCTATAGGTAGTCCTTGAGTTACGAGTGTAATGGAACCCGCCATTCCACTCGTAACTCGAAAACTCATAGAGTGAATCTTGTATCTCAAACAAGATCACTTCCTTGCTCATTAAAACGCATACGGCTCGTTAAGTGAACATGAGGTATCTCAGGATGGGGAAGGCCATGGAGGGCCTAGTGATGGAACAGGTCCCCAAGGCCTCCCTGACCCAGTAATATACTGCATGCTTCCCCCTCCTTTCCTGCCACTCCAGACTCACCTGGAAAAGATCCGTCTCCTCTCTACCGTGGTTCCTGCTGCCACCCGGATCTGAGGCCGGGGAAGCTTATGCGCCCTCCCCCCCGGTGGCCTGATCCAGGCTCCGGAGGCCTTTTCCAGCCGCTGCCACTCAGATTTGAAGCCAGCAGCAGCCTGAAAAAGGCCTCTACAGCCCGGATTGGGCCAAGGGGGGGGCGCGGAAGCGTTCCCCAGCCTCAGATCTGGGGGCAGCGGCCTGGAAAAGGCCTCTGGAACCTGGATCGGGCTGAGGGGGGTGCAGAAGCATTCCTCAGCCTTAGATCCAGGAGGCTGCAGCCTGGAAAAGGCCTCTGGAGCCTGGATCGGGCCATGGGGGGTGTGCAGAAGCATTCCCTGGCCTCGGATCTGGGGCCAGTGGCCTGGAAAATGCCTCCAGAGCCCCAATCCAGCCTCCAGAGGCACGTGGAAGCATCCCCCAGCTTCAGTTCTGTTCTCTGTTGTAGAGAATAGAGGCCTAAACTACTATGAGATCATGTAACATGAGATCTCACCCCACTGATCTTGCGTGATCTTGTATTACTTTAGGCCTCTATTCCCTGTGAACACACTGAAGGCTTGGAGCAGCCAAGAAAGTGAAGAATCTCAATCTTTGCAGGGTGAGTATTGAAGGCCTGATGCCTAGGGAGACCCAGGGTGGGAGTGGGGAGGGAGGGAATAACCAGGGTGAATATTGCAGAACCACTACGGTTGCTCATAAGGGCGAACAACTACCGTGGTGCTGCAATATTCGTAACTTTGGGACTTGCTCGTAAGCACTAGGGGGTGCTCATCATGTAACTTTGAACAAGCATTAAGTGAATGCTCATAACTCTGGGATTACCTATATTTTAGCATTTTCATATATGAACAAGTCCCAAAGTTACGAATATTGCAGCACCACGGTGCCTTGGTGACTAGGGGTAAAATATCAACTAATATGATATAAAACTGCTTAGAGATTTAAATGTCAAGATTAGCTTTTGGAATAAAGCTTATAAACATTGCTGATACCCTTGTACCCATGAATCACTGTTTTCGAGAATGGAACGTATAAGCAACAATACCAAGACATGCAATCTTTCCATTCTATCTTATAATTAGGCTCTATCACTATTTCCATTTTGACAGCCTGCTCACCCTCTTCCCGCCCGCAGATAAGCTGAACTTGTAAGCATATTCTGTGCATCACCTTTAGTGCTTACTGAAAATTATCTTGAACCGTATAACCGATTTTAAAAAGTTGATATACTGAAGGGCCTGTTTATAGATTCAATAAAATCAAGAATATGGAGAACAGAAAATTCAAAGTAATTCCCAAGCAGAGTGCAAACAAGCCAAGCTACTTACAAGATATACATGATGACACCAAGGGACCACATATCACAGGATTTGTCATATTTCTCTGGACCTAGTACTTCTGGAGCTAAAGGGGAAGAGAAACAGAGATTTAACTGAATGTGAGTCTCTATTCTGCTGTGCCTCCAAGCTCTGAGGCAACATATGAGAAGCAGAGAAGACAAAGATCAGAGAGATTATCACAAGGAAGCAGCCGCTATACTGCATGGGTGGTAATTATTTTTTCATCTACCAAATGTGAACAAGCATTTCTGCTTTGGTAGCTTAAAACAGTTCCCTGGCATGATGAGTAAATTCCTCCTCACAATCGAGAAGAGGGATGAGGTAGAAAGTCAAATACCAAAGGAGAAGGGATGGAAGGCTTGCAAGAACTTCTATAACCAGAGTTTCTGAGTATCTTTCACCATCTTACTATAGCTGACGCTAAAGAATAAGAAAGGAGGTGGGAATATTGGAGAAAGGAATGTGTCAGTCCTTTACTTCCTCATGTGAGAAGATTTTTTTCCCTTGCCATCCATAGCTCTGAAAACTAGACACAAGCTCAAAACATCCATATTGTTGAGACAATCAATGGTCAGCAGAAAATTACTACTTAACACAGCAATAGAGAACCAGGCTATGTTTTAAGAAGAAAAGGAGTATGCTAATTCTGAAGAAAAGGCTGATGTTATTAGGCCATTATGGCAGGTAAAAAGAGCAAAGTATGACATGGCAGGAAACTTAATGAAAGACATCTTTTATTTTAACAAGAGTATAGTATTCAGGCTATTACAAAAGAACAAATTGTCCCTTCATTTAGGAACTTATTACCCCTGGCACTGTGCCTGGAAAACCCTTGCTTCAGTATTTGCAATTTGGACACAATTTATCGGCACAAACTATGGTATCTGTTCAGTTCTCAGTTCCTGGGAAAGCTGACCTCACTGAGAGTGACTGATAAATACAATTTTAAAGTGTGACAGCAAAAGATCATTAAGGTCACAAAAAAGATTTAAAAGTTGCATAAGTCATTTTGAAACTGAGTTGGATGTCACTTTGCATACATTGTTTTAAAACTAAATCAACAAGATGATTAAGATATTTCACATAATTTGTATATACAGGCATTGTCGGGTTTTTTTATATAGATTTAGAAACTTAACTCTTTTTTTTCCTTAAGAAAGCAAGCTTGTTTTAATTGGAGATTGTGAAGTAGGATTTCTACATACTACTCTTATTGGGAGGCAAAAATTTAAAAAATAATTAAATAGTCTTCCTAGGTGGAATAAATCTTTTGGATATGCCAGCAAATCTGCTTCAAATCTGCACAAACAATTCATGTTGAAAACAGAAATGCAAACATCATAAGTATACTTGTTCACCCAATCAACTATCGGCAAAACTAAATAGATTAAATCTACTGATGGATTGTTTTTCCCATTTTTGCAGGAAAAAGGAAATATTTGGGTTTTGATTAGCACACTGGCAATCTCATTCCAAAATTAAGATGTACCCAGAATAAATAAGTAAGTGAAACATGGCAATAGTCAGATTTGATTTCATTCTGCTCACATTTAGATATGCTGAAATTAAAACTAAAGAGTATTACTTAACTTTTACTAATATTAATACATTCCATATATTTAATATGTTTATGTTTATAATGCCCTGGCAACTTTTGAAGCAACTACTTCCACAATTTTCAAGGCATGCAGAGATTTCTCACTGCCACCCAATGATTGTCTGGAGATTTACAATCCCAAATTTAGTAACCTCAGAAATAATGCATCAGATCCTATGAAGTGCTGCCTACCATTCTTGAACATTTTGATTCTTGTTCCATCCCAGCTATTTTCAGCATTCAAGAGCAATGTGCATGTCCTTCACTTGAACTTTACCATCATTTTCTCTCTAAAGCTACAAGATAGTCCTCGACTTCTAACCATTCATTTAGTGAATGACCCTCTTATGACCCTCTTTTATCGGTCTACTATAGAGAGCGTCCTCTCGTATGGTATTGTGGTTTGGTATGCTGGTCTGACAGCCGCGGACAGGAAAGTATTACAGAGGGTAGTGAGCATAGCACAAGACATTTTGGGCTGTCCCCTGACACCACTGGATAACATCGCCAGGGCTCGTTGCCTTGGAAGAGTGAGGAAGATTCTCAGGGATGACTCACACCCTGGACGGTATCTGTTTACTTTCCTACCATCCGGTAGGAGATATAGGAGTATAGCCAGCCGTACCAACAGGCTAAAAAATAGTTTATCCGTAGGCTGTTAGGCTTTTAAATGGGATATAATCTCTGTGAACTTATGCAGAATTGACTTGGGAGGCCGGTGTGTGGTGTAGTTGGTTCACATGGTGTGGTAGGATGGAGGGTTTGTTGTCACTGTGTGTTGGGGGCATAGAGCAAAGGGGGAGGCTCAGCTAATCTCAATGTACACATGTTGTACTTTGACAATAAAGGTTTATTTATTTTATTTACCTTCCCACTGTAGTGGTCCCTATTTTTCTACTTGCATTTTTTACGTGCTTTCGAACTGCTAGCTTGGCAGAAGCTGGGACAAGTAACAGGTGCTCACTCTGTTACACGGCACTCAGGATTCGACCCGCCAGACTGCCGACCATTTGATCAACAAGCTCAGCGTCCAAACCCACTGAGCCACCGCGTCCCTATATAGTACGGTTACTTACCTACATAGTATGGTGTGTAGCATGGTGTAGCTAGAGAGTTATGTGTTGTGGTTTCTTTAGCAAAACCAAAGTCTGTAAGTTTTAATACAGCATTAGGCCTTTTTGAGGTATATAGAAGGTTTTCTGGCTACAAGACATAAAAAGATAAAGTCCTTAATCAAAAGCTATCTTCTATATCAACTTCTAAAACTTGCTCCAATCCTAGATTAAAAAAAGCCCACCACATAAAAACATGCAATGCTATTTTCCTCTGTAATTTCATTCAAAATAATACCTATGATTTATTTATGTAATAATTTTATAGATCACCTCATATGCATGACTAAATCTGTAGTTGATTTCAGATCCTCTAAATCAACCCTTAAATTGTTCTTACTGTTTTACTCTGTTTATAACTGTTAGCCAACCTGCTAACATTATAAATAGAGTAAAATAAAGAACAACCATTTTTAAAAGAAACTAGAACATTAATTGCTTGACTTCATTTATATACTGTACACTCACAGTGAAGTGTACACTTCATCAGCTATCTAGCCACAACTAAAAAACCATTTAAATTAAAAAAATAAGAACAATCAGTAAATGAAAACAGCAAGATTATAAATGAAAAACAGAAGACTATAACACAATAGCAAGCAAAAATATTGGGAGCAAGCTAAAATAGTTCAATGGATATGTTAAGAAAGGATTTTGCCTGATCCTACAAAGACATGAAATTAAATTAAATATGTCTTTCAAAAGACAATGCTGTATAAGCAAAATGTCGCTGATAAAAAAAGCCCCAACCATGGTTGTAACCTGTTCATCATGCAAAGAGCCCCTTATCAGATGCCACTAATTATTCAGTTTAAAACAAAAAAAAATCACACAGTTGAAGCATACTGCATTAGATAAAGCCTCCTTTTGCTTGTGGGGATAAATAAATTTAAGAAAAAGCTTTCGAAATTATCAGTTATATTGCATATGTCCAAGATAATACATACCTTAACATCCCGGTGTGCAATGTTGATAGAGTGTAAATACTGGATGGCTTCTCCAATACTTTTCATTATTTCAGAAGCCTCTGAAGGAGATGAAAGAGAGGGAGGGGAGGGGAGGGAGGGAGGGAGGGAGAGAGAGACGGACCATTATTCTCAGGAACTAAACATGCAAAAAATTCATATCCCAATTAAAGATCACAAGGACATTACATTTCTGTATTAGGTTAAGATTTAGAGCATAATCAAATGTAACAAGGCTACAACTTGCAAACTGTGCATTTATATTATATTTCTCTCTTCCCTTTTATAACATGGTTCTTCTTTCCTAATATTTTAAAATTACTTGTTTCCTAACTGTTGTTCACATCATAGGGTAGGATAGACTGCTTCTACCCAGTCTATGGGATTTGACCATGTCAAATTTAAACGGACTAATTTAGAGGATCTGAAATCAACTAGACATTTATATCTCATATAATACCATCCCACAGCTTATGTCTTCAATTCTATTTTAGGATACAAACCATGGTGTTCAGGCTAGAAAACTACTGTATGTTCAGCATTTGTCCAGAATCTCAATAATAATAGTAATTTTTTAAAAATCTAGTTTGAAATTGTTAAGCTGAAAGCTCTTCCATCCCATAGGTGAAGATGATGTTAAGGGAGACTTTGATGGACATTACTGGAGGAATGGAGCTGTTTTTTAAAAAGTCACTGCTATCTGTAAATAAAAAGGTAAGGTAAAGGTTCCCCCGCACATGTGTGCTAGTTGTTTCCAACTCTAGGGGCCGGTGCTCATCTCCGTTTCAAAGCTGAAGAGCCAGCGCTTGTCCAAGGACGTCTCCGTGGTCATGTGGCCAGCATGACTAGATGCCAAAGGCGCAGGGAACACTGTTACCTTCCCACCGTAGTGGTGCCTATTTTTCTACTTGCATTTTTACGTGCTTTCGAATTGCTAGGTTGGCAGAAGCTGGGACAAGTAACAGGCGCTCACTGTTATGTGGCACTCAGGATTCGAGCCGCCAAACTGCCAACCTTCTGATCGACAAGCTCAGCGTCCTAACCCACTGAGCCACCGCATCCCTATCTGTAAATAGGAGGGCACAATTCAAGACTAATGAAGGAGGGAATCCGAGGGAAATGGACTTTTAAGAAATATGAAGAAATATGTAATATAAATATAAATACAGTTCTGTAAGGAAAGTGCTGGCATAGTAATTAGAATGCAGTATTGCAGGCTAATTCTGCTGACTGCCAGAGTTCGATTCTCACCGACTCAAAGTTGATCCAGCCTTCCATCCTTCCAAGGACCCAGATTGTTGGGGGCAATATGCTGACTCTGTAAACTGCTTAGAAAGGGCTGTAAAGCACTGAAAAGCGGTATATAAGTCTAAGTCCTATTGGTATTGCTATTGCTATTCAAGCAACAGAATGACAAACTTTACCTCAAGCACCACCAAAAAGACTACATCAAATATATTATATAACAGGAAATCTAGATACAGATTATCAAAAAGACCACTGATTACTGATGTAATTATTGATGTAGATAGCTGCCCTGGTAAGATGTCACCTGAAGAATATACAAGACAATATTTATATAAGAAGCAGGTACTTAACTAATACGAAAAAATATCTGAGGAAATGTAAGAATAGATAAAAGATATAGTACTGTAAAAAAAATCTGAAAAATATTCATACAATTTCAAAGAGAAAATAATCTAAGTAGCTTTTAGATCAACAGATCAAGACAGAAGATTAAAGCCAGAAACCAAAGGAACACACAATAGTTGAAAGCAGAACTTTAACATCAAGCAAGAAAAGCCAAGCAAAAAAAATCCACTTATGAATGTCAAAATAAATAAATATATATATTTCTTAATGGGAAGTATATATACTTAAAGTAGGATTTTCAAGACTGATGACAGATGAGAAGCCAGAGAAAAAGACTATAGGGAAATATTTTGTGGATGAGATTATAGAATAACAAAAATGAGCCTCTCTCTGAGGGAGATGGGTGGTTAAGAAATATGAAATTAAGAAAGAAAGAAAGAAAGAAAGAAAGAAAGAAAGAAAGAAAGAAAGAAAGAAAGAAAGAAAGAAAGAAAGAAAGAAAGAAAGACTTATGGAGAGAGGAGATTTCAGTACACTCCCAACCAGAAAACAATGAATGGACTGTCAAATATGAAAACATCAGGTGCAAATGAAACCTACTGGAAAAATAACAGTTAAACTCTATGCCAATAAATGTGGAACAAAATTGTGTGGCCCTGAGATTGGGAAAAAAGTGTTTGTGTGTGTGTCTGTGTAGAGAGAGAAAGAGAGAGAGAAAGAGAGAGAGAGAGAGAAAGAGAACAGAGACAAGTCAAATGAAGAGAAGTTTCACACAAGGCAATGGGAAAGATAATTTAAAATAATTGATAATGAAAAATAATTTGAAGAGATTTCCTTCTTCTTTAATGATGCAACCTTTGGTTGTCTTTATCATGCCAGAATGTGGAATATACTAAAGCTGCTGGGTGAGTCCAAACACCTGATTATTACAATAAATGGAAAGCTGATTACAGGAACTGAATCTGTACTTCAGAGTAAAAACGATATGAAACAAGGATCTATATTGTCACCATGTATTTTTAAGTTCTACACTTTGGGAAAGGGTAATTGCTGGAATCAAACTGGAGGCTAAAACTCTAACAGTCTGAGATGTGCAGAAAATATTTTATTAGCAGAAATTTAAAGACCAAAAAGACCTCATTATGAAAGTAAAAGTGTACAGTAAAAACAGATCAATGTTAAGTATTTAAAAATGCTGTCAACAGGCATGCTCAATGAACTTACAGTTGGTGGTCAAGAAGTGAAGTAGATAGTTTTGTTTTCTTGGACTTAGATAAAGATGGGCAGAGCACTGGAGAGGTAAAGAGGAGATTAGTGCTATGGAGGAGGGACATAATAAACAGACAAAAACATGAAGGATTAGAATATGTCCATGATAATAAAGATCAGAATAATTAATGTTCCAATGATAATGGAAACCTGGGACACTGAAAAAGAGCAAGAAAAAGAAGATTGTGAAATTAGGAAAGTTACAAAAGAGTGCCATGGACAGCAGAAAGAATCAATCAACCAACCAACCTAGAACAGTTACAGACTGACCACGCCTTTGAAAAGGTTATTATTATTATTAGTAGTAGTAGTATATGGATGGCATTGTTACATTAGCCAGGAGATTACAATGCTAATGCGGAATAGTAGTTTGGCTGCCAATTTACTAACTCTGCTGGGGTACATGCTTATGCGCTTCCCAAGATGCGCCACAGGAGGGCTTTGCACCCGAAAGAAAGACAAGCGGCTCTTCCTGCAATGTCATGCAAATCTCCTTCCCTCCATAAAGGCCGTCGCAACCAGGAAGGTTCAGAGCTGGCAAGAATCTGAATCCCTTTACAAAGCACCATCTCATTTCCTCAGCCAAGTGGTTCCTATTTATCTATTCACTCTGAACATGCTTTCGAACTACAGGTAGGCAGAAGTTGAGGCAAGTGATGGGAGTTCAACCCGGCACACAGTGCTAAGTCTCGAACCCCTTGAGCAAAGACCAACTCCAGGATCATTAAGCCACTGAGCCACTGTGCCTCCTTTGAAAAGATGATTAGCGACCAAAAAGTCTTATATTTTAGGCTAGAAAAAGCAACTAGGCTGGCAAAGTTTAGGGAACTAGAAAAAGGGAAAGACTATGGGTAAGGTGGATAGACAGGATCAAAGACATTGCGGGAAAGTTACTGGAAAAGCTATGGTGTTATCTCTGGAGACAAACTGAAATAGTGGACATTTGTCATCCTATCACCTAGACTCTGGGCTGGATTCAGTAGCTAGCTAGCTATTGATGCATTACAAGATTGAGAAAAATAAAGAACCCAGTAGATTTAGTTTAACCAAGCCTTTTTGAGATAATTGTTTAGAAACCCCTTAAAAGAATTAGATTAGGTACATTTTGCAAGAAGTCTTAGGACCTTTTCAATAGTAACCTATGCTAAAGGGTAGCAGAGTATGAACATTTCTATTAAGCTTGAAGAAATCTACTCTATCCCTTCATACCTCTTTCTGTGAAAGCTTGGTCTCCTCTATCTTGAATTCGACTGAAGAGTTCCCCTCCATCCAAGCTGAAATTCATAAACAAATGTAGTTATAATAACAATTGCTATCTCAACCCAAAACTATAAACACATTTCTATCAACTCTGGGCCTCAAGTACTCAGATCTTCAGAGTATTGTCCTTTCTAAGTAAATTAGGGGTTATAGTAGATTGGCTGAGTACACTGATGCACTGATGCACTAAACCAGCAATGTCCAATGTGGCAAATTTAAGACTTATGGACTTCAACTTCCAGAATTCTCCAGCCACAATGTGAATCAGCCACAAATATGAATAGTAAAATATACTTATCAAACTATAGTGGCTGAAATCAGGCATTCCTACTAAGCAAAATCAAACTATAAAATCTTGCAGTTACATAAATATGTGAACTCAGTTACTGTCTCAATATTCAGATAATTGTGTTCATTAGTTAAAGAAAAAACAACAGTTATATATCAAGTTAGACTAACATATCACCCAGCAGGTGTGTTGCAGTCCACCGAAAAAAATAAAAAATAAAAAAATAACACCCCACTATAATAAATAGGGGGTATTAAAGGTGGCACAAGACCATTATTGTCTCAACAGTAAATATGTTAATTTTCCTGAACAAATCAAAGCATATATAATAAGGAATGGATCAGATTAAAACATGTAACACCTATTTGCAGGTTGACAATTCCCTAAAAATCTCCCACACCCGTGCACAGAAATTATTATTTTTTTTTACAAAAAAACTTTCACTGAAATGGATGGATGCTTTAAAACCTAACTGCCCTTCAAGAGAGATATTTGAGAAATTATAGTGGTATAGAAAAAAGGGAGTAAAAGACTACTTTCCCAACTGTGATTTCCCTGCTCAAAAGTGATTACTAGCCCTTTAAAAAAAAGCTACACTGGAAGCACATTTTTTTGCTGTGTATTTTAAAGTCTAACTGACGCAGGGTGGGCAAGAAAAGTGATGGGGGGCCACAATTTCTCCTTGTACCAAACCTTCCCCACTTTTGCTTTAGAGAAAAATTCCTGGGAAAAAAATCCTATAGCTCTCTCTACAAAGTCTGCATATTTCAGTGATGCACTTGTGTCAACCATTCCATTTGCATGGAGGGACTTAAGTCTCTCTTCCATTGCTTAAAAACTGGGCAGAAGCATTTCTCACCAACTGAGAGGGGATGGCGGTCAAAATTCTCTCTCTCTCTCTCTTCAGCCCACACTTGCTCTCATACTCTCTTGCACAAACCTGTCTGCCTTCCCCGCTTTGCCCAATGACCAGATGAGGCTAGGCACAGAGGAAAAGATACAAGACCCACAATCTGGGTGGAGCTATGTAGAACAGAGTTAGCACTTCACTGCAGCCAGCACGAGCAAGTAGAAAACGAAAGAAGAAAATCCTACTAAATCATTCCACATCCTCTTACCCCTGTCCTCCTCTTCTAGGTCTTACTATACCACCCATTCCCTCTTCCTCTTTCAGCTACAGGCTGCTTATTTGCCTGAACTACAATATGCTGAAGTTTAAAATAACATGGCCTGTTTCAAAAAATAATTCTTACTTTTAGATTTCAGTAATGAGTTAAATTAGATTGGATCATTTATTTTACCTTGAGTATGAGATGGAACGACCTTTAGAAATTGCCCAAAAAATTCAACTGGTCCAAAAAGTTGCAAAAGTGCTAACATGGTCACTTAGCAATGAATATGTTATCTGGCCCTCGAAAGATAGAATTTGACTTCTGTTATCTTTATGAGCCTGATTCAACAAGTTGAGTTTGGCTGTGTAGCCCTGAATAGTCAAGGCTAAATAATAAGAAAAAAAACATATTCTTCCTATTGAGCCATGCTGTTTACAAAGCCATTATCTTACATGCTTTGTTTTGGCATAAGGCAAATGGAATTAAAAAGAAGAACATCTCCATGGGGGGAGGGGGCAGCACTATGACTCTAGATTTCCACTCCCACCACCACCACTAATAAATGACACTCACCATTCCATAACTATCAGGAGACATTTTCGACCCTGGTAAAGATTTTCATAGACATCCATGATCTTCACAATATGGGAGCACTGAGATGCTCTCCAGTGGAGTTCAACTTCTCTTCGAGCTTTTGGACAGTCTTGCAACATCTAGAAAGGACAACAGAAGAAAGAATGATTTCTCCCTTAATTTGGGAAACACACTTGAGAGCATCTTTGGTCAACATTGATCACTAGCCATAGGATACTGCAGATTAGAATCTCAATTCCTTTACCCATTGGGAGCTAGATTTCACATAGTCTACCCATAATAACACATTCGTTAAAAATGAATGATTTACTATTTTATATATCTGCCACTTCCAAGTACTTCCTTTGGACTCCTGGGATAGCGTGATTATTTTTTTTAGTTTGTTCTTTGGTTTGGGGGTATTACAGATTTTAAGGACCTTTCCTAAATCCATATCCTGGATAGATATTTCTCATTTTGTGGTAAATTGACACAAACCCTTCAAAATCACTTTAAGGGCTTCACAAAAAGAAACTAACTTAGGAAACATTTTGAGCCCTTTAAAAACCTCTCAGTTCAAAATAAAGCAATCACATGTGCCCTCTAGTGGTAGACAATTATAGCCTATAGACTCTGGGTATGTTGTAATAGTAAAGAAACGATTGTGTTAAGATTTCCTAGTTGGCAGCAAAGAGCTGGAGTATTCTGAACGTCTTTGCTGCCATCTAGTGTTGCCCAGATTTCTGCAGTTCATGCCATTTTCATAACTAAAACAACAGAAAATAAAATCCGCTTAACAAGAATAAACATGGCCAGATATGGAAAGAGGTCAGGCTCCTGCAGCTTTGTCATAGAAATTAATCCTGGTGAAATTCCTAATGGTAATTCTAAATCAGAGTCTTCTGTGATTAGTTTAATTTGTACCAAGCACAGAAAAATTAAGGCTCTCTCTGCATGCATTCCTCTAAGACAGGCATGTCAAACATGCGATGTCACATGACGTTGCATAATATATCGTGGCTTTTTCCCCATTGCCAGTAATTGGGTGGGCGCAGTTTCACATCCAGCCCACGGGGCAGCAGTTTGACATGCCTGCTCTAAGAAGAAAGTGGGGAGGAGGAAACCAGAGTGCAAGGGATGACTTTATAGCTTGATACTAGATCATCAGTGTGAGTTTGGTGTAGTGACTAAAACATCAGCCTAGAGGTCAGCTAGGTGACCTTGGGCCAATCACTTTCTCTCAGCTCTACGAAAGAAGCAAAGACAAACCATTTCCGAAAAACCTTGCCAAGAAAACTGCAGGGACTTGTCCAGGCAGTCTCTGAGAATCAGACCACAATTGATCAGAAGGGGGTGGTGGAAATCAGCAGTAACTAAATATTGGAAGAGAGATTCCACTTTTCAGATTTCACTTGTTATGCCATTAGTAAATATTGCTTCCAGAATTTTAAAATAAAAGCCTTCTGCTCTACAGAGAAATGAAGAATCTTGTAACCTCAAAAGATACACATGTAAACAAAGGGAAGCTGTAATGGTTTCATTTAATCATAAGTGAAAAACTTCTTTAATTGGCCCAATTGTTCCCATGTAGTGCTACTTCTTTAAAATTAGCCATCAGTATTTAAAGGGAAGTTGTGGATAGTTCCAACTCTTTACACGTTGCTTTTAAAAGTTATCAAATGCATATCACAAGAGTAGGCTTAAAGTGGAGAAAACTGGATGCAGGCTTCATAATCTTCCTCCGTAAATTTAAATATGGTTACACTGCTTGTTGCAGGCAATGAAACCTGTACAATTCTCTCTGCCCATTTGCTCAGAAATCAAGTATGCAAAGCATGAAAAGAATAATCCTGACTGAACCAATACAATAATTCAGATCCTGGACATTTATAATCAATCTCTTACAAAGCTCTCTGTGCATACTTCAAAAATGATTTGGAAGAACTACTTTAGACCTTTTTCTGGTTTTTAAATGAGCATATTCCTTGAAGCAATAGTATCTTTTTTCATGCTTGTGAGGAAGACTGAAAAATTGTGTGGGATACTTTCTTTAATAAACACTGGAGAGATGTTGTGCTCATACTGACATAAGCTCCACAGAACTTCTGAATTTGTTTGAAGCATGCATAGCTACACATTTACAAACTCCTTCCTAAATATAACACAGAGACAGAGCAAATAAAAATGAATGATAAAATGATGCAAAACTTTAATGATGCAAAATAGAAACAGTCACAACACAACAATGGGAAGAATTATGGACCAAATCCATAACATTCACTCCAAGCCTAAAGAAAATTGATACATAATATTTTACTGATAGTCTACAGCAGGGGTGTCAAACTCAATTTCATTGAGGGCTGTACCAGCATTGCGGTTGCCCTCAAGGGGCTGGGTGGGTGTGGCCAGGGTGGGCGTGGCCTACTGGGTGGGCATGGCTAGAGTGCTATGGCCTACTGGGTGGGCGTGGCCAGCTCTACATCGTTCGCATCAAGGGTACCTATGGGGGCCTGGGCAGGAGTGGGACAGATCTGAGGGTCTCTGGCAGAAGGAGGGTCTCTGGGCCAGGACCAAGGCAGTGGGGGCCGTTCCCTCACTGTTTCCAGGATGGCTTCACGGGCCGCATGAAACCACTTCACGGGCCGGATCTGGCCCCCGGGCCTTGTGTTTGACATGTCTGGTCTACAGCTCCAAGATAGATGAATCATACAATAATAATGTTGAAAATGTCATGGAGCAGAAGAAACATTTTATCACATGTAATAGACACATATCCAAATTCAAGCAACAATGGTTACTATATATACAATATATTATACATAAAGCAAATACAAACATTTACAATGTGGTTTCTAAGGGGGGGCTACGTGTTTATAAATACCATAAACTGATCAAGATACAAAAAACAACAAAATACTTATCTATTTTTTATCAACTTTTTTGAATGGCTTCTTTTTGTTTATATTTTTTTCTCTTTTAATATGCATAAACAACAAGAAGTAACTATAGAGTGGAGACCTTAAATATTAAGTGTTAAATATTAAGCTTAAGACAAAAACCTTTATTAAATAACAAAAAATTAATGGGTTTTGCAGCTGTTTTTCAATATCACACTAGTTGTGGGTATACAATTTTTAAAACCTCATATTTATTAATATTAGCATTTTAGAAATCATAATAATGATTCATTTTCCTTATCTTTAAAGATTTATATTACATAAATTGCCATAGTACTAATCTCTATTTAATACTGTACAAATGCCACTGTACAATACCCTAATATGTGCTGCTTGCCTTTCATAACAATACTTACATTTAAACATTTAACTCAAGAAAATCACACACACTCTTAGATTGTAATGAATATAATTGACAAGCAGGAAATCACCGCAATACAAAGCCAATTGTGCCACCTGGTGGCAAAAGTTCATCCAATCTTAATTATCCCACTTTTCTTATATAAGTAGCAAATCTCCTCTTCAAAATGGTATCACTGAAGGAGTCCAGACTAAATAGCTTTCCCAAGATTCATTTGGTAATCCTGAGTTTCCATTATTTCTCAAGTCTGAGTGATCATTAATTTAAAAAGCAATTAAATGTGAAAACTGCCATGAGTCACTCAGGGATAAAGAAAAGATTTATTTTAAAAAACCAATTGTCAAAAAAAAACTATATTCAAAATTAAAACTTTAGTTTGTAGTTTCTATAGAAAAATGATAATGAAAATTCTTGCTGGATCAGACAAAAATCCTACTCAGTGTAGCATCCTTTTTCTATGCTGGCCATTTCACTGATAAGAGCACATGAGGGCAACTTCAGCCTCCTGAACCTGTTCTCCAACCAAATGCTTCCCTGGTAAGTGGCCCCTGGGAGTTTTAGTTATCATAACCTTGCCTAGCCCCATAATCCCCATATACAGGCAACCAAATTGGCAGCCATCATGACATCTGGTGGGTACAAAAGCTGTAATTCCAACTAGATCCTGCCCAGGGTATTTTTCTTGGTCCCAAATCTTCTAACTTTCTATAATGGTATGTGGGAATGACTTTGGAAAACAAAAAGATGAGCTGCAAACTATGCGCCCATACTGTGAGCTGACAGAAGAAAAGGGGCATGGGAAGGCACTATTGAAGGGACCATCCCTAGTTTCCTGGAAAGTACGGTAATTCAAACTTGGAAGATTGTCTTATTGTAACCCTACAATAAAGTTGGTGCTATTACTCATGGTTTGTGCTTCTTATCTGGACTACCTTGAAGTGGCTTCACTTCACACTTTCAGCATCTTTGACTGATGCTCAGTTGTTGCTATGAGAGGAGAATGTTTTCTCCTCATATCTTCTCTTCCTAGCTAAATCATTCTATAAACCTGGAGCATATTCCTTGCTGGTCACTCAATCCCTTCCCCCAGATTATAACTTTTCCTCAAAAAGGGATTCTTCTATCCCCCTGAAATCTTTTAGCTAATTTTTTCATTGGGATTCTTTTGGCCATCGTGGAATGCAAGTGCCCAAAGAGCACAAAAGCCACATTCCGTCTGTGAACATTTCACTTGAAAGAAATAACCTCTCCTCAGACTATGATGAGAATTGTAATCCTATATAACTGGGGTGGCACCAGATGACAAAAATTAAACGTTAAATATATGCCTCTTTGTGACACAGACCTTTTCATATTGTTTACAAGAAATATCCTACTGCTTGATTCTAAACTGTGGCTTTTCTTTTTTTCCTAAGGAATGTTTATCAACCTAGCAAATCCTCCACCATTTATCTATGTGCAGCTAACAGTTACCACCTTTGGGAATAAAACTGTAAATTTTTAATTTACTTACTGTAAACTGTGCCTGCTTGTAAATACATAACTTTGGGATGTTTGATGGAAGCTAGATTAGATGACAACTATAATTTGGAATCAAAATTTCGCTTTTTTTCCTAATCCCATTTATATCCCGCCCTTCTCCAAAGACTCAGGGCGGCTTACAATCTAAGAAGCACAAATCAATGTGCTTAGCAATAGCCTTCATTCTATGTATATGCCTGTTTATTAGGGCTTTCGGGGGGGCCCAAGCGGCTTTCCCCCCCAGTTTTTTAGCAGAAATTAAGGCACAACACATTCTACCCCACCCCTTCAGAAAATATAAGCCAATACATGCTTGTATTGCTGGCTAAATCTAATGTATTCCTGGATGACTGTTTTCAAGAGGAACTTTCAATCATGTGATAGTTTCTCCTTCTGCATGGAATTTGTGTTATATTCAGGCAGGCAGCTATGGTTTAGTGCTACAATGCATCCCTGGCAAAGAAAAACCACTATGTTAACTTAGAAAACTACTGCCTTCTAGACTCTGGGGTATCTGGGGTCTAATTCATTTAATTATATGTGAAGTATACATTCTTTTTAGATTTTGATGTTAACAAGAATAAACTTCTCTAACAAGGAACAACAGCTTAAATGAGAAGAGAGAGGAGAGAGACAGAAAGAGAAATAAGGCCTTACAGAGAAACATGATAGCCAGCATTTGACTTAGGTTCTCAGGTCACACAGATAGTTCTCAAAGTAAGTCCTGTCTTTCAAGTTGTTGTTGTTGTTAGCTGCGAAGTCGTGTCCGACCCATCGCGACCCTATGGACAACATTCCTCCAGGCCTTCCTGTCCTCTACCATCTTCTGGAGTCCATTTAAGCTCACGCCTACTGCTTCAGTGACTCCATCCAGCCACCTCATTCTCTGTCGTCCCCTTCTTCTCTTGCCCTCGATCTTTCCCAGCATTAGGCTCTTCTCCAGTGAGTCCTTCCTTCTCATTAGGTGGCCAAAGTACTTGAGTTTTAGCTTCAGGATCTGGCCTTCTAAAGAGCAGTCAGGATTGATCTCCTCTAGGACTGACCGGTTTGATCGCCTTGCGGTCCAAGGGACTCGCAGGAGTCTTCTCCAGCACCACAGTTCAAAGGCCTCAATTCTTTGGCGCTCAGCCTTTCTTATGGTCCAACTTTCACTGCCATACGTTGCAACTGGGAAGACCATAGCCTTGACTATACGCACTTTTGTTGACAGGGTGATGTCTCTGCTTTTTAGTGTGCTGTCTAGATTTGCCATGGCTTTCCTCCCCAGGAGCAAGCGTCTTTTAATTTCTTGGCTACAGTCCCCATCTGCAGTGATCTTGGAGCCCAGGAAAATAAAATCTGTCACTACCTCCATTTCTTCCCCATCTATTTGCCAGGAATTGAGAGGGCCAGATGCCATGATCTTGGTCTTCTTAATGTTAAGTTTCAACCCAAGTTTTGCACTCTCCTTCTTCACCTGCAACAAGAGGCTCTTTAGTTCTTCTTCACTTTCTGCCATTAGAGTGGTATCATCTGCGTATCTTAGGTTGTTGATATTTCTTCCGGCAATCTTAATTCCAACTTTTGATTCATCTAGCCCTGCCTTTCTCATGATGTGCTCTGCATATAAGTTAAATAGGCAGGGCGACAGTATACAGCCTTGCCGGACTCCTTTCCCAATTTTGAACCAATCAGTGGTTCCGTGTCCAGTTCTCACTGTTGCTTCTTGACCCGCATATAGGTTTCTCAAGAGACAAATAAGATGGTCTGGTACTCCCATCTCTTTAAGAACTTGCCACAGTTTGTTATGATCCACACAATCAAAGGCTTTAGCATAGTCAATGAAGCAGAAGTAGATGTTTTTCTGGAACTCCCTAGCTTTCTCCATGATCCAGCGTATGTTGGCAATTTGATCTCTAGTTCCTCTGCCTCTTCGAAATCCTGCCTGCACTTCTGGTAGTTCTCGATCCACATACTGCTGAAGTCTAGCTTGTAGGATTTTAAGCATGACTTTACTAGCATGAGAAATGAGTGCAATGGTGCGATAGTTTGAACATTCTTTGGCACTGCCTTTCTTTGGAATTGGAATGTAAACTGATCTTTTCCAATCCTGTGGCCATTGTTGAGTTTTCCAAATTTGCTGGCAAATTGAGTGTAGCACTTTTACTGCATTGTCTTTTAAGATTTTGAATAGCTCAGCTGGAATACTGTCACTTCCACTAGCTTTGTTGTTGCTCAGCTTTTCTAAGGCCCACTTCACTTCACATTCTAGGATGTCTGGCTCGAGGTCAGTGACCACCTCATTGTGATTATCAGGGACGTTAAGCTCATTCTTGTATAGTTCTTCTGTGTAATTTTGCCACCTCTTCTTAATCTCTTCTGCCTCTGTTAGGTCCCTGCCATTTTGGTCCTTTATCATGCCCATTTTTGCATTAAACGTTCCCTTCATTTCTCCAATTTTCTTGAAAAGATCTCTGGTCCTCCCTATTCTATTATTTTCTTCTATTTCTTTGCACTGTTCATTGAAGAAGGCATTCTTATCTCTTCTAGCTATTCTCTGGAATTCTGCATTCAATTGGGTGTATCTTTCTTTTTCTCCCTTGCCTTTCGCTTCCCTCCTTTCCTCAGCTATTTGCAAAGCTTCCTCAGACAGCCATTTTGCTTTCTTGCATTTCTTTTTCTTTGGGATGGTTTTGGTTGCTACCTGTTGTACAATGTCGCGAACCTCTGTCCATAGTTCTTCAGGCACTCTGTCTATCAGATCTAATTCCTTAAATCTATTTGTCACCTCTACTGTATATTCAACAGGGATATGATTTAATTCATACCTGAGTGGCCTAGTGCTTTTCCCTACTTTCTTCAGTTTAAGCCTAAACTTTGCAAGGAGAAGCTCATGGTCTGAGCCACAGTCAGCTCCTGGTCTTGTTTTTACTGACTGTATAGAGCTTCTCCATCTTTGGCTGCAGAGCATATAGTCAATCTGATTTCTGTGTTGACCATCTGGTGATGTCCATGTGTAGAGCCGTCTCTTGGGTTGTTGGAAAAGAGTGTTTGCTATGACCATTGTATTCTCTTGACAGAATTCTATCAGCCTGTGCCCTGCTTCATTTTGCACTCCAAGGCCAAACTTGCCTGTTATTCCAGTTATCTTTTGGCTTCCTACTTTAGCATTCCAATCCCCCATGATGATAAGAACATCATTTTTTGGTGTTAGTTCTATAAGGTGCTGTAGTGCTTCATAGAACTGGTCAATTTCATCCTCTTCAGCACTGGTGGTTGGGGCATAGACCTGGACTACTGTGATATTGAATGGTTTGCCTTGGATTCGAACTGAGATCATTCTGTCATTTTGAGGATTGTATCCCAGTATTGCTTTTCCTACTCTTTTATTGACTATGAAGGCTACTCCATTTCTTCTGAAGGATTCTTGCCCACAGTAGTATACCTGATGGTCATCTGAATTAAATTCACCCATTCCTGTCCATTTTAGTTCGCTGATACCTAAGATGTCAATGTTCAGTCTTGTCATCTCTTGTTTGACCACGTCCAGTTTTCCTTGATTCATGGATCTTACATTCCAGGTTCCTATGGAGAAAAAATCTTTACAGCATCGGACTTTCCTTTCACCACCAGACATATCCACAGCTGAGCGTCCTTTCGGCTTTGGCCCAGTCGCTTCATTCTTTCTGGCGCTACTAGTACTAGCCCTCTGCTCTTCCCCAGTAGCATATTGGACACCTTTCAAGTAGACAACATCAAAAGAACTACATAACCTCAAACTTGAAGGGGAGGATCAGCTTAACATTACCGCAACATTTGTCACAAGCCCACATGGATAGTTAAAAAATCTATCATACATGCAGCTTCTTTCGACGGTCAGAGGTATTTTCAGGGAATTTCATCTTCTCTAGCACCTGGACTTACGGTAAGTATTTTCTATTAATGTCAACCTTTCCTGACCCTTAGCCAGAAAACTGTCAAGGAGTATTACAGTGTAAAGTTCAAGATAGAGTAAAGATTTCCTTCTACTTAGGTAAAAAATGTGTTTCTGGCTTGTATCGTTGCAAACTATAATGGGCTCACGACTGACTTGAATGTACTTCCATACAGAAAACATTCTCCATATTAAAAAAAGAGCATGTCAAAGAAAAGAGTTCTAGATAAACCTAATAATCCGGAATATTTTTTTAAAAAAATGTAGAAGCATTTAATCATTTAAATTCTCTCCTACATTTTGACATAATAAACTCAAGTAAAAAACAAGATAAAACCTTCATCCTCTTTAACATTCTCCTCAGGGACATATTCTTCAAAGTATGTGAAGTACAACTAGTGTTGCCACCTAGAGTTGACCCATGGCAAGATGGGCAGCAAATAAGTTTAACAAATAGTATTACCGTTCATGGTTGTATTTGGGAGGTAAACAATAGAAATATTTTTACAATAAACTTTACTTGTAGGATGCATATGGAGAAAATAATACGCAGGGGAAGAACTGTGGCATGGTAGATCTTCCAAAGCATGTGACAGATTGCGGGAGTTCTTATCCTAGGTCAGATTTTCCCTGACAGCTTTAACGCCTCCCAACAAGGGAAGTATTCAATCTACTCTGTCAGCTGCTCTACCTTAATTCCATCCAAAACAAGCTTGAAACTCCTTTACCTTATTCATCCCTGGAAGCCTTTCCAGCCAGACAAGATAATTAAATGAAACTACACTTTGAGTATTTCTAATATTAGAAGAAAAGGACAAATACCAGGGTACTACTTTTATCTGATGTCTTCTTTGTAAAGTTCAATGGAGCATCACAGAAGCATGGATTAGGTCAGCATTTCCCAACCTAATGCCCTCCAGTATGTTGGATTCCCACAATGGCTTACAATTCTAATTGCAATTTCAATATACATTTGGAGAAAATGATGAACCTAATAGTGAAAGCCACATAAAAGACCTAATCATTAAATAAACCACTCCCTTCATCCTGCTCATTTACTACTGCATTTTTTATTTTGCAGTAAGTCAAGCTAATGATTTACCAATGTTTTAATCAATTAGAGAATTGGGCAAATGCAGTCTCAACACCCAAATCAACCATTCCAATGCTCTTTTAATCCATGGAACTCCTTCTCTTGAATCTTCCACTTCAAACATTATTATTTTCTTTTCTTATCTATTCCTTATCTATTTATTATTTATATTGTCTTATCTATCGTTTCTTTTTATTGGGCTTCATCAACATTAGTTTAAAGCCTGATGAAGAATATCTCTGCTCTCCAGTTCAGGGCAAAATATATACAGACATTAAAAGGAAATAACAGACCCCAGAAACAGTTATCTAACTAATAATGTGTGAATGGCTAACAGGTCAGTCAGACTATCTTTTTTCACTCAGCCCTTCTTTGCTGGTTGACATAGCAGCTGTCAGTACAGGCACAGGTGTGCATCAAGATTCTCCAAGCCCCCTGGTCCATAATGTAAGAATTTGGGGGAGGGGAAGAGGAGAGATATAGACAGAGAACATAACATTGCTGCCCTTGAGTGTTAAACTCTCAAACTTTCAGTTAAAGAAATCATTTTGCTGAAGGCAGATAAAAGGGCTTCCCTGGAGGCCAGCCTGCCACCAGTGATGCCAGACCCACAAATCAATGACAGTGTATGGAAAGAATGCAGCACTTGGCAAGTGCAGAATGTCTAGGATCAAGTCAGCTACTAGAGCAATCAAGAGAGAAAATGGAGAACTGTGGTTGAGGCAAGGCACACTCCAGAAATTTTAAAAACAGAGGACAGGAGGGACTCTCATGCCAATGAACTCACTTGAATTTCAAAGTTCTTCTGGGCCAAACAGGCAGAAGTCTTGGCTACATGTTACAAAGTGGGGAAGAAAAAAAAAGTCTTCAGAATCAAGAGCATATCAAATAGTCAAAAAAAAGCAATAATGTGTGCAACAGGATCACAAGGCCCTATTTAGAAATACCAGATACTAAAGGGTATGTGCCCTGCACTATGATCAAACAACAGCATCATACAATACAAATGTCATATTGTATTTAAAAATGATGAAGTGCACATATTCTTGTAGAATTTTTTAAGCAAACTAATTTGATTTTACTTATCGTACAGCACTACACATAGCTGCAAAAGTCACAACTTTTTAAAAATCTAATTTACACATGGCATTAATTACTAAATTCACAGCCATTCAAACAACACTGGCATGGAGACTTCTAAAGGTCTAATGCCATCTTAAAGTATATATATTCACCAGGTGTTTAATTGTGTCTGGAAGATAAGGTACTATTTTCAGGGTTTTGAGGAATTGTGGTTTTAAATTTTTATAGATTTTCTTACAGTTTTTTTATAGTTAATGGTATGTAACTACTTTTACCTTAACTGTTTGTAATCAAGTGGGTTAAATATTTTAACTGCATTTTAAACTTTGGGATTGCTTTAAAAATAATAATTTCACATAACTATTATAAATAAATATGATTTGAAATCTAAAATAAAGAGAAAAATCTTTAAACATCTGAATTACAAATGAATTTAAATAGGCAATAAACCATTCCATATCCGACATCACACATTAACTGTATTTTCAGCACATGATTGTATTATGCATTGAGTTGGCATTCTGGAGATGCCTCCCTTAGGTTTAAAACCACACATTCTATGTAACAATTGACACATTTAATTGATTGCATGCGAAAAAAATGCTAGCATTACTGAAAGGATTAAATGCTCTTGTAAAACAAATTAGTCTACTAAAAAAAGGAAGGAAAAGCAGTAAAATCAGAGGACATTTTATAAATATCTATGCCATATTAAGTCAGGGAATGAATTAAATAATATTTTAGGTAAAGGACAGTAACACAAAATCTAACAGATATATATTTGCTGTTCTACGGTATGTGGTGCCACACCATGGGTGATAGCAATTGCCCACAGATAAGCTGATCTTAACTTCCATAATATGAAGTACGTTATTTGAGCCAGACAACACCACCACCAAAGCACTTTGGCAGCTTTATTCAAGATGGTGGTGGTGCCGATGCTGGTGCTGGTGTTGTTATTAACAGTACTAAGACTACTATGTTGACAGTGCTTCTTCCTATTGAAAAAAAACATAGCAGAAGTGCAGGTGGCCTCTGGGCAGAATAGTAGGACACAAATCAAAATGAATAAGCAAGCAAATAAATAAACAAGGGGGGGCACTGTCTGTCAGCTTCCCACTGTCAGATAGGAAACATGACAAAGTGATTTTATTGTAAGGCTACATTAACAGAATCTTGCAAGACTGAAAGTACAAATCTGCCACTGTCTCTTTTTATCACTTGATAAGCAGGGGCAGATCTTTTCTAAATGTCTTTCTCTACCCATCATTCAGGTGCGGGCCCACACACCCCTCCACACACACACACACTTTTTGTTATCGTTCCCTAGGCAGCATTCTCTTCCCCTTGCCTCCCAAGTTCCTTCTCATATACCATTACACTGTCCTTGGAAGCTACATTTCCCCCCACCCACCCCCAAAACTAGCTGTCGTGATTCTGCAGTGTCCATTCAAGAAGATCCTGGATGATCAGAAGAGAAAGCAGACAAATGGTCACAATCAAGTAAATATATCTATAAGGAGGAAGTAATATGCAGTGTAATGATTGGAAAACAAAACAGAAGGTTAAAGTCAATTATTTTTAGCTTTCCTTTCCTTTCCCATTATGATTATAGGTGTCTTAGTCACTAACTGTATTTAAAACCTCTTTTAAAAATAATTGCTCTCAGGCAGCCTTGTCTATATGATAAACATTCTGTTCCATCAAAAGAGTTCTAAATACGATACGGAAACAGGAAACATCAGCACTATAAAAAGCAAAGGACATAATAGTCAGAAGAGGCTAGAGGAAGTTCCTGCATACCCTCCCTCCCATGAACTGACTGTGAAACTGGGAGATCCCCAAGCCACCCCACCCCCAAAGTATGGCCTTTGAGTTTCAAGGCCATGTGATTGGAAAAATATCTACCTCTATTAATAGCAGGCATGCTTAACCTTAATATTTGGCCTTCCAAGCTTTTGAAAATTGGATGAGGTTTCTCAAAGGAGCCACTTTCTGCTACATATATTTACTTCAGAAATTAGTAACTCTATTCAAATTTCAGTCTTTAATATCTTTTTTTATAATGGTATATAGGAATGACCTTGGGAGACCGGAGGGAGACCTGCAGCTTAGGCAATAGATAGCCTGATGAGGCAGCTGAGTTTGCAGGTCAGGGAAAAGCAAAACAGTTTAGAAGAGATGCTCTCTAGTTTTCCAGGGACTAAAAAGAGAGGAAGGGAAAAATATTTATACATGGCATTTTTTGAAAATAAAAAATGTAGATGACTACAGAGGTTTGCTTCAAGTTGTGTTCATCTGCCTATGCAAGGGATGAAGATGAAAAGACCACAGCAATAGGTTGTGTGTGTTAGCATGAGGTCACATCCATTATGGTTACTATTATGAAAGCAAGCAGAAATCCCATGGTAGTCCAATGTGATCACCAGCTCTAAAGGTTGTTGCCTACTAATAAAGAGGTAGAGGTAATAGTTCATTAACTAGATTTTCTAATGGAGGGTTGTTTGAATTCTGATATGACCTACAAGAGATCTCTTTGATCCCATAGGAAAAATACATCAATTAAAATAGAAACACAATGCAAATTGTTTTATTGCAACCAGATTCAGTACAAAGATAGTTTCACAATACCATCACTAGCTAGCTTGATTTTCAGGGAACTCACTTTCAAAATAACAGTATATCAAAATAACTAACAGGCTGATTAAGTCTTGTTAATCCCTTATGTAACAATGGTCACCTTTAGAGGTTTTATTTCATTACATCGGAACTTTGATAATGCCAAGGGTCACAGGGCATGTTAAGGCTATAAGTCTAAACATTGTTTGGTGGCAAGCAGGCATCACTCCTGGTCCATCATTTTTGTTTACATTTCTTTCCAGCTTTTCTAAATAGTTCAGGAATATGTTATGCAAGATTTCATTGAATTAATACTGCCCAAGCAATCTGCAATAATTTTCCTCAACTTTAACCAAATTATTAAGGGTCAGTTTAATACAAGTTCAATCTTACTTGGTCTAGTAAACCAGTATAAATTGTGAACTATGTAACCAAGGATAAGGCCAATGGAAATTCACAGGACATTAGTGGCACTTTTCTGCCATAGATTAAAAAAAAACTTGCTGCCAGGAGGTTATTAAAGTACATATTCCAAATATTACACCCCTGTGCAAACATATACTACACCTGAACTTTTTGATCAGATAAATTGGACCATGAGAATAAACTTTAGTAACTGTATTTGTTTCTTGCATAATTCTATGATCTGTTAGGAGTTTAATACACAGTAAATTAAAGTAGGGGAAAAATCCTAGAACCATAAATACACTGATAGAACTCTTCTCACAATTAACCAGCAGCTCTGAACCTCTTCCCCATTTATCAGCCACCAAGGCCCCAAGTAATTTTCCTCCCTACTTCCAAATTTTTGTCCTTTAAGAAATACAAATAGCAAGGGAAAGTTGTGCTTGAAACTTCTTTCCTTCCCATTCCTCTAGTAAGAAAGAGAAAGGAAGCCTATATTGTGTTACTTTCAGCCTTAAAGAATAAACCATAGCTGATTTCTAAGCAGTGGTGATAATAAAGAAGGCCTACCAAATCCATCAGCCATCTTAAACACATTGTCAGCTACCAGAAGAAAATAAGTCAGACCAGTTCAAGGAGTAAAGTCACAAGAATTCTTCTAAATATTCATAGCAAGTTAATGATGAGCCACCGCTCTCTTTCAAGACAAATATTCAAAAACAGCTTCAGAAGTGGGTTAATGTTTTGTTACCAGAAAGTACAAACCATAGAAGGTAAGAATTCAGCTTCAATGTAATCTTTCTTTAAAAATCAACAATTGTTTAGCACTGGTTCTGAAGAATTGTTTCATTTCCACAAAACAAAAACATACAACTTTCCCTATTTCCAGTGTGGTTTTTTTTGTAAAAGAAAAAGGTGCTGGAACTCACACATGTGATACAACCTGCCTTGCCTACCCTACAAGGTTCCATCCAAAAAAGGTGCCGGAACTCCATTCTGAGCATTCTATGAGAAAAAAAGCCCTGCCTATTTCCTTTCTGGCCACAGGAATAAGGAACAGCTCCCATCCCAAAATAGGAGTGGAATGAAGAATAATCATCAATGGCAATGCTGCATTTGGCATTTTAAAGAATATGGCCTCAGTCCAAAATTCCAGCTACAGGTTTTAAAATTCCAAGCATATTTTTCCACTAAATGTTTTTTGAAGGGAATGGCAACCCAATGGTAGAAAAGTCTTGAAAATGAATGGGAAAGGCTCTTATTTTGAGATTTCAAAAACTTGATTGGCTCTGCAGCACTGGGTAAATACATTTCTTAAAAATGTTAGAATAGCTATGAACAAGCCACAACAGGTAAGAATGGAGTGTGAGCATAAGAACATTTTTTTAAATGCACTAGGTAGCCAACATCCATTAAGTGGTCACTGCTGGAATCTGTGCAGTTAAACCAGGTTAAATGTCAAGACTTCCTTCATAATAAAATCCATTATTGTAGCTTAATAAAGATTCTCAGAAACCTGCTACAATGGAGCTCCTCTTTAATAGCACTGCATATCCCAGAGTTCTTTGGAGAAGAAATCATGATTAAGCTAGGTTTAAACAGGAAATTCACTTATGGCCCATTTTCCTTTCTCATATTTTATTTGATAGTGTTGCATTAACACTTTGAATTAAAACCAGAAATGGTTCTGCATTACTTAGGTTTTAAGTAAGGTTTGAAGGAGCCAGCATATTACCAATGCATTACCTCACTTGATTTCAATAGAACATTTATCTCATAGGCCTCCAGATATAACTGAACTCTACAAGACAGCAATCTTGCATTAGAGATTTTCCTGCTATTCCTCTTCCTATTCTTAAGACTCTGATTGATGCCACTGCCACTGCCACAGGTCAGCCATCTCCTTACCAAACCCCAAATATTCTTGTTGCACCAAGTCATTTAACAGCAAAATCAGGTAGGGATATTCATCAAGAAGTAATAGGGAGATTGCCTTCACGGAAACATTAAACCACATCCTTGACAACAAATTTGCCTCAATATTTCATGCTCCAAATGTCTCCTTCCTGAACCTTTACACTGTTTCCAAAGTCTTCCAAAGTCTGTTAGACTCCAAACCCCTTACTAAGAGACAGAATTGTACAGGATAATGCAACTTATTTGCTACTTCCTCATAAAATGATACTGACCATCCTTTCTCCCCTATTTTCTAGCTAAAGGGATATTCCCCATAGGTTTTGTACTATGGTTTCTACAATCTCTGGATGTGGAAACTTCAAACCCCTCAAGGTCATCAGCACTCTTATCCCTGCTCTGAAGCGTGGAGGTCTTTCTACAGAGGATAAGTTAATGAGGCTGAAAATAATGACATGTTCATACATTATTCACATATAGAATATTATTATAAAAACAAGTAGACCAGGGATTTAGTCCACCTCAGTCTCACTTTTCTAACACAGATATTCACACCTTGAGTGTAGTTGTTTACAAAGCAGTCCTAATGTAACTACAGCAAAATTATATGTTGGGATCCGAACAGCTGGAGTGGATTTTTCAATAGTTCTTTTCAAATAGTTCTTTAACTGTTTGTTTTGTTTTTCATCATTGTGTGTGATTGCTTTTAATATCTCTGATTTTTATTTTATGTTAAATGCCAAGATTCCAGTAGTTCTTAAGGTATATATTTGGAAACAAATAAAAGCTCCAAAGATGTAACATGCTTCAAGGATGACAGGTGACATCAGGACCAAAAAATAACAAAACAATTTCACTCCCACTTCCAAACAGTAAGAACCTACCCACGACTAACATAGGCATAGGTCTTAAGGCAAAAGGAAGTGTCTGAGCCATGCACTCCTTCAGGAAACTCACTGTTCATGGCTTTCTCCTGGATCAGATTGGTGTTTGTAGTGGAGAGAGAAGCCAAGGAGCTCAAAGCTTGTTGTAACTCCTTAACAGTACAATTTAACCTGGATCCATAAGCTACAGAGGAGGCAATGAATGAAACCAGCTTCACTACATTCATATGACACAATTGCACCAGTACCCTTCCCATTTCATATGGTACTTAAGATTCACCATCAGAATAGAATATCAAAACATGAGTATAAAAATAGAGAAGCAGCAGACAGGATAAAAACTAATAAACTTGCTTTGCTTAAAAGATGCAACAAAGAAAGCTATGTACATTAAAAAAAATCCACTCCAGCTGTTCTAATCCCAACATATAATTCTGCTTCAGTTATATTCCAGGTGTTTTACTGATAAAGCCAGATAAACAGCTGGCAAGAAAAACAAACACTCAGATGCAAGACAAATGCATAGATGTTGGTGTTAAACTCCTGAGACAATGTGTAAACTCTCACATAGGCCAAGGACATCACTTTTGGAACATCTGAACAGACATTTGGAGAGAAACCTGGTTTCCAGTTTCCCCAGCTGCTACATACACCAGGTGCTATGTATTTTCCAGTGTATTCCTGATTCTAGCCTTTCAGTAATCAATTTGCCCTTTCTAGTCTAACAGAGCATTTGTGGTATTGTTTGCTTTCCTCCTAATAAAATGCTGTAATTTAATTAATGAAGCTACAAAACACACGCCCACACATTTCACAAAAAGACACTGCATCTCAGAACAAAGAAAGATGTTACCATCCAACTGTCCATGTCACAGAAGCAGCTTCCCTTCATTAGAACAAAATACTCAGATTGCAGAAACAATATGGAATACCATACACTGAATATTTGAAAAGTGCTATATTAATGACATTCCCTGTGATACACTATGGAACTGAAAATTGGTCTTTGAAGAAGGATAGGAAGTGTCTTTATGCATTTGAACTTTGCTGTTGAGAAGCCAAAACACAAATAAATGGATCATCCAAAAAATCAGAGGCACAAGTGACAAAGTTTAAATTATCCTACCTCAGACACATTATGCAAAAGACTTAGCTCTCTGGAGAAGGCTCTATGCTGGGAAAAGTGGAAAGAAAAAGAAGAGAATTACCAGCAATAAAGTAGATGGATACAGTGGCAAGGGGTACACTGTTCAATCACCCGAAGGACCAAATTAAGCACAGATTGTCATGGAGAAAATGTATCTGATTGCTAACAGTCAATATGACTTAATCAATACAAACTATTACAAAACGTAATGAAATATGCATTCATATTTCATTCATATTCATAATATGTAAACTGCTCCTAGTGTGAAAGAAGACTCAAGTATAGCCTTGATTGTTTCTCTTGCAGGAAGTCCCCAACTTACAACCAATCACTTATTGACTGTTTGAAGTTATGATGGACCCGCAAAAGCTACTTAGGACCTGATTTTGTTATGATTGCCAAAATCCCTTCCCCCATTGTAATGTGATCGCATTTTGGGCTCCTGGCAACCAGCTCACCTTTACAACTGTTTGCAGATCCTGCAGTCATGTGAGTGCAATCTCCATTGAAATAGCCAACAAAACTTTTTCACAGAATCAGAAGAATGAATCTATTTGGTAGATATAGTAACAGCATAATTTTTCATCATTCTTATTACAGTTGTCAACCCTAAATGATTGACCAGAGAAAGAAACAGGGTCCAATGCTTCTCAGAATAGCCAAGAGAAAAGTAATCCTGAGTTACAACCACAACTGAGTCCAAAGTTTACATTGCTAAGCAAGGCAGTTGTTAAGTGAGTTGTGTCCAATTTTACAACATTTTTGCCATAATTGTTAAGTGAATCACTGCAGTTGTTAAATGAATCATGTGGTCATTAAGCACATCTAGCTTCCCCCATTGACTTTGTTTGTTGGAATCTGGTTGGGAAGGTTACAAATGGTGATCACATGACTCCAGGACAGTGCAACTGACATAAGTACATGCCAGTTGCCAACATTTGAATTTTTAATCATGTGATTATGGGGATCCTGACTATGGGGATGCTGTTTTCAGTGCCATTGTAACTTTGAATGGTCACTAAACGAATGGTAGTAAGTCAAGGACTACATGTAACAGAATTTTGTAAGCCTGGACGTGCTTTTCCTCTTCTCTTTTTAATCTCCATGTGAAAAGAGAGGGGAAGGTTCTCTTGTTCATTTTCATGAATTTAATTCTTTGTATGGACTCAGGCCACTTTTATCCGATTATTGCCTAGGTCAGGGGTAGGCCACCTTGGCTCTTTTATGACTCGTGGACTTCAACTCCCAGCTGGCTCAGGAATCCTGAGAGTTGAAGTCCACGAGTCATAAAAGAGCCAAGGTGGCCTACCCCTGGCCTAGGTAATGGATCTTCATCTACCTGGCATGCCATCCTTACATTCTCTACTTCAGCTGAAACAGGATGATGCTGCCACCTATTTATCTTTCTACTTGATCCATTTTTGCATTGAGGTCTCTGTTGGATCTATATAGTGACATTACAACCAAATCTAATAATTCCAGGAGATAAACCTCACCGCCTATGCTGGCTGTGGCTGAGGATATATTTAGTACACCAAAAGTTGGAGAAGGCTATAACAGAAATTCCCATGAGATTTTTCACTGGTTTAATCAAGACACCACCACCACCCCACACACAATAACCCATCCAATAGCCTTACAGAAAGCACCCTACTGAAGCAATTTCAGCCAATAAAGGCCACTAAGATTTTAAAGTTCAAGTGACATAATGTTAAAAGTCAACATCCTGAAAACTAATTTTTATCTTTGTGTATGTGCCTGTATGTGATTTTTGCTTGAAATGTAAAGATCGCTCGTCTGAAGTTGAAATCTCATGAGACTAGGTAATCTGTGAGGCTTCAACCATTTTTCTTTTTTCTTGAATGCATGTTTACATTGGAGGTTTCAGAGAGACTCCTAAGCTAAAGTGCAGCTTCCTAGAATCAAATGCAAAGTAAGTCAATGAAAAAAATAAGACCCTACACGACAGCATAAATGGCACGTAAGAATGGTTAGGGACAGACATTTATCAGCTGAAGTATTCTAGAGATTCAGGGAAAGGGCAAGAGATTGATACATAATATTAGTTGCCTAAAATAGCCTTGTAGGGGAGATGGGTGGCATAAAAAATAATAAATAAAAAATAACAATACTGAGAAGAGATTTGGTGCACCTGCATCCTGCAACCAGCTATAAATACATACTCCTCAAGGTGTATGTGGACCACAGGCAATTTGAGGCCCTCAGGCAAATAGGGCATCTGCTGAGTATTTTATTCAAACAGACACAAATGGTCACTCTTCCAGAATGACAGATGTGGCAGCTATTCAGGCTTTATAGATGGAACAAAAGCTTTCTCCAAAAGGACAAAGGGAGAAAAATGAGTTGTACTTAAATAGGAGCCACCTGCCAGGGAAGCCCCCTTCATTTAGCAAAACCTGCATCCTGCCTTGAAAACAGCCTGTGTAAACAGGAATGTTCCTCTCCAAGCTGTGCTACTGCATTGTAAAACTCTTAGTCATTTAAAAAAATAATCTAAGATCAAAGTTTAATGCCATTCTCTACCTCTTCAATCTTGTTAAAAGCTGCTATATACTGTATCTCCCGATACAAAAATTAACAAAATCTTGGGAAGACGAAAGACAGAACCCCCTCTGAAGACAGATTATAATCCATTCTAATGTAACAGAGAAATTGATAGTATTGATAATTATAATGACAAATGACAAGACTAAGCAATCAACAACCTCCATTCCTGCAATACTTCTTCATATCTGGGAAATTAAAGCCAAGAAGTATACTAACAAAGATGTGGAAAAGATTCTATAACAATCTGGACTTTATGTCTATTTTCCAGATAGACTCATTACAGAATTACAGAATATACTTGTACAGTCCTAAGTACACTTATGACAATTAAATCTCACTGAGATCATGGCACTAAAAAGTTTCTGACTTTAAACATTGTTGAGTCATCTGTTCTATGATCAACAATTTACACTCAAGAGAAATGACAATAGTCCAAAAGCTAGTTTCTGATCGTTATAACATCACATATTATAACATACATTGCCTTACATTTATATCTGCTCCATCAAATAAAAGTTACTATTAAAAGCTGCCGGTATTTTGGTTTTGCTAGAATTTGTTTTCTTCCATATCCACAATATGGGGGAAGAATACCATACACTGTTCAATTGTTTTTGTGCAATAGAAAATGTTTTAATATCAAGATGCTATTATAGCTACTGCCCAAGAATATTTATGCCACAATGGAAAAGGTCATAATACTGTATCACTTTTAGCAACTGATTTCCTGCTGTCTGACCCACTTTCCTCTGAGAATTGCTAATAGGTAAACAGTTGATGTAGTTTCTTTTCCACACTGCAAAATACAATTGCAGTGTTTTAATTAAAAAAAACACCCTAAAATTGCAATATTAAAATGCTTTATTGAAAAACAAGGCATTGTTCCAAGACACTGCTCAAATGATTCTGAAGATATGGGGAAACCTCTCATCCTCTAGGGCAGGGGTAGGCAACCTCGGCTCTTTTATGACTCATGGACTTCAACTCCCAGAATTCCTGAGCCAGCATAGCTGACTCAGGAATTCTGGGAGTTGAAGTCCATAAATCATAAAAAAGCCGAGGTTGCCTACCCCTGTTTTAGGGCATCAGAAACAGCTATCACTGAAGAGGCAGCAGAGGGCACAGCTCCACTCAGTTTGTGCTGCTTTCAGGTAAAACTATTTCTGAAACTTGAGCTGCACATCACAAAATTCCACCTCTTTTAGTCCCTCTCCTTTTCCCCACCCTAACGTTTCCTTTTGATTAGGAAAAACTAAATCAATCTCAGGAAACACCCCTCCAGTCTAAATTCATTTCTGGGTTTGGGGCTATTTGAAGAACCTTTTGCTTGTTTGGGATAAAGTTCCAAATTGTCAAACCGTGAATTGGAGTTAGGCTCCAATTCAGAATTGTGAGTCCAATTCACACCTCAAATATAATCCTGCTCCCTGCATGCTTGTAAAGCCCAACATTCCCAGAACTAAATTACTTTTTCTCATACATTTATTTTCAGTTTTGCTTCTGTCAATTATTTTCAAAGTGCATCCATTTTTCAGTGCTTCCATTTTTTTATTGCTATATAAGTGTTTCATGCGCATCTCTTTATCCTTCCTGTTCCATTAGTAATGGAAACTCCCTTCCCACCCATTGTAAACACAAAAGGGGAAGGCCTAGGATGCAAACAAAATGACAGTTAGTAGAATAGAAATAAATACAAAACATGCACTATCAAATCCTGCCAAAATATGATAAAATATCCTCCAATATTTGACAATTAAAAAAAACAACTTCCCAAATCCAAGATCATACTTATTAATTACAAGTTAATGCGTCTGCATATAGCTTAAAAAGTACATTGCCACTCTGATTTTCTTCCTGGCTATTTTCACTAGGAATAAAATGCTTCTCATAATTACTTCATGCCATGGTACATGTATGACAAAACTTTAAGGCACAAGCTAAAGTTTGCCTTAGAAGTAAGGATAACATATTTATTCTGAATTAAATTTAATATTCATGATTGTTCAATTTAAATTGGAGTGGTGAGGTTTGCAACTATTGCTTTCAGATTGCTTAATTGATTGCATGTTAAGCAAAGCATTCTAACAAATACCCAGATTTACAGTTATGAAATTTTAGCCACTGAGCTTAATAATATATTTGGCAATAATTTATTTTGAAGTGTTTCACAGTTATACATTTGATTATAATGAAGTTAAGTGCTTCTCTTGGATTTTTTTATTTGCAAAGAAATGTGTTGCCTTTTTCACCTAGTTAGCATAGCCTGGCAAAATTTACTACTAATAAAAAACATCCAATATTTTAAAAATACACCATTCAGCAACATATCAAATTATAGCCACTCCTCAGTTAACGACTGTCTAAGTTAGCAACCATTCACAAATAGGATGGTAATAAAAATACCTTTTCTGACTAATGCATGCATTTATAAATAAATTTCATACATGTCATAACAAGGCAACCCAAAATGAGAGTAACACAGGCATAGCTGTATGGGTACTTCACCAGAGTGAGACAGCAACAACCTGGGATCTTAGAAAAATCCCTCTACCAAAGGCTTAAACAACATAAAGTTAGATGCTTAAACTTCATGCTTAAGTTTATATATATTTTTATGCATTCAGAACTGGGATAAAAGTTATTGCAACCAGGCAGGTCTTTTTAATACAACATCAGAGTCATAATCTATAATCACCAAAAGTGCCCTTCCTTCCTTCCTGTTTCTTGCATGCTACCCTATCCAAAAATAATTTAGTAAATTAAAATCAATAGATAGATATTATTATGTTCAAACATCTGGTATATGTATTTGATTTAACCTAGCTTTCTCCAACCTAGTGCCTTCCCAATGTGTAAGATCACAATTCCATTTTGACTATCAGGTTGAAGAAGACTGATTTAACTAATCAGAATTAAACCCAAAATAGGATAAGGATTTCAATGCTACATTTTAGCCACATGACCAACTAGTCCTTCTTAATCTTCCCATGTATCAAAAAACCTTTTCATTCTCAGCCTTACAGATTTAAATGTGTCTATATGTCTTTCAACCCAGAATGTTAAATGCTTTATATTACAAAAATAAGGATTACCTCAAATCAAATTTGACATTTAGTGACTATAGGAACATAATTTTCTTGGAACAATATGGAAGCTGTTATTCATTGTTTTCTTCTGAGATGTTTTAATGGATTCTAGGAGACAAAATACAACAGTTTTACAGGATACCAAGTCAGGAAAGGCTGAGGCAATGTTGGATAAAATCGAAAAGGCAGCCACAATGTTAAAAGCTTGAGTTAAGAGGGGGCAGAACAGATGAAAACAAAGCCGTTATGACTCAAGCATTTTCAGAGAAATGGTACAGGACATGGACAGCAGTAGGAAGAAATAAATGAGAGAAAATTGATGCCATTAAAAAAAGGAAGAGACCATTCAAATCAAGGCAGAAAAATTTAAATACTGAAAACAACCTGTTATGTCAACTGGTTATTTAGTGAACTGTAACTGAAAATGTAAACCACCTGACACATTAAAGGAACACATGATCTGAACAAAGGAAAATTTATGCCAACATGTATTAAAAGATGTTTCACAGCAATATTATTTATTGTTGTTGTTATATCTGAAGTTGAGTTCTGGCCAGATATAAATATCCATACATCCAAATCCTGTTTTGTTATACCTTTTCAGTAGCTGTAACTGCTGGGAAATAAGACAAGTTGAGTAAAATAGAGTTGTCCCAGATAAACTGAAGATTGGAAAGCAATTTTGTTTGCTGCAAAATCCTCCTTCTTGATTTCCCATTATGTTGTCTAAATCATATCATTCCTGTTCCTATAAGTTTCATTTGGAGGTTGAAAGTATTAGAAAACACAACTCAAGAATCTAGTCATGGCATCTTTGAATGAAATAAAGAAATTTGAACTAAGGATCAAGAAAGACAGCTTTTATCTAAAAAGAATAATAGAGAATATTATTCGTACCTTGCATAGAATGAAGAAATAAAACCAGAAAAGAATCCATTGACTTTTTCCAACAGACAAATAAACACTGCTCCCTATTCCCTAATAGGGTTAACAGATCACATCAGTTACAATTATAAAGAACCAGGCAGCTTAGCAAAAAGTATGGACCAAGTCATTATGGTTATCTATCTATTTATTTATTTATTTATTTATTTATTTAGAGCGCTTTTATAAATATTCCTGTTACAATGGCCCCGGAAAGAGTGCTTTACAGCTTATAAAGCACATCGGTGCTTTACAGCTTATAAAGCACATCTGCCACATCCCTGCAATCATGTGATGCAAGGTAGATGCATGGCAATCAACATTTATGACCTGTTGCCACACACTCCATAGTCATGTAATCACCATTTGCAATCTTCTCCACTGTAGCTTCTCTGGAAAGTCAATGGGGAAACCAGCAGAGAAGGTTGCAAGCAGTAGGGACAGAGGGAAACTGGAAACCTTCAACAGGTTGAATGGAGGGAAAAGGAAATCCTTCAGCAAGCTGCAGGAATGCAGCTGAAATTTTGAAGATTTCAACTCCATTCCTGCAGCCCCACAAAGGATTTCCATTCTGTATACAAAAGGGAACAGAAATCCACCCAGCAAGCAATTCTTTCACTCCATCTGCTTAATAACCTGGGAGATTGCTTAAAGACGGAAACCAGGAGTACCAAGTTTGCAGTCATTGAATGAAGCAGTCACATGGGCATCTTGCTTAAAGATCACTTTGCTCAACAATCAAGATTGTGGTCCCATTTGTGATTGTAAATTGAGGACTATCTGTCATGTAATTCAATAGTCTGTCAGGCTCCAAAAACCAAGAAAGATACTGAGATTTTCTTTTAAGCAATTTCATTTACTGTTCCTCACCAATAGACAGAAAGCAGTCTACTTGAAAGCAGACTACTTGAACCATAAAACATACTCTGGGAACTACTAGGGAGGAGTCACCTTAACTATTTCCCACACAAACTACAGGTAGTCCTTGACTTGTGAGTGATCACTTAGCGATTGTTGCAAGTTACAATCAACTTATGACTCAAATTTGAAGTTCTGATGGTCGGGCCCTCTCCACAGTCACATGACCGAAGTTCAGGTACTCAGCAACATGGCCACATTTATGGCCTTTTGCAGCATTCTGCAGTAATGTGACTACATTTTATAGTGGTTTTGTCAAAAACCAGCACTTCCTGTTTTCAACAAAACTGCTTCTGTAGTGAACCATTGATTGACTTGATGACCATGATAGTTCTTTCTTCTTATTGTATAGTTCTTTTAAAAATTATAAACAATCCAGAGTTGGGACCTGTAAATTGATTGTTCAAATAAATAAAAATATAAATAATCCATTAAACACTTATCCATTTCCACAATTGGCTAGTTCTCCTTTAATCTGCCAATATTGATAGAGACCTTCAAACTTCCAGATGTTGAGGAAAGAAAAAAGAATAGAAAAAGTTTTTCATCTACTGAAACTAAAGTTTTATCTGGCAGAAGAGAAGTCCTTTAAAGTTAATAGCTATTTTTTTATTCACTGCTTGAAGCTTTGTAGCTAATGATAAATTTTTATGTCTGCAAGGTAAACATGCTTTCTTCCGGAAATATGAATTTATATTTTTCTATCTAGTTTAAGTGGCACATATGCAAGATTGAAAGTAATCACTAATTAATGTAATAAGATTAAAAACAAAAATAGGACTCAGCATCAGATTTGGGTGAAATCTGGTATTAAGATTGATCACAAAAGCTCAGAATAGATTTCTTTTTATTAACATAGAACAGATGGGTCTATTCCATTCTGTTTCAATGTAGTTCTGTTCTCAATCTTTTTTTTTCAGTTCAACTGCTTTAAGTCATTATATCCTTTTTTGATTTTGTAAAACTGTTTATATAAATAGTTATATAAAACTATATTTTTGTAAAAGTATTTATCAAATTTATATAGCCTGCTCATCTCGAAGTGATTCTGAGTGGTATACAATATAGTCAGTCCCAGTGTGATGTGTTAGTTCAACATGCTCTACTTCTAAGAAAGCAATTGCAATTGAAATGGCTCCATCCACATCAGTTTTGCTATGCTAAAATATACAAACAATTACAGAGAAGAGCTTCATTTGGGAGGTTCAGTAGTAATCATCACCAACTTAATATAAAGTCACACATGCAAGTAGCTTGTCCACTGCTTGGAGAAGTGGGGAGATTGCACTGACAAGGGGCAGCAGTTACTGTACATATTTAACAAAAGAAAAGATCTTTGAAATATAACAATTGCAGGAAGATAGAAAGAAGATTGTAAGAATAAGCTTGTCTATGAGCCAATCTAGATCCAGAATTATGCTACAAGTTCCAATTGCAAAGCATTTAATCAAAGCCAATTAAATATTCAGATCAAATGAACAATTGAAGAAGGGGGACTTGCAACTGCTGGCTACATTTCCAGGGCTTTAATACACACACACACACACACACACACACACACACACACACACACACACAAAGGAAAGTATTTGGAGCAAAGTCTGTATCTTTATCTGACTCAACAAGCTAGCCTTGCCGCTCCCATGGCAACCTTTTCAACAAAAACATTTTTATATACATTACAGTAAAGCACATTTTCCATCTGCCTCCAAACACCTGGTTACCTTTCGGTCAATTGCTCACTCACCGCACCACTGGACTGGATCATGAGCTAGTTTCAAAATTTGAGACTAGCTCCTCTCTGATAAAAATATCAGAATCACAGATGTTTGACATACTATCTTATAAAAGCCATACTGTCAGTGCATAGCAAACATTAAAATATCTAAGATATAATCTATAAAAACTCAGCTTCTGTGGCATTTTCTAACTTTTATAATACTGTATGCAAATTCATACAATCTTCATATATGGACTTATCAAGGATGCAAAAAACTAATTTAAGCAACACATAAGAGAATACAATAAACAAAAAGGACAATTGATGTCAAAATAAGAGAACTGGAACAAAATCATAAAACCAACCCAAATAAACAATTAATGAAACAACTGTAGAAACCAAATAGGAATTAAACTTATTAGAAACAGAACATCAGCAGAAGAAAACAAAATTCACTAAACAGAAAAACTTGGACTATGCAAGTGAGCCAGGAAAATTGCTAGCTACTCTATCAACTTAGAATAAAGATAGAAATATATAATATATAATACTACCACACACTTCTCCCAGAAGAACGAAGCTGAAGCCTGAAGATGATGGATGAGATTTCGTCGAAACGTTGACCTGATACCTCCAATTCTAATATATATATATAGTTAGTTAGTTAGTTAGTTAGTTAGTTAGTTATAATACTGATAAGATTAAAATGCTTGTTCAAAAACCACCAATAGTACAAAGATTGAAATTTGCTCCAAATCAAGGTACAATCTTTCTCTTCAACAGAAGATAAAAACTGAAAAACTCTGTAAAATATTTTTCCTATTGTTCATGATTGTTGTATTTAATCTATTTGGGCTTCCACTCATTCTTTGCTCTTCTGTTTTTTATAAAGATGGCACTGCCATGAAATGTGTTAAGATATAGGAAAAATGAACTAGAACATTATTTTTTAAATTATGTAAATTGCATTTAATTGCCCTGTAATTAAACAAAATTCTCCCACCACACTTTCTGAAACTAATGAAAAACAATGCTCTCAAATTTGATAGTATTTTTAAAAAACAGCATTCTTCTGATTTTTCTGATTTTATTTGCAACATTTGAAAAAACAAGTTTCCAATATTACAGGAAAGCAGATGTATCTGCTGGGGTACTTAATTTGTTTGGCTCCCAACCAAACCATAAAAAGGAACAAATGACACACACCCCAGACATGTTGTTATCAAAGATGGTAAAATGCAGGAGCAACATCAGTTATAATGTCTGTAGGAGAGGGATAGAAATCTATTGTGCGACTAATGGATTGCTCATCACCAGTACATATCCCTTGTCCTCTGAGTTAGTCATACTTGAAGCTAGTCAAGCATACAGAGAAAAGAAATCTGCTTTGTCATCTTCTGACTCTTTAAACTGCATGACAAGCTCTCTATCTATAATATAAATATTTTTGGGATGACCAGAAAGTATGTTTGCCCCAAATGTTTTATACTTTATGTTCCAGGAAGCTGTATGTGTGTGTGTGTGTATGTATATGTATGTGTATATATATGTGTATATATACACACATATATATACACATACATATATATATATATATATATATATATATATATATACATACACACATATATATACATACATACACACACACACACACACACACATATATATATAACATACAGACAATGTATGGAACAGAGAGAATGCACTAAACCAGTGGTTCTCAACCTCTTCTTCACCAGGGATCTTTAAATACCTTTTGTGGCCACGGGCCATGGCCACAGACCACTTAACTCAAGATTTAAATCATAACATTTTTTCAAGCCTTTGCAGACCCCTGTGATGACATCACGGCCCCCCAGGGATCTGTGGACCAGGTCGAGAAGCACTGCACTAAACCATGGAATCCAAAGGCTTCATATCCAGTAAATCCATAACTAAATAGGTCTTAAAGGATATCTCCACAAATGGAACAAAACTAGAAATGTACAATATTCAGGATGTATCAAGTAAAGAGGACAGCAACACTGCTAGTAATTTTTAAACCATATTTTTCTTCCCTCTATGGATTTTAATATAAAGTAAAGGCTTAATAAACATTTAAAATGCTAGGATTTCAAAACCAAATGTATTATTTCTCAGTCCCCAAGGTCCTCTCAAGATCAGTTGCTGCCTACAGTTTTATTATTTAACTATCTGTAGTTTTTTGTGTGATTTGAAATACAGTAGAAAAGAATGAGAGCGCAGGTCAAACTGTATGAATGCAGGGAGTGCTTTTTCAAAAAGCAGAGTGCTCTGAACACTTCTGTGATAATTTTTAACCAACATAAAAGAATAGTTAGTACCAGTATTAACTCTCAGTTATCCATTCACACAGACACGCTGTCTTTAAATCCCTTTATATCAAATGAACAATCTGGAGCCCTGTCCCTATACCCCCACCTCAATTTCAACATCTTCCAAGTAGTTTGTAAAACACAGAAGATAAGAGTACAAAAAAAAAGGAATGTCAAACAGAGCATGGATATTCATACCAATTTTGGTTTTGGTCCCTACCCATCACGTAGCTCCCAACAAAATACCTTGAAGGAATGTGGGTCTGGCTTCCGATTCCAGAATTTCGGTGCTCCCAGACGTACAAAGGAGTCGCTCCTCATGTCGCCTGGATTTCTTCATTGAGGGGTCAAAAGTTGACCTGGAGGGGCAATGAGCGGGGGAGAGGTCTCTCCAATCGGCAGTAGAAGGGTGGCGGCCCTCCCATTGGCTTGGAGCTACTCTCCGAACCGAAGAAGAAAGGACTGGCCACTGCCATGGCCCATCATTTAGCCGAAGCCAAAAGCACAACAAAGCACTTGAAAGCACTTGAAAACTGGGTGAGAATTGCCTTCTTGTTTTCCTAATTGTCTACTTTCCCTGTCAAAAGCTTCTTGAACTTGCTTCCCCCTGCGAGGAGAGAGGGAAGGGTTTGTTTTTTTCCCCACCCTCCTCAAAAGCGGCCTTTGTCTACATTGGGAGAGAAAATAAACAGCCTTCTACTAAATTATACTGATTTATTGGACTTACTGCATTTCTACTTTTGGCCAAAAGTTCCTATATCTACAGAAATGGACTATTCTACCTATTAGTCTAAAAAAGGGGACAAAAAATAAATAAATAAAAATATACTGTCTTTTGAAGTTCTCTGAGGATTTCTAGTGAATACTATTGGCAAACAAGCTTGCTTACATTTTGGACTGACCTTGGCATTAAGATAAAAACCTGAAACAGCTGGAGATGAATTTGGCTTAGACTTGTGGAAGTAGACTCTTACTGATTTTTGTTTGAAAAATAGCCTCCACCAGGGTCTATTTATAATTATTACAAAATGGAGAAGGATCAGCCACAAACCTTGCTTGATTATAACCTCATACTTGAAACAATCTACAGAGTCACTGAGATATCTATCTCCAGATTTAATAATTTACATGCCAACCTTAAGTCACAAATTGAAACCCAGACTGCAACTAAAGAATTTACACTTCAGAATATAATAAAATTGGAAGATATTACTATTGAGACAAAGGAATATAAGCAACAACTATCCAAAAAACCGACAACTTTAAAAGTACAAGGAACTATCACTATGGCAAATAACCTTAAGGACCAACAACATACTATGGGAAAACTTAATGTGAAAGATAGTGATGTTAACATAGAGGACGTGGAAGATCAACAAAGACAGTTTCCTGAAAGCCTGGATAGCCAAGCATTAATTACAAAATTGGATAAGACTCTCTATTTAAAGCAGATGAACCCAGACGGAAGAGGAATCCAGACCAAACTGAAGATAAAGTTTTTAGAGCAAATACAGAGAGTAGAACTAACAAGGCAACAACATAATGATTACAAATGGTTTGGTTTTTGTGGACCACTGATGGCTAGATGGCCTCCTTCAACTCAAATAATATGTATTGGAGTGAAGGGAGACCTATCTGGCAATTCAAAGGCCTTGGTCTGGAAACCTGATTGGCAAAAGAAGAAAGCCCGAGTTAGATTTAAAAAGTGAGTTCTTAGAGAAACATTAAAGGTTATCCTTTTAGTAATCAGTGATCTATCAGGATCTAAAATAGAAAACGTCTATGAGATAGAACTAGAATGTGTTTGTGTATTTATTAGGCCTATTTTAGACATTATAATTTGTGCACTGACCTAATGGAAACTTGGTTTATATAGTTCCCACGTTTGATGTTAAAAGACGTTTGATTATTCTATTCAAGAATTAAGAATTAGCTAAAATTTAAAACAAAATCTGGTTGTGTATAAATAGTTGTAGATTGATAAACATAGGCTGTGGTCCTGTCAGTAACATGTGATGTATTAGGATGTGAAACACGATGTTTATTAGGTAAAACATAGCTACTCAGCCACTGTGTACATGTTAGATGCTATAGTTTTTGCTGTAATGAAATAAGGGAAATTTGTGTTGTGAATATTATTTGGGATGTTAAAGGCTAAATTTGAATAATATAATTAAAACTAAAATTAGGTAAATTTTAATAACAGGACATAGATATATCTCAATGAAATTGAATTGACAATTTTTTCAACTGACCATGCTATTTCTAGAAATTTATTAGTTTAAACTGGTTGTATGAAATGTTAAGGGAAATTGAGAAGGATGTTTTGATAATGTAACCTGAATTATGTACTGAAAACTCTGTTACTGAATCTCTGATTACCCAGTCATCATGATGCTTTCTAAATATGCAGATTTTAACTGAAAAACCAATAAAAGTTGTTTTTTAAAAAAAGGAATGTGGGTCTCAGCAGGAAAAAACACAACTGCCCTATTACTGTACAGAAGATTCCTGGTTGGCTTTAAATTGGTACAACTAATTGAAAGGCATTATTGTGTTTGTCGCATTTTACCAAATCATCCTAAATCTATTAGAATAACACACAAAATTCTACTAAATGGTTTGTGATCCTTTGTCTTGAAGACTGTTGATTTACCAAGTATGTAATGCTAACTAACCTAAATGAAAGGCAAAATATCTGGCCCCAGTACCAAGATATAAATGTTCAAATATCTTTGATAATAAGGAAATAGCATTTTTATTCTTTGTGCATATAATTTTAGTTTCACACTATTTCACTATTTAGTTCAAACTATTTAGTATCATACTATTAAGAGTTATCACAATTCATGCAGTTTTCTCTGTTTTTGATGCATTGATTTTTGTAATTTATGAATTGCTAGGAAAGCCTATTTCTAGCAGTTCTGAAAGAAAACAATACTTTAAAAAGATTTTAAAACTGGCAAGGCTAAAATCAAGGTTGTTATGTTTATTTTGTTCATAGGCAACCATAAGGCATGTACCAGAGCTACATAATATTTACAGAGCGATCACTAAAAATCAGCTGTCCCTCCATTTACATGATAACAAAGAAAACAACTTCCAGTGTTTCTTTCTATACTTGGGGATATAAGGGTACCTGGTATAGATTTATGAAAATATTACTATCTTAGTTAAAGCCACTTATCTAGGAACTCTGCTAGGAAAATATCCAAACTCTGCTAAGAATATGCTGCAAATTAAAATTGCCATCCTATTTCAGAGGGAAAGATGGCAAAAATATTCCCCCTACAATAGGGGTCCATGCCACAGCCATAACATTTAAGACTATTTATAACCTAGCTGTTGTCATTGTCACTGAATGCATTCAGATATAAATTGAAGAACCCAACAAACCAATTATCACACCCCCACACCTACTTGCCCTCATTGACCACTCTGAGCAGCTCAGTTTGCTTGTCCAAGGCTTGAGAACAGTTAAGTACCGTATTTATCGGCGTATAACACGCACTTTTTCTTCCTGAAAATAGGGGGCAAATGATGTGTGCGTGTTATACGCCGATATAATGTTAATGACCCATAGTTAATGACCCATTATCCGAAGCTGCAGCTGAAATTTCCTTTTTAAAATGAGGTGCGTGTTATACGCCGGTGCGTGTCATATGCCGATAAATACGGTATGTTAAAGGCAAGATTGGGAATTTTTATAGCAATATACTGTATTTTGATGGCTGAACACTGTAGCTACAGCACATTTTTACAATTATCTGAAGTCATAAATAGCTTCCTAAAAGAATCAGAATGATAATTCTATTGATAGTCACACTTACCGCCATGCACTTGACCATCTCATATTGTGTGTTCTACAAACAATCTATAGTTAGTTATTCTTACATTTTATTTTGCAATCAGCATTGTAAATCCTTTAGTTTTACAGGAAGTTCTAAAACACTGAGCATTATCAATTTCTTTTAGTTAATTTATTTATTTGTTAAATTTATTTGACATCCATCTCACTTTGAAGCTGCTTGAAAACTGTTTTCAAGTAATCAAATGATGTCTTTCTGAAAATACTATTTTTCTGTTTTTTAAAAAATAATACTTCTATTCCAACCCTTCAAATAACCCACATGTATAATATAATACTGCTTGACCTAATGTATGTTTATGTGCATATATAAATGGTATTTCCCAAAATAATTGCCTTGCTATTCTTAATTCTACTTATACCATGATGTTAACTTAGCATATTGTTTTGTTCATAAGGTTCACTACTCCATTTTGTGGTTCTTTTGGTAGACTATTGTTTTGTATGTTTATATTTATTGACCTACCATCATGCAGTCAATGAAACCCTTTGTACGTAATGGCCTATTGCTATTTTGGCCAGCCCACCTAGCCCAGTGGATATAGGAGATATTTTGACAGCTGCTGTGAGCATGTGTGCCATTCTGGACTATGCCCTTATTTTTTCCAAAATGGCAAAAACAAGAAAGGCATCTGCCTCTCAAAGAGCTTGCAGATTGATATCAAAATTAAAACAGATAAAACATTATTGTCATAAATAATGTTTTAACCAAAATTCTAAATATTAAAATTGAAGAAAAACCCATGTTAAAACAGTTGCATTTTAAATCTCTACTCAAACATTTCATAGAATTAAAAAGAGAGTTGCCTAAAATAAAACTAAGAGGAACAACCTGAACTCTTTGAAGAGGTTTCCACAATCAGGATATTGCCCCATGTAAGTTAGATGATGGGGGGATATATCAATGCCTCCAAAACTGGTTGAAACAGTGAAGAGATGCTTGCAAATTCAGGTTTTATTGATACAACCAAAACATGATTTAATGGTGTGAGTTGGGAAAAGGGACATCTATTTTTCTTAATAATATGTTAAATCAGGGAGTATATCATTACAGCAATGGTGAATGATTAGCAAAGCTAATGAAGCATTAACGAGTTACCGGTAGCAGTCAAGAATGTGATGATGTCAGCATACACTCCCAAAATAAAGTTGTAAGAACGTCACTAAAATATAAGATTACTGTCAGCACAAGCAAGTAGTAAAATGCAACTGTATTTGTTGAATTCACATCTCTGCACAGCTTCAGCGTTTCCCAACCTTAGGAACTTGAAGATGCGTGGACTTCAACTCCCAGAATTCCCCAGCCAGCATAGCTGGCTGGGGAATTCTGGGAGTTGAAGTCCACGCATCTTCAAGTTCCTAAGGTTGGGAAACGCTGCCCTAAGCATTATAGACTGAATGCAGGTGTAGCCATCAGAGTCAACATTAAGCTTGTCATATGCAACTACTGGATCTAAATCCTACCAATGACTGTTCTTATACAGAGAGATGTTTCATTAAAATGTGAGACAGAAATTACCAAAGAGGTCCAAAGAGATCGTGTGATCTATGTCTCTTCATTCTGCTGTTCCTCAACCATACTGCATAAAGAAGGAAACAGAAGATTCTGATGCCCCTGTTCTATGGATCAAACTTCCTGCATTTCTGTCACACTCAGATTATTCAATGAGCCTAGCACCTAGGAGCTAGCAAAAGCCTGAATTTCAAAAGGGAGCGCTGATGATGGAAAAGCAGTGGAGGATGGGAGGCAATATTCTAAGTGCACCAGTGTAACAGAAGCGTTTGCTCAATAAAAAAGAATCAATAAAAAAGAAACAGGTATCTGGACATGCAGTACTTAGAGAAGGTCTACAAAACTAAACTCCCTCAGGCTTTTCACCTGGCTTATTTGCAGCTACTGATTCTCTGCTTAAACTGAACATTGGAATTATTTTCTTCTAAAGCAAGATGAGTCCAGCTGCAGACTGTTCCTGGCTAAGGATCCTGACCTGTTTTTCTTTTCCAAATGCAATTAAAATTAAACTACCATCAGCATTTTTTTTAAAAGCAGAATGTTATGTTCCTCAAATAATTTCCTTTTTTTTAAAAAAAGTATTGCTTATACTTTTCCCCCCACATTCCCTCCTTCTACAATGGCAAGTTGAAGAACTATTTGCTTCAAAACTAAGTTTAAAGCCACATTTTATCATTTAAGCTTTATAGAAGCTGTATTTTCACATTAGTCCTCTTGCAGTTCTTACAAGCCCTATAATAATTTCTATTCCCTTTATCATTACCCATTTTCAAATCTCCTATTGATAAAGAGAGCCAGTCTTCAATGTGTCACAACTAAAATAAATGTGTCTACTTGACAAAGTTTGCATCGCAGAGTTAGTAGACGCTGACCCTACACTTACAGTTCTTCCTTCAATGCAGTTTTGCAATAGCCTGAATAAGGAAGTGAAGTAATAGTCATCTACATTCAAAAAGCACCTTCAGAGCATGCAGCCAACAACTCTCTAGTAAGAAGATGGCAAAAGTTCCTTTTTTTATGTTAGCACTGTAAAGCATGACGATCCCATTACAAGTACATTCTTCCCTTCCAAGCACACTCCTGAATAATATAGTGTACTGTAAACTTTGGACCCAAAATCATACACACCGTCATAACTCTTGTGATGACCTTGAACCTCTTCTAAATTAAATACAATTATTTATGAAACATTGGTTCTCAAGAAATATGTAATATATAAAATTATATATGAAAAACAGCTACTGCAACAGTTCTTTTAACATAGTGTCTTCCAAATTCCTTAGACTAAAATAGTCATTATTCTTCACAAACATGCACGTTAATGATTATAGGGGGGTTTATTAAACATATTGGGGGGAGGGAATTACCAGAATGGAAATAGCTGGTCACCTGCATGCCAAAGAGACTGTTTTGTTCTTGAATTAGCTATAGCTATCACTATGCATTTTCATTTGGAAAGTTAAGCACAAGGTTTTTAAAAAAATAAAAACACGAAATTATATATCTTGGTAGTTAAGAGGGTTTTTTCCAAAAGCACTTACCGTACATAGAATGCAAACTAAAGAACTGCAGTCAAGGTTAGCAGTATCCCTGATCATCTGGCAGGAGCCTGAACCAAAGCATCTCATCAAAACTCACTGCTGAAACAAATTGGATAATCTCCACACAAGGCCTTTGACCTTCATTCTGTGGCACTGGGGATAAGCAACCTAATTTGCTGATTACTGACAGTACCCAACACTGTCCAACCTCAGTAGATAAAACATAGTGGGGAGACAGCATGCAAAAAGGGATTGAACAGAGGGAAATCTACCTTGGTGACAGGGCAACTCTGAAGTTATTCTTAACCACAGATGCCACATACTTTAGTACAGCTGAAATTCAGATTTAACATTTACTTTGCTTTATGGGTTAATAACATTCTAGCTTTGAACAGGTGAAGATAACTTAAATGGCCACAAGAATTCAAATTTATTAAAATCATTCCTTTTATCAAAATACTGGGATTAATGTATTTATTTCTAAAATATACAAAGAAGTATGAGGTCATACAAGGATCTCTACATCCATCCAAGAAAAGTTGTTGAAGAGAAGCATTTGTTCAGACCCATAGTACTGGATGTTTCATTGTTGTCTGAATGGAAGAATGGAATACTCTAATTAAATCAGCAGAAGCAAAGACATTTTTAAATTACTGAACCGCAAGCATTTTACTGCAAATGAAAACAGGAAATAGTTTGTACTCTACAGCCCAAATCTAGGAAAGCCACAAAGACAACCTCTTTAATGTCCTGTACCACAATGTGTTGTCCCTCAAAGTGAACTTTATTAAACCAGTTGGCAATTAGCCAGTCACTCCAGATCATCTACCAGTCATTCTGATTTTCCTTGTTTTATTTTGAAAGGAAGGTATACAGGCTATCCAATATCATATTAGAAGATCCTAAAATAGAATCAAAGCTGGCCCAGTCTCAGATTCCACAGCTTTAACTGATCAAAGTACTGCTACGTCATGGAATGTACCAGACAACAGACAAAGCAAGTCCTTCTAAAGGAAATCCAGCTGTATGTTACTATTGCATAGCATGTGTATATATGCTAATGGCTCTACAAAGCCAGTCCAATATTCTGGATTCTTTAAGCATGATTATAGCAGGCATGCCATCAGTAAAAGTTGCTGAGTCATAAATTCACTCTAATAATGTCATCTACATAATTATACAACTGCTAATGTTGGCAAGCATTGCTGGAAAGCCACAAGGCTCTAGATTGGCTTCGTCATATGCTTTACTCATCTCAAAAGCTGGTTTCAGTGTCCTGATAACTTCAATTTGCTGATTACTGGCAGGGCTGTTTTCCATGAAAAGTGAATGCCAGCAAAATGCAGCAGAGACTGATTTATGAAACCAGTGTTTTATCAAAGAACAGGAAGAGATACAGGTAATCCTAACTTAATGTCCACTCATCCAGTATCCCCTCATGATTGAGGTGCTTGGCAACCAGCTCACAATTAAGATGGACACACTGTCCTGTGGTCACTTGATCACCATTTGCGACCTTCACTGCCAGCTTCAACAAAGCAAAGTCAATGAGGAAGTGACCATATGACCACGGGACACTGTGATCATGCAAGAATTGTCTATTGACAGCAACTGGGGACACCAGAATTGATGTAATAAGACAATGTGGTCACGTGACATTTCTTCTTACAATGACATTGATCAGCAGAAGAGTTCTTGGCCCCAATTACCATTGGTAAGAGAGGACTTAAATTGAGGGAAGCAAACATTTGCCACTATATGTTTTGGAGAGTCTTCTAAATTGAGGTAGAGGCCATCACCCAATTCCTCACTAAAACAACTGCATGGATATGTATAAAGAAAACTGCTTCTTTATCAAACAATACAATGAGAGAGAGAGAGAGAGAGAGAGAGAGAGAGAGAGAGAGAGAGAGCTCATTCCAGGGAGATAACATTTAAGGCTGTGAGAAATCTGCTAGATTTCTGTCTGAAATCAATAGAAGGGAAATTAGAGCATATTCTTTTAAGTCTTGTCCTCTTCTTTGACTTGCCTGGGTAGACGGCCTCTCACTAGCAGCATGTATCAGCCTCTGACATTCCAGCATGCACATACATCAAGGGTCCTCTGGATGCCCAATAGAACAAATGTTCAGATTTAGAAAGAGCCCATGGGAAATTCATAAATCTCATTCAAAAATCTGCGATAAGCACCTCTGCATCCATTGAAGGAGAAATCCACTAGAGCAGGGTTCCCCAACCCCCGGTCTGTGGACCAGTACCGGACCGCAGCAGGCCAGCAACCAGTCCACACAAACAAGCAAAGCCCCATCCGCGAGATGCAGTCAGCACACAAAACCACGCACCCTCCAGTCTGCAGAAAAACCTGGTCCCTGGTGCCCAAAAGGTTGGGGACCTCTGCATTAAAGAAAATTCCTCCTTCCCTCCCCAGCCACTAAGATTAAGCATAGTATTGAAGTATATATTGACAATTTTTTTTTCAGTTGAAGTAAACATCAGCTCATATTTGGCTAAATTATCTGGAAACTACTTGCCAATTTCAAAAACAGCCTTACCAAACAGCAAATAGAGATACAGACTTCAACAGAATAGATCCTAGAAAAAGAAGCTAAAGATATACTACATATCCACAATGAAGTTTCTATTTTGCCTTGCACTAAAATCACATTTAGCCAGGATTTTATCTACTACTACAGTTGTTGCTCCTATACAGAAGATCTTCCCTACACTTTTGTTACTCATCTTCTCTTAATCACAGTTCACCAATATTTTGGATTTATTCTCCTTGATAGATATGTATGCATATTGAGTTTCTTCAAAAGTTGGATCCTTTTAGGAAATGAATCTGGGAGAAACCGTCAACTGTACTTTAAACTGGATGATCACAAAGCAGAAGAGGGAAATACTGTTTGGGGGGGGAAAAATCACTGAACCAGATCTGTTTCATTTACAAACCAGTCTTACAGTGTGAAATTGCCATGAAAAAAATTGCTCATTTCTATTTGTTTACATAAAGGACACACCAGGAGGTTCTGCGCCTACCCTTCAATCCTTTCCGTTCTGTCTACCTTACATGATTAGCATGTAAGTTATGTATTGTGCAATATTGGCAAAATCTAATTACAATAGTTTTCAAGCATGTGCAAAGTTTCATAGATTTTGGTAGCCCAAAACCTACATTTCCTGGGAATTGAAGACTATGATCTAGTCAAGTATTTCTGAACCTTGGCAACTTTAAGATGTGTGGACTTCAGTTCTTTGAATTCCGTAAGCAGCACATCCCTGGGCATAACAATTATTTCCAGCAGTTTAAAACAGATTTGCAGGAAGGGTCAACAGTTATTGTATCAAATATTATATTACGGTACATTATAAAATGGGAGGAAAAATTAATTCTCGGAGGCATTAGAAGGGAAGTTAATGAGTCTATTTAATATAACAAAACTCACTGATAACAGAAAGCATTTTCTTTTTCCAAATAACTGCTTTTACCAGACATCATGTATTTGCCCAGAAGATATTACCCAGGAATTTTTCAGTTCTCAGAATAGTGATTTCTTAGTAATCAGATTTCAAAAGGGTGAAGTGTTGCAAAACAGAATAATGCAAAGAAAACCCAATATTTTTTTACCATTGAGAATGAGTACTTTATGTGGTTTATTATTTGGAGTACTAGTGCAACACTACAGTCACATGGACATGGTTTAATTATCTTCTACTAGGCAAATGTATCAGCTGTGCCCTTACCTATGTTTGTGGTTCTGAAATACTAAGTCTTGTCCTTTGCCCCTCTATGTATGGGAGAACAATAATATGTCACTGCAGTAAGTCCTCAGTTTTAGACTGTGCGATCACCATATAAAATCTCAGGCTCCAAACACCAAGAAAGACACACTGAGATTCTTCTAAGCAGATTTATATATTGTTCTTCATCTATAGGCAGAAATCTTAGCAAAGTTAAAGCAGACTTACTTGCTCCATAAAGCATATATTCAGGAAAAATATTAGGAAGAAGTCTTCTTCACCCTTTCTCTCACACAAACTATGCAAACTGCATTGTCTCTCACTCCTCTGGAATGCATTCCGTCCCTCCTAGGAATCCGGACAATGTTCCATCACATAAAGTAAGACTTTATGTTCTAAAGGTTTTTCAGATTACTATCAACGCTGGCTTATATCACCTTTTAGGATTTAAAACAATCAAAACAACTGTGTCATATCCAACTTATAAATAGGATTAATTCAGATAATTAAGTCAATTAATTAATTAGAAATAATCAAGATTAGAATAGTGAATTCAAACTTTAGATTACTTATGGATTGGCCATTACATTGCACTACACAAAGCAGCACAGGAGGAAGCAGTTATATGATCTGAAGTAAAGACTCCCAGAAATTGACTCCTGGTCCATAGTCTTGGCAACAATATGGAAGTGGTTTCTCACTGCCTGCTCTAGGATTTTTTTTAATTTCTGTTTACCATAAATTGATTGCATTTTCTGGTGGTCTTCCATCCAAGAACTACACAGATTCAATTCTGCTTGATTTTTTCTGAAATCAAATCAGGTCAATTAGCTGCCACAATGCTTAATCACCACTTTCAAATCCCTAGAATCATTCCCAAATGTGCTAAAACTCATTCCCATTATTCTCCTTCCAGCATTTACAGTCCAATGTATCTGGAGTACCCCAAATTTAGGAAGGCCTTACTTAATTAAATACCTTTATCTAGCTGATTTTGCATTTTATATGCCAATAGCAATAACTGGATAGGACAGCATTAGTCAAGGCTAGTTTATCAACAAAACGTTTACTTTACTTATGAGACATTATCATGTATTTAAACTTACCATGGGTATTTTCATATTTTTATAATATTAGCTACTGAGAATTTTCAATATAAACAACAAATCTATCAAATTAGGTAGCTGATCCTTTAAAAAAAAGGTTAAATACCGGTAGTTTCTGGTTCTTTCATGATTTCCAATCTGTCCTGTGCTAGAAAATTCCAGAGCTCCTTGCTACCCAAACCCACTATTCTTCTATTTGCATGCTTATGCTATCATAGGATAACTTTCCACTCTTAGATGGCTATGGCAGCATTTATGCAAGCTTTCCAAATCAAACAGAGTAAGTCCTCTGGTGTCACTGTAAATCATTACTGCTGCCTGTAAATAATAAATAATAAAGATAAATAAATAGAGTCACTGTGGTGCCAAGGAAAGGAGATCTTGCAAGAGGCTATCTTTAGAATCACAGCTGTAGACATGTAGCAAGAAAGTGATTGAAATCCAAATTATCAAGTATAACTCTTTTTCATATGAGTTATTCTGCCACTAGAAATATTATGGACAGTGTGGAAATCAAGAATATCATTTTCCAATTAGATCTTTTCCTATTTCTCCTTCTGTCTTTCCTGGAAATCCATTTTTCCCATTCAGCTTTTCCCAGTTCATTACTGGCTTCTCATTCTGCTAGATCAGCAAAATCTTTCTTTCTCAGAATTTCTTTATGTATCTACTGTGGGATCACAGTGGAAAGGAAGACAATATCACTGAGTCAACAGCTCCCGGGGGTTTAACTTTAGCAAAGGAGACAGCCACAAGGCTAAGTCTGCCTCCATAATTCAGGGCTTTTCATATTATTCTAAGTATTTGTTCCTATGCCACTAAAATGAGGTCTATATCACACATATAGCTTAATTTCACTGAATTTAAATGATTTACTTCTGAATAAAAAGATGTTGATTGAGCTGTGAGAACTTTAGGGATCAGAGAATCTTTACCATGCATTTCTGCTGAGGAAGACTCATTACTGAGGGTGCCTGAAATGTTATTTCTATAGAATAGAAATAGCAAATATAGATTAAATGCTTTTGGCAAAGCAGTTAGAAATCTACATGCAGAAAGCCTTATACACAATCATTTCATGAATATCCAAAAACAGGCAAATTAGAAATATTAGTAAATGTAATATTCTTGATTCAGCCCAGAAGTCTTTTTTAAAAACCTGGTTGATGCATGCTGAAAATGAAGACATATTCATTAATAAAGGTTCCAGATGTTTACAATTATTAATGAGAATTTTGAATCCAATCTTGGGAGATTTGGAGGCAAGATGAATACAGGTTAACCTTTTGCTTTGGGTTTTTAACAGCGAACCACGTAGTTTAGATTATTAAAGTAACATATAAGTATCCAAAACAAATATATAAATTTCCTTCAATATTATCAGGATAAATAATGGTTGGAAACAATGTAAACAGTTTGTGAAACTATTTTCCACACATATGTGACTCATACTGAATATGTATTTCAAAATTGGTGGATTGTTAAGAAAAAGGAGGAAAAAATGATATGAAGCTGGGTAGATATATCAATATGAAATGCAGAAGTAATTCAAAGGAGCTAGACAAAAATTTCTGAACTAATCAAATGTTTGATAGTCATTTGAGGTTTATTATTCTGGATTATCAAAAAGGAATACCTGATCAGCAAAGCTATAAAGAAAGTGTCCAAAGGTAAACAAATGATATTTTATGGCTACGATATGGTACAATTTTCAAAAACAGAGAAATTACATGGTGCTTTATAAGAAAGATTTACCACTTATTAAAACCTAAATGTGAACAAAAAAAAATGTCATCACTGAACAGCACTTTTTTTCTCAGGTGAAAGGCACTATTTTTAAAAAATGACGGGACTAGGAAAAAGAACCAGGAGGCCATGTAAACAATCCATCTTGCATTGCTTCACAATTTATTCATTCATTCATTCATTCATTCATTCATATTCTATAGAAACCCATCTCAGTCAATGACTCTGGGTAATTTACAATTGAAAAAATATAGTAATTATTAAGACATTTTTTAAAAAAATAAAAACATCCAAAATTTTATACATAGTAGCTGAGATACTTAACAAGTTAGCAATACAAACAGAAAACAGAGTCTTTAATAATTACTTTTCTTCTTCCAAAAATATTGTTCTCCATAAAGGTCTCTGAAATTCTAAACAGCAAAACTTAAAATTCTTCCTTCACTGTATGAATAACAACTAGGAGAGGTAGAAAATGCTGGTGCTTCATCAGATAAAACCAAATACAAAGATAAAACAAAATTAAAATCATACCAAAATCCAAAATAGGAAGGTTAGCAAAAACCCACCAACCAAACTTCAAATCTGGAGAAATATATAAAGAGCATGAGAAGATATATGTGGGTAAATGAATTATTTTTTATTCCTATCATGCAGGGATTGAATTCATAGATTCAAAATAATTTTTTAAAACTGATTCCATATGCAAAGTTCTGCAGTACTTTAACTAGAACATCTTGAATGCTGTGTTTCCACAGGAAAACAGGAGGTAAAAGACAGGTATTAAAACTATATATTCACATTAAATTTAAGCTTCCGATAAATGTAAGCAATATTTTCAAGGAACTTGACTGGTATTAATACTTTTCATAGACTTAATGTTTGTGGAAAGTTAACAGCTTTTTGTCACTTTATATACTTTCTAGAGCAGGGTGTGTGGGGGGGTGGTCCTCAACCTTGGCAACTTTAAGACTTTAAGCCAGCTGGCTGAGGAATTCTGGGAGTTGAAGTCCACAAGTCTTAAAGTTGCCAAGGTTGAGGACTCCTGTTCTATAGGAAAAGTGTCTGGATCTGAAACATTATAGAAACAGAATGTGCTCATGTACTGTGGTAACCAGTAGCCAGCTGACTTAAAAAGAAAGGTATATCCAACATGTTATCATCCTGCCAGTTTCACTTCACTTAAAAGGAAGACAGTCCCCTCTACCATGATTTCTTAAATGCAGCACTTACGTGAGAGGTACCCTACATTGATAATGACTCATTAGAAGCGCTTTTTTAACATTATAATAAAATGTGCAGCCCCTTGCTATAAGTAAAACTAATGGTTTTACTGGAGAGGATTGAGCTAAAAATATACTGTAACTATCACTTTATTATTTTAATCTTTTTCTTACAAGGATATTCTAATTCTGGAATATCACAACTGCCCACTGTAGACTTTAATGGATAAAGCAAGGAACAACAAAATGAGAAGCAAGCCCAAGTAAGTTTTGACCGTTTTCTTAGTTTCTATTAGCAAAGCTGAGGGTTGTTGGGGTTTTTTTTAAGTGTTATCCCTCTCAAGTTCTTCATAATGTTCTGTGGAGTCAGAACTCATATATGAGAACCTCTACCTTAACACAAACAAGTCAGATTTTGATTGTACAGTGATATGCAAAAATATGAGGGTGGAAAAATAAAAATTTCTTTAATATTTCTCATATTTCATACAATTCCTCCGGAAATGGGCATATTCCTATCAGGGCACATTTCCCCAGTTGAGTTTTCCAAATCTCTTCAATTTCAGTTCCTTTATATAACATTAGTTAGACAGTAACAGCTGTGAGATTATGGGAGCTGAGGATAGCATATTGGGGACAATTGTATTGAGAAGATAATAAAATTTAAACATGACATTTCAGGGAAAATTACAGTTTTAGCTCCTGTCAACAGTTAGTTCCTTCTCAACCTTTATGGCATCAACAGAAAAATAGCAAATCCTGTTGCAACAATTTCCTGGTATCTGATTTGTTCAGTTCTTTTGTGTTGACACTGCCAAATTACTTCCTTTTGTCATAGGCAAATAATGACTGCATGAAAGCAGTGTATTTCTATATTCGCCTACATGGCCCCTTCATCCATCACCAGTAAAATGAAATTTAAACATAAAAGGTAAACTATCAAGTAGTTCCAAAGAGTAAAACTGTTCTTTAACTTGACCATTTTGAATAATCCAGAAGTGATAACTTACAGCTGTACTCAAGTTTGAATTAACTTTGACTCATTCAAAAGTTTACTTAAATTCATTCCTCAGGGCATTAAAACAAACAGTAACTAAGCAATTATGGAGAGAGATGCCAATGAAATATTAAGTTTAGGAGTAGCAACTGCAAAGATTTTACAAAATAGTTCTCCAAGGGAAAGTCAGAATGTTTGTGGTTGGCATACCATAATGAAATATAAAGCCCAAGTGAAGTCTCACCTTAGAACAACTATGAACATTAGAATAGCGATCATAGGTTGGCAAGCCACTATCTCTCAATTCTCCAGTCCAGTATTACGTGTATACATAGACCTCGCTCACTGCCTCATGCAGCAACTATCTGAAGTTGTGAGGGTGTTGAAAAAATAACTGTGACCAAGGTGCACATATATGACACTCTCTCTCTTCTTTCCTCCTTCCTTCCTTCCTTCCATCCTCCCTCCCTCCCTCCCTCCCTCCCTTCCTTCCTTCCTTCCACCATTGCAGTCAGTATGTGATGCCCTGTGTCTGATCTGGTTTCCTCCGACCCCCACGCCTTGCAGACTGGAGAGATTACCTATACAAACAGTTATTTAGTGACCAAGATGCCAGTCCCTATTGTGGTCACTAAACAAAGAACTTCCTGTAAGAAAAAAAAGCAACTGGCTTAGAATTATCTGTAAGCATGACTGAAACATATGCATGGAAATACCCTTGAAGACAATTCAATAATTTTATTATTAACATGCATGTACCCTTGTTGATAAATTTTAGAAATAAGTAACAATATAGGTGAAACTCTTTGAATATTCCAAACATAATAAAAATACTAATATTTTTATTTGCCCATAAAAATATATGAGTGTTAAAGATAAAATGTCTAGATTGTGTTTGGAAGGATGTAACAGAGATGTGAAACTCAAATACTCTGGCCACCTAATGAGAAGGAAGGACTCACTGGAGAAGAGCCTAATGCTGGGAAAGGTTGAGGGCAAAAGAATGGGACGACAGAGAATGAGGTGGATGGATGGAGTCACTGAAGCAGAAGGTGTGAACTTAAATGGACTCCAGAAGATGGTAGAGGACAGGAAGGCCTGGCGGAACATTGTCCATGGGGTCACGATGGGTCGGACACGACTTCGCAGCTAACAACAACAATAACAGAGACAGTTCCACTGCATTTCTGCTTCCACTAATTGGCACATTTGGCCAGAATAATTACAAATATATGATGTTTCATGTTAACACAGGCATTTGGTACAAACATTATGTACATTACGATGTTTATTTCTCCAGTGCAACTGTATGCATCATGGCATCACTGCACATGTGATATAATTTGCATTGTTTGTGCCATATTATGATGCATATGATGTCACATGCCCTCGAGAGATCCATTCATATCAATAATACTCCCTCAAAAAGCACTTCATTTTAACAATAAAGAAACATCCTGCAATTTTCCATTCACACCTAGTGTGTTATTCCTGGGTTACAAATGTCACTTTAATTGGCTTCAACTGATTAAAGAGCCAAAGCTGGATTCCACCCATGCCTGTAGCTTTGTGATCTGCTGTTGACAAGATGAAAGAACCTTGGACACCAGGACCCTTATCTAACCTCATTCTTGAATGCAGGATGGCCATGGTGATGAAGGGGCAGCATTCCCTTCAGCAGGTATCCTTATTCTTTGGATTATTTCACCCAAAGGAGTATTGGAAACATACAATTTAGAGAGTTGAGGCAACTGCCAAATTGATTAATGCTGTGCTGTCAAAGCAGTGGTTGAGCCTGCTCATTTACAGCTTAAGAAGGAAAATAAGCATTAGAGTGTGTCAGACATAATAACAGTGATAGATGTGCGTGTTCTCAAGCAAAAGGCAAGAATCTGCCATTCAGCTGGTTGAGAGTGTTTTTCACCCTCTCTTTATGGCTTCAACATTTATACTACAGACATACTGTGATGGAGGAACCTAGCAGTTCTGTCTTTATAGGAGAAATGGCCATGGATTTTTTTCAGTTGCTTTTAAAACAGATGTTTATAAAAAAAGAGAAGTAAGATTTAATTGCAACAGAAGGGAGACTTCTTGTTTTTTAGCGCTGCAATTAACAGAATAATCTATATAATATGTGGGAGCAAATTTATGGCTTAAATACAGACTGTTCTACTCTTCTGAAACAGGCATCCATCTTACCTAAGAACTTAAACTGCATTCCTAAAGCCATTTCAAAACAAGTGAGTTTTTCCAAAAGGGTTTCTAGAGTGCTGCTTAACAAAATTGAAAACCAAGTTAATGTAGTAAAGAATGCATTACAGATAAGTAGGTGCCTTAAGATGAGAGGAATACCTAGAAATCACAATCATTTTCAGTAAATACCATTCCACAGGTTTATCAACAGGGGTGTCTGCAAGGGTAAAAAAAATATCAAAATCATAGGTGCAGTGGAAGCCCTGCTGTGCATGCGCAAGCCGTTAAAATGAAGTGAAACTTTGACCACATAGTCACAGCCACCACCTTGATTTGACACACACAAACCTGCCAAATGGTCTTCTCCCAAACTGAGGATTTTATCTTTTTAAAAAGTTAATATGATCTTGTTTCTCAGTACTTGTTATTATATGAGACATAACATGAAGGATCCTCAATGAATTTTAACTCAATTTTGCATTGACATTTTGTGATTCAAGTTATGGCAAATGTTCTTGTTGGTAGATCCCGAAGAAGGCTCACAAAGACACATGCAGTAATAGTTAATAATCATTCAAACCAGCACCTTTCTCTCACTAGTATGTGATACAAATATCTCACACTTTTAAATTGAAAAAAAAATCAAAGATAATTGATGAAGAAACATGAAACAAAAGGCAGGCAGTGTAAAGCAGGTCCATATAATATACATATGTAAAATAGTATAAAATTATGCACACCTATGTAAAAATTGTGAGTACTTAAAAGTTTCTACTGGAAATTAGTAATGCTGCATAGGAATAATTCAAACCAATATCAGGAGATGACAATTATTTAGTAACCATTCATTTGGTAATACATAATCTTATTTTATACTCCTGCCTGTAAAATAGTTTTGGCTTGTACTTTACGGAAGGAAATATCATGGCTGTGATACCTTCTTCACAAACTCTTTAAAATATAGTAAATCTATGCAGAAAAAGACAGAATTTGAAATAAAATATTTTAATATTGATTATATTTGTATCTGAAACTCTTAGCTGCCTACCTATTGAGATCCTGGGCACAAAGGCAGCTGAGTGACTTTGGACAGTCACTCTGGCAAGGGCAAACCACTTCCAAGAAACCTTTGCCAAGAAAAGTGCAGGGACTTGTCCTGGCAGTTGCCAGGAATCAACACTGATTCAAAGGCACCAAAAAAAGGGGGGGGAGGGAAAGGTTCGTAATACTTCTATCTACATCAGGGGTGTCAAACTCAATTTCATTGAGGGCCGCATCAGCATTGCGGTTGCCCTCAGGGGGCCGGGTGGGTGTGGCCTGGGTGGGTGTGGTCTACTGGGTGGGCGTGGCTAGAGTCCGTATGGCCTACTGGGTGGGCATGGCCAGCTCTACATGGTTCGCATCAAGGGTGCCTATGAGGGCCTGGGCAGGAGTGGGACAGATCTGAGGGTCTCTGGCAGAAGGAGGGTCTCTGGGCCAGGGCCAAGGCAGTGGGGGCCGTTCCTTCACTGTTTCCAGGATGGCTTCGTGGGCCGCATGAAACCACTTCGCGGGCCGGATCTGGCCCCCCGGGCCTTGTGTTTGACATATCTGATCTACATGATATTTCTAGCTACTTCTTTAAGACATTATCAGTCATCCCTACTTCATTCTGTCAGGCCTCTGTTTACAAAAATAACAATCATTTGCCTTTTAATTTTATTGTGCAGCAGTAACTCCAAGATTTCACAAAACTGTTTAGCAAGCTAAGGTGGGAAGGGCAAGCTGGCCAAAAGGTCATTAGTTAGTTTCAGTACCGAATGAAGATTAAAATACCAACATAGTAAGAACCATTGGCAGACTTGTGTTATAAATGATTGACTATAGTTCTGGGAGCACCAAATCGCAGGTTCAGCCCACTTATCTTCCAGGCAATTCCCTTTCCTCTTTCACTTCCATCTATACAATATACCTGTTTAAACTCAACCCAAAATATATAAGAATTTCACAAATGAATGCAAACAAAAACAAATACAAATTGAACATGTTTTCACACAAATTACTTTGCTTTGAAATTAATCAGAATGCCAGTGTGTTTCTTCAAAAACACTTGAAATTCTTATATAGCACAAATGCAAAAGTGTTGCACATTGCCATTTTAACTTAAGGCAGGATTTTATACTCATTTTGTAAGAAATAACCCTCCAAATGTGTTTAACGATGTGTGCGTAAATATCCTCATTATCACACGCCATTCCAGCCAAGGCAGGATTTTTATGCTTTTTTTTCCTATTTCGAAGTGATAAATGGTTCTGGTGCTTAGAAACAATGCAACAGATGGTCCCAAACTTGTACCTTCCAGATGTGCTGGCCTTGCGCCTCGCAGGATTGCTGCCTTCAAGGTAGGAGTTACAGTCCTAGCACATCTGGAGAGCATCAGAGTGTCATTTTACTGTCCTTACATGAAACTGTCTTCAAAAGCATCTACCTTAGAGGAAGCGGCAGGCAATTCAAGAGCCCTTAAAATCGACTTCCATTGTCCAAATCCCGAAACACGTGATCCGTCCAGACCACATTCAGACGACAGGTTAAGCGTCTCCATTTTTTTTTCTTTACCCAGCCTCATTTTGCTTTGTTGTTCTTCTAAGACCCGCCTCTTTGGGGCACCGACGTCCAGCCCCTGGAGAACAATCCCCGGGCAAAAAAGCGCTTCCCACTGCGCTCTTCGCATTCCTTTCCAGACCGCAAAAAACTGTTGCTGGTGAATTGGCTTTCATTCCCCGCCCGCCCCCCCCCCCCGCGGTTGAAACCAGGGACTTTTCAGTCAACGGGACTTTTCCCTGAAGGGAAGGAGGCGGGGTGGAAGGAGAAAAACGAGGCCCGGCTGCGCCAGAAGGAGCCGCCAAGGCCTGGGGGTCCAAATCTCAAAGGAATTACGTTTCCTAATCGGGCACGCCAAACCCTCGATTCCGCACTGGTTTTCTCAAGGGGCCTGGCGGGATTTATCAGCCCTCGACAGCAGCTGCTATGCACGCAAAGCTTTCTCCTATTATTATTATTATTATTATTATTATTATTATTATTATTATTATTATTATTATTATTATTATTATTACTATTATTACTATTATTACTATTATTACTATTATTATTATTATTATTATTATTATTATTAATTATTATTAATTATTATTATTATTTTTCCTACGATCTGCCTCCCGCTCTCCTCCCCAACCCTCCACGGTAGGGCAATCTAGACTCGAGGCCGAACCAAACGAGATTCAAGCAGGTTTTTTTTTCCCTCTGTTAAGTAAAGGATCGGGGAGTCTTCGGCTACTAGGCAACTGCTGGTCACCAAATAAGTTAAGGCAGGGGTCTTCAAACTTGGCCCTTTTATGACTTGTGGACTTCAACTCCCAGAATTCCTCAGCCAGCAAAGCTGGCTGAGGAATTCTGGGAGTTGAAGTCCACAAGTCATAAAAGGGCCAAGTTTGAAGACCCCTGAGTTAAGGTGTCTTGGAGGTGACTTAATGCCAAGGCTGCAATGTTACGCGTGCCAGACCCCTGAAAGGACGCGAGTCTGCAGTTTGTACCTGGGGGATTTGTTTGTACACCGGGGATTCCTCCTTCCTGGGGAATTCCTATTCGAGCAAATACTGAAGTAGCCCAAATGGGGAAGTATCGGTTAGAAGGGACAGGAAACCCGATTACATCTCGAAGCAGTCCTTCACCTAAATAAAGGCAAGACAAAACTTTCCGCTGGCGACTAGAGTCAAGTGTGGAACTCCTCCTAAAAGCCCAAAGCACCGCCTCCGATCACACTCTTCGCCGAACGGGGGTTCAAACCACAACACCACGACGACCAACCTCCCCAACAGACGTCACGCACTAACACGGAACAACTTTTGTGGTTCTGAATCAACCGATCGAGAATATTCAAGTCCGGATAAAAGCTTTCCCCACACACACACACACACGGCGTGGCCGAGCAGCCTGAGAGTCGCGCATCAGAACCTTGTACGGTTTATTTCAGTTGAGTTAAAAAAAAAAGAAAGTTAAATGTACATAAAACTCCCGATTCTTGCCAAAATAACAGTATAACGCCGCCAAGGCGAAGAGCATCTACAAAGCAGCGGGCGCCGTGAATTTCAAATCTCTGACCGAACCTTACCTTCAAGGCGAATTTGTCGCCGGTTTTCCTGTTTAAGATTTCCAAAACTTTTCCATTAATCCCCAGCCCCAGGACTTGCGTGGTGACCCTGTAATCATCCGTGATGGCATTTTTCTTTATCGGGAGGAGAGACTTCAGGTGGAACTGGGGGAACTGTTGTTGTTGTTGTTGTTGGGCCAGCTGCTGCTGCTGCTGCGGAGGCTGGTGTGAGGGCGGAGGAGGAGGCGGCGGCGGCGGTGGCGGATTGGGGAAAAGTACTTGCGGGTTCTGATTCTGAGAGTTAGACAGCATCGTACTGTCCGAAGCGGACGCAACCAAACTGCGGTTTCCACCCTGCCCGCCTCGCCCTGCCTCTCCTCCCGCTTCCTCTCCTCCGTCCCTACAACTCGTAGGAAGTTTGCGCGAAACAGCCGGATCGAAACTCAATTTCTTCCCGCGTCGCTGCTTCTTTCAAGGCACGGTTTCTTCTGCCCTATTCCTCTCCTCCGGTCTGATCGTACACGCTTGTCTCTCGGCCTTCCCCTGGGTCTCTTCGGAACCAGCCGCCGCTCCTTCGGGTCTGTCCCGATCCCAGGGGCCGGCGCGCTGCCTCTTTGCGAGCGCGGAGACAGGAAAAGGAATCGCTACGATGTTTCACTCTCGTTACTTCCCCGGGTCGGCTTCCCTGCGCTGACGTCATAGCCTTGCGTTGATTGGCTGCGTCGTATTCGGGGGCGGGGCCTAGGGCGGGTGTTATGCCAGGCAGCCGTAGCTCATTCAAAGGTACGGAGTGCTGGGGAGGGGTGAGAGAGAGAGAGATTTGTTCTGTACCGACTCGAGAGGACTAAGGTATTTAAAACCCATTTCTTTTAGAGAATTTGTTCCAGTGCTATTCTTATTTGTCAGCTTCTCCTACCTAGACATTAGGTTGGCTATAGCAGCGTTTCCCAACCTTAGGAACTTGAAGATGCGTGGACTTCAACTCCCAGAATTCCCCAGCCAGCTATGCTGGCTGGGGAATTCTGGGAGTTGAAGTCCACGCATCTTCAAGTTCCTAAGGTTGGGAAACGCTGGGCTATAGAATGCTGGTCTAGCTAAAAAAAAAAAAAAGCTGAATCACAGCAAAGGTTTATGGGAAAAAATGGATTATTTCATTAACCACTGTGAGACGAGAAGTATTTAAAGTAACTGAAACTTCGCCCTCATTTCTTATTCGTGGCCGAGAACCCTGAAAGTTTGAAGATTTGATATACTGTTGGCTTTGACTGATTATTAGTTTTACAGTCACATAAAAGGCAACACAATAAATACAAAGTAGAAATCCTGACCGATAGGTTTCAAATACCCAGTAGGATTCTGTTTCTAAACACTATGAAGGTAGACATAGCCCAAATCTTTAGAAAGAAAAAGATGATTTTCGGGGTCTCCTCTATATTTTGTGGCACTTGAATATCCCTGGATTTACCTTTTTGGTGCAAGTTCATAAATGAACTTTTTTAGAGAAATGCGTATGCAGCATATGAGACCTTGATCTCTAAAGTGTCCTTGTTTTTAACTTATCAATGTTTGGCTTATTCAGTAAAAGTTCTTTATTCCTACTGTAGGAATAAATTAATAAAACTTAAACATAATGTAACCCCCCCTTTTTTTTAGGAATCAGCATTCCATAGAAAAAAGCATGAACATTTCACCATGTGCATACAGGCCAGTGTAGGATCAGTGCAAGATGGACAGGTTACAGAAAAATGGGAAAGATGATTGCTATCGAAGAATAAAGCCACTGATTTCAGTGATCAGAGCTTTCTGTACTAGAAATAATAATAATAATAATAATAATAATAATAATAATAATAATAATAATAATAATAATAATAATGTCTTGTAAAATGCTTGAAGCCAGAGAATATCACACTTTCAAGTACAAAGAGCATATATAAATTTGCAAGAAAAAAAATAAGAAGAAAAAAATTCAGTAGGCAATATTATGAAAACTCCAGATTGAAATAAGCCAATAATTATACTTTTCCAGTTCTATTAACAATTTATATTGTTATTAACATCCTGCAACATCATAAATCTTCTTTGTGGTTTAACAGAGCTAAGTAATTAATTTTGCATCAGGTATTTATGCAACAATTCTTAGGGTCACTATTCTTCTATCAGTATCAATTGCTTGTGTAGAGATTGGTCAATACTGAGCCAAAAATTCATAAACTCTAAGTGCATATTTAATATTGTTTTTTACTAGCTTTTCTCATGAAAATTTACAAATGCTACTTTTATATTTTAAAAGAAGGTGCCTGTCCTATTGAATCTTGTTCCAGCATTAATATCTGGACTCTTCTGAAAAAAACTCCTATTACCAAGAACTTGTTTTCCTGGCCCATAGAAGACGGCCTTCTCCTGCCTAGGATGGAAGATGTGGAACTCTTACAAGTTGCATTTGGCCTTCACTTGCTTTGCCTCTAGAAAAGCAGGTAACATTTTGTATGTGGTCAGGCTTTGAATTGCTATTTGATATATAAAATAGTTTTTATTCACGTTTTTGAATTTTGCTTTTTGTATTTCACATTTTGTTGTACTCAAACTGAGAATTTGCATTTACGTAAATAAGCATAGGGTTTTTTAAATAAGTTGTTGAGATTTTGATTTCCTACACATATTGTAATTAATTTAATTTGCACCTATAAAGGGAAGAGATGGCTGAATCAAAACAAATTATGGCTATCTTTACAATATGAGGCACAGTATGGACAAAAACATACTGATATTTGGGGCAGAAAATGCCAACTGTGAGTAACTGCGGTCCTTCTGTTCCCACAAAGAAAACAGAAGATAATTATTCGAGCCAACGACAAGCCAACCTTTCACATTTCTAAAATGTCATTTTCAGTTTTGATTTTATCTATAGTAAACGGTGGACTAAAAACTGTTTCTCAGTGGTACAGGTAGCTAGCTGTCCATTTAGCACAGCCACTACTAACAGTGCTCTGCAACATTGTGATTGCTATTAGGCATGCAGAAGAACATATTACAGTACTAGTCATGATCTCTTATGCTGCACAGAAATACAGAATCAGGAAAATATTCTCTGAGATGTACTAATGGATACCTTTCAATAATGATAATAATAATGATGATGATGATGATGATGATGATGATGAAGTTGGAAGGGACTTTGGAGGTCTTCTAGTCCAACCCCCAGCTCAGGCAGGAAACCCTATACCATTTCAGAGAAATGGCTCTCCAGTCTCTTCTTTAAAACTGCCAGTGTTGGAGCATGCAGAGCTTCTGGAGGCAGGTTGTTCCACTGATTAATTGTTCTGTCAGGAAATTTCTCCTTAGTTCTAGGTTGCTTCTCTCTTAGTTTCCATCCATTGCTTCTTGTCCTGCCTTCAGGTGCTTTGGAGAATAGCTTGACTCCCTCTTCTTTGTGCCAACTCCTGAGATATTGGAACACTGCTATCATGTCATCCCTCGTCCTTCTCTTCATTAGACTAGACATACCCAATTCCAGCAACCGTTCCTTATATGTTTTAGCCTCCAGTCCCCTGATCATCTTTGTTGTTCTTCTCTGTACACTTTCTAGAGTCTCAACATATTTTTTACATCGTGGTGACCAAAACTGGATGCAGTATTCCAAGTGTGGCCTTACCAAGGCATTGTAAAGTGATATTAACACTTCACATGATCTTGATTCTATCCCTCTCTTAATGCAGCCTAGCACTGTGTTGGCTTTTTTAGCAGCTGCAGCACTCTGCTGGCTCATATTTAAGTGATTTTCCACTAGGACTCCAAGCCACATCAACCTGGCATGTGCCCTCAACAGATCCAACCACAAATATTATATGCTAACATACATACATACATCTTCTGTTAACAAATAAAAACAACTGCTGATGTTTAAGCCCTTGAAATTCTTCTTTCAATATCAAATATTTTAACTCAACTAATCTAAAAGTGTCAGATCCACTCTGAACTGAATACTGAATGTAGCAAATTGATGGTTGCTTCAGGGAAGCAGAAAAAGCTAAATGGATAATGCATAAATAAATGAAATTCCAGTGATTTTTAAAAAATGTTTATATGTAAATCTGTGTTAGGTAAAAATAATAACCTGCATGTTAGTTGCTATTTGCCAACCCTATAAGGTCAATTGCTTCTAATCACTCATATCTGTGTTTCTTTCAGTCCCCCAAAATATTCTTTTGTTTGTTTATAGCATCTTTAGCATCCTCATCCCAAAAGTGATATCCAAATGAAAAAGGATCCCTAACCAAGATAGAATGCCAAAAAAAGAATATCTGGAAACAGGAAAGAAAATAATCTATTTACTAGCTAGCAAGTCTGAAACCCAATTCAAGGAATGCTAAAGTGAAAAAATCCATATCTTTAAGCCTGAAGGATAGACACAAATCTCTTTTCTCCTACTGATAGAATGGCTGTTGACATTTGATAGAATGGAGAACATGGTTTATCTGAAATGCTCACTGTGTCCCAATTTCCACTGTTGCAGCATGCTTCTATTTCTTAGATTGGCTTTTAGTGAACAAAAACAAACAAAAGAAAAGAAAAAAAAGCCTTCCAGATAAATACATACTTAGAAACACAGAAGTGAAAAAAAGAAGACAAATGCAGTATTAAAAGGAAATTGGGGTTATATGTATACCAGAGCATGTGAAATCTTAAGGAGAAACTGATGGTTTATATTGGTGTCAGCTGTTAACAACTACTCAGATTTTCTTAATTCATAGGAAGTATTAATACTGCTTTATATACTGCTTTGGTAAAACTACACTTGGGATACTGTGTCCAGTATTTTTTTTTCTTGCTCCTTTTATATGCACTGCATCAAGTTGTTTACTTTAAAAGAAAGTAGAAATTGTTATTCATGTCCATATTTAATATTTTTCCCATAAAGACATTTGTACAAATGAAGAAAATATATTAAAAATCTATGAAATGGTGGCCAAATGGGAATAAAGCTATCCTTAATTGTAAAATATTTTTCTTCTGATCTTCTTGCATCCAAAGTATCCTATGTTTTCAGTTCCCCCACCCCACCCCAGTAGATTTTGTATCTTTTTCTCCTGTAAATGTAGAAAGGCAGATCTGGATTCTGTTGCTCATTTTTACCAGGCACTGTATAGGTGTTACACAATTTTACCCACTGGCTGGGTTGGTATAATACAAAAACTATTATTTTAGCCAACATCATTTTAGCTTATCATGTGATACAAACATAGAGTATAACATTTATCAAATGGAGTAAACTATATAAATGTCGTTTTACTGCTCAGTCATAAATCATGTGGATGTTCAAAATAAGATTAGGGATCATGGCAGTCCAAGACTACAGAGCATACAGCTAAATAAGTTAACTGATTTTTTTTTCATTTTGGAAAAAAAAATTGTAAGGTTGAAGTGATAAACTTGAAAGCTGGCGTCTGTAATTTGAAGGCACTGAAGCTGAAGGGCTAAATAGGGGGGAAAAGAAAGGTCTTTGTATCTCTGACCTTTCCATGAGAAGCTGATTAATCGTAGGTACCAACATCACCTAAGTATACTGGCAGATAGAAAGTACCACAAAGCTAGCTTTAGGAAGACAAAATCATTTCCCTGGGAGAGATTTAAAGCTTTTTCTTGTGTTATCCAATCACCACAGTGGCTATATAAAAATATAACAGCATGGAAAAAGAAGCATGTATGTAATAGGGTGACTAGAAGACACCATAAATCTTTAATAAGGTTCTGCCAAAGTGGGCATTGCTGTGAACAGGCAAGGAATCTAATAAAATGGCAAGCTAGTAAGTATCTCAGGAAAGAAACAGCCTGGGTGTTTGGTAGCAGCTTGGCCATTAATCTAGAGCAGTGTTTTTCAACGTTGGCCACTTTGAGATGTGAGGACTTCAGTTTCCAGAATTCCCTAGCCAGCCATGCTAGGCAAGAAACGCTGATCTAGAGCAGAGGTCCCCGACCTTTTGGGCACCAGGGACCAGTGCCACAGAGAAAAGTTTTCCTGTGGATCAGAGAGGGTGTGATTTTGAATACTGCCTGCATCCTGAGGATGGAGCTTTGGTTGTTTGTGTGGCCCTGATTGCTGGCATGCTGCGGACCTGTGCCAGTCCACGGACTGGGAATTGGGGACCCCTGATCTAGAGAGAAGCTGTTAGGGCAGAATAAGATCCATATGGATAGTCAACAGATTTTTTTTTCCAGCAAAGCTGCATCCACTATTTTTAGTACCTTCTTCTGTAGAATGCTGGAATCTGTTCAGGTTGGAAATAAGGACCTGTATTGATGCTAAACCATGTACATAGATTTTGTAGCCACGATATACATCATTTGCCAACACTGTTTCTTTTGGGTTTTTTCCTTTGAATAATTCATTGAAATAGTTGATATTTCTCACTATATCACATGTCTTCAATAAATAATCCAATTAATTTTCCTGATGATATTCACAATCTCTATATCCACTCTTTGGAAGCTTAGTAAGTTACTCATAATTGGCTAAAAAGTGGCAGGTGCATAGTGAATATTCACTTTCTACTCTTCTGTTGCAGTTCAAGGCCATTTTCTCCCAATGAGATTCCAGTTGCTAGTTGACATTTAGAGAGGGGAAAAAGCAGCCAAAGCAGTTTATGCAGTAGTAGCACAAGAGAGAGAGAAAAGGTAAGGAAAAAAACCTTTCCTTGTCCTGCTTTTCTGCTACAGATTATTCCTTCCAAAATTCCATTGACTTAAAGAAACAGATGAGTATATATGTACGCTGTAATACTACCCACAAGCTTTTGTTATCATTATTGTTGTTATTACAGCTGCACCCACTTCCAAAAAAATGATGTCAAAGCTTTGGATCTTACACAAGCACAGCTCCTCTCTGTTATTCTTGAAAACAACCTGACCTTTTTCAAGCTTTCATATGAGCCTAGATAAAGAGCACTAAGGAGTCCACTTGTTAAAGTTAATAGAATTCTTAAAGCAGCAGTATTTTTTCAAGATTTATTTATTTATTTGTTTTGATTTATATACCACACTTTTCCCTAGGGACTCAGGGCGGTTTACAGGGCAGATTAAAACAGTGCAATGTACAAATTAAAATAAAATAAAATTAATAGCCCCAAAAGAGTTTAAAATTTAAAATTTTAAACCTTAAAACCCCTCAGTCCAGGCCGGCTAACTCAAATAGCCAAATTTTTAGGTCCCGGCGAAACGAGCGAAGGTCGGGGGTGATCCGGAGTTCCACAGGCAGTTGATTCCATAGGGCAGGCATGCCCACCAAGAACGCTCTCCCCCTGGGGATCGCCCGCCGGCACTCCCTGACTGGTGGGACCCTGAGGAGGCCCTCCCTGTGGGAGCGCACAGGACGATGGGAAGCTGATGCTGGCAGCAGGTGCTCCCTAAGATAATCCGGACCCATGCCATTTAGGGCTTTATAGGTCATCACCAGCACCTTGACTCTCACCCGGAGGGCAACTGGAAGCCAATGCAGCTCGTGGAGAAGAGGCATTACATGGGAGTATCAGGAGACCCCCCATCACAACTTGTGCGGCTACATTCTGCACCAGCTGAAGCCTCCGAGTGGTCCTCAAGGGCAGCCCCATGTAGAGAGCATTGCAGTAGTCAAAGATTGCACAATAGACTGAAAAAATGGTGCTGCTTTCATAAATAGCAGAGGGATTCTCCTCATTCCAGGTCTAGACTCTAGAGTATTGGTTTGAAATCAGTTCCAAAGACTACACAGTACAAATTGTAAGATGCTACTATTGTATCTGCATAAGATTATTCCTTCAAAGCTCAGAGCAGAAGAAAGAACAGTTTTCATGATAAACACTTCAATAAAACAATGAAAATGAATGTAATAAATATGATGATGATAAAAGTGAAGCATTACAATAAAATTAATTTCAAAAGACAGTATAGTATTGGGGTAGTTATTTGCAAACATCCAAGTTATGTGACATATTATATCCTGTTAACTTTGTATGTCATTTGATTACCAGTAATTCAATGCTAGAATTCACACATTGTATAAGGCTGTCATGTGATTTGGTTTGTTTTGATGTATTTTGCATTAATTCACTTCTAATGGTTTCTAGAAGCTTGGCTTAAGGATTGAAGAATATATAAGTCTATGAATCATTCCATAAATTATGGTTAAATCAAAGTGTATGATGTATAGATTCAGTCCCAAAGTTTCTCTATCACCCATCAGATGTGTGAAAGGCACAAATGCAATGCAGTGCTGATAACACAAGTTTCTGGGAAAGATGCTTTTAATCAGGCAAGTTGGTGAGAGAGTTACTTTATGTTGTCTTCTGTCCCAAGAATTCTAAGCATCTATATGTGTAAGAAGAAGGAAGAGAAACCAAGACATTGCTTAATCACAATTGGCTCCATTTACTATCTCAATCAAAACCCAGAAATCATTGTTTAGTACTAGATTCATGGTGCCACCCACTCATATGGGGACTCCTGAAGGAGAGTGGTAAGTTTTGCAAGCCCAGAAAGGCTGCCCAATCTACCACAAAGATATTAGCATTCCTATTCCATTTAGAGAGGCACATTAGCTTAAACAAAATAGTCCAGACATTTTAACTTCACTAACTGCTGGATTATTCTAAGCTTAGTTGGCCCTCAATTCTTTCCTAAGTATCAAAGGGGTTTGTTGTGTATCTTACTTCCTATGATAATAATAAAATGATATACATAATTATAGCGATATCTTCCTTATTCTTCACTCTTTTTTCACACTACATCATACTCCCTACCTTTCTAAGAATGATGATTGGGTTACAATTATTCTAAAGAGAAAAAAAAATTTTTTATCATGTTTCTCAATATAGTCGCTTTCTGCCTAAACCTAAAGGGTACTTCCACTTCAGTATTTTACAAGACCTAGCATTGGCTAGGTATCTGATGAATCTTACACTTTTCCCTGTTTTAGGGAGCTGAGTCAATGTAGTTTTGACTGTGTTTAGTTTACCGGAAGCTGCTGCAAAGCTAGCATTGTCCTCTGATTGGCTGTAGTTTTACATATTCAGTAAGCAGTCTGTTTTTCCCATTAGCAGAAGTTCTTGTCTCACCCTGAGTGCCTGCCGTACTCTCCATGCTTCATAGATCCTGGGTCTTGTCCCTGGAGTTTGTCCTTTCTTATATGTTTAAAACTGACCTCCTCTCTCATCCAGCTGCCATAGCAACATGCAATTATGGTCACTGTTATGAGAAGAAGCACCTGATGACAAAATTACTAACATGCTAATGGCATTTTGGAGTCACAGCTCTTTGGGGCTTTTAAATGCAAGTTGGCAACCCTTAGGGAGTATGTCAGTGTGCTTTGCTTTTCGTATTTTACTGTTTAATAATCAACCTTTCATTTCAAAGCTTGCTTTTATAAAAAGTTTTTGCCGCCCATAAGATTCACAAACACATGTTCTAAAAACATGGATACTGGTGATATTAACAATGTATTGCATTTCTTTTTGAATGGAGGGTAATGAGTGGGTTTTTGCTACTCCAATAGGTAATGTAAATTTAGGATTACTGTACATTCTTTAGACTGTACTAGTTAACTGCATTGACTTACAGAATTCCATGCTTGTTATCTGTATTTCGAGACTGCTTAAGTGATGATGGTATTAACAATGAGCCAGATTCACACTGCTATCTGATAAATGCAGAGAGGGGCATGGAAATGCCATATTTTGGTGACAAGAACTATGATAGTTGGTACTACCTTTATTATTTTCTTATAATGATAAGGCTTGGATGTAAATGTGACTTTCCCACTCTTGTCCAAAGCAAGATTTGCAAGGAAATGTCTACTACATAAAAAAGAAGTGATTCTGATTTCAGTTAATAAGCTTGAATCTACTTTAGCCCTTTGTTTCAGATGTCTCTAATGTCAAAAGTGAACATATTGTTGAGTTAATAACTGTACTGAGCAAAGCAGCCTGTTCTCTGTCAAGTGTCTATCTGTAATCAATGCCCAGGAAGAGAAGAAACATGAACAACAGAGCAAGCAGGGTGAGTGTCAAAGAAAGGCCAAGAGGTGAGAATGAATTCTGCAAGGAACAAAGCACATCCCAAAGGCAGCAAATTAGCCTGCTCAGCCATGTGTAACTGTGAATTTTTTTAAAAAAAGAGCCTCAGAACTGAACTTCAGAGATAAAAGACAATTAATCAGACCCCATTTATCTTTTAGCAACCTGACATCTGCTAGGGATCGTTTGAAAAACTGTGGATTCCAGCCTTAAGAGAATTGGAAGGTGAGTTTTGTTTTTATAAGGTCAACATGGAATATAGAATAAATCCGAATTCATAAAGACCATCGAAGAAAATTAAAAAATAATGAAAATCTACATATTAGAGCAGTGTTCTTCACAAAGCTGGCTGGGGAATTCTGGGAGTTGGAATTTGAGAAACACTGTATTGGAGTAACGGCCCCAGAATATGCAATGTAATGTTTACAGTATATGGTAATACACATGTTTATTACCAAGCCCAGATGCCTGATTCCATTATTTCAGAGAAACAAACCCTCCAGTGAGCAATAAGTCTTGGGGATCTCTGTGGTGCCTCCATGGCTTATTCTGCCCTGCATAACAAAGGGAGAGAAGCAACTGCATGTTTTTATTCCACACCCCAGAGATAGAATGAAGTAGGAAGACATTGGGGATGGGGGGGGCGTGTTAATTACTCCTGTTTCCTTTTCACATATGCTGCAACCATCATATATGGTGTCCACACTACAGAAGCAGAGGTCACTGCTATCCTTAACCATGTAATGTCTTATGTCTTTTATACTTTTTTTTTTCCAAATTGCAACTTTGTGCCATTTGCTTTTCTTCTTGGACTAATTATATTGCCTCTGGAAAATATTTATTTTTCAAATCAGTAGCAGAATATTTATTTTAACTTTACACTATATGAAATATCATTTGAGCTGCTAACATCATTAAGGGAATACAACAGCATTGAGATGTGCACAATGTTCTGTGTACAGACTGGTCCATGCACAAAAAACGCTGATTTGGTGCATGATTCATGAACTTAAATCTGTGTTTAGGATGCTTTTTCCCATAAGTAAACAGGAGTAAACAGGACTTTTTTTGGGGGGAGGGTACAGATTAAAATGTAATAATTCCAGTCAAAAATTATTTGGAAAGGTAGGGGAAAAGCCAAGAATATTAGTCATGATAGGGTAAACAAAGGCTTATTCCATGTTAGATATAGGAGGGAGGGGCTGACATGCACCACTCAGGCCATATTTGGGATGCACCTTGACTTTCTTTAATGCCAAATGTACAACAACCAAAACATTCTAGGTTTTGTTTCTGCTAATCTACAGTGATCCAAAATAGTTTGATTGAATTTCTAATACCTAATGATCTTGTTCCAACTGTGAAACATGATATGTATGTATGTGTATATGTGTGTGTGCACACATACAAATATGCATGCATGCAGGGAAATTGTGTGTGTGTGTTTGTGTATACACACACAAACAAACACACACACATACACCATTTCCTGCCCATCTTTGACAACACTCAAGTGTCATTAGAAATTCTTTACATGAGATTTGCTCCCAGTGCAATGTAGTAGTTAAGAGAGAAGTTCACGATCTTAAAACAAAATAAATTATTGTATGGAAAGAAATTTCATGTTGTCTTAAGTTAGCCAGTATAAATACTTCATGGCCAGTGAGTCACACACATGTCAAAGATATCAGATAAAGAAGTTACATCTCAACAGCAGTGGCATCCATCAAATACCAAAGTGATTCTCAGTTGTCAGAAAGCATTACATATACCTTACAAAACTTTTCCAGGAATTCAGTATCTTCTGTCTTGAAGGTTATGAAATCTGGAGAATAGGAAGAGTTTGCAAGAATGTATTAGTATGGCTACCCTATTTGGGATGCAGAAATTAATAATAATAATAATAATAATAATAATAATAATAATAAGAAGAAGAAGAAGAAGAAGAAGAAGAAGAAGAAGAAGAAGAAGAAGAAGAAGAAGAAGAAGAAGAAGAAGAAGAAGAAGAAGAAGAAGAAGAAGTTGGAAGGGACCTTGGAGGTCATCTAGTCCAACCCCCTGCTCAGGCAGGAAACCCTATACCATTTCTAGCAAATAGCTGTCCAGTCTCTTCTTAAAAACTTCCAGTGTTGGAGCATTCACCACTTCTGGAGGCAGGTTGTTCCACTGGTTAATTGTTCTAACTGTCTGGAAGTTTCTCCTTACTTCTAGGTTGCTTCTCTCCTTGACTAAAAACCAATGGCTTCAAGAAAATACAGAAAGCTAACCTTTTGCTGCCATGAATGGTCATCCAGATTTTTATAGCCAAGATATCAATGCTGACATTTAGTAGATAGGTAGATTTTCTCTCCTTCACAGTCCAGAAAGAACAGCCTTAATTTCTCTTACCAAGAACTTTTCCCTACTTGTTCCTACTTAACGTATAAACTTGTCCTGTTCTTTTAATTTTGTTGAAATTCCATGACATTGCCCATAAGCATCTTTAGCTGCTCCAGTTTTAAAGCAATATTTTACCATTTAAGCTGACAGCAACCCACTTCAATGTATAACAGTCACTGTTGGCCACTTCAGACTGGTATGAACATATTCTGCCTCTGCCTGCTGTTGTTCCTCCCTCCCCGCATTTTTTTGGCCCTCACAGTACCAGGCAGCTTTATGTAGCCCACCAAAAAGTTGATTAGAGCTGGAGGGACAATACAGATATCTGGCTATGACTGAGAGAGCATAATAAGTTATGACAATAACCTCAAGGAAGTGGAGCAAAAGCCAAGGCAACAATGCAATAAGAGCAATCTGAGTCCAAAGCAGGAATGGAATTTGAGACTTGACCCTCCCTAGTTCTTTTTGGGATAAAGGAGGGTGGAGGTACATTCAGAGTTGCAAGATTCTATTATTATAACCCTATTTTAAAAGTAGTTTTCTGTTCGTGACTTTGGTATTCAAGTCTGGTCTGCCTAGAAAGACTGACAGAAAACCAGCTTTCCCCTTCTGTTATACTGCTCCCCCAGCCTCTCCATCAACTGATTAACAAGTTGTGTTTGTCAGCAGCTTCTTTGAACTTTCCAAACTACAAAGTCATGAAGCAGCACTAAACCCACTGTCAAAAGAAACTTTCTAAACAGCAAGTCGTGGCAGGGGAAACTGTGCTTTGAAGCAATGGCTGCTATATCTGGCTGGAAAAATATGGGTAGACACTAAATGGCAGCAAAGAAGTCTGGGGTTTTAGCCCAGCAACTTCTGTTTCTTCTTGGTGAAAATGAAACAAAAGCAGCTTATCTGTGTATGTTGGAGACAGGAAGCTGCCAAGGAGGAGAGAGCACTTCAAGAGGAACTGCAAACATTTTGTGAATGACTGTGTGTGCATGCTTTAGTGCAAAATCAGGAAAGAAACATTGCAGTGCCTTATTTAACAATAAAGAAGTAGATCCATGTTTTCTCTCCTTCTCTTGTGGCTGAAAAGGCCCAACTGGAGAAGGAAGCTTGCTTTATTCCTTGGCCAAGCCACTAGTAGTAAAAAGAAAAGTGAAAAGGCTGGAAAGCTTTTCCAAAATTTATTTCTATAAATGCGGGAAAGAGTCAGTTTGGTATAATGGTTAAAGCATACAGCTAGAAACTGAAAGACCTGGTTTTTAGGTCCCTCCATAGCAGGGGTGTCAAACTCAATTTCATTGAGGGCCGCATCAGCATTGCGGTTGCCCTCAAGGGGCCGGGTGGGTATGGCCAGGGTGGGCGTGGCCTACTGGGTGGGCATGGCTAGAGTGCATATGGCCTACTGGGTGGGTGTGGCCAGCTCTACATCGTTTGCATCAAAGGTGTTTATGGGGGTCTGGGCAGGAGTGGGACAGATCTGAGGGTCTCTGGCAGAAGGAGGGTCTCTGGGCCAGGGCCAAGGCAGCGGGGGCCGTTCCCTCACTGTTTCCAGGATGGCTTCGTGGGCCACATGAAACCACTTTGCGGGCCGGATCCGGCCCCCGGGCCTTGTGTTTGACATGTCTGCTCCATAGTCTCAAAGCCAACTGGGGGACCTTGGGCCACAAGGCTGAGATCACAGTTCAAATAGATCACATCTAGAAGCAATTCCAGCTGTTAGATTTTATGAATAAACATTTCATTCAAAATTGAATTCAACTTCAAAAGTTTTGTGATGATAACACTGCAGATATGATACGTGCCTTATTTTTATTTCAAAGCCATTTCCCCAATGTACCATAAAATCAGTACTCCGGGCATAATTGGACCACTCCCATTCCCCCAAAGCTATGTGGAGAAATCATAATGACATTAAGAGTCAGTGTGATGTTGTGGTTAAGATGTTGGGCTGACACTTAGAAGACCCAAGGACAAGTCCATTCTTAGCCAAAAATTCACTGGATGAAGTGAGCCCGGTCGTGCTCTGTCAGCCCAATTTATCAATTTATTTGCTGTTGGATGGAAATAGGAGTAATGGCTACCACACTGAGCTCCTAAACAAAGGCAGGATAGAAATCTAACAAGTACCTAAATATAAATCACACATTGAATTTTGTCTATTTTTTGTATGATAATGATAAGCATAAGTCAGATATCTTCCATATATGGGGTCTTAATGCTAAAAAGTCTTCAGCCACTAGAAAGATTGTTGAGAATTCTGTGAGCTGATGCCAATTCATCCCTTAAAACATGGCTATATGAGCAGGCTTGAGGATCTCAGGGAAATGGAAAACTGATGAGATATCTGCACTGTACATAATTTCAAGATGTTCTTTCCTGGTCTTTTAATTAATAAAAAAATAAACTCTTTTATATGAGTTCTTACGCAGATGGCATGGCTATTTGTGGTACTACAAAGCTAAGGTTAACACAGATTTTAAAAATCATTTTATTACTTAGTCTTACGTCATACCAAGAATATGGAATAGAGAAAAACTCACATTGCACATCAAGATTATTATACACATAAGGATAGAAAGATTTGTCATCTGCAATGGAGAAATGGATGGTGAAGTTGATGGAACGTACTGAGATGGCTGAATTGACATGTTTGCTCAGAGAAAAGAATAAATTTAATGTTGACTGGAGCCCCCCTAATGTATGATTTATAGCCTTGATGACTAGAAAAAATAGATTATAAAAACAAAAGTCATGCTGTAACCATAGAGTAAAAAGCTAGTTTATATCTATATTTGTAACTGCTGTAAAGAACATCGAAGCTACTTCTTTATATTTTCAATCTTTTTTTGCACTTTTCTCTTTGTCTTTTTTTCTTTTTTCTTTATTCCACATATTAGTTTCTGCTACTCTTTTTATGTTTACAATTTTAATAAAGCTGTATTTAAATATATAAATATAGTTACCCAAATTAGAAAAGACTGGTATTATATAACTTTCAAAGCAGGTCACAGATCCAACGAGGATTGAGTCAAGTCTCCTGCTGACCATATGCTGCTGTTCCTCGGATTATAAATTCCACATTATCCCAGTTCTAGTTGTGAGTATTTAACTGATCGAGAAATCCCTTGTTCAAGCCGTGAGTGTTGTTGCCGATGGCTGCATTCCACTGTGTTAGATTTCCTTGTCAGTTGTTTGTGATAATGAGGAGATATAGGCCTCACCCCACTTCCAAGTTCCTGATATGTTGATGTCATGATTGAACTTCATGACTGGATCCAAAGACATACAGCTATATGACAGCAGAAGTCTTTTATAAAGCAAGGTTTTTCATATTGACAAGCACAGAAATGCCAACAATGTAGATTGCTTATTTTTTTTATAGAAGAAGTGATTTTTATTTCAACATAAACTTGGTTTGCGTTCTTTACTGGTTGACAAGTGTACACTCCGTATGCAACTCTTGACAGGGAAGGACAACTACTTACTTGCTGCCTGTTCTCTGTAAGAGTGTTATAAATTTGCAATCAAATACACATACTTGTCACTACCGTTCCCTTGTATGTTTACAGATCTAGAAATTTTCTGAATAGCCCATTTAACTCTTGCTGCTTTCTAATTGAGGAATGAGAAGCATTAGGCAACAAAAAAAGGCAATTTTCTGGAAATAACCAAAATACTCGTCCCATTCACAGAGAATTGAGTGAACAATCTCACTAGGGGGCACCAAACAGTAAAGAAAAAGCAGCAGATCTTAATCAGAATTGATAAAGAACTGGATTATGTTTTTTCACAAGACAGTGTTTACCTCTCCATATATTTGCAACAGAGACTGCAGCTAATCCGTTACTGTAAAGTTTGCTGGGACAATGTGCAAAATGAAGTCATAAGAGAAAGAAAAAGGTAAAATGTATATTACTTGTCAATATAATTGATAATAAGTGAGTTTCTATGTGTGTGTTTAATATATTAAACAAATATCTAAAAGAATAAAAACTGTAAATTTTGAAACGAAAAGTAAAATAATAAGTAAAAAAGGTGCAAAGAAAAATTAGAAAAGAGAAAGAAAGGAAAGAAGCAGCTTCCAATCTTCTTCATAGTAGTTACAAATAAATTTATTTTTATATCCTCTGTAAGATTATAATTTCCTTCTTTCCATAATTTACCCTTTATAACCATCTAATCATTAAACCCATAAATCACAACTTCATTTTTTTTCTTTTTTCAGCAAAAACTACATAGGGGGTTTTCAGTTACTAATAAATGTGGCTATCGTTTTTCTAATCAGACAAGCCAATTTTTTCATCTCTGCAAACTTTGTCATCTTCATCAGCCATTCTCTATTGTGGATATTTCAGGGTCTTTCCGTTATTACATTATATATTGATAATCTCAGAGCATTTGTCATATATAAAACAAGACACTATATGAGCTTCCAAAGGCTGCTGCCCTGCAGTGCTGTATTAGAGTCTCCCAGAATTTGTTGCTGATGGTAGATTTAAACTCATCAGGAGTCCTAGTTAAAAGATGTGCTTTTGAGCATATGGAAAAACATACTTAATAGTCCTCAACGTATGGCTACAAGTGGGACAATAATTCCCAATGCTAAGCAAGGTGTTGTTAATGAGTCATACTTGATTTTATGACCAGATTAAGCAAATCACTGCAGTTGTTAAGTGAATCACACAGTTCTTAAGGAGCTCCAGCTTCTCCCACTGATTGTGAAAGTTGGATAGGAGAGAATAGATGAATAACAGGAATGAAAATGGATGTTTCATTCCCATTTGTTGTTTGGCCTTGCTCCGCAGCCCTAGCCTGCAGTCCCTGACTACTTTGGCCTTGGCTTTAATAAATTTGACACCTGCTAGTTTGAAGTAGTCAATTTTTCCCAGAGAATGGGGATCTTGTTGCAAATGAGAAGAGTCTAGTCTCCTTGAAGGCATTAAAAAAAGGGAAAGAGTAGCAAAATGTACTTACTGACTTTATAGATATACAGATCCATAGATTAGGATTTTTGGTAAGTGGGGTATTTACATAAGATGTATAGAGTAGGAAATCCAATAAAATAAACTAACATTTGTACTCCTGCAAAAGAAAAATAGTTAATCATTCATTGTCATGCTTATATCTTGTTTCCCCGAAAATTAGACTGGGTCTCTTTTTTTGTTTGTTTGCCTCCAAAAGAGGCACCAGGTCTTATTTTCAGGGGATGTCTTACTCACCTCCAGCACCGACAGCCCCACCCAGCTGATCCACTTCTTCTGGGGCTGAAGGAGCAGCTGCATTCTGTAGCTGCATTCCAGCCTGCATTTTGCAGTCAGGTTTTTTCAGAAGGCCTATGCTGCTGAGTACTGAGCTATGGATTCAATCCATAGCTCAGTCCTCGGCTGCATAGGTCTTGCAGAACCGAGCTTTGGATTGAATCCATAGCTTGGTTCTTGGCTTCACAGGCCTTCTGGAAAGACCTGTGACTGAAAAATGTAGGCCTGGCTGCAGAAGACACCTCAGAAGAAAGTGAGCCGGTAAAGAGAGGCCTGCTGCAAGGTAAGTGGAGGTGAGGGGCAGCTGCCCCACCCTCACCCTCACCCTGGCTAGATTTTTAAGTTCCTCGCCCCAAAACTAGGGCTTATTTTTGGGGTAGAGCTTATATTAGGCCCATCCCCCAAAATCAAGCTAGGGCTTATTTTCAGGGTAGGCCTTACTCTTGGGGAAATACGGTATTTCAAACACAAAGTCATCACTGAGGAGCTACATTTGATCAGTCCTAGATTCACATAGGCTGTAAGGCTTGCTGATCAAATTACTAATCTGGCCTTTTGTTGGGCTAGAATCTCAAACTGAGCATTTTCTGCATCTTTTAGAACAGTTAACTAAGCTCAGTCACCATAGACTTCTTTGGATGCTGACTGGATGTATTGATAATTCAGGGACATAAAATCCCTTATATATCTGGAGGGGGCCAGGTTAGGAAAGGCAAATACAGAACCATCCAGAAAATCATACAAATTTATTCATCAAGCTAAATAATAGCAAGATTTTCTCTCTTTAATTCTCAATGGGCTGTAATTCTGCACTTCAACCCCAGAGAGCAATATTGTTTCAGTTGGTTATTCCATTATGCTTCAGTAATACAATAATGAGAATTCACAATATAGCATCATGAAATCACCAGAAAAATATAAATAGTTGTAAGTATGCATTTCAGAATTTGACCTAAGAGCTAATTTGAAAGTCTTGGATAGGTGATCTACACAGATAAAATCATGATTATACCATTTTATGGAATCTTTTTCCATGTGGAACTTTGAATTCAGTTTCTTCTTTGCAATGACAGGTATTATTGTAGATTCTGCCAGCTTCTAACATTGCCAGCCTGTGACAGGTTTCATCCACTACATTAAGTTATATAGTAAACCCCCAGTTTAACTGAGTTCAGTTTACCTGTCTGTGGATGACCTAGACCAGCGGTGTCAAACTGCTGGCCCGCAGGCCAGACGCGTCATCAGGAAACTGCACCCACCCCATTGCTGGCAATGGAGAAAAAGCTCCGATGCATCGCGTGACATCACATGACGTCGCGAGTTTGACATGTCTGCCATAGACAAAATCTAACCTGAAAATGTGGCAAAAAAAGCAGCCCATCTGCTCAACTTGGTACAAAAGCTAAATATTCTGCATTTGCATATTGCTGTTCTGGAAAGGCTTGCAACACCCTTTTCACTACTTGCTGTCATTATCTGTATTATTTATATCTACTAGACCAGCTGCCTGTGACAATGATAGATCTTATTTGCCTCAGTTGTAATACTCAGGCCCAAGATGAGAAACTTTTTCTTCAGATTTAACGGGCCCCTGGCTTTAGCAAATATTCTTCCCTTCGTTGTTCCATTAAGTAGAAACTTTATTATGATATAATCTGCTTGGTATGGCTTTGGCTTAGCATGCTGAGTAACACTAATAATGTGTTCAGTATTAATGATGTTGTCATGGTTCCGATAGATGAGACTAGTAAAAAGAACTGCCAAGGCAAAAAAGTTTTCTTAAAGAATATATTTATTTGGCTCTATAGTATTGGCATGATCAAAGGTGAACCCAAGACTGTTTTTCCTCCAAAGGTTACAATGTTACAAAATGGAACTTCCCACCCCAGTAATGTGTCATAAAACACAATCCCCAATTAACAGAAGTTTTAGCCCGCAAAAATGCAACTAGCAATGACCTTGGTTCCCACAGAACAATTTATTGTTTTGACTAAGCTAAAAAACACTCATCCCCCCTCCCAATTCTGTGGCAACTGAAAACGAAGGGGAAATGGCTTCAGCCAAATTCGTTTGTAGAGTTGACGGATGTTGTATGAAAACAGCCATTTTTTATTTACTATAAATGATAGTTAAACAAACCATGGCTTAGTGTGATATGCAAGTCCAGTTAGTAAATCCCTAGAATGTACACAATTTTTAATATACCGGTGGTGTGTATAGTTCAACATTTGTGTTTCCCAGTATTCAGTTACATGAATTCATGCATTTTTAATATACACTAAGGCATATACTTGTATGGCACAATGGCTGCTTGTTGGCTGGAAAGGTGACAGACCAGGTTCGAAACCCAAGCATTGTGGAATGGGGTAAACTATCGTCTTTGCCTATTTCTTGCCCACCTAGCAGTTTGAAAACATGCAAATGCGAGTAGATAAATAGGTACCACTTCCGTGGGGAGGAAACAGTGCTCTGCGATGTCATGCTGGCCATATAACCACAGAATTGTTTTAGACAGTGTTGGCTCATGGCCTTGAAATGGAGATGAGTGTCACCCCCTGTAGCTGGCAATGACTCGTGGAGTAAAATCCACAGGGACTCCTTTTATTCCTTTAATATACACAGCTGAATTCCTCAACACCTCACTGCAATGTGCCCTGAAAAAAATAATTGCAATAATAATTTGATGCAAAAACTGGCTGCACCACCTTATCTGCAATAACTGCAATCAAAGATTTCCTCAAATTGATGATTAATCTCTCACATCACTTTACTGGATTTCTTCATAGAAAACTGCTTCAGATCAATATCATTTGACAGTTTTCTATAGCTTCTACCCATTTCTATTAGGTCTGAACTTTGATGTGGACACACAAGGACATAACAATCAATTTTGACACATCAGTCTGTATCCTACTAGCCGGGAGGTATATATAGCATATACTGACAGTCAGGATGCAAGGAAAAATGTACTAATCTCCCAAATTCTTTCTATTTCAGACTATGTCTCTGGCTGTAAATAAACAGAGCACCATAACTTTAGAAGTAATTTTGGAACCTTTCCCAGACTGATAAGCATCAGTTACTTTTTAAAAAAAAACACCAAGTTTTATTGGTTTTCCAGTTTAAGATCTGTATATTTAGAATGCATCATGATAACTGGGTAATCAAAGATTCAGTAACAGAGTTTTCAGTAAATAATTCAGGTTACATTATCAAAACATCCTTCTCTATTTCCCTTAACATTTAATACAACATGTTTAAACTAATAAATTTCTAAGAATGACATAGTCAGTTAAAAGATTTATCAATCCAATTTCAGTGAAATATATCCATGTCCTGTTATTAAATTTTGCCTAATTTATTCACAACCCAAATTTCCCTTATTTCATTACACCAAAAACTGTAACATCTAACATACACATAATAGCTGAATGGCTAAGCTCTACCTGATAAACATTGTCTATTTCACATCCTAATACATCACACATTGCTGATAGGACAGCCTATATTTATCAATCTACATCTACTTATGCATAACCAAATTCTGTTTTAAATTTTTGCTAATCTTAGTTAAAATATTCAAACATCCTTTAACATCAAACATAGGATTCATAGGCCAAATTTCCATTATGTTAGTGTCACTTTTTTATGAAGGTCTTCAGAAATGTGTTTGACTGGAGCATGACAAACCTTTGGAATCTGCATGGAGAACATAACTGTGAGGAAAGAAACAAATTTTGTGAGATTGATGCAGGGCAGATTTGCTTGAATGAAGTCATCACCGAACTGGCTATAATTATCCATGTAATTGAATAACAAAGACTGTTTCCCTTTTGGGTCTGTTTCTTTGTTTGTTTCCCTACTTTGGTACATGACATGTTGGATGACTTTATTTATGAAATACAGGAGACAAGCATCAAACTTTAGTGTTATATGTTCACTCACGCTCCCTTTATATTCCAGTAGGACAACATGAAATTCCTTTCCTTCTTTAAAATGGCATAAAGAAGATGGTAATATCAGTAGCATTCATTCACAAGGGGGAAAATTCTCACAATCAGCACTGTTGCTGATTAGGCCTGAATGATATGTTTTAGCAATTTGATTATTGATATGGAGTGAGATATGGGAAGAATATTTTTTTTAGTCAAAGTGCTATAGATTATAGAAGGTATCCAAAAATTATCCAAATGCTTTACACTTGTCTGGAGGGAAGGGGGAGTCATCTTTTATACTATATTTTTCTTTACTTTTTATATTTTCTTTAGTTTTTGTTAGTTTTTTGTATTTGTAAACTTTAATAAAAGTATTGTGAAAATATTAGGGTAAAACAAATAGAGGACCACAGGTTCCTTGAATCCAGTTTTAAAAAATGTGATTAGAGAAAATCACTCAATGAATTTCCAGACTAACTAGTCTATGCATAAATATATCATCTGGAAATTTTAGGGAATTATCTAATAATGCTAAACAGGTACACATAATCTCTAGTCTCATTCAGTAAATATACATGATGCTTAATTGTCAAATTACCCTTTAATCCATTTTTAAATGCCCACAGGAAATCATATTACCTAAGTGTTGACATACTGTTTAGTTTGAAGAAGCCTGACAGAATAGGCATGCAATACTAGCCTCCAGTCTAGGAAACTTTGTCAGTGCTTTAGGGCAATTTCAAAACCAAAATCTGCCATCTCCAATCCACAATAATGAAAAGAAAAGGAAATAATTTTATTTTTAGTCTTCTCAGACTTAGGATACCTTCTTAGTCTCTCTTGCTCTTTTTGTTTCATGTTTACTTCCATGAATGCAGTTATTAAAGTGAGAGCCTTTCCTTCAAAGGCACCTTTAAAAATATGTAATCAAATTGAATTTGAAAACATTTAATAAACACAGGTCCAGGTTCATTCATCATAACATAATCATTTCCATCCTTGTAACAATGAAATCATTTTTCTTTTGCAACCCCCTCCCCCAAACCCTTTTAGTAATGGGATTCAAAAGTCAACTAAGACACTATTTCCACTTTTTTCTTTCACCACAGCCTTGTTTTTTTTGTTTTGTTTTTCTTCTATGGCCTCCCTGTCCAGGTTTCATTACTGGATACAGATGTGGAGCAGTAACTGGTGTGTTTTCTGGCGTGAACAATATTTGCAGTATAACATACTTGGCTTTTCTGTGGCCCCTTCAGCATATGCTGTAGTCCCCCATTTCATATTTTTCATATGTGGTTCTCTTAAAATATCTTAGAGACCCCAAGAGGCCATATGGCCCCTTTTTGACAAACACTGAGCTAAGGCATATTAAAGTACTGATAGAAGAGAATATTTGTAGCTCAGGCTTGAACTGTAGAGTTCTTGTTGCTCTGAGTTTGGTGATTTTCTTCCAGACATTTCATTACCAAACTAGGTAACATCAGTGCTGCAGAGAGCACCAAGGACCCATATATTAACGTGTCAAGGGGAAGTATCTAAAGACTGGCAGTAACTGCTTTGTGATTTTATCTCTGTCCTCAGAACCTTATTCTTATATATTGTTATATAAAAATATGTGAAAATTATTTGAAGAAAATCTCTTGTATAAAACAGAATATTATTTATACTATAAATATGGAAAATGGATTGGGTGGTTTTTTGTTATTGTTAAGCTGGCAGCTGATCTCAAACTTTTATTTTTGAACTCCAGTGTATATAATTCATGTACACCTACACATATTTTATTTAATATTTAATATTTTAAACATAATATAACAACTGGGCTGATCCAAGAATGAATAAATGTAGGCTCTACCCACCAGGGAAGCTCAAATTAAATTACTGTAATTGACAACGCAGATTTGCATTAAACATTCCACCTGGAAACAACTCAAAATACTTTCAAAATGTACGGGGGGGGGGCAGGGGGGAGGCAAGGTAAATTATTTGGGCAGAATCTCCTGTGTGGGGAGGAAACTCATTGAATTCTTCTCTTTGGAGATCTAGGGTATTATTGTGGTGCATACTAGGGTATTATCTATATACTAGGGTATTATCCTGAGGCAAAGGGAGAGACCATAAATGAGCACACTCCAATTCTTTGTTAACATAATTCATTCATCATTCCTCCAATGCTTTTGTCCCTGAACTGGACAGAGAGAAAAAATGAAACAGAAAACTTTTCATTTTGGATTATAAGCAGTTACATATAGTACCATGGACTGCATGAAAAATCTGTTAGACCTGGCCCAAACGAAGGTGTTCCCTTGAGATGAAAACCAGTAGACAGACATAATATAATCTGCAAATCTGAGGGATAGAAAAAATGAAGAAGAAAAATGGATGGAATAAAAGATGGGTGGGGTATACTTGAAAGGACTATTTAAGTCAAGATGATGTATTCATGTATGTAGTCACCAGAAACTGAGCTAAACTCAGTGGCACCCAGCTAATGATCAAGTTACGAGTTGACCTTAGTGATTAGCAGGGCTCCAGAAATTTCCATCCCTCAGCTGCTTCCAATATAGGCTTTTACTTTCTTTAAAATAGTTTTTTTTCTTCTACAGTTGACAGCCTGATAGAAATGTTGCAGATAAACCCTTTTTGAGGTCTGCATTACTGCAAGGACAAGCTGAACAGTTGAATTTTTATCTGCTAGGTAACTTGCAAAGCAAACACTTTTCCAGGGGAAAAAAGTAGTAATGCAGGACAGCCAGCATTTAGCTATTTGGCAAGCTATAATGAGAATAATCTTAGCCTTGGGCCTATTTCCAGAATTATCCCATTAGGAATTTAATGATACTTCTTTATATCCATTACTACCTCCTGGAGAACATAATTGCAAAATATGCTTACAGCTTTCTCGTCTATCAATCTCTACTAATAACTGCACAAAATTGAACACTGCTGTCATATTTAATGGCTTTGTGTGGAAAGAGGCCACCCGCTAAAGAACCATCAGTCATTTGTTCAAAGTAATTCAGGGTTAGAAACATCACTGAGGACAGGTTAGTTCTGCAGAATCACTACTTATGATTGAAAGTTATTGAAAATTCCCTAAATGAGAATCATCAACTTTATTTCAAACTTCATAGTAAACACCAGAGCAGGATCATTTGGGCATAAATCTAGCAACATACAGTGATTCTGACTACATGAAAAACTGTTCCCCTCTGCTGAACTGAAGTGCTATAAACTCATATTTGGGCCAACTGAAAATAACTCCAAACAAAATTCACTGTGCCCATTTCGGGTCCTTATTCTTCCTACATTATATCTGTTCTGATTTTGTCTTCATGAGGTCTGAGAAGCAAAGTGTTTGATTCTTCCAGTTTTGCTGATCTCTCTATTTAATACAATACTAAGCGACAGGAGATACCTCTATCAGACTCACTGCTGTAGTAGTTGTGTGTTGTCTGGCTTCAGGACTCTCTCATCTCTTAGTTCTTTCATGGGTCTCTGACCTACATCCCACTCTGTCATAACATGAATTGAATAAACATTTTGAAAAACAGATTGGAATCTTGAAGGGGGGAAGTGAATTACAAGTAGCACTGTTATTCAAGATTTCCCTTCCTTTCTTTTCTTTCTATAGGCAATATATTCTGACTTCCAGATGCTTCCACGTTCTTCTCAGAAACTGATGGAGATTAGGGTTAGTCCCATTTTTCTACTGTTTCACTAATTCCACTTTTGCCATGAATTAGAAAGGACAACTGAGTTAAAGCATTTTCAGGATTGCTGCCTAGGCAGTTTGATGCTATTGTACAATTCTAACAGATCACGAGCACAGCTCTGTTATATCTAGCTCTTTGGGGAGATGACAGCAAAATATATAGAGTTCTATATCTATATATATTTACTCTATATCATCTCTACGTATCATCTGTCTATGTCTGTGTCTATTATCTATCTATCTATCTATCTATCTATCTATCTATCTATCTATCTATCTATCTATCTATCTTCTATCTATCTAATCTCATAACAGCAAGAGATATGCCTAGCAAGTTTTGCTTAACTTGTTGTTGTTGTTAGTTGCGAAGTCGTGTCCGACCCATCACGACCCTATGGACAATGTTCCTCCAGGCCTTCCTGTCCTCTCCCTCTGCTTATCTTAATGCAGGCCAAATTATTTAGCCTATAGAAATTTATTGGCATGTTCTTCAGAATGCAGCTGAATATAAGTTTTTTTAAAAAAATATAATAAGGAGATTGCCTGAATATTTAAATTAAATTATATCCGCCCCGAGGCCTCTCGTTTATGGAGTTCCTCAGCGGTCGGTTCTCTCTCCCCTCCTGTTCAACATCTATATGAAGCCTCTGGGCGAGATCATTCGTGGTTTCGGGGTATGCTGATGATACCCAACTTTTTTTCTCCACCCCGAACCAACCTAGTGATGCCCTCGCCGTGATGTCCCGTTGCCTGGAGGCGGTCCAGGTCTGGATGGGGAGAAACAAGCTTTGTCTCAATCCTGCCAAGACTGAGTGGCTATGCATATCGGCATCTCGGATTAACCAGACTATTCCATCTTTAACGATGGGGAGTGAGGTGTTACCCCCCATTGATAGGGCTCGCAACTTGGGCGTCCTCCTGGATTCACAGCTCAATTTTGAAGATCACATAGGATCCGTGACCAGAGGGGCTTTTGCCCAGGTTCGCCTGGTGCACGAGTTGCGACCCTATCTGGACCGAGATTCCCTACGCACAGTCACCCATGCACTCATGACCTCCCGGTTGGACTACTGTAACACTCTCTATATGGGGCTGCCCTCGAGGACCACTCGGAGGCTTCAGCTGGTGCAGAATGCTGCTGCGCGAGTTGTGATGGGGGTTTCCCGATACTCCCATGTAGCACCTCTACTCCGTGAGCTACATTGGCTTCTGGTTGCCCTCCGGGTGAGATTCAAGGTGCTGGTGATGACCTATAAAGCCCTAAATGGCTTGGGTCCGGGATATTTGAGGGAACACCTACTGCCGGCATCAAGTTCCCTTCGTCCTGTGCGCTCCCACTTGGAGGGCCTTCTCAGGGTGCCGCCTGTAAAAGACTGCCAGCAGATAACACCCAGGGGGAGGGCCTTCTCAGTGGGTGCGCCTGCCCTGTGGAACCAGCTGCCTGTGGAGCTTAGGACTGCCCCCGACCTTCAGTCATTCCGCCGGGACCTGAAGACCTGGCTCTTTGAGCTTTTCGGCCTAGGCTGAGAGGTTGTTTTTTTTTTCCCTTCAGGGATCAAATTTAATTATTTTAACTGTTTTTAACTATTGTATTGTATTGATGTTTTTAAATACTTTGTAAACCGCCCTGAGTCCTACGGGAAAAGGGCGGTATATAAATTCAATAAACGTAAACTTACCATGTTAATCAGGAACTATTAATCCCTCTATCTTTGATGCAAGTTTTCAGATGTGTGCATCGTTTTTAACGAGGGCTGGATCACTTCTTCAGCCTCATGGAAAGTGCTGTCAATGCCATAGGCCCACACAGCCCAATCCTTGAATGGGTCCTATATTTTGAAAAAAAACTGTGGCTTTCTTGTCTGTATTACTGTAGACATTATTAATTGAATTGGATTATGGCTATTTCATATTTTGTTTATGTTTCAATCTGGAGTCAAGTATACAGATTCACATAGTCTTGCGTGATAATTTTTATTTTAAAATGACAGAAATTTAGTTTAGTTTCAGTATAATATAGCTTAATTTAGTATAATTCATTGATTGAAAATGGGAAAATTACTTTTAATTAGTATGTAATAATAGTTTTAAAACTTTCTGAAAAATTACAAATGGAATACACTTTACTTCAAACTATGGATAGCAATATAATCCATTCAATCAATTGTTATAATCCTTGTTTGAGCCTTCTCCTTTAGCAACCTTTTAAACTTGGAAAACTGGAGAAATTTTTTTACAAAGGCTAAACTAATAATTTGATATTATCAAAAAATAACAAATGCTACTAAAATAAACTTGGATAATTTCAAGTGATTTGATATACAGAATTGAACATCCTATGTCACAAAACCAATGTCTTCCAAGTTTTAGGAAATATAAACCATGTTTCTTATGATTTAAAAACTCAATTAGATCATCAAACATTTTTTTTGAGGGATATTGGAATGCTCAGTGGCTGTTTATGAAAAAGTTGGTTGTCATCTTTCTACATGCAATAATATTAGTATGTATATTTTAGACATGTCCATTGGCATTTCCTAATTGGTTAGAGATTAATACTATATGTAACAAGAAGAAGGTTAAGTCCAAAACTATGCTTTTGATGTTGAGTTATATTAATTGTAAGTTGTGGATGTATGACGTTATTTGGACATATCATTCCTAGCTGGTAGAAAAATTTTGTATTCTTTTTTCTTTTATAAATATCCTTTTAACTTATCAAAGTATAAAATACAAATGAAAATGAAAACAGTAAGAAAATAGGGAAAAGGAAAGAGGGGGAAAAAGAAGAGTAAAGGGGAAAAAAGAAAGAAAAACAACCTGAACATTTTACTCTTACGTATTCAATATGTACTAGCCATTTCTATAAAAAAAAACTTATGTAATCAGTATAACCCCAAATCAGAGTTTAATTTTTTTTTCCATCTCAAGCACCAAATCAGAAGTGGTAACCAAGTAGAAACAAAGTTGAATATATTCTTTTTAATTGTTTAAAGCAGTTAATTTAGCTGTCTTGGCTAATTCCATCAGTTTTTCCAGCCATTCATCCATTATGAGAGATATTTTGTATTCTTGATCTGTTTTATGTATCAGATTTTAAAGTTTGGTTTTATGAAATATGGTTGCTCTCAGCCTTTAACATGCTCTTGAATCAGCAGAAAAACAAGAATGCACAATATCACTCTGTATGATCTAAGGTAGACATGTCAAACTCGCAACGTCACGTGACGTTGCACGACATATTGGGACTATTTTACCATTACCGGCAATAGGGTGGGTGTGGCTTCTGCATGATGCATCCAGCCTGTGGGCCAGCAGTTTGACACCCCTGATCTAAGGCTTCACTCACTATTTAAAAACTGAAGGGTAAAGGTAGTCTTTGACTTACAGCCAGAATTGGGCCTGGAAATCCCATTGCTAAACAAAAAGGTCATTAAGTGAATCATCATATGACCCAATTTTACAACCTTTTTGATGCAGACATTATGCAAATTTTGCTTTCTCCATTGACTTTGTTGGTTGGAAGTTTACTGGAGGGTTACAAATGGAGATCATGTGGCCCCAGGACACTGTAATCAATGACCATGAGAACATTGTGGTAGTTGTGTGAGGCGCAGTTATAATTTCCCTTTTTTTAGCCCTGTCAATAACTGAACAGTTGCTAAGCACACAAAAGCAAGCACACTCCGGTCCATGGAAAAACCTTTCTCCATGGAACCGGTCCCTGGTGTCCAAAAGGTTGGGGACCTCTGTTCTAGGATGTTTGTTTGACTTCATAATTTAAGGATAAGAAAGAGTGACTAGCTCAATGTCACTCAGCTGGCTTCCATGCCTTGGGAAGATTAGAGTTTCTCCCTTCTCCTAGTCCAGAACTTTAAGAACCACTTCACACTATCACTCATGAGGTACATCATTCCAATGCAAAATAAAATATGTAACCTAGTGATGATATGGAGACAATTATAAAATCTACCATTTGTTCTCATTCCCATACTTCAGTAACAGCAGTTTTCTTGACTTCTGAAACACTATAGTTCTCTTTTTAAAGAAGGTAGTGCAGAAGGTGGAGGAGAAGAAACATCAAAGAGGCCCAGATGAAGGAGACTATGTGGGTCCCTTTCAGTATGAGTTCAAGCTCAAAGGGGACGGGACAGAAACCATACTGGCTGCTATTCTGGATAATGTACAGTAGGACTTGGAGTACAAATGAGCCTCGCTTATTTTGCTTTATCTCTTAGTGGCATTTGATACCATCAATCATAGCAGGAACAGGTGCACAATCAACAGGTTTTCAAGAACTTACACCTTCTGCTAGATAGGAAAGACACTATAGCCAGAAGAGTATTTGACTAGCTTTGGTTTTGGCAAGTATGCCTGTTGTGATTTATCTGGATCAAAAGGCTCTAGCTCCAGGGACTCATGTCATTATTGTCTTATGTTTGAACTGCTGTACTCTTTTCTATATTGTGCTTCTCTTGTAGATGTTGAGGCTACAGTTGGTACAAAATGCAACTCCTCCTTGCTGATAAGTGAGAATCATTACCACAAAGAATTGTATTGGCTCAATTCAAGGTGCTGCTGATTATCTAAAAAAAAAAAAACTTTATGGATCAGGTCCTTGTTATCTGCATGACCATTTGTTCCAAGTAGAATCCAAAGTAGAATGCCAAAGAGGTTGGAGCCCAGAAGCAGGCATTCTTGGTCATAGTGTCTCACTCTAGGTCAGACATGTCAAACACAAGGCCCGGGGGCCGGATCCGGCCTGCGAAGTGGTTTCATGCGGCCCGTGAAGCCATCCTGGAAACAGTGAAGGAACGGCCGCCACTGCCTTGGCCCTGGCCCAGGGACCCTCCTTCTGCCAGAGACCCCCAGATCTGTCCCACTCCTGCCCAGGCTCCCATAGGCACCCTTGATGCCAACGATGTAGAGCTGGCCACGCCCACCCAGTAGGCCATACGTACTCTAGCCACGCCCACCCAGTAGGCCACACCCACCCTGGCCACACCCACCCGGCCCCCTGAGGGCAACCACAATGCTGATGTGGCCCTCAATGAAATTGAGTTTGACACCCCTGCTCTAGGTCTTTTCTCCCCTAGGAGCAGGATGACTTCCTCTCTCCTAACCTTGAGGAAGGCCATCAAGATTGTCTTTATCCATAAAAAGCAAAGGACGCTGTATAATAGAGGGCAGCTGTCAAGGAGGTGTCATTACATGATTGGTTGTGTTTGACATCTTAGGTATAAGTTTATATCTCTAGATACTTATAGTGCTTTGTTTTATTGCTCTAATTAAATGAAGGTGGTCTAGAGTCTTTGATGTGGTATTGTCAAAATGTTGTAATAAACTAGCCAACCAACATGTTGTCTTGATCATCAACCTCTTTAGGAATTGAAGTCCAATGTATTTGGGATGGAAGCCAAACTTTATCCAATTGGAAGTCTGTTGGTACTGTACCACATTTTCAGCAGTAGAAAAATCCAAATTAGATCCAGGTACCCTTATGACATTGCATGTATCTAGGTGCAATCTGTTTTTTTTACACATGTATATAAAATACAGTGCTTTAAAATGGTCTTTTTGTGCGTGATTCATTGCTAAAATAGGATCACTGTAGCTTTCTGAGTCCAGACCTCACGCTTCTTCACACAGAAACAATTTGGTCAAGTTCCTGGCAATCTACAAACACAGAGTGGTCTTGTGTCACTCTGATCTGTCATCACCTCCTCTTAGCAACATTCCTGGGCAGGTGGCAGCTATTTCAGCTCAAAGAGGTGGAGGGATGGAGAAAGACCATCTATTTTTTCGTTAGTAATTACAAGCCCTTAGACTGGGGAAAGACCTTACAGGGAATTGCCATTTTGGGGCCAGAACAGCTGCTGTCACATAATACTAAAGAAACTTTAATCAAAACTTGAGGAAAGCCATAACAGGCCTAGGCCAATGAGGCCAGCTGATACAGCATTGACTTACAACCTGATATGTGATGTGAGCCAGAAATAAACCTGTTTATATAGTAACCAACATAATAGCAACAGTTAGCTAGGTGAGACTCTTCTCTCTTCCCCACCCCAACTCATAAGCACTTTACTCTGTTTCTCACTAGATAGCTTTGCGGGTTTTGTTTGTTTGAAAGAAATCCATAGAGACCAAACAAGTTTTTATACTCTGCTAGAGTTTGCATCTGCAGACATTTCTCCACTGTTAACCTTGTTTTTCTTTTTCTTTGCTAAAACAGTCAGTATATTCAACTCAAATATGTGTTATTTGGTCTAGATGCCACTGGTTAAAGGAATTAATTGAGGCTCCTAAGCCTGTTAAACCTGTTTTTATAGGAAGTTGATGAAGCTGAAAATAGTTATTTTTGTGACCGCTGGCATAATGATATTGAAAGTCTTCTTATGGAATACTAATAGAAGGTTGCTTAAGATAATATGCAGTTAGTTTCCTATGATATTCGGATTCTAATTAAAGGTTAATTAAAGAGAATGCTTCTTGTATTTAGGCACTTAAAGAGAATGCTTAATAGGTCATGGTTGTATTTGCTTTGATATTAAAGATGCAACCCAGGAGCTGGAACATAAACTCATATAATTTGGACATATCCTTTTATTTCCATATTTTGGAGTGAAATCAATAGCACCATAATTTGAATTGTGGTCATAAGTTGAGAAATACCTGTATGTTCTTCTTGTAATGACTTAAATGTATAGGGATATCAAGAAATGTGGGCTTTTATGATGTGAGCAATAGCTAAAGAAATATTACAGAACACCAGAAGACGAAAATTGCACCTGGCTTGTAGCAGTGGAACTTTTGCCAATATCTGAATTATTTTTTTCTGGCAAAGGAGAAAGGACATAGACATCTGCAAAATGTAATCCTCCTCCTCCTCCTCAACATCTTGTTGTTTTTGTCAGAATGATGAACAGTGTCACAGCATCGTGCCATGAGCACATCTCCTTCATATGTGTGAGAAGGAGATTATGTTGTATTACTGTGAGCTGTGCTCATCATTCTATTCCCCTTTCCTCTCCCAACAGATAAATTTGATCAAAGAAGGAGACTTTTAAACAACACTAAAGCCATTCCTGCTATAGTAGAATAAGACATATGTATCTTTTAATTTGTAATTCAGTGTATGATCACATGTCTCTCAAGGCTCAGCCTGTTTTTTGTGTGTCATAGGTGTAACAGATATAAAAATGTATGGAGCTTGGAAGAAGCTTTATGAAAAATAATCTGAAGGAGACCACATACAGCAAGTTCTGAACTTGATCCATTTCAGGCAGGAATACATCTGGGTCAATAGTAGGTTAAAGCCTTGCTCCATTTTCTTTGCAATTGTTTCTGAAAACTCATACAACTCATACAGATCTATGCAGATTTCAAGTAGAGTAACACTGTACTGTAACTAAAAACTAATATTTATCAAATTAAATTTAACAATTAAAGAAACAGTGTAGTGTTGTATATAAAATTCATTAACCTGATTTAACTAATTCAGAGAATAAAACAATGTAGCTTTATTCCCTTGGAAATTATGTACCCACGTTTTTCTTTTCTCTTCACACCATGGTTACTCTTGAAACTTTCTATCATATGGAATTGTGTCGATAGCTCATGCTTCAAACTGGCTCTTCTATAGGTGCTAGAAATAAACAGAAGAGATGGAGACAATTGTGATTAAACATGCTGTCAGAGAAAACGGAAACGATCACTGTACACACACGCTTGTCCATTCGGTGCTACGCTCCTTGGTGCACTGGTCCATGAATTTCACAAAGAGATGAAATGAAAAACAGCAACTAGCAAGTGGAGGAATGAAGCACAGCTTGTACTGGAACATGCTCAGTCACATTCAGTTGGATCCCCATCGCAGCTTAGCTCTCCACAGTTGTCACTCCAAAAGAATGTCATTTCCTACAGCCAAGCTGGTCCAGAGATGAAAGATGCCAATAGGCATTCCTCCTCCTTTCTACTTCTCCTAATTTGTAGCGTTTGCCTCAATTCTCCTACAAGCTAGAATCTGAAGGAAATCAAACCTGAGTCATCATCTACACAGTTATAGTGCACTCTTTTTCGCGATGGCTATTTTTATAAATCATGTTGAAATGGTATACACGGAAAGGAACAAAAAATAGCCTACTCCACAAAATCTGGAAAATATTATTTGCTTTAAATTAGTGTGAGCGGGCAAGATCACTGGCAGAGTGAAGCCTCCCAACCACCAGAGAGTGAGGAGTTCCCAGGCCCCAGAGTTTCCCCATCCTAGCATTGCCTTGTTTCTAATTAACTGGGCACACTTCCAAACTAGGTTTTTGGCAATTCACCATTCTCTATTTTCTAAGAATCTCTTCCTGGGATATTCTTGACGTAATGTGGGAGACTAGCACTTTGCAGCAAGCCAGAATCCCTTTTTTTAAAAAAAGTAAAACGATCTTGGTTTTTTTGGCTTTTAATTTGCTGAGATGAAAGAGAACGTTTGGCAAGGCTCAGTGGGTTAGGACGCTGAGCTTGTCGATCAGAAGGTCGGCAGTTTGGCGGGTCGAATCCCGAGTGCCGCGTAACAGAGTGAGCGCCTGTTACTCGTCCCAGCTTCTGCCAACCTAGCAGTTCGAAAGCACGTAAAAATGTAAGTAGAAAAATAGGGACCACTACGGTGGGAAGGTAACAGCGTTCCGTGTGCCTTTGGCGTCTAGTCATGCCGGCCACATGACCACGGAGACGTCCTCGGACAAACGCTGGCTCTTCGGCTTTGAAACGGAGATGAGCACCGGCCCCTAGAGTTGGAAACGACTAGCACGCATGTGCGGGGGAACCTTTACCTTTACCTTTAAGGAAATTTCCCACTGTTCATTTGTGCCTGTGGTTGCTACATAAAAGACAAGAGTTTAAATAAATAATTAATAAGTTGGCATAAAGAATGTATCTTCGGTACTGCATGCACTGGATCAACAAGTGATATTTGGATTCATTGTGTAAGTGTGAGTGTGGGTGGGCATGCAACATGCATATGTATGGCAGCAGAGCAGGAAAAAAAAGTAAGTTAACTCATCTCAAAAACTATTCAACTTTTACAACTATGGTTCAGTAAAACTGCAAGCAGTCACTCTGCTGATTGTAGAATTCTTTGCCTTTACTGTACTACGCCCAGAAGCAACCACTGGAGAGTCATATTCTGATTCTCAACATTTTATCCATCTCATGTTCCACTGAGTTTGGATATTTCGCCAGCCACTGGTAAACATATTTCCAAAAAAGTTCTAGCATGGCCAGTCACAAACATAAAAAGAGGCAATTCTCAAACAATGGAATCCTTTCCCATTTCTAAATAGGAAGATAGTGTATGAGCTTGTGCAGAATTCCAGGCATACTTCTTAACAGCAAGAAAACATGTTATGGTTTATGGAGATTCTCAGGCACCCAGGTCTTGGTTGTCCCAAAGGTGCTTTTTCAAAAGGCACCTGGAGTTTTTGTTTTCCTTGAAGATGTTTTGCTTCTTGTTCAAAAATCTTCTTTAGCTCTGATAGGGTCAGGTCAGAGTTGAAGAAGCTTCTTGGATGAGAAGCAAAATATCTTCAAGGAAGAAAAAATGTCCAGCTGCCTTTGGAAAAAGCACCTTTGGGACAAAATATGTTGTGATTGTGATTGCTTATCTCTCTGATGGATGACAACTGAGAGACTTAAAGGATTTTGGAACTTTTCGAGATCAATACAAAACTGCAGTTGTGAAGAACTCTTTTACAGGTAGTCCTCGACTTAACTACAGTTCATTTAGTAACCGTTTGAAGTTACAATGCCACTGAAAATGAGACTATGATCGTTTTTCACACTTGTGACCGTTGCAGCATTCCCATGGTCACATGATCAAAATTCAGGCACTTGGTAACTGACTCATATTTATAGAATAGTTGCAGTAGGCCAGAGTCATGTGAACACCTTTTGTGACCTTCCTACAGGCAAAATCAATGGGGAAGCCAGATTCACTTAACAACTGGGTTGCTAACTTAACAACTGCAGTGATTCACTTAACTGTGGCAAGAAAGGTCATAAAATGGGGCAAAATTCACTTAACAACTGTCTTGCTTAGCAAAGAATGCTTATAAAAGGCAGTGCTTTGTGAAAGGCTCTGGGGTGGGAAAGCTTGTTGGGGTGATTTATTATTTTTATTTTATTTATTAAATTTATATGCCATCCATCTCACGTTGAAGTGACTCCAGGAGGCTTACAAAGTGATAAAGCCATTAAAATTAACAGAGACTAAATAGAGACTAAAATCCAAAAAGATAGGTGATGGGGGGGGGAGGTTTCTGCCTACCTCATCAGCCACCCCCAGCATAGAGCACCCCCATCAAGGCCCCAGGCCAGCCAGCAGAGCCAGGTGTTAAGTCCCTTCTGGAAGGCCAAGAGCACGGAGGCGGACCTCATCAACAGAGGGGATGTTTTCGTTGAATCAAAATCAGAATGGAGCTGGAAGGGACCTTGGAGGTCTTCTAGTCCAGCCCCCTGCTCAAGCAGGAGACCCTATACCATCTTAGACAAGTGACTGTATAGTCTCTTCTTAAAAACCTGCAGTGATGAAGCACCCACAATGTCTGAAGGCAAGCTGTTCCACTGGTTAATTGTCCTCACTGTTAGGAAGTTTCTGCTTAATTCCAGGTTGTTTCTCTCCTTGATTAGTTTCCATCCATTGTTACTTGTCTTTCCTTCTGGTGTTTTGGAAAATAAATTGACCCCCTCCTCCTTGCGGCAGCGTCTCAAATACTGGAATACTGCTATCATGTCTCCCCTAGTCCTTCTTTTCTCTAGACTGGCCATACCCAAATCCTGCAACTTCATATGTTTTAGTCTGATTTTAGTTTATTGAAAGGTTGGTTGATTTGTGTTGATTTGTAGTGAAAGAAAGCAGTGAAAGGGTTAAACACAAAATCCTTGGGTTGATTCTCTTCCAACTTTAGGAAAATTTGGAGGAAAGAGTTTTTAGATGTGTTGATAGCATCTGCCTTGCAGATGTTGGGTTTGGCCGCTGATCAGTAGGAGAAATCTGCTTTTAATTCTCTCTCACTCTCAAAATTCTATCGGTAGATATTTTGGAGAGCAGATCTGCACTTTCTCCTTGGCCCATTGCCACTTTGATCCACTCAGCACTTCCTGAGTGCTGAAACAGATAACGTCATCTTCCTCCCACTTCCAGCCCATTACAAATGTATTCCATGCCTGTGTTTTCTAGCTTCATTGGAAAATTGTTTTCTGATCTAAGCCATCCAAATCCATTCACAACAGATAGTCTCCAGCACTTCATTTCATCCTAGCAGCCCCACCTCTGACTGGCTGCAGTGCCTGGCATGCCCGCTTCCCTCCAGGATCCCTACCCTGTGGAGCCATTTTATCCTGAGCTGAGGATGGCTATGTTCTCTGCTGGTCAGCAGAGAGATTGCCACAGTGATCTGTTAAATAAATGTAGTACAGTATTGTTGGCCCTAAAAGCTGATGGTCCATTTAACCCTTATATCTTCCAGTGAGCATCTTTCCAATGTTTTCTTAGGCTAGGTCAGGGGTCAGCAACCCAAAACAGCACAAGAGCCACTCAGAACCGGTTCCGTCATACACACAAAAAAGTGGGAGCCGCAAAATGTGCGCGTGCATGTGGGCACGCACACGCATACACAGAACAAGCAAAAAAATACACCAACCCCTACGCCCGCACCGCATCCTGAGCTGCACGCACCTGTTGCTGCCCAGTGCTGCCAGCTTACGCATGGGGGAAGAGAGACGGATTTGCAGGCGATGGGCACTGGGTTGCGGCGGCGCCTTCAGCCCGGGCACCGCCGGAGCCACCCGAGCGCCCTCCCCCTCTCCCAAGACCTCCAAAGCTCTGCGTTTGATGAATGCAGCAGCTCTTCAAATGTGGAGGCGGAGGTTTGGGGAGCTGCGCAGCTCTCTAAACCGCCGCTGCCCCGTTTGCAGAGCTGCTGCATTCCTCCACGTTTGAAAGAAACACGGACGAACGCAGCAGCTGTGCAAAGAGGACGGTAGCAGTTAAGAGAGTGCGTGTGCACCTCTCCAAACCGACGCCGTCCCGTTCAGAGACCTGCCGCGCTCGTCAAACATGGACGAACGCGGCAGCTGTGCAAATGGAACGGTGGGAGTTTGGAGAGGTGCGCGTGCACTCTCCAAACCGCCACCATCCCGTTTGGAGACCTGCTGCGTTCGTTCATGTTTGATGAGCGCCTCAGACCTCCAAACGGGACGGCGGCGGTTTGGAGAGGTGCACGCGCACCACTGCCCGTTCAAAGAGGTGCGTGCGCACCGGGCGACTGGGAGCCGCAGGAGACAGCTCAAAGAGCTGCATGCGGCTCCGGAGCTGCGGGTTGCCGACCCGTGGGCTAGGTGAAACATGTTCCCTTTGCTGCTTAAGCCCTGCCCCACCATACTGCAAAATGTCCCCCTTTCCTTTCCTTTCCTTTCCTTTCCTTTCCTTTCCTTTCCTTTCCTTTCCTTTCCTTTTAGCTATTTTATTCCTTTGAACCTAAACAGTCAATTCTTCTTTACTGGAAGATAGAAACAAAATAACAACTCCTATTATTTGTTAGGAAATAGCAAATAAATAATTTTGTTATGGTTCCTATTACTGTCATCACTGTAGATCAGAGCTACATTTATATCAAAGCATTCATCTCAAAGCAAATAATTTTGGATCGGGGAGGAGGGAAAGCCTCTGAGCATATTTGTATGCAAATATTTGGGAAAGAACAAGAAAAACAGAGGGACTAATAAGAATAAAACTATCTTTGAGAGGGAAAGTCCAGGATTGGTACATCAACCCACTACAGATTTTCTGAAGTTGACTTAATATATACACAGGAGTCACTTAGAAGCCAAGCAGCTTGGGTTACATTGTGTTGTTGCCTTAAGACAATTCAAGATGTCTTGCTGCTCTGTCTATGATTTAATAAAAGATGCATACTAATATATAAATGGAAGACTGAATACAACACGGGTTTTCAAACTTGGCCCTTTTATGACTTGTGGAGTTCAACTCCCAGAATTCCTCAGCCAGCGTGCCTGGCTGAGGAATTCTGGGAGTTGAAATCTACAAGTCATAAAAGGACCAAGTTTGAAGACCCCTGGAATACAACTTTGTTTTTAGTTTTCTCAATGGTTTCTCAGCAACTCACACGTCAAACACAATTATTAAAAGCCTGAATGTAATTTATTTTATTTTATTTTATTTTATTTTAATTCCATTTATATCCCACCCTTCTCCGAAGACTCAGGGCGGCTTACAAACTTAGCAGTAGCCTTCATTCTATGTATATGCCTGCTTATTAGGGCTTTCACACACACCCCAAGCGGCATTATTACAAAGTCAGCTTAATTGCCCCCAACAATCTGGGTCCTCATTTTATCTACCTCGGAAGGATGGAAGGCTGAGTCAACCTTGAGCCTGGTGTGATGCGAACCTGCACTAATTGCAGGCAGCTGGTGTTACTTAAGGAGGCATTAGCCCACTGCTCCACCAAAGGCTGTCTTCCATAGAATGATTTTTGTTAGTGCAAATCATCACAATGTGAAATAAACTCAGGTTTTCTTGATCCACTTCAGATTTGGACAGGCAGCACCCCACATGGGAATGGGTGCAAGTGAGAAAATGCCTTGACTTGACCACATGTTAACTGCTTAGTTGAGCTAGTTATAATAGCAGAAATATAAAATACACAAAGCTCTAATGAACGTTTTATCTATAGAACTGAGCACCTGTACCTACTACTTTGAGCAAGTTCAAAATCAGGTCCAGGCATGTCTGATGACACTGGCTCCTTTCGAAAGAGATAGCTTTTTTCTCACTCTATGTTGGTTTATTTGAAACCAGAATAAGTGTTTTCTTTATGCAATGTGAAAACATGTGAGCCATCCAGTTAGGAGACTGTCCAGCTGTCCATATCTTCTTGTACTGTTGCAGTGTTATGGAATGCACATCCTCTGAAGAGTTTAGACTTTCTGAGAATTTATAAACCAGTCAAAACATCTCTTTTGCCACATGTTTAAGTTAAATGCTAATAATACCTATTTAAAAGCTTTTTTTAATTTGAAGCTTTAAATTGTTTATATTCTGTTGCTGTTTGAAAATGTCATTCATTGCATTGCATTCACTGCAGTATTTATGAAAAGAAAGGAAAGGAAGTGATAAATTGTCAAAACAGTAGGAGTCAATCTTGGCTGAATTTTAAAATAGAATTCTTGAACCTCTCTGCTTTGTTTATGGACTTATCCTAAACCCTACTCAAGCTACTATAGCAGCCTGTAAACATGCTTCAAGACACTGGGGAAAAACTGGGGACAGAACTCATGATGCCTCAGAACTCATGATGCTGACTTATGACCATTTTTCAAACTTAACGACTGTTACAGTATTCCTGGGGTCATGTGATCAAAATTCAGATGTTTGACAATTGGCATGTATTTATGATGATTGCAGTGCCCTGGGGTCATGTGATCACCTTTTGCAACCTTCTGACAAGCAAAATCAATGGGGAAGCCAGGTTCACTTAACTAATGTAACAATTGCAGATTCACTTAACAACTATGGCAAGGAAGGTCATTAAAAAGACTCAAAATTCAAAAACTATCTTGCTTACAAAAGAAATGTTGGGTTCAATTATGGTTGTAAGTCAAGGATTACCTTAAGTTGCTTTTTTATGTGGTACAGTGATGACAGAAAGCTGACTTAATTTTTTTTATTGTTTTAAAACAAGCTGCTCTCCTTTTCATAATATCTGATCTTATCAGAAGTTATGGTGTGTTAATGAAGGTGGGTATAGACTAGCAATTAATTCTCCCCCCACACTTTACTTTTTTTTCATAGAATAAGAGTGTGGGAGGACAGCACACACACACACACACACACACACACACACACAGAAAGAAATATTTTGTTTGGGGAATATTATAAAGGCAGAATATTATATTTCCCCAAAGGATCTTAAAGGCAGAAAAGCAGGCCCAGTTTTTCTTAATAGCCCCAGGTAGAGGCCAGGTCTGTAGAAATGCAGATTTGATAATCCCATTTAGAAAGTCTGAGGCCCCATTCATGAACAAATAGTACCAGGCAGAAGCCAATTCAAAACAGGATCTTTTGAAAACTTTTGAAAGCAAAACATAGCTAACAATAACAGAGTGGTAGAATTAGAACCAGCAACCCCTCACCCAAGAAATCCAACACAGTAAGCCATCAGCCCCAGCTCCAGAGAAACAGGATATGATCTTTGGGGCATAATAGGATTAACCCACCACCATCAGGATACCAAAAGGACACACTCAGACTCAGGTCAAAGTACATGACACAGGAAATACAAAGCCTCAAACAGGAACAACTCCAAACACAAAAGCCTAAGAAGGTATAAAAACCCACCACTCCCAGCAACGTGTGGTCAGCTTTCACAGAGTCACATTTCTGTCTGGCTCTGCTCTTCAATAAACTACAACCTTCTTTCTAAAGCAGTCTACATTTTGTTTATTCCCGGCTTAGTTTCTGTATCTCTTTGACCCATGAAAGCACAAAGCCCAGGGCATCAATTGAACTAATGTTTTGTATTTCCCAGTAGGGGGGAAAACAGTAGTAATTAGCTCATGACTCATTGGCAGCATTTCAGTGTTGGCAACATGAAGACAATTGGAAATCCATTTCAAACTGCTTTGGGAGGATTGGGGTATGAAAATAGTGCTAATATAGAAGTGCCCATACCATTTGAGCTGAATTTATTTATTTATTTTAATTCCACTTATATCCCGCCCTTCTCCGAAGACTCAGGGCGGCTTACAAACTTAGCAGTAGCCTTCATTCTATGTATATGCCTGCTTATTAGCGCTTTCACAACACACCCCAAGCGGCATTATTACAAAGTCAGCTTAATTGCCCCCAACAATCTGGGTCCTCATTTTACCTACCTCGGAAGGATGGAAGGCTGAGTCAACCTTGAGCCTGGTGGGATGCGAACCTGCCTAATTGCAGGCAGCTGGTGTTACTTAAGGAGGCATTAGCCCACTGCTCCACCAAGGCTGAATTTTATATTTATATTTAATTTATATTCTATTTAATTCTTCTTTCAAATAATGTGAATGTCAACTTAAAACTGATGACAAAGCAACTTCAGCCTGCAAAGATTCCAGGAAATATATAGGATTTCTTTGAGACAGACTAGCTGGAGCCCTTCAGACAAGCCCTTCAGATTGTAACTCCCTGAAATCTTAGCTCTTCTGCTTTTCAACCATGTTGGGTAGAAATGTGGAGAATACCAGTCTGGGGAGAGTATCCAACTAAATAAGAAATGCAGACATGGCAGACACAGGACTTTCCCAGCAGCAAAGGAAACTTTTAAATAAAAAGCCAAATATCTGAACACAGGCACATCCACTTCTGTTCAATAACAGAACTTGTGATATGAAAAGAACTCAAAAGCTGCAATGTGAAAATACATCCACTAATAGCAATGAAGCAATTTAGCAGTATTTTTTTTTACAAATATCAAATGATCTATTTGTGCAAAATGGAGTGTATGGGAAAACAAAGAGCTCGAATGACTTCTTGAAGGAAGAAAAGCAACCAGACATACTAAGGGAATCTTTGTTTTAGAGAACAGCCTTGATAACAGATGAGAGATTGCCTGACACTCACTCTCTAGAAAAGATTGTATAGATTGGAATGACTGAAGCTGGTTTCAGATGGATGCAAGAGTGCCTAAAAACGCTTTTGAATGGCCATAATAACAGCTCTGGTAGGAGATAATTCTAGTCACCATATATGGTAACACTGCAAGCAAGCATCCATGTTTCCAAATCTGGAATTGGCACTTAGCAAGATCTTAATGGATGGTATAATGCACTTAGTATATTGCTTCTACTGACCCTGTTGTCATGAAAGATGAACACTTATGAAGCTGCGGTGCTGTTAGAAAGGATTACATGTTCACATGCAAAATAAACAGATCTAAAAATTAGTGCAAGGGCTAAAAGTTTGTTCCAAATTAATAATCTGTTCTGATTATTTCCTCTCCTTTCATAGTTGGAAGTTGTGGTGATTCATCAGCTAAATTTTTATAGAAAAATTCTGGCGTCAGTAACTACCACTATCCTGAGTAAATAGTCTGTTCTTGAGTTCAGGTATTAGTTTTACAAATTTTGTTCATTGTTTCGACTTAGTAAAAGCAAGTAACAATCTGGGAACAGTATAGAGTTTATTTTCAAAGAGAAAATGCGCTGAAAGACTAAAGGTGGTTAGGGAGTACTTTATATTTAATATTTAGCTCAAAGCATGTAAAGGACAAATTATACAGTGGTATCTTGGTACTGAACTGCTTTAAAACTCATCAAATTTGGTACTCAACAAATTTTGATGTGAAAATTTTGTCCCGGTATTCATTTGTTTGGTATTCATGCACAAGCTAGAATTTAACAATGTCAGCTGTCTTGTGACTCACTACATTATTCCTTATGGGAAAATTTTGTTTGGTAGTCATCATTTTTGGTACTCATTGCACCTCCGGGAACCAATTAAGGATGAGCATCAAGGTACCACTGTATTAGGTTAAAGCAATGTTTTTCCAACTTGGCAAGTTTAAGCTGTATGGACTTTTAACTCCCAGAATTCCCCATCATAGGGAATTCTGGGAATTTGGGAATTTAAAGTTCAAACAACTTAAAATGTTGCTAAGGTTGAGAAACACTGGATTAAAGGATAGTTATTTGTTTAGCAGCCTCTGCTGTTAGTCTTATGTGGTAAAGTTTCTTGTGAAAGTTCACTGCAGCGATCTTTAAACAACTGAGCAATGGTTTGAGATTTACACAATAGCTTTTAACATTTAGTAGTGAAAGCCATGCATATGCTCATAAACGAAAAAAGAAAATATGGAGAGCCATTGGGAAGTTGCCAAACATAGCTGAAGCCAGAGGATGGACATAAAAATGCTTATTAGGAATATCTGTTGAAATGCTATGACACATTTGAAAACAATCCTCCTTTCCTCTCCATTCACTACAGAAACTAAAATACAATCTTCCAAGATTGTCTGACCTGACCATATGCCTACTAGCAAGAGCCTGCCCTAGACTGTATTTAGGCTGAGTGATAATCCACACAACTAATTATAATAAGCACGAAAGGGCAAACTGACACAAGGTTATTTCCAAGTGGGGAATGAAGTTAGGAGTGTAAAGGAGGAAGTATCAGCTGTTTTAAACAGCTCAGTAACAGAAAAAAACACCTGTTGGCAATATATATATATATATATATATATATATATATATATATATATATATATATATATATATATATATATATATATATATATACACACACACACACACACACACACACACACACACACACACACATATATATATACTGAATAAATGAAGAGATATTTTTATTTATTTACCTCAAGGTTTCTATTGGATTCTCTTTAAATGAAGATCAGGATTAATTGCTTTAAGTCCAATTTGCACCTTGGCTTCTTTGTTATGTTTACCTTTCCAAACATTTACTTAATATTAATCATTATTTGTTTACTTAATAAGGCTGATTTGCAATTAGATATTAAAACACAAAGCAACTCCAACTGGACCCACCATTCTTGATAGTTCTGCTGTCATTGCTTTAATGTTTAGTAGTCTTTCACCACATCTGTATACAGATCAAATGGGCACACAGCAAAATTCTGAAGAATATCAGATTTGTCAAAACAACTTGGTAAACACTTTTTGTAACTAAAAAAAATAATATTCAAATTAAATAGATAAACTCAGAGAGCCAGTTTAGTCTAGCAATTAAGGTACCAGACTAGAAACCAGGAGACCATGAGCTTAGTCTTGCCTTAAGCAAGAAACCAGCTTGGTAACCATGGGCCAGCCGCTCATTCTCATTCCCTAGAAAGGGAATAATGGCAAAACCTTGCCAAGAAAACTGCAGAGATTTGTCCAGACAGATTCCAGGAGTCAATGCTGGCTCAAAGGTGTATTTATGTATAAATGGTTATCAAAACCAATATTTGCGGGTTTCAGTTCCAAGATACTACACAAATGTCTTGGAAAATCATGTTGTGAAGCAATTCATTCTTCACCAAACCTTCTGACTTTTTTTTCCAAATTCACGCTTTAACTGATGTACATTAATTTATTTAATTATTAGCAGGCCTCACCCATTCAACAATAAGGAAATTTCCCTAAACAATGTGCTAGAAGAGAACACTGAATATAAAGAAAGGATTCAGCACCATACCTCCATCAAATCAATGACTTTAAAGGATAAAATGATGAACCTATTTATTTTAGATAATAATAAAGGGAGTGCATAACAATGCATTAGATCTGCTTTGGAGATTGCTACAAAGATCAAGAACAATGAAGGGAAATTGCATGATATGCCTATGACACTCTGAAATGTTTCCACCAGAACCCCTTTATTATTCCATTGCTTGAGTGCCATTTAGAAGCAGGCTAATATACAGACCACCTTTTGGTTTCATGACTTCCTAGATCAGTGGCTCCTAAACTTTTCTATAGCCCATACCCCTAGACCACTTCTGATATATTCTCGCACCCCTTACAAAAGTTCAAAATAACGGCAACGAATTATGCAAATACACTATAATTTTGAAAACCCAAATTTTCACACCCCTTGGAATAACATCTCACATCCCGTTAGGAACCCCTGTCCTGGACGGACACCAGTTCAAATATCATGTTATTTACATTACTGATCAACACACTATGGTGAATCAGGATGATTTTTAAGATACAAAAATTTAAAACCACAGGTTTCTCTTAGCAGTGAACTTTCTGCATCATTCCTGATATCAGCTATTAAACAATGACGCCTTCCAGTCCCACCACCCCACCCCACTGCAAATTATAGTCTCATCCGTCCTATAATGGCTATGAGCCAGCGCTCACTTGTACAAACTGGATAGTTATTTAATAGATTTGAAATGATAGAAAGTACATCAATCACTTGTGTTATTCATCCAAACGTCAATCCAGATGCCTCTTCCCCATCTGTTTTGCACTGATAGCAAATGGATTCCTCTATGCAATAGGTGCAAAAGATTTTTCTACATGAAAAACTGACAAATACATCATAGTCAGGCACATTGGACAATAACCAAGGCCATGTAATGGAAACCCATAACTCCCAATAATGACTTGCAATATACAAGAAAGCTCAATTGATCCTCTATACAGTCAAATTGTGAACTTCATTTAATAAAAATTGTTCACAGAACTTGGCATTCTAGCACCAAAATCCCCCAAGTTGCTACTTTACACATGCCCAACATTAGATTGCCTCACTTTTCTGCAACATCAAATAAAGCACAATTATCATTCAAGGTATTACCAAGTTCAAAAGCTAAGAATCAGAAGATGCTTAAAAGAGAAGGAACTATTAAATAATTATAATTTCATTTGAATTCTGCAATCCTAAATGTGTTTAAGAGGTTGTTGCAGTAGTCAATTCCTTCAGAAGCTGCTGTAAAATGTTCCCCTATACAATATATATTGACTTGGGAGTGTCCTACTGAGGAAAATGAAGAGAAACATAAATGATTGCATTGTTATTATTATTAAATTTATATGCCGCCCTTCTCCCTAAGGACTCAGGGCGGCTCACAACAATACAAAATTAAAAAACATAGAATACAAAGATTAAAAAAGAATTAAACATAAATAAATAAAGGACAATTTAAGCCGATAAAAACCAAATTTAAAAAACCATGATCAGTCCAGGCCCGCTTGTTGGAACAACCATGTCTTCAGGTCGCGGCGGAAGGATCGAAGGTCAGGGGCCGTCCGCAGCTCAAGGCAATTCATTCCAGAGGGTCGGCGCACCCACAGAGAAGGCTTTCCCCTGGGGGTTGCCAGCCGGCATTGCCTGGCCGACGGCACCCTGAGGAGGCCAACTTTGTGGGAGCGAACCGGGTGATGGGAGGTTGACATTGGCAGCAGGTGGTCTCGCAAGTACCCCGGGCCTAAGCCATGTAGGGCTTTAAAGGTAATTACCAGCACCTTGAATCGCACCCAGAGGGCAACCAGAAGCTAATGAAGCTCGCGCAGGAGTGGTGTAACATGGGAGTATCGAGATATTCACATAAGCACCCGCGTGGCCGCATTTTACACCAGTTGAAGCCTTACGATTGTAAGAAATTTAATCTACTGTAAATCAGGAAACTAGAGTGGCATGTAAATTTGCTGATCTTGATGTGGAACTTTCTTAAAAGTTGACTGCAGATTGTCAGGGCTGTCAAAAGTTCAATTTGTGCTTTGTAGCCCTAAAGCTTAGCATGTGCTAAATATTGACTGAGAAAAAGGAGAGAATTTGTCCAAAATAGGCAAGGTCACAATTTTCAACAGGAGTACAGGTTTAATCATAGTCTATATTGTATCTGATAGGCTTTAGTGTGGTTAGTGACAAGGAGTTTGGTTCTCATCTGCTGTTCCGTTTCCTTTGCAATCCACTTCTTCCATTGACCTTTGTGTTCCTTAGCAAGTTCCACATAATTACATCTTCACAGAATTTGTCCAACATCACATATGAATATTTATTTCTCTATAAAAACTTCCTCCAGTAATAGCTTGAAGCTGTTCTACAAAGATGGGGAAATGTTACACTAGAGTCAAGTCTAACAGGAAAATCTGTTTGCCTCCAGAACAAGAACCTTCACTTTTCTCACTCAACACTCACAAAAAAATCCAATGTGTAAAGAAACCTCCCTGATGCTTCTTCCAGATTGGACTCATTCTGCTACTTCTGAAACAAAAAAGGACCTACTAATTCAAGAAAAAACACAGCTAGTGCCACAGCGGAGCTTTAGCACTAGAGGAGAGATATTCCAATTGTATCTATTGCCAGATACACAAATGTCATGTTTCCTATTTTCATCCAGAATGCATTAATGTCCCAAAGGGTTGCATTAATTGCTTATTGGCAGTCACTGATTTCAAGGACAATGATTAAATGTTTCTCTACAAATCTTTTGAATATCTGGTATTTCAGACATGAAGGCTTTCATTACTGCATGCAACTTTAGCTTCAAACTATGCAACTGTCTTCACTGAGTAAGCTACTGTACCAAGACATGGGCTTTGATAGAGAAAATTAGTTTTCATTGATTCATACCAAGTTTCCCTTTCCAAGGCTGTGATTTTTTTTAAAAAAAAAAGCATTCCAGGTTTCTGCAACTTAAAGAACGCCAGTAAAGAATGCTATGTAAGATGTCCAATTCAACAGCTTTGAAAAACTCACATTTATCTGCCATAAACTGAAACTATAGCATGGCTTTTTTTAAAAAAAATTATATGAAGCCATCTGTAGATATTAATACAGTAAAATAAAAAGTGGCTGGGAAGGGAGGAGGGTCATTTTTAGTGGCATCAGAGATACACAATTCTAATATGGGATCAGAAATCAAACTCATTGTCTATTAACATTATTTGTTTCAATGATATTCTTAGCACATTGTGGAATGTGAATAGCCATAAAATTATGGCTGATTCATTTTTGTTCTGGGCAATTTACTGTACATGCATTTCAATTTTCTTAATTTCTTTACATGCACATTCATCTTGTACTGCACTGAGTATTTCTTTTAAAAACTGTACCTATACGTTATCCATAAATAATGTCTGTGTATTTAATACAGTATTCATTCTGCTACTTTACTGTTAAAATATTGGTAGAAACTTACTGAGTTCAGAGCATCAAAGCTTCACTCCAAATCTTTGTAATTTACTGGGTTTTAATGTTTTGTTAACGTTTCAGGATTGATTATATTGTAATTAAGTTCAAGGAATAGATAGGGAACTCATCAAATTTGCAGACACCAAGCTGGCAGGAATCGCCAACACTCCAGTCCAGAAGATAGGCTTAAGATACAGAAGGATCTTGACAGACTTGAACATTGGGAGTTAATAAAATGAAATTCAATGGTGAAAAAAATAAGGTTCTACATTTAGGCAAGAAAAACCAAATGCACAGGTACAGTATAGGTGATTCCTTGCTCAATAGTATAACTGCGAGAGGGATCGCGGTGTCCTAGTAGACAATCACTTAAATATTATACAGCAGTATGCTGCAGCTGCCAAAAAAAGCCAACACAGTGCTAAGCTGCATTAACAGAGGTATAGAATCAAGATCACGTGATCTTCATGTGAGTACAGAGAAGAGTATAGAGTAGGGGATGGAGGCTAAAACATATAAGGAATAGTTGCTGGAATTGGTATGTCTAGTTTAATGAAGAGAAGGACGAAGGGTGACATGATAGCAGTGTTCCAATATCTCAGGGGCTGCCACAAGGAAAAGGGAATCAATCTATTCTCCAGAGCACCTGAAGGCAGGACAAGAAGCAACGGATGGAAACTAACCAAAGAGAGAAGCAACCTAGACTAAGGAGAAATTTCCTGACAATTAGAACAATTAGTGGAACCTGCCTCCAGAAGCTGTGAATGCTCCAACCCTGGAAGTTTTTAAGAGACTGGACAGCCATTTGTCTGAAATGTTATAGGGTTTCCTGCCTTAGCAGGGGGTTGGACTAGATGACCTCCAAGGTCCCTTCTATTATATTATTATTATTATTATTATCATTATTATTATTATTATTAGCCAATTTTAAAACAAACCTGTGGGCTCTTATTTTGTATCATATTAGAACTTGGATCCATCAGCAAAAAGCAGAGTCAAAGTAATGGTTCAGGTTAATAAATAATAAGGAAAATGTCTATGTACAGTTTATCAGTTCCACAGACAAGTTTACAATCCCTTCCCATCAGAACTTACTTCTGGTTTTCTCACAATCAGCAAGAAAATTCTGCTATCTAATAACTACATTATTATTCCAAAATATCATTCTTATCTTTAGTCCACTCTCGGCACACATACTAAAGCCTGGCTTTACAAATTAATCTCAAAATGCTGAATCTCAATGCTCACTTCACTTCTTACACTGTGACATTAAAACAATTGCTTTCAATTGAACATTTTGCTATTATGTTCTTCAATGAACATTTAAGAAAGGTTTTTTTTAAATAAACAAATTTTAATTTCTCATAATTTTATGTGTTCCTTTATACCTGAATGCTAAACAGTAGGCAATTTTTTTAAAGAAGTATACAGTTTGAATCTGATAAAGAAAACAGTTTATTTTTAAAGAAAGTTATCTTATGTTGGAGCACTTTTTCCATTGAATTTATATACATTTAAACACTAACTTTTGAAAATGTTCCTTCACACATACACCATTCCAAATTATCATGCAGTTTAGCACTCATTAATTTGCAATAGATTATTGCATTATACTATTCAAAATGAAATATAAATCTAATTTGTAAGCGTTTGGAAGTATTTCAAACCACTTATTCTGAATTTCCTGAATATGTTGCATGGAAATATATGTAAATGACAAAATAAGGCGCAAGGACATTCAACTGTCCTACAAATCATCTTAAACTGGTTCCAACAAAGAGCCCAACAATTCATGGTTAGAAAATCTCAGGTTCTCCAGGTTTGATCTACAAGTTCCATAAATCAGTCAGCAAAAGTCAAGAACAATATGGAAGCTGTAGTCCAGAAGCTTTGAAGAGCATTAGATTGCCTATTTCTTTATAAGGACATAATCATTTTCTTGGTTACTGTACAAGAACTAGAACATTGCTTTGGGAATAAGAGATTTGAAGGGACAATGCAAGATACTAAGATTATTAGACCTTTGTTCTAATCTAGGAAACAGAAATTTTCACCTCAATTCACTATATCATTTATTTTTCAAGAAAACTCATTTCAGTTAACATTTCTGGACTAGAGTATTTTCATAGAACTGAAGATATTAACTTAGTTCTCACATTAAAATAAAGAATTCAGATGAACATTATTTCAAATTAGAAAACCTTTTGTATATAAAGTTCCAATAAACCCAGTCTACTTGTAGATGAGGATATTACAGACCAGTGCCAAATGCTAAATAAGCCAATTTGCTGTTGCATTTTCCTTAATAGCCATTTTACAGAAAAGGAATGTTACTGTAAGATTTTATTCAGTTCAGAAAATTCCATAACTATATCAGTTACCTCACTTAAAAGTACCTTGTCTAAATTAACTTCCTTTAATAGAAATGGTAAAAACCCAAACTACTTCAGAAATCATTCTTTTATAGAAATATATCTTGTTTTACACCTGTTACAAGATGGTGAAATTATGCAAATAATTTTTGAAGATTTTTGTTTCCATAACAAATTGCCTATTAAAGGCAAGGGAAATGTCTTGATAATCCAGATGCATAATCAAGTTTTTGTGTTTTTCTCATTAGCAAGAATTATCATGGAGCTTTTTCAATCAAAGAAACAAGAAAATGGAAGAACGTGGATGCCCTTTTAAAAAAGTTTAAAGATAGTAATTAAAAAGAGAAAAATGTTTTCTATGAAACCTGTTTAATAAGCTTTCATTCAAATACTATATATATTTTATTTCCCCAAATGACCTGGATTTTATTAATGGTGATTTTATCTGCAAGATTCAGCATTTTTTAAAGCTATAAAAAATAACAAGCTATCATGTGCCCCATATATTTCGCTATAGCTTGTAGGTATTTTTGTGAAAATTTATTATATTTTATACAAAGGATGAACAATTAAAAAACAAAATGCAATGAGCTATAAATGTGCAACTAAAATCAAGTTTTCAATTTTACACTTTGTTTTATTGTACTTATTTCATGATTTTATTTTCTTGTAAACTGTCCCAAATTCCTCAACTAATGGAATGGCATACAAATTCACTAAACATTAAAATAACATTTTGCACAAGATTGTCTTGCCAAGGGTTAGTGTTAGAAAGATATGTGCAATGCTTTCTCAATGTCTGCTACTACAATCAAATATTTTTGTTTGAATTGCCTCGAGGATGTTACAATCTAAAAAGCCTGAACTGTGATCTTTATTACGGCTAAGACAGAATCCTTAATTTCAAATAATCTTAAATGGCCATGCAGATGTAAAAACCCAATTATGTGAAATAAAGAAATTAAGGTATTTATTTGGAATTGGAATAAAATTTACATGTAAGTGCAACAGAGCTTTCTGGTTCTGAAGTTAGTGAGCGTCTATAAAATGCCTATTCTTGAGGACTTCATATTTTCCTACCTATGCAGTATTATTAACACACATGTGCAGAAATTGCATTGCAATCTGAATAAACAGCTGAGAGTATCTAATCTAGTATTTGTGTAACTCATGAGAGAAAACAGTTACCGTAACACAAAAACAAAAGGAAGCGAATTAATTTCTCAGTGATTAGCTGCTCTACAAATTATTATAATAGAGAATGCATCCAATGTGGGAAAATGGAATTTAAATACGGTAATAGTTCATCTTCAACTGATTGGTAAACATCCAATGCAAATGGCTACCATTAATAATGATCCATTAACCTTGCATCATATACAACTGTACTTTAGGTCTGAGTAATACTGTTTTGTGCTTTGCTAAAGATCAAGTCTTCATAATCAAGATCCTGAATTGGAAAATTTAAGAGGCAAGCTTATGTGCACTAGTAAAATAATTTTATTTTCCAATATCCAAATGCTGCCCATTACATTTTCCTGTACAAATATTTGAAGCACCCACCTTTTTGCATCTGAGATTTGAAAACAGCATTTTCCTCAGAGTTTATCCTTCACTAAAATTACAAGCAACTTACTTACAAGAAATTTTCTCAGAAATATTTTTATCTCTGTATGTGATCAGTTAATTCAATTTAAAATGTTGGAATGAAGAATTAAAAACATTAAAATGAGAGTCCAAAAACTATTATCTTCATAGGTCTGGCTCACCCCACACTTTTGCAAGAAGCTTATCTGCAAACAATTTGAAGGAGTTCGCAAATTAATTTTGCAAACTCAGAAATCTTGCAATTATATGTAGAAATTACTACAAAATAATTCATAGACAACAAAAAGCTCAAGAACTTGTGCTTTTTGCCCAGCATTCTGTTAGAAGTTTACTAACAAGTGCAAATTATCTTGAAACCACATTGCACTCAATTTTCTGTTTACATGACGGCCGGCATGAACAGGTGATTTTGTGGTTTATTATAACATTACTCTAAAATCTGTTATACAGCATGTGATCTCACCGAATAAAACAAATGTATACAATAAGCATCCCATTCTAGCTGAAACTATTTGATTAAATTATTATAGCCCTTAAAATTCTTGTTTTCATTCAGATTTTTTTACACAAGATTAAACCTTCAATAATCTTTTCCCCAGGCCCTACACTAATCTCTTTGTGATTCAAGGAGATAATAATAAACACAGTATATACCCTGCGAATATGTAATTCTCTATTAGCTGACCAATTTTGGTAGCACAGTACATAGAGGTATATTGGCATTTGAATCAGACATTAGATTAGCTCTCAGTTTGTTTGCTACCCCAACAACTGGGGGTAATCTGGAATTTATCCCTGGGAAAGCGCTTGTATAGTGAGCAATCCGTTTGCCTGAACTTTTATCCATGCTGGGAGGCTTAGGTACTCGTTTACAAATCCAAGGATGTCTTAAAGCTTGGCTAGGAGTCATCCTTGCAGAAGGATCCCAATTAAGACATTCTTTTAAGAACTCTATAAACAAAGAGTCATCACAGCCTTTTAATGCTGTGATCCAGTCCTTGTTGCCTGGAGCACTGCGCATTTTACCCCTTCGTGATCTGCTACCGTTAAGAATAACTTTCCCATCTGCTTGAGTTGTTACACTGCAATAGCGAGGATGACCTTTCGAATTGATGAAGTTTTTGGCTCGCTTGGATTGGTCTAGCAATTTCTGTGGAGGCATTCCAAGGAGCTCCATCATACAAGCTAGCTGATCACCCTCATCCTCTCCTGGAAACAAAGGATAACCAGTCAGAAGTTCCACCAGAATACAGCCAAAACTCCACATATCTATGGGCATCCCATAGCGGCTTCCCAGGATAACTTCTGGGGCTCTGTAAAACCGAGATTGTATGTAAGTGTAAACTCTTTGGTGCTCAAAACAACTAGATCCAAAATCAATTACTTTGATTCCACTGCGCCCTTGCTGTTTCAGAAGAATATTTTCAGGTTTTAAGTCACAGTGTATAATTTTGTTTCTGAAAAGCCCCTCCAGACATTGCAATATTGAGTGGGCAAATTTACGTACAAGCTGCACACTGAAGCCTTGAAACTTGTTTCTTTTGATCAGCTCATATAAATTCATGCTCAAGAGCTCAAAAGTCATACATATATGATTTCGAAAGGTAAAGCTTTCTAGCATGTGAATAACATTCATGCTGCTAGTTTTATCTTGCTTTTTGAGATGTTCCAAGATGCGTATTTCTTCTGCCGCTTGCCGGTGAAACCGTTTCTCATTGCGCACCATCTTTACAGCCAAATGTTGGTGGTATTTGTGATCAAACACTTTAGCTACTTGGCCAAAGCTGCCTTTCCCAATTATCTTAAGCACTTCATATCTGTACGCAAGATGGTCATGAGGTACATGAATGTAGCTGCCTTGTTCATCATCATATCCACCATTGTTTGGGCCACCAATAACTCCCTGTCTTTTCTTTGCATTTGGACCCACAAAATAAATTTCAGGAAAATTAAATATTTCTTGTTGCTCATAGGCTGTTAACTGCTGTTTATATTGCTTCAGTGCTTGCTCTGCAGACTGACATCCAGCTTTCTGTGCTTTTATTGAGCTGCCACTATTTTTGATGATGCATATACTATCACCGCTTTTATCTTTTGCTGGACTTGGAAATGACCTTTCAGAGCCATTTATTCCAGAGGACTGCAGAGTACTGCTCCTTCTATTTCCAGAGTCTTCAAATAATTGCTCAACTTTGACTTGGCTCCCAGTCAAAGGATGATCCTTCATTGTGATTGTGTTAGTAGTTACCTTTAAGGATAAAACAGAAAATCCTTAGAATTCAAAATTTAACATTTGGGAAACAGCAACAGTCATTTAACTTCAGAAGGAATATGTAGAAATAACTTAATGCTTACATAAACCTGATGTAGTAAAATTTGTATTAGCATGCACTAAAGTAGTTTTGCAATATCTACTCTTCAGTCAGCATAGCAAGCAAGTAATGAAAATGTAGCTTGAAGCAACCAAAAATCTGCAAATTACGATTTTACTAGCTTGGAACTAAAAACAGCAAATTGCAGAAAAGAAACATGTAAAAAAATAACAAATAAGCATGCAGATACATAGCTAGATTATGACTGAAACCTCTCCCAAAGGGTTAAGACAGAATTAGTGAATAATCTGTTTACCAAGAATTACATACTGCTCTTAAATTAGTGCATTCCCACATCTCTTTAACCTTTTACGAAGGCATGTTTGAATGTTTTGTATTATAGTATAGTAATTTACTTTTGAGCCCTGCAAAGTTTTGTTCCATGCACAAAACTAAATATTTTTCCTGCAAACTGCAAATCAGAAATAATCAGAAAACACTAAAAATGATTTATTCCAATTTGAAACAAGTGTAACTGTAGAGACTCACTTCAGATTCTATTTCAGTATAGGCAGTGCGAGAAATAGGCTTTCAGGTAATGCAATGAAGCAAAGCAAAGCAATGTCCTATTCTAAAAACTGGTGCAGAGTAGTCACCTTGCAAGAGTATTGAATGAATGAATGAGCCACTCTTACAGGATTTGATTAGGTCATCTTCATTTTGCAAAGTACCTTGTTGAGTCCACAAGGCAGACCAGGATAAGCCTGACATACAGTACCTCATTGATTTCTGCAAGGCAACTGCAAGGTACTATGCTAAATTTATGAAACAATTTCATAAATTGTTTCAATTTTTTAAAAAATGAAGCATTTGCAACTAAATAGCAGCTTTTATATATGTCTGGGGGAGCCAATAAATAATGTTATCTTCTTCCATTTCTATAGCAAATTTATTACTCCACCAAAACAGCAAATTAATAACTCTTTTGAAAACTATTTGTATACCTTTTTCAATGAAATGCCAAAACAGTTACGACATTGATTCAGAAAATGCAGTTTCAGGACACCAAGATCTGTATTGTACTGCTTAACTGCTATATCTGTTTGGAAAATATAGACAGTGTATTTTGAGACATACAACTTGCTTAAAAGACACAGAAAATATGATCCAGAGAATTAGCATAATGTTAACAGATTCTTCAGTATCTATGGCTGAACTGAACTGAGCAGAAATAACGAGGAATGCTATAAAATGTTGAATAAAATGGCCCTTGCAAGATATTAATCCAATCCAATCAGCAATTATTAATTATTAATTCAGAGCGACTGGGTTTCAAAGACCTCTGTTTTCAGAAACATTTGATCTCCTAATGGACAAAGAATTCTGGACACAATTTTTGCATTTTGCAGGTAATAGCAGAGAAAAAATAGAATAGCAATGGAGAGTCCAAACAGGAAATGAATCTGAACAGTAATTTTGTCCCGCAAAGTCTGAAGTTAAACATTAGCAATATGTTTATATTTACATTACCAATGTATTTCTCTTTATTTTGAAGTAACACAGAATAGAGAAAAAATAATTGGCAATGAAAGAAGATATTCTGTTACTAACTAAATATAAAATGAAAGCAAAATTAACTCATACACTGATAACTTTGGGGCTGCATGCATATGAGGCACTAACGTGCCTTAAAGTGAATTATTTTAGAAGTAAAATGAGAAGCATTTCTCACATCTGTTTTTTGGGTAGTGGAAAATTCAGCCTCCAAGCTGTGCTCCATAGAAACTGTATGAAATAACTTATCTTTTATAATAAAAAGCAAGTTTCTTGTTTTCAGGCCAAAAGATAGCCAATTGCCAAAAAAAATATTTGCTTAGTGTCTTAGAAATTCAAAAGATTTGACAAGAAAATGATAGGTAATTAGTTCTCCAATGGCTATGTAATGCAGGAAAGTGCCACAAGAAGTGCTATGGAATGCAGGTGAACAACTTGCAATTTCTTGCCAGCTTCCCCATTGACTTTGCTTGTGGAAAGCCAGCAAAGGAGATTGCAAATGGTAATCATGGGACTGCAGTACACTGCAACTATCATAATAGCAGACCAGCTGTCATTCACAATCCCATGACTTTGAGGATACTGCGATGGCCATATTACAGCTTTTCAATAATCCAATCATGAGGTTCCTCATTGAAATCAATAGTAAGGAAGCTATCACCCAAATTTGTTTTAGTATCTTTGTCTCTTCATTTTCATTATTTCTTTAAGGCTATAAACACCCTCCCAACTTGCCTACAAATTCTACTATCTACCTCCCTGAGCAGCTGAGGTATTCCTGTACATCTGATAAGAGGGCAATTTGGAAATAAACTTCCATTTGGTTATCTCACAGATACAGAACTGCAACATTATATTACTTTTTGACATAATAGCCATTCAAATTGAGGCACTTGTCATAACGTCTTACAAGGTTTGAAATTCCTTAGTAGTAGACACTCGGCACTAAATCTGGGCTATGTGGGGCTGATCAAAAAAATCCCAACGGAACTGCTTCAAAAGTTCTTGGGTGCGTCTAGTGGTGTGCAGGTGAGCATTATCATGAACCAATACCACACTGGAAGCGATGCCATAGAAAATCCCACCAAATATGAAGATGCCAAAGGAGTACTGCTAGTGAAGTTCAGAGCGTGGTTCGACCATCAATTCAGAAGTCTACGTGAAATATTATGAAAACTCAGATGAGCCATCCATAACAAGTGCCAGGGCATGCTGACTTCCGGTGTGGTGTTGGTTCACGATAATGCTCGCCCGCACACCGCTAGACACTCCCAAGAACTTTTGAAGCAGTTCCGTTGGGATATTTTTGATCACACACACACACACAAACCCCGGTAGCCCAGATTTGGCATCAAGCGACTACTACTAAGGAATTTCAAGCCTTGTAAGACGTTATGACAAGTGCCTCAGCTTGAACGATGATTATGTCAAAAAGTAATGTAATGTTGCAGTTTTCTAATGTGTATAATAAAAATTCTGTATCTGCAAGCGTCTGTCATTGATAACCAAACAGAGGTTTATTTCCAAATTGCCCTCATATTTGGATAATATGCACTTGAATGGAACAAAAAAAGATCCTTTTCTGTATCTCTAAGATAACTGAACTCTGAAATGTTTGCATTGAATTTTCTCATCTGGTGGATTATTTTTTTTGCCAGTGAGAATACTGGTCTGTTTGGTTTACTTTCTGATTAATATTTTAAGACTGTTTCTCTTTGGTCTTGATATGACATTACTTAAGTATCTTTTATTAGAAACTGTAATTTTAGTCATAGCAAATATTGGTAAATGTGCCCTCTCTTAGAACAGAAATATGATGAAAACATGCTGTAATAACCTAAACACATCCTTTCAATTAAATGTAAATAATTGGCCACACAGAATATCCCAAAATGCAGATATAAAATGGATGTGAGAGCGCAACAGTAACAGTGGGGCAGGTAGGAAGCAAATAGAACTGGGCATGTATTTTTCTCCAGCCATTCACGCCTAAATCAAAATTTAAGCCAGATTCTTCTTGTGTGGAAAAAAGAGTTACACGTTTGTGCAGAAAAAGCCTCAAGTTCAATTCCTGCTGCTTGGCAGGCCATGTTCATGTAAAAGTCCATGCATTTACATGGCCAGGCAATGTAGGGAAGTTAAATAAATAAATCACCTAACATAGTATAAAGTAACTTTTTATGGTTTTAAGATGAATTGCCTGACATATTATAGTTTCTTAATAGTCTTAGGAATCCTAATGTAGTAGACTTGTACATATCTTACAGCTGAACATATACTTTGAGCTACAAGAGTTGCAGTGAACTTGGTGGTAAAGAGGTCTATGACCTTAATCCTAGTCAAAAACCCAACCCGAGACACTGAATTAAGAAATGGCACTTTCATACATAAGAGTACTCATACTTGTTTACTATAAATATTAAAGAAAAACCTATAACAAACAGCATCAAAAATAAAGTGGATTGTAGAGAGTAAAATAACACGGATGGAACTGCAATCTGTCAGTGCCGGCAACACTTATTTGTCTGCATGCCATGTAATAGCATTGCAGGTACTGGAAATGGTTTCACCACATTACTGTCAATCAAGCAGCTTTTGATCCCATGTTTTCCCAAAAATAAGATCCAGTCTTTTTTTGCCTCCAAAAGAGACACCAGCTCTTATTTTCGGGGGCTGTCTTAGCCCGTCTCATTTCACAGAAGTGGCACTGACAGCCCCACCCAGCCAATCCACTTCTTCTGCAGCCCCTCTTGTGCGTCACCCTCGGCCTCCATTTCTTCATCAGAGGCTTTCAGGAAAGACCACTGTAGCTAAGAATGGAGCTCCAAATTGACATGTGTGATGCCCCCTGCCCTGCATTTTGCCGTCAGAGGCCTTCAGAGGAAAGGCCTCTGCAGCCAAGAACTGAGCTCCAAATTTGATGCACACAGTGCCCACTGAAATGCAGGCCGGCGGGAGGGGTGTGTGTGCCACGAGCATCAATCCAGAACTCTGTTCTCAGCTACAGAGGTCTTTCCTGACAGTGAAATGGAGGCATGGGGTGACGCACACGAAGGGTAGCAAATGGCCGCAGAAGGGCCAGCAAGGCGGGGGCAGGAGTCGGGGAATAGAAGGCCTGGCTGCAACGGTAAGCAGGTGTGGGGCACACAGGTAAGCTCCACACCCCCACCCAAGGTTGATTTTTAGGCATGCACCTTGCCCCAAAACTAGGGCTTATTTTTGGGGTACGTCTTATTTTGGGGAAAACACTGTAATATAGCCGCTCGCTTGAGCATGAAGACTGCCAATCTCAAAGGAAATAGTCAAAATCACACTATTTAATCATGCTATAAGCTTAGATTTGGTACTGGCAGCACTGTTGGAAATCTACCTGCAGAAAATTCAAGATAAATCAAAAGTTACAATGTATACAGTATTTCAGACTGAGATGCTCAATGGTGTTGATAAACAAGTGAGTGCATTGCTACTTAGAAACTCTTTTAATATTCTTTATTTCTTATTCTATTCCTGTTGCAGAATGGATTAGGTCAATATCAATCACAGGAACAAATAATAATAGAAATCTGAATACAGCAAAATCTTGTTCTGCTCAATTTAAGCAACTTGTGATCACCTGAGCTACAGAAGTGATCTTAATGCTTTGGCCAGCAATCAAGTGGATTCTTTTATCATTTTGTCAATGTTTCCCCTCTTCGCATATATATAGCAATGCATCTGTGACCAAGCTGTAAATAGTTACATGATATAATGTTAATTATATTGGAATGGAAGAGTGAAATATATACAGTAACTCTTCTATACATTTCCTATGTGATGTGATGAATATTAGAAAACAGTACAGAAAAAACTAAGGATTGCTATTAAGAGATTGCTATAAGATTATTTAAAACATTATGAAGGGCTGGTATAGTGATTTATAATTTTTAAAATTATCCATATTTTTAATTTGGTGAAAATCATCTTAGTCTGTGTTTATTTATCAAATCTGTAGGCTACCTGACTCCCAACCACTAAATAAATACATACATACATACATATACATACATACACACACACATACATACATACATACAGGTTGAAATACTAAATATTCAAAGTCTTAAATGAGTATTTAATTCTCTAATGCAGCAACTCAGGCATTCTTTGCATTTTTTTCCTGCCTATATTCATTCACTCCCTAACCCCCAAATCTTGGCTTTCAGAAATTAAAGCTTTAAAACTCATCCAATTTCAACTAGATGTTTGTATGTGAAAATCTGAAACAGAGTACACTTAGAAAATTGTTTCTTTCTCAGTACTGCATTGATTCTAAGTATGACTGAACTGCATATAATGGAAGTTATTCCTTCAGAAATTAAGATCTATTAGGTCGAATTGTTAGAGGCCAAATCTTAGATTTTATTGTATGTTTTCAAACATTTTAGTACTGTCACTGAATATGCAATATTTATAGCATTGACTATATAGTCAATGCTGACTAATAAAATGGGTATTTTATCTGAAAGTTGAGTCATGGTAACTGGACATCTCGTTGGTTTGAAGCATTCCACTGATTATTCAAGTAGCTTCTTTAATCTAAGTTGATTAGGAGGATCCTATATATGTCCTCCAGGGAGGTATCATCTCTCACCTAAACTGGATAGGCTTGTTAGGTATATATTCCTTTTACTTTCAATGCTGTTACTGTTAAGGCTGTTGTCAGTTGGATATAATTGCTGCAATCTAACCAGTCCTCTCTAGCAAGCTCACAAGATACATGACTCTGATTAAGACATATATCATTTCTACAAAAACAATTGAAGTGAAACAAGACATTACTGTTTTCAAACATTAGGGAATTCCTTTTTGTATTTTAAAAAATAAAACTAGTAAATTTCAGCCCTGTAATTAAACACTTAGCTAATTGAGAGTAACAGTCCTCTAAGAACATTGAGTACAAATGAATGGCCATAGATACATACAAGATGATATGTTAACTGTAATGTAAAGCCTTCTTTTCAGTAAAGAGATGGTCTCCAGTACTTACCTTTTCTAATCTTTTTTACCATAAAACAATTATTATAACATTCAAAATGCAACTCTTTACAGAACAAAAGGTGGATTAGTTCCAGAAAGTCTATTTGCAAGGCTATATAGTACTTAATATTTATGAAAAACAAGAAATCTCTACAAATATTAGTATTGTAAGCATTACCATATTATTAAGTATAAATGGTGCTCATCCAGTGCGCTCCCACAGGGAGGGTCTTCTCAGGGTGCCACCGGTAAGAGATTGCCGGCGGACGACACCCAGGGATAGGGCCTTCTCAGTGGGTGCGCCTGCCCTTTGGAACCAGCTGCCAGTGGAGCTTAGGACTGCCCCCGACCTCTGTTCATTCCGCCGGGACCTGAAGACCTGGCTCTTCGAGCTCTCTGGCCCAGGCTGAGAATTTTAATTTAGTTTTAATTTTAATTTTAACTGGGGTTTTACTTATTCAGGGACGAATATAATTTTTTAAATTTGTTTTTAACTTTTGTATTTTTGTTTTTAATCACCCTGAAAACCGCCCTGAGTCCTTCAGGAAAGGGCGGTATATAAATGTAATAAAATAAATAAAATAAATTCAGGGACAATTGGGATCAGCAACTTGGTTATGTGAAGCAGTTGCTAAGTGAAACCATGACTGTACTTATAAACTCATTTCAGCTTTCTTTTGCTTTACAGGCCTACAAAGGTCATAAATGCTAGGTATGGTTGCAAAGTTACTTTTTAATCATCATAACTGCAAATGGTTGCTCTGTGAGGCAATTGCTAAATGAGAACCACCTGTAACATTCTTAACCATGCCTAATGGTTGGAAAAAATAGTACAAACACAATTCTTAACTATCACCTTCTTTGCAGATATAGATGTGCTTGTTAGGGTTATGCAGTGTTTCGGGCTGTATTTAGAAGAAGTCCCTAAATGTACAAGAGTGAATGCAGCATCTCTGTGCAGCTTGTCAATGCAGCCATGAGATCCTGGAAACAAATGCGGCCACACACAATGTCACATTTATATAATAAAGCAGCTGTTTTGAATCAAATCAGAAACACTGCATAAATCTAATATAAATCCTGGTTTGCTAAAGGATCTAGTTTGTGTTGTCCCAACAATAACAAAACTCAAGAAACATGAAATTACTTACATTAGATCTCCCTAGTGAAGGAAAACCAGAAGGGGTGCATTCTTCATTTGTACGTTCTGGATATCTAATCTGATCTATTCTCATATAAGAATCATACAAGCCATCTCCAAACCTGGCTGGAAATAACAAAATGATCAGTAAAAATGAACACCAATTCTTAAAAACATTATTATAAATTACAGTAACAATCCAAATTCCTGCAACCCCAAAATCTACATGATGTGGCTGCAGCTAATTAGAAGCAGCACTTGATTACCCCCATTTTTTATTAAAAGGAAAACAACTGAAATAGGCATTGAGTATGTACAATTCTTTTTTCTTTGTTTTGGTAATAACAAGGGACAGGAATATTAGTATCTAGCAAATTTTCACCTTTGACTAATCTGTCCTGCCACAATCACTTTTGAGAAGCACCATACTCAGGACTGCCTGAGAAGCCAGCAACAGAAACCTGTCCAATATTCTTTTCTCTGTCTTGCAAAGAGAAATCCAACAACTCATATAGACCATAGCAATCCTCCCAAATAATATAGGATTCCTCCATTAAATTGCACAGAATACCACTACAACCACTATTTATGACCACTTAGAATCATGAGTTAAAGTTATCAACTTTAAAAAGTTCATTTCAGCAGTATCTACTAAAGAAAAAAAATATGATAAGATGTTGTATCTATGATTTGAAACTGGATTTCTTTGAAAGTAAACTAAGCTGCAACTGTCCTCAGCAATCAGGAATCAATATCTATTGACTAAACTAGGAAGAATTAAAGCTTCAAAAATAGTTTGAAACTCAGATACTTAATACTGACATCCTAAAACTTATTATCTTACTGAAACTTAACATGGTAAGTATATCCATCACATAATTACTCATCCATTTATAATTCTGCATCAGCTTCCCTGGAAATAATTCTTCTAGAAAGTAGTAATACCATGCCCATGGCTTGATGAGCTTTTACTTCTCCTGGAATAAAAGCAGCTTGTCTTCAACATTAGCCAACTGGGAACATGAAGGATATTGTCCTGTCCACATTTATGACTTGCCTGAATTCATCCAGCTGGACACCGTTAGACAGAGAACACTGAACCAGAGGGGCTACTAGCCTGAACCCAGCAAGGCTCTTATGTTCTCAGTGTTTGCTTCAATGTAATAAAGCATTGAATACAGTTATAAATATTCTTTTGCCTTGTTCTGATCTGTTGAGTAATGCTCAACAAGTAATGCTCCAACCAAATAAAGCCAAAATGCTCTCTCCATGACTTCACTTATTTACGAATGTTTGCAGTGCCAAAGAGAATCTGGCAGAAACGAGCAAATGTTATTTTGTTTTTGAAAGTGCTGTTTTAAAGAGTTCTATTAAGTCCTCCAAATTTTTAAAACTGCCTCTAACACGAAAAAAGAGAGTTCTTGAGTTTCCTCTTGCTTAGTCACAGATGATTTTTAAAAGGATTACAAACAAGCAAATAAATACGGTTGTACGGTAATTACTGCTGACTGGAAGCTCCTTGCCTTCCAGTTAACAGTTTAAAAAACAAAACAAAAAACGAAGCAGGGGCCAGCTAAGTGACGGAAGGAAAAAAAAATCTTTTAAAAATTTCCTTGTGTATAATTTGGCAGCGAGTTGAAATAATCTGGCCTGCTTCTCGAAGTCACAGCGTACACTGAATACTTCTAGTAACCAAGACCCATTTTGGCTCCAACAGTTACTGTACTTCATCTCTACCGTTACACACGTGAAGCGTAAAAAAAAAGAAAAGAAAAAAAGAAAGCAACAGTTAACAACATCCCAAAATAAAAAAAAAACCCACGTAGTTCCTCCGGTGAGGCCAACGAAAGGAGCACAAATTCTCCCAATTGAAGCCCGCTTGTCCGTGACCGTTGGACGGCGGCTATTCGGATTGAAGGTTCGTGTGTATGTGAGGGGAGAAGAATTGTTCATGTGATAAAGCAGGGGTCTTCAAACTTGGCCCTTTTATGACTTGTGGACTTCAACTCCCAGAATTCCTCAGCCAGCAAAGCCAGCAAAGCTGGCTGAGGAATTCTGGGAGTTGAAGTCCACAAGTCATAAAAGGGCCAAGTTTGAAGACCCCTGTGATAAAGTTTTCCATCGGTCTCTCGGGGAAGCAGTGCTGAAACGTTTCTCGAGCCCCCCCTCCCCGGTCTACATTTTTGTCCCTTATCCCCAATTCAAAATATACAGTACAGGCTCGCGCTATCCTGCAGTCCGTGCCATCCTTCCGCCATGAATCCGACGAGCGGCCGTTTTTTCTCGTCCTTTCCCCCCACACCACCCCGCGCGGCCCCGCCTCCTCCTCCTCCTCCTCCTCCAAAAGTTCCAGCCTTTCCTGCAAAGAAGACACGTGCGGGCCCTGCTCCTTCTTCCTCCCGCCAACGGGGCAGGGTGACCCCCGTCCTTAACCTCACATCCGACCCCTCAACCCGCTTTCCCGTTTCGAGGCAACCGCCACCGTCGTTACGTAGTTTGCCTGGGATAACCAGGCTGGCGAAGGATGGGCAGGAAAGGCTGGCTGTAAAAAAACAAAAAAAAAAGGAAACGAGGGAACCCGTGGCGCTCTCTCTGAGCTTAAGCTGTTTTCTTGCGGACCTTTCATTTCTCAAGAAAGGAAACAAGCCCAGCGAGGCCGGGGGTTCAGGCGAGGGGTGGGGTGGACACCCTTCCTTTGCAAGCACCCCCCCCTCTCCGCGGCAGAAAGCCACCTCACACCCGCCACACAAAATGCCCGCCCTCCCTTGTAAAGAGGCCTTGACTCTGCAAAGACGCGCGAACGGCTGAGCGCCTGGAAAGCAGGAACAAGTCAGCCCCGAGGCCCGGCCACGAAAAGCCCCCAAGGAGGGTGAAGAACCCACGCCCGCCGAGCAACGGAAAGGCGGTCCAAGGAGAAAAGCCAAGCAGCCCCTCGAGCTTCCCCCAGTACCTGCCGAGAGGGGACCTTCCGACTTCCTCCTCGGCGGCGTCATAGCGCTCAGGAGACCGAGGGGAAAAACCCGCGGGCCCTACGCCCCATCACCGTGTCCAGGCCTGCCCGGTCCTCAGATCCCCCGCCTTGGCGCCGCCGGCTCCCATCGGAGGTTGTAGTAGTAGAGGAGGCAGGGACGTGGTAGCGCTCAAAGCGCGGTTGCTAAGGGAACGTCCGCTTGGGGCTCTGTGCGCTTGCGCGGTGGGGGGAGGGGCTGAAGCGAAAGAGAAGAACGCTCTTTCCCCCCTCCCCCCTCGAGCGTTTCTTCAGCGACCGGAATAAAACGTGCTTGAGTGAGCGCCTGTTACTCGTCCCAGCTTCTGCCAACCTAGCAGTTCGAAAGCACGTAAAAATGCAAGTAGAAAAATAGGGACCACTACGGTGGGAAGGTAACAGCGTTCCGTGCGCCTTTGGCGTCTAGTCATGCCGGCCACATGACCACGGAGACGTCCTCGGACAAGCGCTTCGGCTTTGGAACGGAGATGAGCACCGGCCCCTAGAGTTGGAAACGACTAGCACGCATGTGCGGGGGAACCTTTACCTTTACCTGAGTCTAGCGCAGGGGTAGGCAACCTCGGCTCTTTTATGACTCATGGACTTCAACTCCCAGAATTCCTGAGTCAGCTATGCTGACTCAGGAATTCTGGGAGTTGAAGTCCATGAGTCATAAAAGAGCCGAGGTTGCCTACCCCTGGTCTAGTGACTTTATACCGCGTCTGTGTACGAAACGTAGACGACCTTTATTTATTTTGCCTAATGACAACAATAGGAGGCTTGCTATCTTCTTAAGGAGGCCGTAGTAAACGCAGAATACTTTAGGAATTGGAACGCGGTTATTCGAGAGAAAGCCCCTCGAAATAAATTAGCGTTAACTTCATAAAAGACTACGGACGTGTATGTGAGCTGTGCTTTCGAGGACTTAAATGTACTTCATCTGTTAAAAATTGGCAGATACGATTCCATAAAACTCTTTGTCTTTGCCGGAACAGCCAAATCCTGCTACTGCACTCTGGGGAAAAAAATACCATATAAACCTAAACGCTAATGAATTGAAAACATTGCTTTTATATAAGGAAGTGCTTGAGAAAGTGAAGGTAAGAGAGACATTGAGAAACATCTCACAAGAAAATGGGATGGAATGGGTCGAGAAACAGTAACAACTTTCATTAAGCCTTTCTCACCATTTTTTCCAACTTGCCTTTTCAGCAATTAAACATCCATTCTTTCCCTTAAAAACGGGAATGAGCAAATTAGGTTGAATTCCACTTTCCATTAGCCCTCTCCAGTGTGACCAAAAATATTGTGCTTCATAACAGTTTAGTTCAGCAGTGCCTGGAAGGATATATTGCTGCCTTAAAAGACCTGGGATGGTGAGATGTTTATGTTCTGATGGACATCCTCTCCAAAAATCTGAGAAGTCAGGAGAAACCAAGGCAGTATCTCCAAACTGCCTTCAATTTTCCTTTGACACCCAAACTCCATATATTCTTGTGACAAACAACTGTTGCCTTGGGCAAAGTTTGCCTGGCTACTTTCTTGTAGTACCTTGTTTACCTTGCTCTGGCCATGTTGTTTTGATGGCCAAAGAATATGATATATTCTGGAATATATGGATATGTTAATTAGGATATAACCTTTTGGCATAATTTTGGTTTGATAAATTTTATTTTTGGAATGTTAGGGGTTCTCAAGAACAAGAACTATGAAAATACTTGTGATTTTGTTTATTTTCAGCATTTTTGGTGTGAAGAGTCATTGTCATTTAGGGTGGGTGGGTGATTTTCTCTAAATTCTAACCTTTAAAAGTATAGTGTTTCGTATATATCATGAGCTCCATTTGTTTTCTTTTTAGTCTGCAATGAAGGCAAAATCTAACCATTATATTTCTCAGAGCTTCCTTCCCAATGGAATATTTTTTTTAAAAATATTGTTCTATATGTATATGCTGAAAATTCAGTTCCTTAATTTAGGGCAGTCTTGATCTCAACTCAGCCACTACATATTTTGTTTATAATAAAGGGCTACCTGTATGATATGCATTAAATGTAGTTTTTAAATTCATTCGAAAAAGATTGGGATGAACTGGATCAAAAACATATGATTCCAAACCATACTCAATCTAGGCTCTAAAGACATTAAACTAGACTCCATTGTCAGTCTAATCTTCTGTCCCCCTAAAGCAGGAGTGTCAAACTGCCAGCCCGAGGGCCGGAGTGTCACGGAGAAACCGCGCCCATCCCATTTTCGGCAATGGGAAAAAGTTCCGATACGTCACGCGACGTCACGTGACGTCACGAGTTTGACATGCCTGCGGCCTAAAGTGTAGCTGTACTGAGTTTAATGGGATTTACACCCATTAATTTAACTCTGACAAGGCAGTTCTTGTGACATAAGGAGTGTATGTGTGTGTCATGTGTGGTCCTTTCACTCTAATAAATTAAAGACACTGGCTTTTAAATCTCTCTCCCATTGATAAATGTCAAAATGTAATCACCGAGCCTCTTGCAAAACACAGAAGCCAAAAACTATCTTGAAGAAATGTAGTCCTTGTCTCCCAAACAGTTTTCCTTCCTGGTTCAGGGCCTAGGATAGAAAGACTGGAAGGTGTTGCTGGATTTCTGGATGCTTTACTGTTAATTAGCAAGAATTAGCACCAAATTCATTAATAACAAAAATATCAAAATGACTATTTTCCTTTCTAAATGAGAATACTGAAAACAGAACATTTGAGGAAAATTTAGGACTTAGATGTTAGATTTGTCCATTAAATCAAGGGCAAAGAGGCAGTCTGTTTCCTTAATATGAGTAATGCACATATATACATGGCAAACTATTGTTTTGTATCTAAACAAAGAGCCTTGGCCCCTTCTGCCTGACCATTTCCACATCTAGATTCTACTGATTAACAGGCTATAAATAGCAATTCGGTTATTTCTATGTCAGTAAAAGTATATATAGTCTAATATATATGAAGCAAGATTTCAATGCTTTAAATACCCTGTAAACAAAAAAAAAATTCTCACTTGCCATGCTTATTTATAACAAAAGCTTGAAATTCTGAGAAATACTCTTTATTTAGGGTGTTTCTGTTTTAAACTGTTTTATACAGTTGCCTCTTTCGTTAGGAAATTGGTTGTGCCTCAAGGGCAGATTTAACAGTTCAGTTCTTCAGAGCCATCTGGTGCTATTAATAAGTATCGCACAATGTACATGGTATTTTACCAAGAAAAACATTTTTTTTAAAAAAAGGATCCTCATTCTGCAGACCCTTAATTATGGAATTTCTTCTGGGAAGTGTTATTACTGAATTCTAATGCTTTTTATCTTTTATCATCTCATAAGAAACCATACTGGATATATCAGTGCGACCGGATGGTTCACTGACACTACAATATGTGAATCATGTCCAAGTGTTTTTGTCTTAATTAGTTTCATATTTACTCATTGAGAATGTAATTGTGATTTGCTTTTTCATATTTTTACCATACCCTAAATAAATAAATGTCTTTCCTAGATTTGGAGGGCTCTACTATGTCTAATACTGTATCCATTTTCTTTGCTTCTGTGGGGTTGCAGGGAGCTTAATTGCATTCAAATATATATTTTCCAACTCTGCTGGTTGGAAAATCTTTGCTGCTGAATGAACACTTAAGTATCTCCTAAGTGTTACAGAATTTCTCCAAATGTAATTAACTCCACTAAAAGCGTGACTTTCTGTGACTTTCAAAAAGTACTTCTTACTTTGCAGTGATAATAATACTTTTTTTTAAATGAACTATTATGATTCTCTGCAGAGAATTACAATGTTGTGAAATGGATTATTATTACCCTGATAAGGTTCTCTATTACCTTCTAGAAATAAAATTATTTATGGTTTTGGGAAGAATATATATATATATATATATATATATATATATATATATATATATATATATATATATATATATATATATATATATTGGAGGTATGCTTTTAGTGTTAAGTGAGTTTCCTAAATAATGTGAATTCCCCAGTAATTACTTTAGTCCATCTCTTTTTAAATGCTTTGCTTGATTCAGGAGCCAGAGCACAAATATTATTTCACATTATTAATTTATTTGCCTGATAAATATAAACACTAACATAACTTTATTTAGAAAAAAACTATAATTAAAATGTATACAACCTAAGGGGGCATTCATATATAATTTAAAATTAAGTACATTCATTTAAATTACAAAATTAGACACAATATAATTATAAGAAAGACCACTTATTCCCAGGTCCATTCTGCCTCCTGACCTAAGTGAATAGAGACAGCCTGCTGAAGTTTCCCTCCACCAGGGGGACTACATGAGGGGATACAAAGGTGGGTATTTTCGGTAGCCCCTCCCATCCTTTGGAATAACCTAATCCTTGAGGCAAAAATGACTTCCATTCTTATGTTCCAGGAAATAGTTAATAGTCTTTTCTGAAAAACGTCCCATCTATTATTGAGATATTATTTTCATTGTGTTATGTTGTATGTTTGATTTTGTATCCTGCACAGAGCCTCTAGAGTGAGACACTCTTGTAAGTGAAATAAAATTCAGAGTATTAGTTATGTCCTTTAAAGTCTTACGCTGCATGAAGCCAGGTTACCTATGGAACTATCTATCTATGGAACATTGCACCCAGTCAGTTAGGGAAGGTATGTTGCGGATACCATCAATTAAAGAATTCTGCCTATTGGGGTCCAAGAAGAGAACTTTTTCTGGCTTTGCCCCAACTCTTTGGAACATTTTCCCTTGCCACAGAGGTGAGGTGGGCTCCCTACTCTCCTGGCCTTTTGGAAAGGTTTGAAAACATGGCTCTGTTGTTTTGCTTGAGGCACACAAAGCAGCACCCAGCTATGGGGCTGACTAGTGCCCAGAAGCCCCATCTTTTAATTCACTTTAATGTTCAATTTTAATTATATTTGCCTCTTTTAAAATTGTATATACAGTTTTTATGTTTTAATATTTTACTTGTTTGCTACCCAGAGTCCCTCTGTGAGGAAGATGGGTGGTTTCTAAATGTGGTAGATAAATATTTTTGTCAGAATTTTCATTCATATGTGTTCTCTTTTTTTTTCTTCCATTCAATTATGTCTAGTTCTCAGAGACTGACTGGATAAATCCCTGCAGTTTTCTTGACTAGATTTTTCAGAAATGGTTTGCCATTGTCTCCTTCCTAGGGCTGAGAGAAAGTGACTGGCCCAAGGTCACCCACCTGACTTCATGCCCAAGAGGGGACTAGAACTCACTCTCCCAATTTCTAGCCTGAACCATGAATCCAAACTGGTTCTCACATGTGTTCTTATAAAGCTGTTAAAACAAAATATCAAAAATCTTTCTAATGATTGTGAAACAGATTGCTTTATCTTCACAAATACATTCTTTGAAAATTAGCATATTTATTTCAATTACTGTGTCATTCTAATTCCAAGCAAAACCCAATTACAGAAATGGATTCAAACTGAAACTAATCAAATTATCTTCATTATAATGTGGTCAGGATTCTATTAATAATGATTCATCTGGGTAGTATGAGATAGATAATGATCTAATAAGACCTGGCATTCCTAAGTTAATATTGAATTTTATGGTACTAGCAGTAATTTTCAAAACCAGGTAGTAGTTTATTCAAACTGTCTTCTTGTACACCAGCAGGTCATATCCTAGAATTAGCTGCACAGTTCTGTACTTTCCTTTCATTCTTTGAAATATGTTTGATGAGTACAAGAGATATAGCCATTTTGAAGGCAGCAGATAACAAAAACCATCAGAAACTTTATTAGTATAATCAAAGAAATTATCTTTTTCCACTTTGGAAGATGGATTCTATAATACCCTGATATCACTTATTATGGTTAGTGCTGCACTGTTTTATCTTGTTTTAATGTTAATGCTGCTTCCAATAATCAGATGGCTATGCTAGCTGCAGATGGTTCTATATATATATGCACTGTGCTTTCTGTGTGCATATATGTGTGTGCGCGCATATTCAATTAATTTATATGCCTGGCAACTAGCTGGACTAATCCTTACAGGTTTTTTGGAAATATTTTCAGAAATCTTCATTTTGCCACTACCTTCTTTCTTGGACTGAGAAAGAATGACTGGCCCAAATCCACCCAGCTGGTTTTGTAACAAAATCAAAACTACAACTTGGGGTCCTTCCAATTTGTTAAGTCCCTATCTTTTATATACTGTTTCTATTTCAAATGTATTTTGTGCTACTATGTGAAGACTTAGATTTTTGAGATACATGGGATGTGGAATCTTGCCATAGAGTACTGCCATTGAGTGCTTGGTTGGATGCTTCATATTTCATTGCACCTTAGAGTATTTCTAGCATCCTAGGACTGTCTGGAAAATTTTAAAATTAATACCCCTGTTATTGCTAGTCTATAAATAATTAATATATTTTTTTCAGGGAATGTTTTCATTGCATAGTGAGATGGTGGCAAAAAGTGTAATTAATAAAATAAATTTTCTAACACTGCAAATAGCATGTGGATTTTCAAGCTTCTTTTCAGGACATGGAATCTGTCAATTAAAAAATTCCTGGAATGGTTGGGATTAGGGTTCTAATGATGGAAAGTTGGATGGGTTTAAGTGAACTTTTTTGCCCTTAGTCTCTGATGCAAACCCATCAAGTTTTTGTGGTTTACAACTGTATTTGATTAAGTCATGAGATACTTCATTCAGCACTAAGTTATTTAATTCCAATCTTCCAATTTTCAACAGGCAGAAATTTTTATAGCAATGTAATTTGCTGCTACTGAAATTAAAAACTCATTCTTGAGCTGCAATACTCCACTATTATTAATATTAATACTGTGGCCTGACGAGGAAGGTGTAAACCACTGTGCAATATTAGGGCTTTAAAGTGTGGAGGCATGCCTGCATAACACATTGAACCAAGGTCCTAAATAACAACTAATCCTCTAAACATGAATTAGGTCGTCTCAGTTCATTCAGAATATTTAGTTTAGTTTGTAAATTAGGGTAATCAAATTTAGTGTTCTGTATGGGCTGTCATTGTAACTTGTGACAAACATAGTGGAAATAATTTGCTTAGGATGATCTTATCTATTTATTTATTTGTAGTACTGCTCAATTAAAAAGAAACTTCATGGCAGTCATGTGTGAAATCCAAACACTGAATAAAATAGTCAACTAAATCCAATCTTACTAAATGCAAGCATAACAACAACAAAAACAACAATATAAAGATAGGTGGATAAAAATGCCAAATCCAGTCTAAATAACTGCTGACTATGCAACCAACTATAATAACACATTAATATGCTGCCCAATTCACAGTGATTCTGGGCAGCATATAAATAAAATACTATTAACTACTACTGCTATTTGGTCAGATGGTTCAACACATTTCATTGACATTCTGGTGATCTAAATTTCTGATGATGTACAAGTCTACAAATAATGTTTGGTCTATAGCCATTTTGCTCTAATGGTTTCTAGCACACTAGAAAAATGGGAGGTCATAAGTTCAAGTCCTGCCTTAGCCATGAAAACCAGCTCCGTCATTTTGGGACAGTCACTCTCTTTTAACCTAATCCATCCCACAGGGTGGTTGTTGTGAGGAAAACAAGAGGAGAGTATTGTGTGTATTCATCATCTTGAGTTGTTTGTAAAAATAATAAAATTGGGATATATATATACATTATATATATATATATATATATATATATATATATATATATATATATATATATATATATATATATATATGAAGAGAATACACTATATTGCAATAATACTATATATATATATATTGTATTATTGCAATATAGTGTATTCTCTTCACAACAACACCCACGCACATATAATAAATATAATTTGTATAGCATAGTACAGTACATACAATATGTGTTCTCAGATTCCCACTAGGCTTTAATCCTCCTTAGTTGCTCCGTACAGCTCATGTCATAAGTTTCTCCTACCAATTTCAGCAGAATTAAACGGCAGCGATTTTGGAGACGCGTCTCGAGTCTTATTCCTTTGACACGGCGTAGCGGAAAGCTAAGCAAATTGGACGCGCCGGAAGTGTAACCGATTCTACTGCGGTATCTTTGCTGCTGAGATCACCAGGGCAGGAAATAGTAGTCGTACCAGTTTTAGGAATAATCATGCAATTGCCCCCACGGACTCCTTTTGTTGCAGTACCGCACTATGGCTGCGCCCATGTAACGAAGAAAGATTTCTATGCAGATCTTTTCAGACAATCAATGGGTCCCACTTTCTAAAGCATTTCCCCTATTTCTGGGGAATCCACGACCGGCGAAATTCCAAATTCTCCCTGAATCGGAGTCTTGGGATTTTTTTAAAATGTTTGTCAAACCTTTCAGGGTGAAATCCAACACCGCTATCAAAGGGTCCGATAGGTAAGTTCAGGGCTTTTTTTTCTCATTGAACGCTCAGAACGGAGTTCCAGCACCTTTTTTGGATGGAACCTTGTAGGATAGGCAAGGCGGGTTGTATAACATGTGTGAGTTCCGGCACCTTTTTCTTTTACAAAAAAAAAGCACTGGGTAAGTTTGTTTTCTTTCATTTCAAGACGTTATATTCTTGGGAGTTGTAAATTGGGATATTTTTATGTTGAGCGTAAGGAGCAGTTTTAAATGGGATTAAAATACATAAATAAATAAAGGACGACGCGGTTTTATAATTCTACGGTGAATAAACGCCTGCTTCAGCATGAATGCAAACTTTGATAGTTTTCATTATAGACATCATGTTGCATGGAAAGATTGTTTGTCGACAAATAAAAGTGATCTGATTGTTACTCCAGCACTGCATGCAGTATGAACGGAAGGAATGTTGGGATAAGATTTTGTTTTGACAAAACAATAACAATCTTCTAAATATGTGTTATTAAATGAGATGTAATTATCTCATCTTGTCATCTTTAAACATTACAATGCTGAATACTTCATATTCTTTTAAAACTGGTATTTTTATCTTTTTATCTTACTAACTTTTCTATCATTGAAGCAGATTTCCATTCAAAGTAAATAATTCATTGATACTGTTGCCATTAAAAAAAATGACAATATTGATATAGGTAGTTCTTGACTTACAACCATTTGTTTAGTGATCATTCAAAAAAAGTGACTTGTGACCATTTTCTTTGCAGAATCCCCATGGACACATGATCAAAATTCAGGCGCTTGTCACTGGTTGCAGTGATGGTTGCAGTGTCCTGAGGTCATATGATCACTTTTTGTGACCTTCTGAAAAGCAAGGTCAATGGGGAAGCCAGATTGACTTAACAGCCCTATTACTAAATTAACAACAACAGTGATTCAATTAACAGCTTTGGCAAGAAAAGTTGTAAAATGGAGCAAAACAACTGTCTTGCATAGCAACAGACATTTTGGGCTCAATTGTGGTCATACGTTAAAGACAACCTATATAGAATATATAACTCTGATTTGAAATAAAAGCTTTAGGATAGCTTGCCAGTCTTAAAATGGCTTTTTTAATTATAGTATACTTAAGAAATGTGTATATTTTGTGTGATTGGCTTGGGTGGATTAAAAGACAAAATGAGGATATTAAGAAAACAAGTATTAATAATGTACTACTAAAAATATAACATCTCATAATCTTATTTATAGGTAATTGCAGGTTAATATGGAATTTCAGGGATGGCTATTTCTTTATATATAGTAACAAATTAAAATTAACAATTGCAGGAGGAAATTGCGAAATGATGTTGCAGCGGTTTATCCCATCCTGACTTCAGAACAACTTGCTGAAGTTGTGCCAATGAAAGAGGAATTGAATATTATTAAAATATATACTCATAAAGGAGAAACTGTCACAGTCTATGCCAATGGCAAAAATCCTATCCTTTTTGAAATGGAGAAAATGATATATCCAACAGGTACAGCAGACATTCCAGTGGGCAGGTGATGTTGAGACTTGGAATGTTTGAGTTTGGTTCTCTTTTTCTTTTTGAACACGTTACTTGATCATTCTGAACCTTTGTTTCCACCTCCAAGAACAGTGTGGCTCAATACTTCTTAGTTATGGCAGTGAAGTTTCAAAAAGTTTAATTGCAATCAGGCAGAATGCTTTTAATGATGCATATATTATTACTAAGGGATGCGGTGGCTCAGTGGGTTAGGACGCTGAGCTTGTCGATCGGAAGGTCGGCAGTTTGGCGGGTCGAATCCCGAGTGCCGCATAACAGAGTGAGCGCCTGTTACTCGTCCCAGCTTCTGCCAACCTAGCAGTTCGAAAGCACGTAAAAATGCAAGTAGAAAAATAGGGACCACTGCGGTGGGAAGGTAACAGCATTCCGTGCGCCTTTGGTGTCTAGTCATGCCGGCCACATGACCATGGAGACGTCCTCGGACAAGCGCTGGCTCTTCGGCTTTGAAACGGAGATGAGCACCGGCCCCTAGAGTCGGAAACGACTAGCATGCATGTGCGGGGGAACCTTTACCTTTACTTTATATTATTACTGAAACTTGGTTTGTTATAATTCTTCTCAAAATGAATATCCATGATGAGTGGAAAGAAGGAATTTATGCTGGTTCTAGGAGGATATGTTTAGGTTGATTAGGATTTTAGTTTTATATAAGAGTTGTGATGATAGCAGTAGATACGTACAGGTACTCCTTGCTGAATTGGTCATTTTAAAACCGTTCAAACCTATATCAGCCACAGAATTGGTGCTTTATCGCCAGTAACCAGCTGTCATAAATGCTATCATCATCTCTACACACACACAAACACACAATCATGTTGGATGGGATAGATGGGATTTGCTTAACAACTGCAGTGTTTGCCGTGGTGAAAAAGGGGGGTAAATAATTTCTGATTGTGTGAGTGCCTGAGCCTATGACTGCAATAACTTACAACCATAATTCCAGGATTAAGTACAGTCTTAAGTCTATACTTAATTTTATAGTTGTGCTCAACATTTTCTGAGTTAAAACCACTTCACATTTACTACTTTGATTATGGTGAAATAATCTATTTAACCTAAGTTTTAGGTACCACCATTTCTTCAAATGATTGTACAGATCTAGCTAATCAGTGTCAGGCTTCCTTTGCTATACTTAGAAGTTTTAAGTATTTTGTACTCAGTCCTGTGTATGAGATAAATAAAGCTAATGCTAATTAAGTGATTGCATTCTTGAGTTAGTTGAATGAAAAGTTGAAATGAGGAGAGTCGTTTGGATATGTCCTTTATTTTTCTAGTAATTTCTATTTTTTATTTTACATAATGCAAGATTGAGGAGAAATAAATATTAGCAAAATATTTAAAAACTATTTTATTTTCTCTTTGGGGCAGTGTACACACTGTGGTCTTATCCCCACCTTCTCCCTGCGTTTTCTACTTGGCCACCTGTGGTGCACAAATTAGTAGGAGGAGCAGGTAAGGAAATGGATTGAAATCTTCTGTTGTGCCATTTATCTGCCTTTTTGTGGAGTTTGCCTTCAATATTTGGCTTGTATATTGATCTGAACATGCTTATTTGAAAGTAGGAGTTTTTCACAAACATAATTAAATACATTTTCAAATATTCATACCTTTTTTACCATTAATTGACAGTTTGAGAAGAGCTTTGGGGAATTGCTCTTATTTAACCTTAACAAAGGAAAATAAAGGATAGTTAATTAACAGTCAGTCTGACTTGACTTTTTTTTTAACCTATGTACCTTGATGACTTTTGAATGCCCTCTCTAGAGATCACTTCTGGTCCCTAACTGTTAATCTTTACACACTAACTAAGCAACCCCTTTTTAATCCCTTAGCCATGGTCTTTTTGGTTTGCTTTCTCCTAATAAAAAAACTAGTACAAGTTCTTATATTTTACAGAGAGCCTTGATTTGTAACTGTAATAAATGCAGCAGCAGAAGTGTTGAATTTATACTGGTGGGATAACACAAAGACACGCTGGGCTTATACTTATAGTATCCCAAGCCATGCTAGTGTTTATGGGTGCAATATGAGACAACATGAAAAACACAACCAATGTTCCAGTCGTCATATCGTCATTTTAACAGTATGCAGACTTCTGGTCTGTGTGTTTTCAGAATGGGGAAAAATTTCTACTCCTAATCTAATCAATAATGGAACCTGTTGTGGTCTCTGCATCTGGCCCTGATTCTGGCCCTGATTCTGAAGTGCAGAAGAGAAATTAATTATTTGTCTCTATGGATACACAGGTCTGTCAGTCCATCTACTCAAACAAACACAGGTCTGTGTCCATGATGATTAACTATACATGTACACACACAAACACACAAGTAGGATTGGTTTTGGAATTTCTGGAATAATAGTTATAGTTAGCCAATTTGTTGTAGTGGATAAAATAATAATTTAGAAACTGTGAGACATTGAATTCTAAATATTTTGGTTCTTGATTGTGTAGTGCAGAAAATTGTGATAGGTTAACTTGAATATTTGTTCTCTTGAACATATTCATTGTGTTTCTTTACTACAGATTTAATGCTTCCAGGAGTTATCGTTCCCAAATGTGGTCTCCCCCAGGTAAATCGAGGTAGTCTCTGTGCTGTTACCTTGGTGGAAAACAGGTATGATTTCTATTAGATAATTAATGCTAAAGGGGTTAATGATTTGTTAATGAATTCTTATTTTTATATTCTGTAATGTTGGCCACTCGGTGGGACGCGGTGGCTCAGTGGGTTAGGACGCTGAGCTTGTCGATCAGAAGGTCGGCAGTTTGGCGGGTCGAATCCCGAGTGCCGCGTAACAGAGTGAGCGCCTGCTACTTGTCCCAGCTTCTGCCCACCTAGCAGTTCGAAAGCACGTAAAAATGCAAGTAGAAAAATAGGGACCACTACGGTGGGAAGGTAACAGCGTTCCGTGCGCCTTTGGCGTCTAGTCATGCCGGCCACATGACCACGGAGACGTCCTCGGACAAGCGCTGGCTCTTCGGCTTTGAAACGGAGATGAGCACCGGCCCCTAGAGTCGGAAACGACTAGCACGCATGTGCGGGGGAACCTTTACCTTTACTTTTTAATGTTGGCCACTGCCTTAGAAAAAGATAATTATATATCTCAGAAAAGTTCTACTGTGTTTTGGGGACATTTTAAAATTGTTGGCATTTCATTTTATTTCATGTTTTCTATCCTATTCTATTGGAAGTTGTATTATTGTGTTAAATTACATAAGATGCTTACCCAACAAAAAAATTATTGGTCCCTGTGGTATCAGATCAAACCAACATAAAATTTGTACCTGTTTTTAAATTTAAAAATTGTAGGTCTATAGCAGTGTTATAGAAATGTACATAGTTGTGAATAAATGAAACATCTTCACACTGAATTAAACCATGATGTGAAGTAGTTTACAGATAGAGGCTTTCTGCTTCTTGATATCTTTTTCACCAGACATTAAATCTCTGTGTATAAAGCAGATGTCTTTCAATGAATTATTACTCCTTCATGAAGGCAGAACATTACAGATTGCATATGCTTATAATTCTGCAGGTAGAAGTCTCTTGAGGGCATATTTGGGAGACAATTTGCTTGATATGTTGAAGAATTTCCTTTGTGAAGTTGCTTGTATGGGATGGGGAGAATAGTGTCAGCTTTTGGTGTCCAAGTCTAGCATGCTTCATTATTGCAATTTATGTGCAAAAAAAAATGCAAAGAAGAAAGATGACCCACGGGCTTTGTATTTTTTGTGTATTAGGTAGCATCAGAGATTGTTGATCTGCTTTTCCCATAGGGCAAAGTTGGAAGGTAGAAGCGCCTCTTTCTATCTTAAAACACTTCCTAGTTACAAAGCTGATTCTTGAACTTCTGTGTTGACTATAAAAATTAGACAATTCTTTATTTAAGGGGGGAAAGTCAGGGTTTTTGTTTTTTCTCATTTTAAGGCAATGCCTTTTACTATTTTTGTTTTTTTTATTACAAAAAGATCTTCCAGGTCTCAAGGGCAAATGTTAACAAGAGTAGCAAATCTACTTGAAAACTTGATAATGGACTGAACAAAATACAGGTGGATTAGAAACTGAAGAACAGAAATTGCATTTTTAATTTTTCCTTTAGCAATGTTATACCTTGTCTCTCTGTGTCATATCCCTTGAGCTTTGGTGTTTCTTCTAGGTTTTAACTTTGACTTTCAAGATAAAACATAAAACCCAATATCAATCAGTTAATCCATGGTTTGGGTATGATATGCAAATTAAGAGGAAATGGTCTTAAAGCTGTTTTAAATGGAGTAAGAGTTTGAGTAAGTGCCTTAAGCATGTTACATTCTTTTCCCTGTCTTTTTGCAGAGCCCCCGTGGCCATTGGAATAGCTATTATGACAACTGCTGAGATGGTGGCAGCTGGAATGAAAGGAAAAGGCTTCACAGTGCTGCACACTTACATGGATCACCTATGGTGAGGATACAGACAAATTTTGGAGAATGTTCCCAATCAGAAGTAAAGCTGTTAGTTTTGGCACAGTATTATTTCAAGACTTGGGCCAACTGATTTCTGGATTCTAACCTGACTATAGGTAGTCCTCGACGTATTACCATGATTGAGCGTATCATTTCCATTGTTAAGCGTGGCAATTGTTAAGTGCGTTGTGCCTCATTTTGTGATCTTTCCCCCTCTCCACAATTAAGTGAATCACTGCAGTTAAGTAAATCATGTGGTGATTGAGGAAATCTTGCTCCCCCTCATCGACTTTGCTTGTCAGAAGGCTGCTGGGAAGATTAAAGTGGGTGATCACATGACCCGGGACAGCGCAGCCATCATAAATACATGCCAGTTGCCAAGAACCCAAATTTTGCTTATGGGACCACGGGAGTGCTGCAATGGTCTTAAGTATGAAAAACGGTTATAAATCACTTTTTTCCATGCTGTGGTGACTTCAAATGGTCACTAAACGAATAGTTGAGTTGAGAACTAAAGGTAAAGGTAAAGGTTCCCCCGCACATGCGTACTAGTTGTTTCAAACTCTAGGGGCCGGTGCTCATCTCCGTTTCAAAGCCGAAGAGCCAGCTTTTGTCCGAGGACGTTTCCATGGTCATGTGGCCGGCATGACTAGACGCCAAAGGTGCATGGAACGCTGTTACGCTGAGTTGAGAACTACTGTACATTAAATTAGACTATATTAGATTCTATTAAATTGGAATAATCAACTTGTAAATCTGAGTTTACAGATTGAGGCTTTATTCATTCATGTTAGATCAGCATATATTTGCGCTTTTGAACAATAAGAGGTAAAGGTTTTGTGTATATCATCAATTTAGAGAATTGTGAGATCTCATAGTGTTTCTTCTCATGAGTAGCCTCTAATTTTGTTAGCGCTGCTATTAACAAACATAAAATTACAACAAAAAGCATGGCATTTGCCTCTAGTCTTATTTGAACCTCACTTCTAAATTGAACCTTAATATGTTTGGTGATGCCTACGCTTCTGTAACCCAGTGATATCAGTGTGGAGTTTGGGAGCAGCATTCCTCCTAAATTTTGTCTTACACTACTAAGAAACACATTTCCTTCCCTCTTTCATTAGGTCCCAGAATAAATTATATGTGCCACTATGAGGTATATGTACCGTAGGTTTGAATGGTTGCATTGACTTTATAGCATTGAGATGTTCACCTGAATTGCACTGCTCTCCCTGCAAATGGACTTTGAAAATGTATCTGTAACTTGCAGAGGCAAGGTTTCTGTGACTCCAGGCCACATTCAATTAATATTTAAAATGTGGATATTCTTTTGCTTGGTTATGCAGACAAAATCTTGAATTGGCTTTAGAAGTAACTTGGTCATTTGTACTGGCATGCATTAACCGGTAGATTTCTTAGTTTTCTAAATTATTTCAACTACCATATAAATGGGATCAGATGGTAACCGCAATTTTGATTTCTTTGGTATAGGTATTACATTTTAGGTAGACTTGTTTGCATGGACTTTTTTTGTTGTTGAAATGGGGATTTGGAGTCAGCCTGTCTACATCATTTGCAGTATGTTTTTATCACATTGTTTATTTTCTTTTTAAATTCTCAAGGGCCATTGGTGACAAATCAAGCCCGCCTACAATACCTCTCTTAGAAATAGAACCCTCAGAGATGATAGTTGAAGAAGAACAGAAGAAGGAAGAAGGGGAAACACCTGAAAGCAGCCTCTCTCTTGATCCATCCTTGCAGATGGACATTGAACATCTCACCTTAGAGGAAGATATTTCTCATACTGTCATGGATGAAAAAGAAGAACTCAGTCAAAACAATGCTGCTGAAAAGACTGAAGAGAATGAACCAACTATTTCTCAGGAGATGGAAGATGACAGAAGTCCACAAGGTACAACTCTAGAGATTTGCACAGAAATAGATTTAACTAGATGCAGATATAATATGATAGCATCTTGGTATAATATAGTATATTTATAGTTCTTTACACATTGCAAAGTGCAAACTGTCTTATTCTATCATATGCGACAGGTAATGTGTGCTCCTTTGTGTTTATGTATAGTACCGTATGTATTCACTGGAGTAACACAGAGATACTTATGGAAAGAGACATAGAGCATTAATCAAGATTCGTCACAGCTAAATTTTGGTAAAAAGAGCAGCAAAAATGCGTCTCATTTACATAGGGCTTCCATAATCTATAGATGCTATTTGTTTCATTTATTTGTTTGTTTATTTAGCAATCAGTTATACTCCTTTTTATTCAATACAGTTAATACAAGTTTAAAAATAATATAGGTGGATTATGAACGGTGTGATTTTGGGGGTGGGTTTATCCTCCTTTACTGTTCTGCAGTATTTCATTAGTAGACATAAAACATGTTTAAAAATGTTAACTATTTTCATTGAGCTGGATTGAATGGCTGTATATCGATTTAAATAACACCACCATTTTGTGGGATCCTTTAATTGAACTAATTGAGACCTACCTATAGGAACAGTAAAAAATGTAAATTAAAGTTGGTACTAAAATAAATAAAACCTTGGCAGAAGATATGTATCTTACTACTTTTAATTTATGAGAGATAGCTTGTTGATATATATATATATATATATATATATATATATATATATATATATATATATATATATATATATATATATATATATATATATATATATATATATATATATATATATATATATATATATTTGTTTTCTGAGGTTTTCGCGGGTGCCTGTATGTGGATCCTTGGTTTTTCGGGTTTTTCCCCGCGTAGAGCTAAAGGTGTGGGCGCCCACACCTTTAGCTCTACGCGGGGAAAAACCCGAAAAACCAAGGATCCACATATATATATATATATATATATATATATATATATATATATATATATATATATATATATATATATATATATATATATATATATAAGGTAAAGGTTCCCCCGCACATGCGTGCTAGTCGTTTCTGACTCTAGGGGCCGATGCTCATCTCCGTTTCAAAGCCGAAGAGCCAGCGCTTGTCCGAGGACGTCTCCGTGGTCATGTGGCCGGCATGACTAGACGCCAAAGGCGCACGGAACGCTGTTACCTTTCCACCGGAGTGGTCCCTATTTTTCTACTTGCATTTTTACATGCTTTCGAACTGCTAGGTTGGCAGAAGCTGGGACGAGTAACAGGCGCTCACTCTGTTACGCGGCACTCGGGATTCGACCCGCCAAACTGCCGACCTTCAGATCGACAAACTCAGCGTCCTAACCCACTGAGCCACCGTGTCCCTATACACACACACACACACACACACACATTTTTACTTAAAAAGTACATAAAATCTGTGCAGAGTTCATTGAGGAACAAATGTGCCTAATGTTACTTTCTACAGAGCAAATGGATGCCCTGCTTCATCAATGTTTCTTTCATGCCTTAAAATGTAAAGTGAAGAAGTCAGAGCTCCCCCTGCTGACCAGTACGTTTTTGCGTAACTACATATTTTCCTGCTGGTAAGTATTTATTATTTATCTTATTTATTCAATTTTTACACCACCCATCTCATTCTGGATAGTTTACACAGCTTAATATAGCAATCTAAACACACAGTTAAAAGCACAATTCAACATCAAAATTAAACAAGAGATAAAAGTTAAAATCATATCTAACAATATAGTAAGTATAATAAAAATTGACTTTGTACACTGAGTATTAAGTTTGCTGCAGAGGACTAGTTCTCAAAATGTGGTCTGCAGACCCCTGGGGTTCCTGAGACCCTTTCAGGGGATCCATGAAGTCAAATAAATATTTTAATATTTAACATATTGATAGATAAAACTACATAAATCAAAACTCTTTGGAATCCTCAATCATTTTTAAGAATGTAAAGGGCTCCCGAGACCATAATGTTTGAGAGCCATTGCTGTAGTAGAGGATTGTTTTCTGCTTGAATCTCCTAGATTCTACCCAAATTCACCATGCCTAATATGTCAATATAATTCATTCAGAACATGATTGATTAACCTGAAAAATATGTACTACATCCATAAATAACATTTGCATGTACAAAGTACGAGTTAGTACAATCACACAAGGCTGATATTTTTGAACCTGGCAGCGTAATATGGCAATGTACCAAAATTAGCTCTATATTTCAGCTCCCATAATTCATAAACTTAATTCAGTGACTGCAAAACCATTATAAAGTTATATAAATTAGCTTCCTACTCTGGTTTACTTAAAGATTTTGTTATCATTCCAGCTAATTGATTGGAAGACTATTAGTTAGAAATACTAATTGCAACAAAACTAAAAATCTTACCCTACCCTGATAGTTATGCAGCTTCTGACAGTGTTGTTTTTAGCTTCTAGATGCTTGCTTTTCAAATTTGGTACTTTTAAAATGTATGGACTACAACTCTCAGAATTCCCAGGCTAGCACACTGGTTAGGGAATTCAGGGAATTGAAATCCACATGCCTTCAAAGTGCAAAGTTTGAAAAACACCGATCTAGATTAACACTTTTTAAAAATCTATGTGGCTTGAAGTGAAATTGGCATATGGAGCCAAGAGTTAGTTCCTGTTTAGTCCAGTTCATTCTATTCCAATCAATTTTACTTCTCTAGATCCCCAACAGAGTTCATTTTTGTCCCACTATTTGAACTAGGAATACCACTGATTAAACTTGGAATTATATGTATGCAAAGCATACATTTCTATATTGAGTTCTGGTGATTCTCAGGTTCTTGTTATCTGCAACATGGTTTAGAACCATTAATTTTGAAAGTTGCAAAATACATAGCTAACCTTTGAGCATTCAGAGAATGAAAATTCTTGTGTTGGGGAATTTTGTCTGTATGTGGAAGCTTCCTTATATGTAAGAAGAATATTCTGAATTAAAACAGATCCTTTAACTGGACGTGAGCATGTAGGAGCTTCTTTATGCTGTATATAAGGATATTCAGGATTAGGCCAGGCTCTGCAAGAACAGTCTTTCTGTGCTGATTAATGGATTGAGGTTACCTTGGAATTTATGCTAGTTAAAGATATTTTTAAAGAAAAAGATATTGTTGCAAAGTATTTGTAGGTGGGAGTCAAAATCCTATGTGCATAAAAGACTCTGGACCACAGCAGTTGTAATCAATATATGAATTTAGTTAGCTTATTCTAGATGATGCAAATTTTGTTTGTTTGGTAATTATTTTTTTCTTTAATCTATTAATAGTCCAAAAGATCAACAACTGGATATAAAGAAATCTAGCTACAAAAAGGTGAATAGTTGTTTCTTTGCCTATTTATGGAAGTTTGCAGTAATAAATTAATTGATTTAATGTTTTAGGGATTTTTTTGGCTTGCCCGCTTCTCATATTTATGTTCTAAATTTTGCTGGGTGCCTCAGGGTTCTTCCCTCCCGCATCCTTTTTAATATCTATATCAAACAGATGGGAGAAGCCATTGGTTGGGTTCAGGGTGAGTTATTATCAAAATAATGATGACACCCAGCAACACATCTCTGTCATCAGCTGTCCAAATTAAACTTGTCAAGGTTCTTTCCCAGGCTCTGGAGGCTGTGAAGGTTTGAACATGAACCCACAAGTTGTAGCACAAGACTGAGTGGCTAGGGGTTTTGGCTCCCTTAGATGTGGAAGTTGCAGAGTTTCCATTTTAATTCTAGAGCAAGTGGCACTACTCCATTCAATTTGGAGGATCTCCTGTATTCTTGCTCACAGAGCAAGTTGCAGCTGTGGCCAGAGGACTTCCAAGTAGTAGAAGCTCTACATGGCACAAGACCTGGTAACCTGAGGGACTACCTTTTCCTAAGAACTTCTGCCTGTCCCTTTTGCACCCACAAGGAGGAATAACTCCAGGTTTCTATAGGACCTAGGAAGCATCCCTTTTTTGTGGTTGCCCCTGCTGTTTGGAATGCTCCCCCCCTCTGATATATGGGAGACCCCAACTCTTTTCATCTTTACAACTGCACATTGTATCTCTGGTAATTCATTCCATTCTGTGCACTATATGGTATGTGGATCAAGCAACAAACAAACAGATTTGTATTTTCCCATTGATATTTGCAAATGGTTTGAGTCATGGCAATATTTTTATTGTGGCTATATCTTACGTTTTCTCCTACAATGTTGCAAACAAAATTGGGCTAAGCAATTTGTCATTTTTTCCCCTTTTTCAAGACATAAGGTCTGGGATAATTCCGATTTAGGAAGGAGATTAACAATATTGTATATTATATATTTTTATTCATAATATTTCCAAAAATGTCTCTCTAATGTAAATTGCTTCCTCTGTATTATTTTATTTATTCAGATCACACTTTTTAGCAGGGATTTAAGAGTTACACATTCATATAATTTGAGGATATCTATTCAACTGATGTAGATTTTAGTATACTGCCAGGTGCTGGCTCATACAGCAGTATATATTACAGCCAGTCCAAAAAAAATAATGATGTTTTTTGTAGCCCAAAGAACTTCCTGATATTGTCAGTTTGTTTCTGAACAAACTACTATCAGCCTATGCTTGTATTACCTAGGGTCGCTCTTTTTTCATATGTATCCCAAGTCTGCAGTGAAGAATAGACATTCCTTAGACAATTTCCCCTCTTCTTTGGACTGTCTTATGGTTGATACTGCTATTTTGTCCCAATATTCAATTTTAACTATGTTTCGCTCTTAGTTCTCAAAGTTTTTGCAGTCAATGCAACAGGAGAAGATTCTTCAGGTGAAAGAGTTGAGTAAGGGTGTGGAAAGTATTGTGGACATAAATTGGAAACATGGAAGGTAAGACTTTGAATCATGTAACCGCAAACTTTTAAAAAAGGGCAAAAATTTAAATGAGCAATAGCTGTGCTTTTACTATTAAATAAATTAGCAATCCTATCTTTTTTTTCTTTTTATGGGGACTCTGATGCTTCTCTGAGCTTGGTTGTTTTCTTGCAGAAATGGTAAAAAAATATTTCAAATAGTGGTCATGTGACCATGGGACACTGAAACTAGTTATATAAATGTGAGCCAGTTGCCAAGCTCCTGAAATGCAGTCATATGACCCTGGGGGGAGCAGTCATAATTTTGAGGATGAGTAATGAGCCTAAGAATTAATGAGTCTAAGAATTATTTTGTTAATATATAAAATCATGGATAGTGTGCAATAGTTTATACATTTTACTAAATGTCCTATCTTGGGTATGTATACTGTATGTACTTACTGTACTGTATACATGCACAGTATGTATACTGAATTCTTCCAATCTATTGTCCACTATTTTCTTCTGATCTGTAACAAAGTTTGGTTAGAATATTTACCAGTGTTCTGTTCCAGCCTACAACCGGCCCTGTTTGAATGTCAGGGACAACCCCTTTTTATAATCAACAGGCTGGAAAAAACCCAACCAAATTTATTTCCAAAGTGTTCAAATAAAAGTGAAATGAAAAGTTCAAACAAGACTTAAACCAAAAGGTTAAACAAGAGTTAAACAAGAATAACAGACCAGGACTCTAGCAGAAGATCTTCAAACGGTTGCCTTCAGCAACCAGCACCTCCCACACCTTCCCCTTTTATCAGCAGTCCCAAGGCGTGGCTTCTCATTGCCTTCTCCCGAGTTGCCTCATTGCCTTCCTTTGTTCTGCTCTGCTAGATTGCCTCCTGCTCCTAGCGTCCCTGAACAGAGCCAGCTGTGGATCGTCTTCTTCCAATCCCTCGTGCTCACACGGTTGAGTCTGAACAAGATGGGAAGGGCCAGGCGGAGAGTCCTGCAGTGCATCAGAACCTCCCTCTGACACCAAAGGCTCTCCAAACCCCTCCTCCTCCTCTTCAGAATCATCCGACCCAGCTGCCGGAACCACAGGCTAACACTGAATCACAACAACCATTGGTTTTTCTGTTGCTTGCCATATTTCTGTAGATCAGGATCCCCAACCTTTCTGGTTTGGTGGCCTGGGGGTGGAGGCTATACGCGTGCACGAATGGGTCTGTGCGCACGAACAGGCCACGATTGCACACGTGATGCAAACAGGGCCTCGAGGGCCCATGCGATGCCATGATGCTAGCGTCAGTGGAGGGCGCGTGCGCTTGTAGTGATGCTAGCGCCCACATGATGCAGCATCACTAGTGCCGGTACAATGCCGCAACTAGCACAAGTGAGTGCGCTTGTGGCAATGCTAGTGCCCATGCAACGCCACGCACTAGCGCGAGTGGAGGGGTGCAAGCACACAGACACACGTACACTGGCCAGCCACTCATGCAGCCCAGTGGCCAACAGCCTATGGCCTGGTAGTGGGCTGCAGCTTACAGTTTGGGGACCCCTGTTGAAGATAAGTCTATCACCATTTGTAATCTTCCAATTTGATAGTGACTTGAGTGGTAATATAAATTTATCTTCTAATATAGAAGATCGTATAAATAAGGAATATCTTCTAAGGCAAAAAAATTGAAGTTGATATCTGACTGTACAGATTTTCAGTATATCTTTGGTATTCTAACACGTTTGTGGCTAGAATCTCCTGAATTCGGAGATCTTTTGGAAGACTTTCTTTGTTTTTCCATCTCTGTTTTTATCTTCAATGTCCTTATAGATATTGTTGTAATATTGCCTCTTGTCCCTTTTATAGTTGTCTGAAATTATTCAGTTCCTTCTTGATATTTTTGTCTTTCTTAGCTTTGGCTTCTCTTCCTGTCAATTTCCACCATTTATTCCGACACACAGATTTGCTTTCTGTTTTTTCTGTGTTTGTTAGTCTCTTTTCATGCTAACAGTTTCTCTGATTTCACTTCATAGTTTCTCTGGTTCCCTATCAGTAAGTTTCAGGACTTCAAAGTGATTCCTGATACTCTTCTAGAAAATGGTGGTAGTATGCTCAGGCTCACAGAAACTAGTTGGCTTTGTTCATCCACTGTAGATTGAGTTGAAACCTACAGATAAGCAGTTTGTCATCTGTTCCATAGTCAGCTCCTTTCTGTGTCTTTTAATTTATGACTAAGCTCTTTCACTACTAATATAGTCAATTTGATTTCTGTTTACCTGATCATATCCCTCTACAAGGACATCATTTTGATTCTTTAAATACTGTGCTAGCAGTGAAGAAACGATCGGATTGGCAGAAACTCTTAAGTTGTTCTCCTGCTTCATTTCTTTTTTCTAAGCTGTAGAACCCGACTCTTGTTTCTCTCCTTAGTGTTTCCAACTTTGGCATTCCAGTCCCCAAACACAAACAGCATAATCTGCTTGCAGGTTTTGGCAGTTTCGGATAGAAATTGACCATACAAGTAATCAACTTCCTGTTCTTTTGTATCAATGGTTGGAATACAAACTTGGGTCATAATCGTAATAAAGGATTGTTCACAAAGTCTAATTGCTATTTTGGGGTCATCGTCTGCATTGCACCAAAATACTGTCTTTAGTTATGAAAGCAACACAGTACCTTCTTTATTTTTCATTTCCTAAGTAGTAAACAGTATGAACTTCTAAGTGAAAGTGCCCAGTTCCAATCCATTTCAATTTTTGAATGCCTAAGATATCAATATGTAGTTGAGTCATTTTATCTTTCACAGTTTTGAACTATTCCACATTCATTTTTCTTATGTTCCATATTTCCATTGTACTTTTTCTGGCATTGACAGGTTTTCTTCCTCCTACACGTCTACAGCAACCAGGCACTCCAGAGGCTTTAATGTAGCCATGACATGGACATTGTTACTAGTCCAAAAGATCCTCAGCTCTTCCTCAGTAGGAGGCTGAATGCCATCATACCTGAAGGATCCATCATACAGCACTGTATTGCCAATGACTATCCATGCAGTTGTTATAGTTTGCCCCTGCCTTTCCCCCTGCAATATAACATAATGCCCTTTGCTAATTTGATCACATGCTTCCAGCATCTTTTGCTGCTACCTGGTGCTTTCTTGCTTGCTTTAGTTGGACTATTGGGAGGACCTTCATGTTTTTGTTAACTTTGCTGGAATGTATACTCCAGCACTCCCAGTACACTCCCAGCATTCTATTGCCATGATGAGGCAGCAAAGCAGAACTTGAGAAGGATTAAAAAGAGATCAGACTAATACTAAATGCTTTCTCAGGTATTTAGATCAACATGGTACAATTGTGTTTAAGATCATGAAATGTTGAGCCATAAATATATTAGTGGAGAGGGGTCAGCGATGCAGCAACAGCCAGACTCTCTAGAGGCACTTATATTTTCCCCACAACCAACATTTTTTAAAAAAAATTGCAGAACATTTTGAATAAAAAGGTGACAATTTTGAAAAAGGAGCATATGAGCCACTACATAACAATGCCTTAACAGAACTAGAAGTTTACCAACCCAAAGTTTATCAAACGTTTACCGTGTGATGTTTAGCAAGTGACGCTGCCACCATTCATTTTGCTGCATTAAAACAGGTCAGATTTTGGAAAACTCATTCTAGAGCATGCTTATTAAAATAAAAAAAATATTCAAGATCAAGCTTTGGAAATCTCAGTTATTTTACTAGTAAGATAATCTACGCAACAGTCCACCACTGCTGGTTATTACCATTACTATACATCTGTATTGCCATGCCATTGAGTCAGGTTTTTTGATGGCAGTCCATTTCTAAGTTGTTATGGGCTGCTTAAATTATTTCTGTATTACTTTTAAATTGATAATTTGGAAGTGGTGTAAAAACTATTGTGAATAGGTAACTGTAATGGAACTACGCATATCAAATATGTGCAAGATTTAAAACTTTATAAGCAATGATATTTAGTGGATATGGAAAGATAATATTTAACTTTCTTGCAGACTGTAAGTGATAACAGACAAAGATATTAGTGGCATCTGCTCAGCCATAAATTTTGTGTCAGCTGTAACCAGTGCTTTTTTTGTAAAAGAAAAAGGTGCCGGAACTCACACATGTCATACAACCCGCCTTGCCTACCCTACAAGGTAGGGTAGAGAAAAAGTTGCTGGAACTCCGTTCTGAGCGTTCTATGACAAAAAAAGCCCTGGCTGTAACACATTTGATACTAGATATACTGTACATTTTAACCTATTTCACTTACTGCCCCAGCTTCTGAATGGCAGTGGTTATCCCTGATGTAGATAGTGATAATGAAAAGGAGAGGGAAAATGTTTGATAGGATAGGCATGGTGTCTAGTCTTCTCTTCCTTTAGTATTAACATACACCCTCCACGTATGTCATCTCACTCCAGTTTCATGTAAAAAAGCTGGAACGTGGGCATGCTTACCTGTCATCTCTTCCTACTGCTGCCCATGCTCTCTTCGCAAATCTTCCTCCTACTTCTGCTAAAAGTGGCAGTGGATTAGTGTGGATAAAGATGCACTGCAGCCCCTCTTCACCTTTCTCCTCAGGGATCATCTCTGAAAGGGTTGGCTCCTTGATCCTGGGCTGTTTGGCTTTATTTTCTACAGGAAATTCTATAGTGTTTCCTCCCCCACCCATCTGTGATGTCACATAAATATAGCATTATGAAATTCACATTTTACAGTAACTTTGATGAGATCTTACTTGTGCTATACCTTGACAGATGTGATATCAGGACTTTCTACAGTAATTTGCTAGAATAGGCAAGGCTGTACATTAGCTCTGTCATAATAGGTACTTGTGATGTCAAGGGAGTGAGTGAGTGAGTGACTGAGTATGTGTAGGAGGATCATTTAAATTAGTTTTAGATAAGAAATTCACTAGAAATGACATGAATGAAATGTCACTATATATTTTACTCCAGAAATAGATTTCATCAGAATCCAGTCCAGAAAGTTCTATAAAATTGTTTAGTTGGTTTTGTTAGGTGCTTTTCCACCACCCCCAAGTCATTATGAGACTGGTTTGAGACTTTGTGGATTCTTTCTATCTCCTTAATTATAAAAAAATCCAAGACTGCCATTCTATAATATATCTGACAGTTTCATATACCATCATCATGTGCTGAATGCTTACCCTAACCATTCTGGTTCTCTATCTGCTAAATCAAAGAGTAAAACTCTTCTGTTGCTGTAGTATCTAGGAAGTTGCTAGGTAATAAGTATTTTAAATTTCTTATGGAACGATATATTTGTTCTAAATAGAAATCATACAAAATAAAATTTTGTCCCTAATAGAATTTCATATAGAAAGGAAAATATGCATTGAAAAGATAACAAAAGTAAAATATTCAGATGTCCTAAATAAGACTTACCGTAATTTAGAAAATATACTAAAATTGAGTTAAATTTTTTATTTTAAGAACTTTTTTGTGTTTGTTAGTGTATTCCCAGTTGGTGGCATATGAGCAACAATATATTGGTTTAAAACCCCTAAACTAGAGATCCTAGCTTGCACGGAATAGAACAGTGTCAGTATATTTGGAGTAAAATTGGAGTTTGTGCTTTTTGCATACAGGCAAAACCTATTTGTAGCAAATGCAATGTGTGGCTTGGGTATGGCTAAGCTGATGACTAGTTAATTTTTTTATCCTGTTGAAAAACATTATGTGAAATCCATAATTGACCAAAACCATCATAGGCAGTAGAGGTCAATAAAAGAGTTGGCAAAGAAAGCCAGAATAAGGCTGAAGAAAATTGGGGTTTTGATTTATGAGAGGGGATTTCATATTACTAAATAGAGGGTCAAAGGGAGAAGTTGAGATAAGGAAAATTTTGGTCATTAAATTTAAAACATTTGGAAATTAGTTGAAAATAAGGATGCTATTTGTTTAATACCGTACTTAAAAATTAGACCCAAAAGGAAAAAAATGTTATGAATATCTTTATTAACTCAGATAATATATATAATGGGCTTTGATTTATTAAAAAGGATACTGTATTATTAATTAGATGATGGAAGATGGGGGGAAATAGATAATTTTTAGGAAATAGAACAAGATTATACCTAAATAGATAAGATGTGTATTTTGAATATTAGATTCTGTTATGAATTGAGATAAAGGAAACTTTGGTTACCTAAAACCTGGAAATTATAAATATCAAATATTAAATTTGAATATTGATGGGAAACTAAAAATTGGGAAAAACCAATAAGAGGATATTGATTGAATGTAAAGGTCGAATGTAAAAATAATTAAGTTATGTATACGAAAAATTTATTGATAAATGTAATAATACTGTTTTTATTTAGTTGATATAATAAGAACTCTATTAGCTTAAATATGAGATAGTAGATATTAAGGGAAAAAGAGAGGAAATATTTGATGTTGTAGTTTGAGATTTCTACTAAAGATTTTTGTATGTTACTGAACTATTGATTAACCCAGCCACCACGTTGCTTTTTAAATACCTAAATGTAAAATCAGAAAATTAATAAAAATATTATTAAAAAATAATAATAAAAAATCTTGATTTATTGTTTTATAAACAAATAAAGGCTCCCGCTATTACTTCTGTCACGAGCTTTTATGTAGCAGTAATATGAAAAGTAGGGACGTGGTGGCTCAGTGGGTTAGGACGCTGAGCTTGTCGATCAGAAGGTCGGCAGTTTGGCGGGTTGAATTCCCAGTGCCGCGTAACAGAGTGAGCGCGCCTGTTACTCCTCCCAGCTTCTGCCAACCTAGCAGTTCGAAAGCACATAAAAATGCAAGTAGAAAAATAGGGACCACTACGGTGGGAAGGTAACAGTGTTCCGTGCACCTTTGGCATCTAGTCATGACCACGGAGACGTCCTAGGACAAGCGCTGACTCTTCGGCTTTGAAACGGAGATGAGCACCAGCCCCTAGAGTTGGAAACAATTAGCATGCATGTGCGGGGGAACCTTTACCTTTACCTTAATATGAAAATTAATTTACAATGTCTTTCTGTTAAATCAGAAAGATGCATTGATTAGTTTTTGCATGTCAGTTCTAACCATTACAATAATTCTCTGGTTAAATGTATGAAAATAATGTTTCTCTGCATTTCAGCATTAGATCCTTCATAGTACCTGAAAGTGCAACATCTGAAATGTCTGTCCAAGACCATAAAGGTGATGATCAAGAACAACTGTATCATCCTCCTGAAATTATGCAACTTTATGGAATCTCATCAAAAATGGCCCCATTGTTTCAAGAGTCTGGACATAAGTAAGGAATATAAGAATCGGCCACCTAACTTTGTATTATATAATATTAAACACCATCTTACTCTTTGACACAGTGGATCAAGAGTGTTTGGAGATGGTAACACCCCACTGCTTAAAGGAAAGAGTTGTGTATGTCTTGAGTCACTCAGATTCCAGAGTTAACTTAGATGTTTTAGGCATAAATAGAATGGAATAGCTAGACCTTACCAATAGTATTTTCAGAAAAGAATGGCTTACCAGGAAAAATACCTAAAATGTTAATGCTTTTGGAATGCCAATTAAGAGAGTGTTAACTAATATTGAGAAATCTTTAGAAAGTCTTTAGTTTGAAAAAAGCGGGATATTTGCAATTGTTTCCATAATTTAACTGCACAACTAATAAAGTTCTCATTTTTCTCCAGAAAAGGCCATACCCTCTCCAGCAGTGAAGTGAGAAGTGTGATAATCAACTATGTAAAGGCTAATGAGTTGGTTGATAAAATAAACAAAAAGTATGTAAGAAATGAAACCATTGAGGATAGAGATCAGAATATTTGCTTATTGGCTCTATACCAGACATGTCAAACACAAGGCCCGGGGGCCGGATGCGGCCCACGAAGTGGTTTCATGTGGCCCATGAAGCCATCCTGGAAACAGTGAGGGAACGGCCCCCACTGCCTTGGCCCTGGCCCAGAGACCCTCCTTCTGCCAAAGACCCTCAGATCTGTCCCACTCCTGCCCAGGCCCCCATAGGCACCCTTGATGCGAACGATGTAGAGTTGGCCATGCCCACCCAGTAGGCCATATGCACTCTAGCCACGCCCACCCTATAGGCCACACCCACCCTGGCCATACCCACCCGGCCCCTTGAGGGCAACCTCAATGCTGATGCGGCCCTCAATGAAATTGAGTTTGACACCCCTGCTCTATACCATTGGCATGGAATGATTATTACACCGGGATTTTACAAAGTAGCTTTCTGTGCTCATTATATGTTTCTACTTTCAAATCTGAATGTACAGTCCTCCAACTGATTGGTCCCATCCTGGGGCTTTCCTATATCTAGCAATATTAGAATGAGACAGGCATTTTCTGGAAGGCTTATTATTATTATATGATTTATAATCAGAGGTGCTGTTAGTCCTTACTATTACCCATGCACAAACGCATATAAACATACATATAGAGTCAAAAGAGGAATCAGCCTAAAGGCTCTATGTTGCCACAAGCAGACTAGATCCAACCCCTCTTGAATTCTATAAACCTTTATCCAGCACCAAAATAATACAAACCATTAGTTGAGTAGATTCCTGTGCATAGGCATAAGTAGAAATAAATCAATTTAATTGGAACTTCAGATGTGGTCCTGGTCTTTCATGCTTGGCACAGGGCTTGTGAACTTGTACTTTTAATTTAGAAGCTAACTGAATAAGAAAGTCTTTCCTCACGTTTTGACAATAAATGTGATTAATAGGTCTGCAAATCAATAAATTTGTTATTTTTATCATTGCATACACTTTCACCAACAAGCATTCCATAGATTAGTAACTTGTAATCATCTAGTTTATAGTTATCTAATTGATAATTATAACCTTGGCTTGGAAGAAGTCTTTCTATATCTTTTTTTAATTCATCTTTCTAAACTAAAAAAGTAGCTGGCAACTATCTTCTTATTTGTACTTCCCATGAATTTAAACAAACCTGATAAAAATTTAAGTGTTGTACATTGTTGACACTGGCGTAAATCATGATGAAAATGCATTTCTTTTTTATCACAGCTTTGTACAGGTGAATCCAATTTTGTGCGATTGTCTGTTGGACAAAGCAGAGCAAGATGAAATTTCAAGTCTCAAGTGGGATGATCTCCTCAGCAGGTGAGGGGAGACTAGTTCATAGTGATGTTTTATATATTTGATATAGGATCCCCTTATAAAGTATATCTACCTTCCCCAGTCTTGAATCCCCTCTGTTGAGACCATAATTCAAGAATTCCCAATCAGCATGACTAAAAGGTCTGTGATTGCTTTACAAGAAAGAAATGCTTGGCATATTTGTGTCTTGTGGTGTATCTAAGATGATACCCACTGTAAGAGTTACTTCATAGCCAATGACCAGTTAATGGGAAAAGTAGCTGAAATTCTTCACTAGAAGGAAAACAAATCAAAGTGGTTGCACGCGCACACTTTTGAAGCAGCCTTACAAGTTTTGCAAAAGTTGCAGCAGCTTTAATGAAAGAGCTAAGATGCTTCATTCACATTTTATTTTATATAAAACTTCTTGCTTGGATGTTTTGCATACCTCCCAAATTCTGCATGTTGCACTTCTTGTGCAATAGGGACAGTTGGACAACTGTTTGCAAAATAAGATTTTTGTTGCCTAGTTTTTATTTTTTGCCTCTTCACCAGAATAGAAAATAAGAATAGAATAGAACAGAACAGAATAACAGAGTTGGAAGGGACCTTGGAGGTCTTCTAGTCCAGCCCCCTGCTCAGGCAGGAAATCCTATACCATTTCAGACAAATGGCTGTTCAGTCTCTTCTTAAAAACTTCCAGTGTTGGAGCATTCACCACTTCTGGAGGCAGGTTGTTTCACTGATTAATTGTTCTGCCAGAAAATTTCTTTTTAGTTCTAGGTTGCTTCTCTCCATCCATTGCTTCTTGTCCTTCTCTCAGGTACTTTGGAAAATAGCTTGACACCTTCTTCTTTGTGGCAGCCCCTGAGATATTGGAACACTGCTATCATGTCACCCCTCGTCCTTTTCTTCATTAAACTAGACATACCCAATTCCAGCAGCCATTCCTTATATGTTTTAGTCTCCAGTCCCATGATCATCTTTGTTGCCCTTCTCTGCATGCTTTGTTGCTCTTCACTACACTGTTTCTAGAGTCTCAACATCTTTTTTACATCGTGGTGACCAAAACTGGATGCAGTATTCCAAGTGTGGCCTTACCAAGGTGTTGTAAAGTGGTATTAACACTTCACGTAATCTTGATTCTATCCCTCTGTTAAAGCAGCCTAGCACTGTGTTGGCTTTTTTGGCAGCTGCAGCACACACTGCTGGCTCATATTTAAGTGATTGTCCACTAAGACTCCGAGATCCCTCTCACAGTTACTACTATTGAGCGAGTTTCCCAGTGTTTAACCGTGGCAGGTTGGTTTGTTATTACTATAAAATAAACAACCTGCTAAGAGAAATAGTACATTTCATGCCCAGAAATAAGTACTTGTTCTTGCAATATTTTTAATAGCATCAAGCTAGCATTAAATGTTTAATTCTCAGGCTTTGTTTCTTGGTTTACGTATGTACAATGTATGGACTACTCTCAGGGTTCAGCAATCAAGTATTAAATGGATAAATAAATGGATAAATGTAGTTGGCAATTTTGGACATCACGAATGGCTAAAGCCATAAACACTGAAAGATCCATCTTATCAGCTTTTACTAGATAAGCTTACAGTTTCTAATTTACTGGCAGGTGTCTAAACAAACTAGAACCTTTCCATCAGGTAACCTTTTGGGGACAAGAACCTGTTGTGAGAAAAGGAAATATTCTTCCAATTGATGTAACCGTAGCACAGAGATCATCCAATAAAAAGGTAAGAGTCACAACATGAGGACTTCTAAGTAGAAGTCCCAACTGCATTTGTCCAGAATCTATCACTATTAAGAACGTTAATATGCTTGCACAGATCAAGAAATCATTAGTGTCACTCAATGGGTTATAAGTGTCTCTCCCCATATATGCATCCATTCATTTAAGCCACCCAGATGTCATGATAGAGTGCTGCTTTAAATCTGTGAAACTTTTTGAATATTCAGTACTTCTGCATAATTATGACCTAAAAATTATCTGTTCTTCATATAAGTCCTAAAACTAAATAAATTCAAACAAGTTTATAAACCTCTATGCCCCGTTGTATATTTGCTGTCAAATTAGCATTTCTAAAGATAGTTATGTTCTTTTCTAAAGACATGTAAAGTTATGATTAATATGCAGTGAAAAGATTTAAACATCCCTCCCGGGTTGAAATATGCCTACAAAGTAAAGCATATTCACATGAAAGTAATACCCTAAATTCTTAGATACCTATTTAGTGGCAACATTAAAATTAATTTTATAATGCCGGGTTTTTGTTGTTTTTGGCTACTAGGTGACAATAATTAAGAATCTTGAGCTGTATGGTTTGGACCCTCAGGCTGTTGCTAGTACCCTTCAGCAAAAGGTTCAAGCTAGCGCCACTATCGTCGCAATCCCTGGAGCAAAGGACAGATCACAAGTCCAGATACAGGGCAATCAGATCAATCATCTTGCTAAACTGCTGTTAGGTAAGTATCTTTGGTATGCTATAATAGTATTCATAAGTCACCCTCTTTGGAGGAAGGTGGATTCCTGATGACTTCATAGATAGTTCCATGTGGTTTTCTTGGTAGCACCTCAGAACTAGTTTGCCATTGTCCCCTTCTTTTATTTTTACTTTCCAATCTAATAATTAACCCTGGGAAGTCCCCTAAGGATTCCCATCCAAATACTAATGCAACCCACTTTGCTTGTGAGTCCAAGCAAAGTTGCTCAGGTGCTGCCACCTGCTGAAGACACTGAGAATATATTATCAACTTGCCTGCATTTATTTTTGTTCCTATTAGTGGCATCAGAACACAAAACAAAATATATCAAAGGGACATTCACTTTTACTTTTGATCGGAGTGGAAACACATGAATGTTTTTAGCAAGCGGTGATTCCAAAACTAGTTCTGATGCCACTAATAGAAACTTCTTTGCCAGTATATATACCAGTTTGCCACCTTTCTAGTGAACAGCACATTTGTACAGTGCTACAAATTACAGCTGGGTGATTCAATTTCTCAACACTTTAAAGCTGTGTTTCTCAACCTCCCCAACTTTTAAGATGTGTGGACAGGTTGCTGGGTATGAGATCTTGGGAGTTGAAGTCCACCCATCTTAAAAGTTGCTGAATTTAGAAACACTGCTTTATAGTATTCACAAAAATTATTCCAAGTACATATATATTCTACAAAATAAAATGGAATGGCTATTATACACATCATTAGTCCTTTTTATAGTGCTGTGGCAGGTAATCTCTAGATATTGTTGAACTAGTTTCCAATGTCTCTCACCACTGATGGCAACATCTAAGAATCATGATATGATTTCAGATTTTCAGGACGTTTAAAAAGTCTTAGTAAGTTTACGATTGCTTTTTATATATATACCTTGTATTTAGCTCTGGGAAGTCGGGGGGGAGGGGGGAGAGGTAGGGGGGGGAGAAGGGAGGGGGAGGGGGGTTTCAAAGGAAAATTGTATGTTAAAACTTTTCAATAAAAAAAAAAGTCTTAGTAAGCTGCAGCTTCTATTGTGTTGTGAATACTTTGATGCTAAATGTTAAGTGACTAATATTAATATTTGATTCTGTTGCAGAGGACTACCAGATACCTTACAGTTATATCCAGGGTCTTAAGAAAGCACCAAAGACGGGGCGGAAGAAATAGCCAAGCCTGTACCTCAGATTCAGAGTATGTTATAAATATCTTATTCAGTGGAACTGAATCCGAATGCCTTATAAACAAACTATTTTTATTTAATAATTAAAAATAAAGACTTTTCCCAGATAACTTTGAGGGGATTTTTTCCAACCTATCTTTTTATTTATAACTCAGCTTTTATCAGAATAAGATACTAAAACTAAAAGCTAACTTTGCATACTGGTTATTCAAAATGCTCATAGTATCATATAATCAGAATAGAACTCTATGATATCAACAATATAATTAATCCACTTAATAGCTATTTATTTCGAACTGTTTCTACTGAATAAGGATGATAGGAATTTGTACTTTATTCCTGCACCTAGTGCATGGAATGGAATGGAATATTCCTTATTGGCCAAGTGTGTGACAGGACACACAAGGAATTTGTCTCTGGTGCATAAGTATACATACAAACAAGTGATAAGTCATAGATCATAAATCATGCAACACAATCATAAATCATAAGATACAAACAAGTGCTAAATCATAAGATACCAGTAGGAGAAGGTAGTAGGAAAGATGAGAAGATGAGAAGTTTGCTACAAGGAAAACTGAAAAGATGAGTCAAGAAAATACCAAGATGGCCAACCTTTTCATTGGAAAAGCCTAGAGTTAACTTTTTAGAAGTTGATGGCTGCAAATGGGTAGACCCGCTCAGGTATATAAACAGGGATAGTTTTAAAAAAGCAGTAATCAGGAATTTTTTTAAAAAAAAATTGTGAAATGCCTATTATAGAGCTTTCACAATAGTTTTCATGTGTTTTCAAGCTCAGCCAGTTTTTACAGGTTATAGTTTGAAAGGCTACCAAGGACTGCAAAGAGTGGAGTCATAGAGTGCAGAAATGTCCCTTGCCTTAAAATGTTTCATAGCTTTATATCCCACTGTTCCTCAGGGGTGTCAAACTGCGGGCCGGATGCGTCACACCAAAACCGCACCCACCCCAATGCCTGCAATGGGAAAAAAGTCACAATACATCGCGACATGTCACATGACGTTGCGAGTTTGACACCTGTGCTCTAGGTGCTCAAGCTGTTTCCCACAAGAGCTGGGAAGTAGCTAAACCTGAGAATGTGATTGGCCTGACTTGCATGGATGACTTGAAATTGGATTTCCTCAATTTAGCACTTTAACTGAATCTTACCAGCTTTTAGACCATTATTTTCTCTCTCTCCTTCATGGCTGCGGAATAGCTCTGTGGAATCACATGCAGTGGATGCAGTATGGACTCAGAGGCAATTTGGTCTGTGCATTGACGATGATCTAAATTGTGTGGTTTATTGGAATGTGTTTGTTGCTCACATAGAGGTAGATGAAATGCTTGAATATATAGGATAAATCAAAAGGAAATGGTACCAGTAAAGCTACATAGAAAAATAAAGTCTGAAAGATTTCTGTTGGTAATCACACTGGGAGAGAGGAAGTTCAGGATAGAATGGTGAGTCAGTGAGGTAGAAAATTATATCTCTGTTAAAATTAAAATATAACATTACTGATGCTTCATGAACCCAACACAAAAGAGTTAGGGAACAACTCTTTATTATCCGACATCCTTTATTTTTAATAGTTTCTTACACAGTTTGCATCATGTAACCAAATTGAGAAGGAACTTTAAAAAAAGTCAGATGGTGACATTAAAAAAAGTCACAGGGCTGAAACAGTAGTAAAAATAAGTTACAGCTTTGCAAAAATGTATTCACTTTGCCCACATAAAAGCTTTCACTAATTTCATTCTATACAGACTGTGTATATGTTTGTAGCTGACTATTCTGAACAAAAATACACACACACACTCACACACACAAACAGATGCAAGCAACATAATATACTAATAAACAAAGGCACTGCTAGCAGTAGTCTGCGCTTTTTAAGTAGGGGCCTCCACACCTAAGGCTTCTGTTCTACCACAGATCAAATGGCTCTGCATTTTCTCCCAATCTAAGCATCATCTTTTTTTTCCTCAGCTTAATGCCCCTAGCTATATAATATTTTTAAAGGAAAAAAAACCTACCTGCCTATATACAGGAGGCTTAGTCAGCAGCATTAACGTCAATTGCATAAGAAGCCATGCCTTCTACAGAAATGTTCAAGACATGCCAAACAGCAGGAAACAGTTTTCCTCCCTCTTTGATGAAAATAAAATAGAATATATAATATCCCTCTTGGAGAGAAGATCTTTAACGACTTAACAAAACTAACTTCACTCTTCCTTTTCTCTGACTATGCAGACACAAAAAAACCTCCTGGGGTTTCACATTTTTTGTTTCATCAACCATTTCTGCAGTCCTGAGGAAGTTAGTGTGTAGCTTTGCTTCAGCATGAACTTAAGTTAAATTTGCTCCTTGCTTTTCCTGTTTGATTGATTTCTTTTAATTGCAAGATACACCTCTACACATCTTTTTCCCTTCATATTCCCTCCTCCCCACCCCCACATGCTTAAAGAATCTTCAAAGAAGGCTTTGTCGGGTTCTGACAACTGATTAACTCTTGGCCTAATAAAATTAGAGTCTTGATACTGGCTTAATTATCAAATTAATGTAAGAGGAATGATCCTGTTTGTTTTAAACAACAGGCTAGTATTTGCAAAGCAGGACAAAGGGAGCCTCAAGTTTGCTCAGTCATCTGAGTCAAGACATTTGCAAGCTGCACTAAATGGCTCCTGCATGCTTAAGCTAGCCCTCAAAGGGGAAATACATGAAACCTAGTTTGACTCAATGAACTCTGTTTGAAAACATCCTCAGAAAAGGGTGGGGCAGGAGAAAAAAATGAAGGAATCATTTGTCTCCATCCAACCTTATAAACAGAAGAATAAAGAATGCCTCATGTCCTACATCATCTAGCAAACTGCAGCCAGTCACACCAGCCACTCCAGTGCGAGACAATCCAATACATTTGTAAGCTGTGCCTGAATATCCCAAGGATATTGACATATTTGTTCCCAGTTTATCCATCCCTATCGTGAGTGTATAATTCAGAGTCGGCTTCCAAATGCACGAGATCATCTTGCAGAAGTTGTTCCCATACACCTGCAATTACATCAGAGGCACAGCGTCAAACAGGAAATTCTATGTAAGTACAGGAGCTTAGATAACAATGCCCATGTTTTTAAGCGCATTGCCCATTTCTCATATTATTTGTTCTATTGTCACATTTACTTTTTAATTCTCCAGTTCAGATTTCAAAAACAGAAACAGAAGAGAGTCAGCTATTTGGAACTTACACCTTTAATCAGGTGGCATGACCCTGCAAGGTGAAAGAGCCAGTAAGCTGAGCAGTTGCAAATTGCTACTCATTTTCTACTACATGAACGTCAGTAGCACCCAAGAGAATTTCCTTTCAGAGGCTTCACATAAATTCTAGGATAATAGGTAACCAATGCTTCCAACATATATTAATAAAGGCAAATATAACAATCACCTGCCAAAGCCTTCAGAACTGGTTCTGCATTAGGGCAAAGGGGGTTCCAACAGTAGGGCTATGCAAAGCCCTGATATCAGAATCCTAAAATCCTAACATCAGAGGGATTTTTCCCCCCAAGAAATGTACTCTTTCTCATGTCCACAGCCATTCCTGAAGTCATGCTGATATTCTGCCACTTCCTTGGCAATTGCTCAGTTCATTTTTCTTGTGCAACAACAGGTTTGGCATATCGTGTGTCTCACTTAGACTAAAGTTGTTCTGTTTGCTGATGGTTATGTGGATGAATTGACCACAGAGAACACATTTATACTATACATGTCTACTGCACGTAACACAAATCCACAGGTGAGGTATCAGGATGGCAGGAAGGGGAGACAGCCATTTCAGTCCAGCCTTAACATTTGTACAATAAACCAACCAATAAAGTAGACATTCAGCATCATTGCAGAGTTTCCTGGCAGTACGACCATGGAGAAGGAAAAGCAGCCACCGCTTCTGGTACTAGAGGGTCAGTTTCCCTTTCTGTAACTACCAGTTTCTAAGCAAAGCTTGGGTTACAACCAAACTGAAAAGTGTCCTGAGAAAGAAAAAGTTGTTCGGTTTTGTTTTTATTTCTTTTAAATATATTTAATTATTTATTTAGGCTCTAAAACTGAGTTTGTTGCTAGTCATATTTGGTTATCCGGGCTTCCCATTTGCTTCTTTCAAGGCTTCTTGCAGTCTCTGTTTAAATTTGCTGTATTTTTTTTGTACTTGCTGTATTTTGTCTTTTTCTTCTCTTTCTAGTATTAGTAAAAAATTCTGTAGCTCTGGAATAGAGAAGTCGTCCCACTAAGGAAGTAAAAAGACAGAGAGGCTTTAAATGGACAGGGGGAAAATGCTATTGTAACCTGTGAAAGACGTCAGTTGCAACAAATTTAATTTGCCAGAAGAAAACCCCATCCCAAAATAATGAATCCTTTGTAATCCTATTTTCCCTCAAGTCATGAGCTTGCTACTCTGAAACTTTCAGGATAAATAACAAACTACCTGTAGGAAAGATTATACACATTATAGTTTTCTAGCTTTCAACCATAAAAAGGCCCATATCTGCAAAGGGTGATTTTCTAGAATATAGTTTTTTGTTTTATCATCATTTGTGGCTGAAATTCAAAGGCGGTATAGACAGTTGGGTTTAGTTTAAAATAAATAAATAATAAATAAACCTTTATTGTCAAAGTACAACATGTGTACATTGAGATTAGCTGAGCCTCCCACCGTGTGTTCTCTCTCTCTCTCTCTCTCTCTCTCTCTCTCTCTCTCTCTCCCTCTCTCTCTCCCTCCCTCCCTCCCTCCCTCCCCCCCCCCCCCCTCTCTCTCTCTCTCTCTCTGATGGTGGCAAGACAAAGACAAATTACCAAACAATTATTCTGAGTAAAAGCTCAGAAACCCAGAAGCTTTCTAGGAAATAAAAGTTCATTCCTTTCATCATCACCCATGCTGTTACAGTTACCTTAAAAGAATTTATCCTTTACGAACTTTGGAAGACTGGGTTATTTTCAGTTTAAAAATTCTCCCTATAATTCAGAGTTTGGGCCTTTATTTCTTAGGCTGTTAACTTCAAAAACACAGAAAAATGTCTTCCTTGGTGCCTGGTTAATCAGTCTTGTGACACCTGATCATTTAGGTGATCAGGTGTCACAAGACAAAATAATCTTCCTGCAGAGGTCTGTATAATTAAATTTTATTAATCATGTTTAATATTTAAAAGGGGTAATTAAATGAGACATGAAATGCCCTTTGCTTCTGTATTTGCCTCAATATTACACTTATTATAGAGCACAAGTATCTAGTTATGTTTATTATAAGAACCAATAAGATGGGGCATTTGCTTTTTCCACCCACTCAGATCCTCTTCTAGAGATTCAAATCACTGTTCGTGTAATGTGATTCTATTTTTGTGTGTCTTTCTTTGCAATTTAGGAAAAATAACAAAATCACGCAGCAATCAGACCTACCTCAACTTCTCCCGTTTCATTTTCCTTCAACACAAAATTCAGAATTTCCGTGTCAGGGCCTGCTAGGAGCCGGAGGTACAGAGGACATTCTGTGACTGGAAGCTTCTGGGAAAGAACTGCAAAAGATAAGCCAATGAAAGTCACCTTTGAAAAGAAAATGCAAATTTCTTCAGATTTGCACATGTAATTATATCCAGCCCTATGCACAGAGCCTCTAGCTGAATGGATAGAAAAGGCTACCACTGCTTCTCCTTAAGAATCTTCAGTTCTTCCTTCCTTTACAGCAATTTTAAACATTTATTATTTGTTCTTCAAAACTGGACATAAAAACTGAAAACCGTCATAGGGAAGTTGCAAGTTAAAAATATTGCAGAGGTATCTAGTGGAGAACCAGGAGGTTCAGTCCTAGGCCCTGTGTATCCTTTATTTTTTTAACAGGATGAAGAAATGTAAGGAATGCTTACTAATGTACAGATAGCAGAAATGTGGATGGGATATTTAATGCTCTAGATAACAGAAATAAGATTTAAAGTAATATTTATAGGTTAGAGAAGTGAACAGATAATAACTATAAACACGTAAATTTTTCTCCAGATACCATCCCAAAATGAGAAAATTCTATATTCTCTTCATTTTGGTACATTAAGTTCAAAATGCAACATGGAGAAAACCAATTTAAGCTGATTTTAAATATAAGAAAATTATATTTAATTCCAAGAAAAGTGAAACACGATTCCCATTCATGTTTCTACCAAAGACTATGAAAGTAGACTTGAAAATTTTGATCTTACATTTGGATGTTGTAAATGCTGTGAACAAAACGGAAATAGACATTCTACAAGAGGTCCCTAAAACATCGTTTTTAAGGCTCTTCCTATGTAACTTTCCAACAGATTTATTATTATTTTTTATTCCATGGTTACTGAAGTTTATTCTGCCCAGAGCTAAGATAGTTAAAAAAAAGCTTGATTGGATTAACATTTCTCTTTACTTTCTGCTTGCTCATCTTTTGTTTTTCTTTCCAAAAAAACCTAATCTTATTCTAATGTTTGTATTTATTATTGTATTTATTATTTTAAGAATTTCAAGTTTTATTGTATGATTTTACTTAGTACTGATTTGATTGCTCATTGTTTGTCTGGTTTGGGCTCCTCTGCTATAGAGGAGACTGCTGGCACCAAAGATAATGAAAAACTGGCAGACTTGTTAGGGAGCAGAGCAGAAGCAACACCTATGGCAGACTGCACAGGTGGACCACTTGCATAAATTGTCACTTCCAGGGCAGGCAGCTCTTTGCAGCATTTATTCTGTATCTTTCTCACCTTGACCATCTTTCTGCATCTGTTTGAAAAGTGCAAATTTCTGTGGGTTGTCCACCACCATAAATTTCTTCAGAAGTCCCTGGATCACCTCACTCACAGTTGTTGTGCTGCTGATATGTAATTGTTTGACGGCATCCAAGGGCAGATAGAATGATGTTCTTTTCTCTGTCATGTTAGCTAAGTTGACTTCCTTGAGAGCATCATGAATAGATGGTGGCCTAATCCCTGCCGGGACTGTCACAGGACGCCTTAGTTTTAGGTGCACTTTGATGAAACCTGTGTAAGTGCCATCGTCATTCTGGGGTTTGGGGAAAAATGAGGAAAAAAATAGTTAAAGGCAGATTATCTTTTCTTTGATCTCTATTTCCTAAATGACTTGGAAGAAGCAATTCAGATTATTTTTCTGAAGAAAATCTGAACGTTTTTGCAATCGAGCGACTTCTAAAACTAACAAACTCCAGCTATGCAATACCCTGGAAGCCCCACATATGATGACATATATCCACTTTCTGAAACATTTTCACAGATACTCTCTGGCTGTTCCAAGCAGCTTTAATGTGTTACAGAATGAAGAATAAAAATAGCCATTCTAACTACCACTTTAGCTCTTTAAAAATGTATACATAACATCCCCGTCTTTAATACTGCTGTTCTGAAGTTAAGAGGTGTCTCCTAAGAATGGGAAATTACTTTATTTCCTTATTCTCTTTATTTTAAATGGAAAGTCTATTATCAGATTGAGGGACAACCTTGGCAGTAACACAGAAAACCAGATTAAAACTGCTGGACTAAATCTCTTTTTATGAATGGGAAAACTTGTTAGTACTACTTCATTCAGCCTAAGTCTGTACCAAGACATACCCAGTTTCATCACTCTTTTCTAATTAAAACTTTTCATTGATTGAATCCATTCATGTTGATACTTGGAGAAGATCCACTAAAATCAGTGTGATTTTCTGGTTTTAATACATGAACTACAATTCTAAAGCTTGGTCCAGCCATAGTTTTTGATTCCTCTGAGTACCATTTTTTAATTTTCTTCTTAGAATCAAGATTTGAATACTTGGTTCATTTATTTCACTTGCTCCAGTTGTTTCAGCACTACATTGTTTTTACAGCTGACTTTTTTGGAGGTGATGCGCAAAGGAATGCAGTCCTTTTACCTTATCACTGTTTCAGGAGCTGGCAACTCTAGAGGGACAGCAAGGTCAAGCCACAGAATTCCAGTGACTGGGAGAGTCAGTGTCAATGATTTGTACTTGCAAGTCTGCTATTTGGCAGCAGTGTCCTTATAATTCTTCTTTGGGGTATTTTAAGCTTTATGGCATTGTTTCCTTTAGAAAGACAGAATGCAAGTATTTAAATCAGGGCTCTTCAAATTTGGCCCTTTTATGATTTGTGGAAGAGCCCTGATTTAAATATAATTATATAATTGGTTTATCCAATTAATTTGAAAGTTGTCCAAGATACTGTGGATTGAATGAAAAACAGTATCCCCACCTCCCGAAATGGATTTGTTTATGATGGTCCTTATACATACTGAGGGGAAAAAACATAAGAATGCACACTAAAGGGGAATTTACCAAGCTCTCTGCACTTTGGCTGATACCTATTCTGTGCTGGAAAAATGTTCTTCCATAAATGCAACTGAGATAGATGTCAAACCACTTTGCGAAGTAATGGGTGGGATTTGTCTCAACTCAATTATCTAGAATAATACAGGTACATCTATTTCTGGAAAATCATTAGCTGATACTCAGAGAACATTTGTAGACTACAGAATGTTTCCAAGATTCAGATTAACTACAAAACAGTCATCCCACAGCTACTATATGGCTCAAATCATTTAAATAGCAGCTTGAGCAAAGTTCAGCTGATAGAGATACCTCTGAAACCAGGGGTGTCAAACTGCCAGTCCACGGGCCAGATGCATCATAGCGAAACCACGCCCACCCCATTGCCGACAATGGCAAAAAGTTGCTTTTTAGGAATTGTGTAAGCCATGCAATGCAGTGTCCTAGTATAAAGAGAAGTGGGTGCAAGGAACCCAGGAAAGCCAGGCTAAAAAAACTCATTGGATGAGTTCCTCATTAAGGTGGTCTCCTGCTATGCTCTGTTGCAGACTAGCAGAAACCTATCCAAAGGTCCATATGGAATATACATCTTATAAGGGATCCATGAAATAACAGAAAATCCAAATGCAAATCATGCAAACACCCAATGTGGTCCTAACGCTCATCATATGACTGAAGGTGCCAGATGAGAAGGGAGGAAAGATGTGAGAAAAGCTGTTTTTGACAATCATTTACTTAATAGTCACACATAAAACACCAGCATTTTTACTTTAGATAGTTCAGCTGGTCTGGCCATTCTTCTTATCAAAGTTCAGAAAGTAAACATTAGGTCTGTGCAACACTTCATATTTGAAGGCAAAATGTGGTTCAAAAGCTGCAAGGACATACACAGCACTCCTTAAAGCTATCACACTTTTTCATGATATTCTACAGCTGGTCCTGCAACTACAGGATGATCCCAGGAAAAGAGGCATTTGGTTGAAGAAGAAATTGCAAATATATGCTGCATGCATAATTTGTTTTGCCTTTGAATCCAAATTGTTGCACATCCTAGTAAACACAGCCATTCTTGTTATAAAGGTAAAGGTTCCCCCACACATGCGTGCTAGTCGTTTCCGACTCTAGGGGCCGGTGCTCATCTCCGTTTCAAATCCGAAGAGCCAGCGTTTGTCCAAGGACGTCTTCCATGGTCATGTGGCTAGACGCCAAAGGCGCACAGAATGCTGTTACCTTCCCATCGCAATGGTCCCTATTTTTCTACTTGCATTTTTACGTGCTTTCGAATTGCTAGGTTGGCAGAAGCTGGGACGAGTAACAGGTGCTCACTCTGTTACGCGGCACTTGGGATTCAACCCGCCAAACTGCCGACCTTCTGATCGACAAGCTCAGCGTCCTAACCCATAAGCCACTGCGTCCCTTCTTTTTATAGACAATGCCAATTAACAGAAGACAGGATTTGTTGTTTCAATTATTAAAGATGGGGATGTCCACCTTTTACTGTAGCTCCTAGAGTAATAGACAGATTGGTTCCCCCAGAACTTAAGCAAGCTTCCCATCATAAATGCTGAAAGGGAAAATAGTTTTAAGAGCCACCACAACAAAAGTAGGAAATATCCAAAATTGCAATACCAACCAACTTCATCAGCAAACAATTGTTGACTTTGGCGTTGTAATTGCTAATCATTTCTTTCAGTTCTTGGATAGTAGGTGGTTTAGGTTTTGCTTCTTCCACTGTCTTTGTTACATTCTAAAACAAAAGATAACAAACAACTAATCAAGGTGAGAAGCAATCTGGAATTAAAAAGAAACTTTCTAATAGTGAGAACAATTAACCAGTGGAACAGCTTGCCTTCAGACGTTGTGGGTGCTTCATCACTAGAGGTTTTGAAGAAAAGACTTGTCTGAAATGGTATAGGTTCCCCTACTTGAGCAGTGGGCTGGACTAGAAGACCTCCAAGCTCCCTTCCTGCTCTATTCTGGTTCTGATTCTGAATACTGAGAAAGGCAAACTTGGTAGAAGATGATATAATAAGTTTAATAACAAACCATAAGCAAGCCTAACTTAAGAATCTGCTCACACCAACACATATTTTACTAAGCTAATATCTGATCTTCAGAATAATGCAGTATACTCCATTGCAGCTGTAAGATGACATTGGAGCAAGGTGACAACCATTTGACAGCCAGGAGCTATATATTATGTCGTTCTGCAAGGGCCACCATGAACTGTAAATTTTGCTGTCTGACTGTAATGACTTTCTTTTCTTTTTACAAAAGGTATGTTGAGGCTATGTTTGCCTTAAACAAATTGTTTCACTTATTGCCAAAAATCATCAAGGACTCATATCTTGATTTAATGCCAATTTGTTCTTTTAATAGTGCAATTTTAGGGAATTCTGGAAACATTTTGGAAGACTTCTGCACTGGAGACAATTCATAAACAAATATGATAGCTTCTGTAAGTCTCAGGTCTCTGATGTACAATCTTCTGAAGTTGTTGGGGAAATCATATTTTGGAGAAGAAGTAGGCACTTTGTATGACAGAGCACCCAGAGTATATGCAGAAGATCCACTGCTATTAATTGTAGCTAAAAAGTAGCTTTGAGAACCTATTCCTAAATTACTGCAAAGTACTGCCTAGTTGAGCAGATATGTTCAATGGACAAATTGACACAATGGATACTTAATTCAAAATCAATTTACCGTTGCTTATTCTAAGCCGTTTGTACAGTATTGTTTACGGTTTTAGGTTTGGTCATATATTCTTAGGACTTTCTGACAACTATGATGACTAAGAACATTACTATAAAATGTACAGTGCTCAGTGCTTCTAGATTCATTATGAATAATATTCTGCACACTAGGCCAGTCAGAAACTTTATTTCAGATTGTCTGCCACTAAGCCAGTCACAATCATGCGGCAGATGTTTAAGTCCTCCCCAGATGAGATTAACTGCTATGTTGTAAAAAAAAAAGCATATCCTAACCAGGTATGTAACAGTTGATACAATGTGCCACTAAACGTCCCCAATAGAGGTTCAAATAGAGCCAAGAATTCTCACTGCTGCTTATTTAACCGAAAAGATTCCTAACTTTTTCTGTCCTCCAGTTTCCACCTCCCTTTCCACCAACAAGCTTACTCCTTTGCAAATAATCACAAAAGAAAATGTACATGCAGTGTTTATGTGCAGTAGTAAACTAATCAAATGCAAGAGGAAATACACTAATTTCATTAGATCATCATAACCTAAAAATCAATATTATCAGATATGAGCAGATTAAGTGCATTACCACTATTCCCTTGTGTTTCTAAAAAACAAATTGTAACAAATTGCTGAGCTTTGGTATGGGAGAAATACTATATCTTATCCATTCCTAAGTGCACAATTTGTCAAAATCCTTTTAGGATTCTTTTGGTTGGTAAATGTTAAGCTTTGATCCGATCCTTCACCCTTTTGAAAAGGATTTCTATGTTGTAAACCAAAAGATTCCCAAAGATCAGATGTGATCAAATCACATTATCTGAATATAGCTGACTATTGTTTATTTGTTGTTCTAAAGCAAGTTGTGAGGTTTTTATCTATATCAGAATGACACAAGTGTTAAAATTGTAGAATAAAAATTATCTTCTTTTTGCTTCCAAAATAATATCCTCACCGAAATGCAGGAATTGAAAAGAAAAACCATGCACAAGGGCTTCAATACCCATCACCACATATACTTCAGAACAGTTCTCCCCAACCATGTGCCTTCCAATTGTGTTAAAACTACAACTATACACTCAGCACTGAGTAAGAAAGCCATCGTATGAGAATTTCAAACACTTTTGAAAATTATCAGCTTGGGGAAAGCTGTTTTAAAGCAGGAACAAATGAGGCGGCCAGTTGCACAGGTGCTATTCACTCTGACCCCTAATTATATGCCTTCAGCCCTCATCAAATGTGTAGCTGAATGCATGAATTGTGCTCCTTGGAAAGGTCTCCGAGATTATGTCAGGTGGTAGATAAAAACAAAACCAATCCCCATCGTTGCTTGAATCAAGCTAGGGAAAAGTTTTAACGGTTAAAATAAATTTTTGCTTGAACAGTATGATCCAAAGCATTATATTACACTAGCTGGAAACCACCAGAAAGCATTTTGTGGGGCATACATAATGCTAAGCACCTTTTTTTGTGGCCCCAGAGTGCTTCCCCTCAAATCAAGAGTATAATTCCCAACTATTTCAAAACAGGTAAGATGGATCAAGTCTTAGCACATCTGAAGCAGCAAAAAAAAAAATAAAATAAAATAAACCAATGATGAAAAATATTATTAAAAATATTATTTTAAAAATTGCAGTCTCTGACCACAGAATGAATACTAAACTCTTGCCTCAAAGAATAAGATCTTGAACTTACTGAACTTAAAACCCAGCATTAACCAGAAATGGTACATGCAAGAAGAGAAAAAAATTACTCAAGCCCAACTTCATTCTTTTTAAAAAGCATATAAAGACAAATGATCTTTTTTTGAATGTCAAACTTCAGATTCAAGTTGTGGATGCAAACTCCTTTATCAGGAGGCACTCATGGAGTCCTGGGAACTGCACATTTCTGAAGAAGGGCTTTAGAAGGAAGTAATGTTTCTCAAAGGAAGCAGTTACTCCACATTTGGGATATATTTCTGCAGTATATCCAAAACAATCCAAATTCACATCCAATCCTTGACCACTTTGATCAAAAGGATCATCAATAGGTGTATATATATATATGTGTGTGTGTTTTGCTCTCATTTCTCTTCAACCTCTTTGCACACAGTTGCACTGATTGAAGATGAGTTGCATTTCCCCTAATATATATATATTTGCACTGTGTGCAAAGAGGTTGAAGAGAAATGAGAGCAAAACAGATATACGTAGATGTAACAGATACAGCACATTTAACTGGGAATTTAAAAGCAAAGTTTATATAAAAGTACAACAGCATTTCCTTGTTAAAGAACAAATCAGTACTGATTATTGGAAAGCTAAAAAATAACTTAGCATATAATTTTGACTTTTGACCTGACTGCAAGATCAGAGAGAGTGATAAGTAATTATTCAATAAGGTGTGATTCTTTCTGTTGACTTTGATATCTTGTAAGTCTTAAAATAATTCATCAGAATGAAAGAAAGGCCTTAAAATCCACACTTCCTTAGAAATAATCCTAACCCTAACCCTTCCAATATAGAAAGTATATCAAATGGAGAAGAATAACAAAAAAATGAAGCAATTGCTTCTCCTGTAATTAACCTGTTCTTAAGTTCAAGCCCTAAGAATGTTAGCTGGGCATCACTTACTCATTAAATAGGGCATAATTTTGGAGCAGGAGTTCATACTATTGGGCTGTAGTATTCATTGCAATATGATTTAAATATGGGGTTGGCAACCTGAAGACACCTATTTTAAAATTTAACATTCATAATCATTGACAATTCTGGCTGGGACTGATCGAAGCTGAAGAGGCATGAAAGTAGCATGGTGATATCATGAAACAGGATAGAAACAGGACTTAGGTCTGTTTTTTTTTTCCAATTGTTGGTTTATTTATTGTACTAGGCTTATGAGCTTTTTCAGGCATGGCTGGCTGAACAGCTTTATGGACCTCCAAAACAGTAAGTAATGTTTAAGTAGTAGCAGAGCAATACTTTTACTAAACATGAATATGTTGGAGAAGTCAACCATACTGACATTTCCTTCTTTCACTAGAAGCACATAGTTAGAATTTTCTATATATTTTAATGAAAATCAGTTTGGTATAGTGGTTAATGCATCATGCTACAAACTGGGAGACCTTGAGTTCTAGTCCCACCTTAGGCACAAAGCCAGCTGAATGATCTTGGGCTACTCACTTTCTCTCAACCCTAGGAAGGAGATAATGGCAAACCACTTATGAAAAACTTTACCAAGAAACCTCAGGGATTTGTCCAGGCAGTTTCTGCATCTGCTCTGAACCTAATTTAAATACAACTATGTATTCTAAAATTGAGAAATGTTAGCAAAAGTTCTTTAACAAACCATAATGCAACATAATACTACAGCTCAGTTCACATACAGAAAAAGGAGGTAAGGTGGTATAGAAAATTGGAGTGTTACCTTGAAATAAAGTGAGCTGATGCAAATTTTAACTATTAGATCAGTGTTGAAGTATGCATAAGATTGTTTTGCTTTATAATACAAGGGAATAATTGAGCAGTTAATATACACTTCAATTTCTTCTCTCTGGGCTTCCAAATATACTATTATATTCTTCAGTTGAATAAATATGAGTTTTAGTAGTTCTGGCATTGTTCTCTAGGGGGTCATTTAACAAGGTATCTTGCATGTGAAGTGGAATTAATTTATTCTTATTACACCTCTTTGTTTACTGACAGATGGTTCCACTGTTTCATTGTTAGCAAACAATGTTAAAGTAAAAATGACATGCTTTATAAACTCAGCCATTAACCAACAAGGGCATAACTATTACTCTGTTTATTTAGGATTTGCCAGCAAACTACAGACTACAACAGAAACATATCATGTCCAATTCCCCCATCCAAAATCAAAATAGGGTAGGAGTAGAGTAGAGTAGAGTAGAGTAGAGTAGAGTAGAGTAGAATAGAATAGAATAGAATAGAATAGAATAGAATAGAATAGAATAGAATAGAATAGAATAGAATAGAATAGAATAGAATAGAATCCAAAGTCTACCATAGTTATCTAGAGCCTGCTGCCTAAGTTCAGAGCAGATACTGCCATGTATATAGCTCTAAAAATTAAGATGGGGGGGGGGTTTACTGACAAGATAAAGATACAGAACTCAGATATTCCCAGAATCCTTATTGTTTGTGACAAACAGCATCAGTCTTACCAAAAGTGCAGAAAAATCCTAACATAGTAACACATTTGGTTGTTCTATTACAAGAGGGTAAAAGAAGCCTATTGTATATATTGACTGACTTTATTCACTAAGATATGATACTTTGTTTCCTTAATGGAAAATACAGCGGCTAAAGGATATGCTAGCTACCTTAAATGAGTTTGTTTCATCCATTATCCCTAGCTTTTCTAGATATTTAGGTCAACTGGAATGCAAAACTGTAAAGAATTCTAAAACTTCTTTAATCTTATCTCAAATAAAACAGGAAATCCTGCAATCTTTTAAGGGTGACAGCTTTCTTCTAAACTGAACCATTGTACCACTTTTAGGATATGGCAATATCCGAGTACCACCTACACCACCGCCTAGCAAGGTGTCAAAAACTTGATGACCAAAAAAAAAAGGAAAAAAGTGCTAAAGTACATGTAGTCTTCACAACAGTTTGCTTAGTAAGTGAAAAAAGTGACTTATGGCCATTTATCACACTTATGACCATTTCAGCATTCCTAGGATCATGTGATTTACATTCAGGTGCTTGGCAACTGATTCATATTTATGATGTCTGCAGTGTCTCAAGATCATGTGATTCCCTTTTGCAACCTTTTGACAAGCAAAGTCAATGGGGAAACCAGATTCACTTAACAACTTTTTATATCAGGGGTGTCAAACTCAATTTCATTGAGGGCCACATTAGCACTGTGGTTACCATCAAGGGGAGGGGGTTATTTCCTTCCTTTTTCCCTCCCTCCTTGCCTTCCTTCTTTCCTTCCTTCCTTCCTTCCTTCCCTCATTTCCCTGCCTCTCATTCCCATCTCCTTCCTTCCTTCCTTCTTTCCTTCCTTCCTTCCTTCCTTCCTTCCTTCCTTCCTTCCTTCCTTCCTTCCTTCCTCCCCTCATTTCCCTGCCTCTCATTCCCATCTCCTTCCTTCCTTCCTTCCTTCCTTCCTTCCTTCCTTCCTCCCCTCATTTCCCTGCCTCTCATTCCCATCTCCTTCCTTCCTTCTTTCCTTCCTTCCTTCCTTCCTTCCTTCCTTCCTTCCTTCCTTCCTCCCCTCATTTCCCTGCCTCTCATTCCCATCTCCTTCCTTCCTTCCTTCCTTCCTTCCTTCCTTCCTTCCTTCCTTCCTTCCTTCCTTCCTTCCTCCCCTCATTTCCCTGCCTCTCATTCCCATCTCCTTCCTTCCTTCTTTCCTTCCTTCCTTCCTTCCTTCCTTCCTCCCCTCATTTCCCTGCCTCTCATTCCCATCTCCTTCCTTCCTTCCTTCTTTCCTTCCTTCCTTCCTTCCTTCCTTCCTTCCTTCCTCCCCTCATTTCCCTGCCTCTCATTCCCATCTCCTTCCTTCCTTCCTTCCTTCCTTCCTTCCTTCCTTCCTTCCTTCCTTCCTTCCTCCCCTCATTTCCCTGCCTCTCATTCCCATCTCCTTCCTTCCTTCCTTCCTTCTTTCCTTCCTTCCTTCCTTCCTTCCTTCCTCCCCTCATTTCCCTGCCTCTCATTCCCATCTCCTTCCTTCCTTCTTTCCTTCCTTCCTTCCTTCCTTCCTTCCTTCCTTCCTTCCTTCCTTCCTCCCCTCATTTCCCTGCCTCTCATTCCCATCTCCTTCCTTCCTTCCTTCCTTCTTTCCTTCCTTCCTTCCTTCCTTCCTTCCTTCCTTCCTCCCCTCATTTCCCTGCCTCTCATTCCCATCTCCTTCCTTCCTTCTTTCCTTCCTTCCTTCCTTCCTTCCTTCCTTCCTTCCTTCCTCCCCTCATTTCCCTGCCTCTCATTCCCATCTCCTTCCTTCCTTCTTTCCTTCCTTCCTTCCTTCCTGCAGTGATCCTGGCGCTTGTGCTGAGACCTGACAGCTGATCAGTGCTTCTGCAGGGCTGTCAGGGCTCAGCAGAAACATCAGGATAAGCGCTGGGCTCCAGCTGATCCTGGCACTTCTGCTGAGCCCTGCAGAAGTGCCAACCAGCTGGAGCCCAGTGCTTATCCTGATGTTTCTGCTGAGCCCTGACAGCCCTGCAGAAGCACCGATCAACTGGAACCCAGTGCTGATCCTGGCGCTTCTGCTGAGCCCGGACAGCCCTGCAGCTCCAGCCATCTCTTGCTGCATCTGGGCACGGCCGGGTGGGCAGGCAGGTGTCTTGCTCAGCTGTGGCTTGGAGGGGGAAAGGGGGCAGCTTCACCCCCCCCCCAAATGCTGCCCTGTCATGAAAGCAGGATGAAAACTCCAAAAACGACAATGAAAAAAGGTTAAAACAGAAGAGTGTCTCTTCTGAACAAGAAAAAAAAGATCACATCCGCATCCAGCGGATGAAGTGGGGTGAAGTGGGGGATTTTTATTTTTTGCCTCGTTTTGCTCTTTTAAAAAGACCACGTCTCACCAATGCCAGAAGCCACGTGCCATCACCATTCACCTTTGCGCCCCCCCACAGATCCAAAGCCCCTCTTTTCCTTCCTTTGAAACAAACAAATGATGATGGGGATCTGTCCTCTGCAGAGTGGGGGCAGGGTTACTATATTCCCTGTCAATCAGGTTTGGTTTCCTTTCTTTGCCCCTCCCTCCCTCTCTGCTTCCCCTACTTGTAGCTGCCGCTGGGCCCCTCGTTCTTGGGAATTAGCATTGCTGGCATCTCTTTCTTCTGAGCCCCTCGTGCTGGGTAACTTGCCACCCAAAAGCTGTTTTAAGTTTAGGGAATCTTTCAGGGGGATAGCCAAATAGCACCCCGACATGCCCCCACTTCAACCGCAGAAGTCGCACCCCTCCCAAGGCCCTGCAATCCCCTATCAGCAATCGCATGCTGCTCTAAGGAGGAACGCTGGAGGCAAATGGGTGGAGGCAGGAGGCTCAAGGAGAAAGAGGCATGGCCAAGGGTGGGAGGCAAAAGATTCTGGACTCACCGCCAATCAGCTGGAGCTGCGCACGTCAATCCTGGGCTCTCAGCACAACCCAGGCAAACCTCACGCATCTCCGCTGAATCTCCGCCCTAAGACTGCGTGTGGCTGCCTGCCATCCCCAAGGCCACTGCCGATCAACAGGAACTGCGTGCACCGATCCTGGGCTCTCAGCAGAGTCCCGGCAATACCTCACGCAGCTCCAGCTGACTCTCCCACCGCAGCTCCAGCTCCCACTGCCACCGCTTCACCTCATCTACTTTTACACTTTTTTTACAGTGGCTTTTCAACCCATCATATGTGTATCACCTGCCACGTGCCAACACACCACCAATGGTACGCGTACCACCGGTTGAAAAGCCCTGCAAAAGAAGGTTTGTGTTTGAGTCAGTGAATGAATTAATATGAGAAACATCTGATACACTGATTTTTTTATACTTGTAACAATCTCTAAAGGACGAACATGCTATTCTACTGCCAAACAGATTAATAAAGAGCCTTGTGACATTCAAAAATTAATCAATTTACGATGGAGGAAAAGTTCATGAATCAGAATTTACTTCATTAGATGAAATCCATGAAACATTAAGGCTGGGGTTGGGAACACCAATACATCCACAAGACCTTTTTTGGCATACTAAAATTCTGTTATAGTTTTAATAAAATTTTGGAAACTGGCTTGCCAATTCATAAGTAACAGCCCTTTGCATGATTCTTGGGGGAAAAAAAGTGGGTCCATAACATAATGATTTGTTTGAGAGTAGGAAACAGGTGAACATATACTAACAGGAGTATCTTAAGAGTAGATCTAGAGTAGGAAATTCACTAGTTTTCCTCTGAGAAATGGGTGTTTTGGTAACCTTATGCTCCTATGATAGCCATTTTGTGAGCGTACCCATAACATCCTGTTAAAATTCTAAACAAAGTAGTTCAAAATGTTTTCTATCTCTGGCTTGTCTCTTAATACATTGGTTAATATTCACTGGCCTTTTTATTTTCTTAAAAGGCAATCTCTTTATGACAAATTGTTTTATGCCACAAATTTATGTCAAACACATTTTCTTTATCATGGGGTAAAGTGCCCCATATTTTGTTGGAACTTTAAAGAATGGGCAGAATTTATAACTATATTTCCAATTCTAGAAACCCTACTTCTTAAAAGTTGCTATTTCCTTAGCCACATTTTCTATAACTCACAATGGGCTTTAATTATACTTTATCTATACCAACCTCTAAAATTAATTAAAAGCCAGGTGGTACAGTCATAAGTGTATTTGATTTAAATCAATGAGATCAATTTAGATTAATTCTTTCTCCACTTAATTAAAAAACATGTTGAATCTGTCCTTGTATCTTTGTTGAATCTTTTTATTCTTGCATTGAAAATGGAAAAAAAGGCCATATATGTTCTTTAATATATTTGAAAAAAAAGTGAAGTAAAATGTATAAATTTCCAAATTATTCATTTCTTACAAAATGACATCAGAATTATGGAGTACTAGGACATCACAAAGGTGATAAGAAATAAAGAATACCTTCCTGCAAATATTTAGAGCACATCAGTGGGAACCAGCTTTGTAAAACTATAAAAACCTTTTCTGTATCAGTTTCACAACATGCACAGTATAGCACCAAATGCATTGCCTTGCATATATGAACAATCACATGCTTCATTCCTTCTTTGGAGGAAATACATGTTAAAGCAAAAAAATCAGAGTCCTATAATATTAAGATAACAGTTCCAATGTACATCCTTCTATTATTACAGCTGAAAATCCAAACTAAGAGCTTTGAACTTCTTTCTCCAGAACACTAGTCAAGAGCAAAAGAGTTTGCTTAGTTTTGGATTTACCCAGTGAATTTCTACTTAATAGCATCTAATATAACCTCAAAGTTAAGCATGATTTCACATATCCATGAACCAGTACTGACATTATTTTCAAAAATACATAAAGTGAACAAGGCCTTCATATTTTTTTTATTCTACAGACATTTCTATTGTATATTCACTGCAGTTTATTGCCAAATGGATAAAACAGGATGTCATAGACACTTGCTCGTGAAACTCTTAGCATGAAAGGCGTTTGCACAATGCCATCCCCTGAGGCATAGACAGAAATAAAATCCCATTTCCAAGCATATCTATATCTATATCTAGATATATATATATATATATATATATATATATATATATATATATCACATTAAACATTCATATGTATTCATTTCCACCTGAGACCAAGTTTTAGGATCTTTGTTTTTTTTAAAAGACAAAGGTGAAATGATAATAAGGAATCATATAGGCCTCATTTTTCCACCAGAACAACTAGTTGTGCTATCTGAATCTATTCCATTTTAAAAATGCTAAGATGTATTATGAATATAATGCAAACAAACTCAGGTTCAGAATAAAAATTATTTGGACACAATCAGAACTATGTAGATTGATTGTCTCAAACAGCTGAAATTATCTCTTTGATTTCTAAGGCTACCAAATTCAACAATGGGCAACAATGACTTAATAACTTTATGATTTAAAAAACACTATCATCCTACTCTCAAAAAATTTCAATGATTATTGTGCATTATACAATTATGCCATTAGTCTAGAGTTTGCTTTCAGAGTAGCATTTTGGTGTTCAGTCATACAGCAGCTATTGCCCTTTGTTTATAAGGCTCCTGTGGATTCCTATTAAAGTAAAATTAAAAAAACACTAATATATACTGTACAAAACGTAATTTTATTGTAATTTGTTTGGCATCTTTTATGAAGGTAGCAAAATATAGTTTATTTAATATGCCAAAACAGTAGCAGATATTAAACAAATGAAATAAAACCCAAACACTTAGGAAATAATATATCAATATATAGAAACTAACATTACAAGTCAGAACAGGACTGTCAGAAAATTATTTTTAAAGCATTTACCTAGTGCAGGGATATATTTATTTATTAAATTATGAATGGAAATAAAGTTAATAAACCAAATTCACTGGATCCTTTTAGCTTTGAAAATAAAAAACAATTTAGGCAAAGAAGTTCTGGAAGAAAATGAATCAATTTCTCATTTATTTGATTCATTTTTTTCTACTGCCTTTAATGGGATGAAGAATCAAAGGGGTAAAAGACCTTGGAGGTCTTCTAGTCCAGCCCCCTGCTCAAGCAGGAGAACCTATACCATCTCAGACAAGAGATTGTCTAGCCTCTTTTTAAAAATCTCCAGTGATGGAGCACCCACGATTTCTGAGGGCAAGCTGTTCCACTGGTTAATTGTCCTCACTGTCAGGAAGTTTTTCCTTAATTCCAGGCTGCTTCTCTCTTTGATCAGTTTCCAATCATTCTTTCTTGTCCTGCCCTCTGGTACTTTGGTGAATAACATGACTCCCTCTTCTTTGTGGCAGCCCCTCAAATACTGGAACACTGCTATCATGTCTCCCCTATTTCTTCTTTTCTTTAGACTAGCCAAACCCAAGTCCTGCCGTTCTTCGAATGTTTTAGTCTCCAGCCTTTGATCATCTTAGTTGCTCTACTCTGAATTTTTTCTAAACTCTCAACATCCTTTTGGTGATATGGTTACCAAAATTGGCTGCAGTATTCCAGGTGTTGTCTTACTAGGGTTTTATAAAATGGTACTAATACCTCACGTGATCTTTATTCTATGCCTCTGTTTATACAACCCAGGATTGTATTAGCTTTTTTGGTTGCTGCTGCACAGTGCTGGCTCATGGTTAAGGGATCGTCCACTAGGACTCCAAGGTCCCTCTCACAGTTACTGTTTTTAAGCCAATCTGTACTTGTACCTTTGATTTTTCCTACCTAAATGTAAAACTTTTTCTCCACACTGAAACTCATTTTGTTGGATAGGGCCCATTGTTTAAGCTGTCAAGATCTTTTTGGATCCTGAGTTTGTCTTCTGGGATGTTGGCTACTCCTGCCAGTTTGGTGTCATCTACAAATTTGATGTTCCCCTTCAATTCCCTCATCTAAGTCATTGATGAAGATATTGAAGAGTACTGGGCATAAGATGGAACCTTGTGGTACCCCACTGTTTACTTCTCTCCATGTGGATGTGGTGTTGTTGAGGACTACTCATTGAGTACAGTTTGCCAGCCAGCTACAGATCCATCTGGTGGTGATGTTGTCTATTCCACCTTTTTCTAGCTTACCAAGGAGTAGGTTGTGGTCTACTTTATCAAATGCCTTACTAAAGTCTAAATATACTACGTCCACAGTATTTCACTGGTCTTATTATATAGGAGAATGCTCTGCTCTTTCATATAAAAATAAAGATAATAGTGAGATTAAGTCAAATCTACAAAACTCAAAGTTTGGGTGAGGGGGAATCAAATCCACAAAAATTAAGAAATTAAAGGCTGGGGAAATGTTATATTTTTCCCCACAGCAGCTGCAAAATGTATTTATCAAAGGATTCAATGTATATCTCTCCCATCAATGTTCCTCCAATTGTAAGTGGGGGAAGTTTTAAAACATAGTAATTTAGACATATTAGAGATTCAAAAATGAATTGTTTGCTTGAGGGTCTACTTTTCTGGAACTAATTGAAACTGAAGAAATAGGATCAAGCTAGCAACCCAACTTTAAAGAAATGGAGGTGGAAGGGGGGGGAAGATCTATTTGAGAAAGGTTCAAACAAATGAGTGAAAATTAATTATTTTACTTGTTAAGTAGATTTCACCTTTGAAAATCTTTCCTTTATGGTAACTTGCATGCCATGCAGTTAAAATGAGAACTGTCATAAATCAATAGTATGAAGGTATAGTAAAGAGAAACAGTTTTTAAAACTGATTTCAAGAGAATTCATAAATACATACACACACACACACACACACACACACACACACACACATATCACTACTCCTTCCAGGATAATCAAACTTACATAAAGTGCAGGAAAGGTCACAAATCAGTTAAAATATTAAAGCTATAAGATAAGAAAAATTAAAGGAATTAAAGGAAAGCTAGCTAAAATTATGACACCATTTGTACAATGTCAGCCTTGCAAATCATCCTTGTTTGTGCTATGACTTTATGGCACTTTATATACTGTTTTTTTTGTCTTTTAAAATTCTCACCTCTCATTTTCTTGGGGGGGGGCTCATCATCAAGTCATAACTTTCTCAGCCTTTCCCTCCTTGTGACATTTTTTCTCTTCAAACCACATCACGGCATTTCTTTTACACAAATCATTCAATCAACAGTCATTTAACATCAATAAATCCTCGAACCTATTTCTTCTTTTTCAAACACACACAGTTCTTAATTACCCCATTTCCATTGTGTTTAATTTACCTTTATGTTTCTCCTGACATGTCTAACTGTCATTTCCAAATAACAAAGTGGAAAGAAGCACATAGCCATTTTCACTGCTTTCAATAAAAATTCATTCTTTGAAACAGAGTATGTCTCTATAAGTATTTGCACATCTTAAAATTTCTTTTTCCATTTTTCTGTCTTAATAAACATTCTGCCAGCATATACAAATTCATCTAGTTGGTTTAATTTTTCACCATTTATGTATAACTTGTAAATACTTTATTTCCCTGCCAATAATTTAATTTTCTAATCCATGCTATTCACTGCATGGATACAATTTCTAATATTTGGGGGAAATCATTCAGGTTATCAGCCAACCACATGGCATCAACTGTATAGCAAAGTCAGACCACTTTCATTTACATAGTCCTCGACTTATGATCACAATTGAGCCCAAAATTTCTGTTTCTAATTGAGACAATTTTAAGTGAGTTTTACCCCATTTTATAACCTTTCTTGCCACAGTTGTTAAGTGAATCACTGAAGTTGTTAAGTGAATCTCGCTTCCCTATTGACTTTGCTTGTCAGAAGGTCGCAAAAGGTGATCACATAGCCCCAGGACACTGCAACCATCATAAATATGAGTCAGTTGCTAAGAGTCTGAATTTTGATCATGTGACCATGGATCATAAGTGTGAAAAACAGTCATAAGTCATTTTTTTCAGTGCCATTGTAACTTTGAATGGTCACTAAACAGTCAATGACAACCTGTATTACATCTTTCTCCTTTTAGTTTTACAGACATGCCACATACTTATTTTTCTTTCTTTTCTTTCTTTTGTTAATTCATGTTCTTTACCACTGACTTTCCTTACATTTGAATACACAATCTCTTAACTGCTAGAGACATTGTGAAATGGGACCACGAGTTTAAGCCTTACTGCCTAATCTGTTTTTGATCAAGCAAGGTTTTCATGCAACACTTTTAGTAAGACAAAAGAGGCGTAGACTGCATTAGCCTTGGTTGTATCTATGAACATGCAACATTCCTTGCTTTAATAATAAGGAAAGTCATCTAAATTTGCACATTTTGACCAATCTGCCATAATTGCAAAACTGAATTTTGGTTCAAGCATGCTTATAATGTTCTATACAAGTTAGATTCATTAATTCAGAGACTACCTTGCAAGTCAACATATCACCAAATATATGCAGTGTATTGGCACAATTTGTTTCAAAGAAATGTACTTTCTGATAATTATCTGTGCTATAGCAAGAAGATTGGAAAACAAATTATTGTTGAAATTAAGACAGCCATATCAATTCATTTTAATCCAATCAAACTAAATCTTGCAAGAGCAGAAGTCTTATTTTATTCAACCTAAATTTATTTTTCAATGAAATATTTCTTTTACTGATTTTACTAGAAATAAAACCTGCCTTCACAAATTTTGGATTATGCAATTGTTTGCTTCATCTGGTTTGTTTTGTTTTGTTTTGTAGTGGGAGATTATGATGGCAGTGTTCTCTTGTGTTGTCAGGATAATCAGAGCCAAGTTCTACTTCAGATAAATTCCTTGAAGCAGCATTTAATAAAGGGTGTATCTCTAAAGTTACTGGCATTGGGGTGAATCACTGTTATTCTTTATATATGTAACCTGCATCTTGTCTAGATTGCTCCAAGAAGATTTCTAACAAGTTAAAGAATATATGTACAGACCTGCATAGTTATGAAATTCACATTTGCATTTTAGATTTCAGCACCTTCTTTAGAACTACTGAAATGAATGGAATTTAGTTAGCATTCTTATGATACATAAATAGGTCAAAGACCTATCACAGTGAATTTTATCCTGTAAACGTTGGATACATTTTATCACAGCAACTTGGATTTGTTTTGTTTTTTAAAGGATCAAAGATACATTAATGCACATTCTGATTTCTTCTCAATTAAAAACAGACTCAAGACATTGTGAATTTGGAGGCGGGGGGGGAGGTCAGGGAAAGCACCAAGATGAGGAAAAGCAATGCTTTAACACGTACACTCTAGTCATTTTTCCTACTCTGTGCGTGTATTTAGTTACTGACAGCAGAAAACTAGCTTGGAGGCCAAAAGATATATTGCAGATATTCTTGTTGCTACAATCCATTCATACATTGTTTATTTGGAGATGGTCCTTCTTGAAAGCTCTTTTGGAATATCTTAGATTACTAAATATGACTCAATTGCACAGTAATGAGAATTAAAATCCTATGATTTGACTTACTCCTGTTTTACTTGCCATCAGTTGGCTCTGAAAATGATATATTTCAGAATTAAATTTAGAAACAAACTCACGGAAGCACGACTAAATGTACAGATGCATTCTTGATGAAACCGGTATTCTACATTTCTCAAGCATTTCCCCAGACTATGTTGCTTTGATATGCTACCAATTACCAGAAACAAAAAAGAAAAAAATACTGTAACTTGCCACTTAAAATAAATTTCCATCTGGAGAAATGTGGTGCATGGCATTGTAAATAATTTAAATAATTTAGCAACATGCCTGCAGAGATTTATTCAAGCAGCACTGAAAGAATGAAGAAAATTGCTCACTAATGGATCTTCCAGTGGGATGCAGAAACTCTGTTCAATGTTATTGGTACTCTTAAAAATCCTCTACAAATTAAGAAACATATCAGATTTAATGAGGAAATTCCAAAATTAATACTAAGCAAATTGCAAGATTATAATAGAAAAACAAATTTGGAAAAAGCAATTAACTATCACATTAAGAAAACTGATAAATATGCGTAGATCCTTGTCACATTTCTGGGCGGCAGTAGGATTTTCAGTGTGTGTTCCCCCCCCCAAAAGTTTGGGAATATGCATATAAGGTTACTCTGATCTGCGGTTTCATATTCCGCACCTCCATTACAGTTATCCGTAATGGTCTTGATGGCCCCATGGAAGGGAGGCTGGTTCGGGTTTAAAACATAAGGTTACAGACAGCACAATTATAGTTTTTTCACCTTTTGCTCCTTTGCCAGTTGCAACCAAGAATGAGCAAGATAGCCAAGAAAATGATGCTGTGTTTTAGATCAAGATTGGGCAATGTGGCATGCATGTCAACAATGTGATCCTAGCAGTTTCTCTTGTGCCTACAAAACTCCATGCTTTTTTTTAAAAAAAAATCTAATCAAATAATTAAATGGGGAAGTAGTGTACTATAACGCCAGACACCAGGCTCTAGCAAGTACTTACTTAGCCCACTAAGATGGGAGATATAATATTTGAAAGAATTCACTTTTTATTAAATGCTTTTTTGTGTGACTTGCCATGCCCACAAAGGCAGCCATTTTTCTAGACTTATATAAATTCAGTCACACACACCCCCAGACACCTTTCCTAAGAATTTTCATTTTGTTTGTCTGGAAAATCCAGGTCAGGTTCACTAGAATAAATGTGGGGAAAAGATTCCACTTATGTATTGTTGTCCCTTGGCTCAGGATACTAGCTCTCTTCTTAAATGCAAGAGTTTTGTTTTCTTTCCTTTTTTTTTTGACAATCCAGGTATTTTGCCCCAGGGAATAGAATATCTTACTGACTTGAGCTGATCTAAGAAACTAGTAGGATTAGTATTTGGGTAAGAAACCATCAGAAAAAATAAGGTCTGTAGGCTAGACTGGGAAATTAAACCCCACCACCATATCCCTGAAAAAAGACAGCGGGAAATCCATATACATTAGGAGAATTAAACTCTGGTGATAACATCCTAAACTAATTTTCAACCAATGTTTACCTCACAATGTGGAGTTAATTTACTTATTGTTGCTTATAGTAATATTGTAACAAAATTCAATTCAAAACTTAAATTTGACCAAACAGACAGCAAACTGGTAATTTAATGAAAAATCCACTCCCAAAAATAATCTTTATCTGACTCTTCCACAAAGGGACTAGGTAGCATTCATGTAACATGATTCTGAGAATCATGGTTTTCATACAGTAATCACTGTATTCCCAAAGAATATGAAGATCTTCTATTAATAGTACAAAAACCTCCACTAAGAATGCAATATATAGATCTTCTCTTCAGACAGAATATTGTTCAGAAACAAGGAGGCACCCTTAGCATTTTGGGCAGTGGTGGGATTCAGCCAGTTCGCACCAGTATGGCAGAACCGGTAGCTAATTTTTTCTTGCCCAGGCCCAGAATGGACTTCCGGAAGCAGCATCCACAAAGAGAACCGGTTGTTCACATATTTGAATCCCACCACTGATTTGGGGGTAAGAGGCCAAAGTCCAGAATCGTTGGGGCAATGTGAGACATGGCATTGATCCTTTTCACATTTCTGCACAAAACTAGAATTTTCTTTTTCCCCGGTTTGGGGATGGACAGACAGATTTGGTGTTTCTGAATTACATTCAAAGCTATTTTAGGATTTATATTCCTCTTTCCCTTGTTTCCATTTCGAAATAATGGAAATGTCATTGCCAATGTTTACCATCATTTTTAGAGAAAGGACCAGGCACTACGATCTGGTACATGATATCCAGAGGCTGCATATGGTCTTAGGATTGCAGGTTGCCCTCTCTGTGCCCAATATAGTGTGCAAACAAAATCCTCTTATGGAAAATTCATCCTGATTAAAGCCTTCTTCAGTTTTAAAATGAACATAGTTATTGCTCTGCAGATGTAGAAAAAAAATACATGTAGAAAAAAAAGTGAAGCAATTTATGCTGCTGGCTATAAATCTCAATGCAAGCCACTCAGCCTACATATTACAAGATACCATAGCAACATTCCCGAGTACAAAATCACAACATTTTTAAACACAAGGAGATTTGGGTTGAAGGATACTGCCTTGTTTATTCATCAGACATTATTTCAAGGGCAAATTTCCATTTTGTTTTTTTTTAAATGATATTTTCTTTCATCCCTCTCCTCCTATATGGGTTTGCCAGAACAGGATTTCCGTCAGTTTCTCTCTTCCTTCATAAATGTGATTACCTGCCTGTCTTGACAGGTTCTGATATGAAATAACCCAATCATCACACTAATTGACTCATCTTAGACAACACTATCCATTCATTAGAGGACACACATATTCTTTTTTCCACATTTCCATATTTACTGCAGAGAAAGATCTCCACAAGGTCAAGCTGAGAATCATGCTGAAGCCCTTATTTTGGAAATTGGAAGGGGGTATAAAGAGGTTTGATAGGTTGTTGTTTTTTTAAAAAAGATTGGAGAATGTATTTGTATACTGCATGTTGAGACTGTGTTATTACAGAACAAAAGTTGTGTTGAATGATATTTTCACTAACTTTATGCCTTCAAAACTATAAGCGACCACAGAAAGTATTGGTTAGGAAGTGCCAGTTTATCTATATCTATATCATCTATATCCTTATCTTCAATCATCTTTATAATGCAAGAAAGCATCTGAAGAACATTTCATTCTTTTTCAATGGTGCGATTTCATAATTTGTACTATATATTTAATATCAATATTAAATATTAGAGTGAATGCCAATTAACTTCATCTGTGCTTTATGAATGTCAATTGAAATGTCCTGCTCCTATAGAAATTATCTTTGTGCTACAAGACATTAAAATGTGCATTTCCCTTCTCCAGAATATCTGCTGAAAATAGGAGATGTTGTCATGAGTTGTTGTGAATGCTTTGTTCTAGTTAGCACATTACTGGATCAAGGAGTCAGGGTGCATTTTTGGAAGAGTTTTTTTTAATCTTGATAAAAAATATTAGAAATTGGTGGACACCTGAAAATTAGAAACAGTTTAAGATAAGAATATTGGAATTTTATTTTTTAAAAAATAATGAACGGGAGAGAATAATTTTTATGACATAAGGCACAGATCTGAGCAACAGAACTAAAATCTGAAATACTTAAATTCAAATATATGTTAGATGAAAACAAAATTACAAAGCTTAATGCATAATAAATGTTTCAAAACATTCCACATAAAGAAAGATTAACAAATTGTTTAACAGAGTATCTGCAAATCTAAATATTCTTTTCTGTACTTTAAGGTAGTCAAATACACAGTCAAACAAGCAGCTACTGTATATAATTGTAGATATAGGCAGGAATTCCACACAGTGAGGTTAAGCACATTCTCTTTTTTTTAAAAAAATGTTTGAAGTTAAAAAGTCAAGAGGAAAAACAGACAGTTTTTTATTTTGTAGGTGCAATAAATAAAATTGTTTCAAACACATTAATACCCATTGCATAACTGTTTGCCTCTGTTTTAGAAGACTTGGCAATTTAAGCAGTTTCTTAGAGTTCTAGTTCCTGTTGCAGACTCCATTTTATTTTAAGAAAGCAGGATGCATTACTATCTTAACATGATGCCTTGGTATCACATTGCACAGATTCAGTTTCATTGTAAGATCAGTCACTGCATTCAGAGATGGAAGGAGGTCAAGAACTAAAGCTATTTTCCTCCACATTGTTCAGTTGAAAGAATAAAAAGTTACAGAAGATAGAAGTTTGCTTTCCTTAACAATGTAAGTCTACTCTGTATGAAATCATGCACTAAGCCCACTGCCAGATGTTGACATAAGAATAGTGATGTAGCTGATGTTTTCCTTCTATGCACAAGAGATACATGATGACAAAATTGAATATGTCACCTGTTTTTAATAGTAATCCTGGAAGATGGTTTGTGGTGCAGGAAGAAGCATTCCACCAACATTAAGTGTAACATGCTTAAAAAAAATTGAATTTAAAGTACAGATCCATGAAACACTGCATTTACACTGTTTAGAAAAGTGGCAATCCCAGGAAAAGATTCTCATTAGACATACTATATACAATTATTCTCTCCTATAATTATTTAATTTAGTTTCATCAATATTCTTCCTCCAGACCAAGTCACCAGGAAGTTCCCAAAATGATAAAATGCACAGATATATTTAACCTTCTGTAAAACATCTATTCTTCTTCTATATTGTGTCTTTATTTTGTTCTTGCATACTTAATCATACTTATTTGGATTTTGTGTGTATGTTTCTCTTTTATTTCTTGCACTGCAGAAGGCAAGTTAATTTGCCCTACATCTTTGAGTTAAATACCACGTGTATCATTCTGTTAAATCAAATCAAGCAATAAAATAGCACAATTGTAAATGTCACTTCAATTTTAGTAGAATAATTTATTTGAGGTCATACATTTTTTCATTCACCAAAAACATAGAAGGGCAACCTAGTCACATTTTTTTGTTAAAGAATTTGCACAGACTAGGAAAAGGTGGTGGCAATATCATATACAGGTGTACTGGCTTTTAGACATTCAGATAAACTGAGAGTTGCCAGTCCTAAATATTTTCTAATAAGAGAAGTGTTACTGGAAGACGATACACTCAGTCATCTACCTTAAGGAGAAACTATTGCATCTAATCCTAATTATTACTTTTGCTACTGCAATACAATAAGCACATTTTCCGAGATGTAGTTAAGTCACCTGACACAGGATTCAACATTATATACATTGTATTTTACTCCTAAAATTAAAACCTTTTGGTTTTAATTAGTACATGAAAATATAGTTTTCTGATGGAAAACAACTAATTTTGTTTGCATTGAAAAATAGAAGAAGATAAAAGTCACAATATTGTTGCTTCCCTTAGCTAGTACATTTGCAATATTATATTTTTTCTTCATCTTCATTGCTGGGACAATGAAACAATAGTATTCTACAGATTTTGCAAATCCCTATTCTCTTTTTTCAGAATTCTTAATCTAGAAAGGAAACAAGATGGATCATATCCAATGTAGCAACCTATTCATAAAAATGTGGGCTTAAGCCATTTTTATTTGCTTTCCTTAGTCTGGAAATCCTGCAGTTATTTGGTTCACCTAGTATGGTAACTACGTTTACCTACGCTTGTGGAGCCGTACTGGAAGTTTATTAGAGAAGAAACAATAACTGTTCTGACAAGGGTGCTCAGGTATAAATGAACTGAATCTTCTCAAATTTGAGTTCAATTTTTTTACAAGTCTCTCAGAGAGAAATCATGAATGAATGCATATAGAACAAACATCCTTTAACTATTAAGAGTTAACAAATGCACAATTTAAAAAAACAGCATTCTTTATTTTAGGATTCAATCCAAATCAGTAACATTTCCAGAATTTCCTACATGGAAGCAAATTCTCCCACTTAATTTGTGTGCTCTTGTACCTCCTCTGAATCATCTGCTGCAAGACATTATTGTGAACAATATTTGGCTACTTAGTTCATTTCAGAAATCGTGCCTAGCTGCCTCTATATTTCTGTTTCTCCACAAAAGGAACAGAACAAAATATGCAGCGTGGAAGATATGCATGTGGTATGTTACTACATATAAACAATTAAGACATTAATATACCTATTAAACTACTTATCCTAAAGACCCTTTTATTTTTAAAATGGCAACAGATAAACTATATTATTATTCTAAACTACAACAGTACTGTAGACTGGACTACAGTGAATCCAAATGGTGGGAAAATTAAGGGCATCATGGATGCTGTAATTTGCATCCAGAAATTGCACCAAATCACTGGGCAAAAAAGATACCAGCAACATTAAGCATTACATTAACATTGGAAATTATGAATCTGAGCTACCAATTTCACAACTGAAGTTTTTGACAGAGAAGTTTGGAAATCCAAATAATTTTCTCCAAATACAGATTGCTGTTTTTCTTAAACTAAAAGCAAGAAAAAATAAATGGGAATAAAAATAAAGGCAGAAAGAAATTCAGTATGCAACCAATGTGTTCATTTTATGTAAAGATGTTACTGTATGATTTTTCTTCCATTACAAAGGTACGTGATTTCCCTCTAAATGCATCTCCCTTCCCTTCCCTTTCCTTCCTGCCTAATAACCTAGATGGTTTGGTGAACCAAAGACTATACAATTTTTCCTATTCAACTGATTTCTTCTTTCCATGATTTCAAGCATCAGTCCTAACAATATCTGGTTAACATGTCAGACCAATAAAGGAGGATCTTCTTTCAGAAGGGAAATGGCTGCTACAGACCGAGTGCCTATTCACTTCCTTTAAAAAAAAAACCAGTTGGCCTATGTTCACTTTTCCATTTGGAGGGGAAAATATATATTTTTCAAAGAAAATTAACATTGTCTTGAAACAATTTTTACAGCTCTTGCAGCACACACACATGTAAATAATTGCAAATACTCAATCTTAAAACAGTTTACACTAACCTCTTTAGGATAAATATCACAAGAATGGATAATACCTCATATTCATTCTAGACCTCTGAGAATGAAAGCCTTAGACCAGATAAGGCTCAACAGGGACAGAAATAAACTGACTTTGGGTCAAGTATGCCAAATGCAAACACAACAGGTAAGATGGTCCTGCTTGGTGTCTTGCAGATCTCTTTCATAATCCTCAACCCTAGTTAACAGGAGACCATCAAGTTGTACAGTGCATTGGCATCAAAGAATGAGGTACTATCACAGAACTTATTAGCTAGAATGTATTTATTATATAGTGAGCACTAAGGCTAGGGTATACAAAAGGATTTTACCCTCACAACAACCTAATGAGGTAGGTTGGGCTAAGAGACATTGGTTGATCCAAATTCTGAGTGGGAAATTGGACATTGCTTTGTCACAATCCTACATGACATTGGAAAGATATGTTAGGCCTATCTCGGTGACCCTGATCTTTTATATCCTTTAATTGCCTACAAGTGTCAATCTGTTCAATGCTCAAAATTGCCTCTAAGATTACCAACTTCATGGTAAGCATTCATCTTCGCAGAGAATACTATCCTTATAATGGTAACCCACATTTCTAGAGAGTTCCAGACACATGTCTTTAAATAAATAAATCTGCTGATTTCATTTCTCAATTGAGTCATGTCAGTAGCAGCATGAAATTCCTGCAAGCTAGTTATGCTTAACCTGTTAAAGAAACCACACACACACACACACACAGAGAGAGAGAGAGAGAGAGAGAGACAGACAGACAGACAGACAGACAGACAGACAGACAGACAGCTTTTTCTTTTGGCAGTTTAAATCTCCTTAAAATTAATCTATTTTCTCTAAGCTTTTATTTACCTAAAAAAAGTTGCTACAAATATCCTGTGCATTACAACAAATAAGAAGCAAGATGTTTAATTTTTTATGCGCTCCAATCTTATAACTATGACTGTAAAAGCCCTGCAAAACTAGTGATACAAATAAATCTATAAATCAGATTATATACAGAACATTCTCCTCATCTATGAGAACCAACACTCCTGAATATGTGAATTGGTCTACGGCCTCTATTTGTAAATCTATGGCATTGACTATCCACACGAGGGGAAAATATTCAAGCAAGAATGTCTTGGAGAAGAAACACACTTCACACATCATTAGACTGAATATACTAGGATCACATTTCAATTGTCATTCATTTACTTTATCAACAAGCCACAGACAAGTTTTGTAAAGTTAATTTTGCAAAAATATTATATATGAAGAGCAAGCACAGCATCTCAATCAGCTAACTTCAACAACCAGAGAACATCATACCAATAGCAAAATCAAACATTGGACAAATATAATCTCATAATAATTGCTTTCAGCACCTATTGCAAAAGAATCCCAATCAAAGATTGCTAAGCTGTCAACTGATTTTGATAGACTGACATCTAAATTTAGAGATTTACCATGGAAGTTTAAACACTGTAGAGTCTTGTTACCTTTGCAGCGAGTTTGCTCTGGGGATTCCTAAACAAGGTGGTTTTGGCTGTAAAAAAACACTCCTCCAAGTCTTCATCCAAACTACAGTAGCCACTACTCATGCTCTTATGGACAGTCATCTGAGGAAGAGTTCCAAGATCTTCAGAACATGTCAACTCCAGGAAGCCAGACAGTCAGGTACCTCTGAGTCTCAGCTCACTGCAGCAACTGTGCAGTTTCTCAATCGAGTTCCTGTGCAATCAACAGTGAGCACAGTTTCACCTCCTCCAGCTCCTACTTGCCATGCCTTGTAACAGTTTGTTCTCATCAGCAAATCAAATAATGGTGCTGGATTTTTTCTTTCTTTTTCTTTTTTTAACAAAGTAAGCAAGCAAGCAAGAGTGAAACAAAAAATCTTGCCAGGAGAACCTTTCCTTTCCTCCTCCACCAAGCTCCCTCGTTTGGCTGTTTTCCAGAAACAAACTGGGTGCCAGGACCCGAGGGAGTTTTCTTTTGCTCTTGACTCACAAACTTGCTCACCATCTGTGCGGCTTCATTGGTCTCTCTGCAAGCCTAATTGCGAGAGCAGTATCGCCTTCCTCTGCCCCCACCCCCCACCCCACTCTTTCCTGATTCTTTTTCTCTTGAACCACTTCCTCTTGCAAGATTTCTGACATAGTTCTTAAGAGAGCATTGACGGTATCTCAGTTGGTTTTGAGTGACACAACTTGGGAATGGAAGAAATAGAGAAACAGAGTTATACTCCCACAGGGGAGGAAACAACCTGCTTCTGGCTCTCCAGTATCCATAGCAAACCTTTACAAAAGGGAGGGGCAAAGATGAGAGCTGCTGATTAAATATGTATTACTTGGCGTATGCTCCCAGGTAAACATCCTACAGTATGATAGGCTTAAGGCGTAAGTAGTGAAAAGCTCTCCAAAATTATGCTTATCTATTCTCCGCTCAGTATCTATTTTAATAAGTTTTTGCAATAGAGAGTGGGGGGAGAGAAACTAATGGGGAAAGGATGTTGAAGAATAATCATGGGATTCCACAAGGACTTTAGGGACATTTAGAAAGTTGGGCCTCTACTGGAGATGGTCTGTGACACCTGTTATAATAAGCATCCATGTACATTTCCTATTTCATATACTGAAATATATCTGACTGACATATATGGTAAAAGGAAAGAAGAAAAACAGAGATTCCCTAGCAACATTTCAATGCAGGAACCCATCTGTGTTCTGTGCTAATTTTAGAACAGTCAGAAAGATTTTTTCCAGCATTCGTTGCTCAAAGAAGTGGCCGCTTTTATCAGAACCTTAGTAATCATCATCCATCAGAGGTTTTTTAATTATTTGTCACCAACTGTTATGTTAGAAGTACTTTGACACAATAATTTCAAGCTTAGTCAAATAGCCCAGAATGGGGTTTTTGGTTTTTTTTTTAAAAAAAATTCCTTTGATTTCTCTAGGTTTAGGCTGAAATACTGATCTCAGCTACCTTCTTCCAATCTCTGGGTGTCAAAATATCTTTGTCCAAGAATACTAATATTTGCTTGGAAAGAAAGAGCTTTTTAAACACATTTCTTTGCTACAACTTGTCCAATCCCTTTCTTGTAAAAATGCATTTTAAAATCTGTGCAACTCTATAGGTTTTATACTCACAACCCTTTTCATTTCTGTATATTACTTCGCACATTTCAACCTGCTCAATTAACTATAGCTGAGGCACATATGCATCTTTTTTAATATTTGTATTTCCTGCCAAAGGATAATAAGTTTCAAAGCGGCAACATTAGCAGCTTTGGGTTGGTTTGCACAATATATGAAGGTAACTGATTTACTTGTGGTACACTGTACAAATATGTATGGTGATTCAAGGATTTTTTAAAAATTAACATTCAAATAAACCATTTTTTTCCACTAGGACTTATGGATAGTCAGTTAGAAAAGACACATGGGAATTTAGTTTTATATGTGTTAAGTACAGCAATGCTACTTACCTTATGAAAAAGATCAAAAAATAAAGAACTACTTACAATAGACATTGGATTAATAATTACAAAATTAACAGAAATTTCAAAATTGACCTGTTTCATCAGGGATAAAACTACAAATACTTTCTTAAAAGATTGGAAATCCTTCATAGACTTTTTTTTTTGGCTGAAAACCAAGTCAATAAAAATGACTTGATGATTTCTGCATTTGCTGATTGAAATACAGAATATAGGAAGAAGTGAACTATGTGATATAACCTCGATGGGAACATACTCAGAGTCCCAGGTTTGCATTTTCCCAAATCTTTGAGTCTGATTTGATTATTTTTATTTAGCTCCTGACCTTTAGGAATAATCCCAATGTGCTTTTTCAAAAAGGCAACTGGACTTTGTTTGTTTAGGAAAGCACCTTTGGGACAACCATGAACTGGATGACTGAGAATCCCCATAAGCCTTTCCCACCAATGACCTCCAAATCAGGTGAATGACAACTCCCAGAATTCCCTATCAGCAAGGCCAGTATTAGAGAGAGAGGCCTCCCAGAAAGGCAGGGCGGGTGGATAAATGAAAGTACTGAAGAAGAAGCATTGCAATGCAAGCTCTACCATTTTTGTGCACTCATCATGATGTTATATGAAAGTGGTAGAGCCTGCATATGATGGGATGATGCTGCTTTTGTCATTCTGACAAAATCACCATATTCAACAGTAACATCTACCTGGAGGTTGGGAAAGAATATATCACCTGTGCTTCATATTATCCACAGCTTCAGATGCAATTCATCACTTTATAAGTCATTAGAAGCTTGATAAGATTAAGAACTCTGACTGGCATAATAATTTTAAAAAATGTCAATGAATATACATACCTCAAGGACAAACTCTGCACATTAAAACTATCTACAGTTCTGCTCTGGTAGAACCCAAATTGCAGTTACACTTGACATTTTCAACTTTACTCATCCCTGAAATTGTCACCAAAACAGGTTTTGTTTTGGTAAATATTGAACCAATAAACACCACGGTTCTTTGTGTCCAAAAGAAAGTTGACAATGATAACATAACTTAAAAACCAAACAGCAACCAAAAAAATTGGACAGAGGCAGAAGATGTATAATATACAATAGAACAAGATTTAACAGGATAGGTTGTACATTTACCTTGCCAGACATCTAAATATTTTAAAAATTAGCATGGAAGGAAAGGGTGGCACTCAAAAGAGGTTCCTTTCTTCACTGAGCAACGTTTGGTTAAAACACTATGTTTGTGGTCAGAAAGATGAACAAACCAGTTTTCCTCTAAGAAAACTTTACAACGTGACACGTGATTTTTATTACTTCACTTCATGATTTTATACACTTATAAAATCATGAAGTAGCTAAGTTTGCATTAATGTGCAAGATCATCTCTCAAACATGTATGCTTAAATTGCCACCATATAGTATGTGCTTTCCAAAAAATAATCACATTATTGCATTATGATTTTAAGATTAATTTACAATAATAACTTATGTAACTTTATCAAAATGCATGGTCCTGAACAGAGAAATAATTCCTTATCCTCCAAAACTATAAACAGGAGCTAAGAACCAAGTTTTCAATGGTATTTTAATGCCTGCCATAGAATGATCTACAAAAGGCTATCTACAAAATCTAAATCCTTGAAAACTTTGATTTGATAAGACATTAAAAAAAATCTCACAGTGTGGCAGAGGTGATCGTCTCACTGCCTCACTGGTTAGTCTGTATGATTACTGCATTCCTCTAAAAAGCATTAAGGAAACATACAGCACTGAACTTTTGCACACTTATGCCAAGTGGCAATCAAAAATTACAGCACGTTTCCTAGTTATCAGCACCTTTGGACCAGTTTAATCTCTAACTAAGTGGCAGATTTCAACAGTCGTAGTTACATAAATATCTAAATTGAGTCATATGATAAATGTATGTATTTTTTTTCAACAAGATGTAGCAGTCCTGTTCATCTCATAATTGAAGTATGAAAAAACCTGTCTGTCTGCTTTTTTTGAGCACTGTCCAATAATCTTTGTTTTGGCATAACACCATCCTTAGTAAACATGTGCTGTCAATTAAATTAATTTGTCTTTCAGCTCCCCCAAGTGCTGTTGATGGGTAAAACATTTAGTTATACAGGTGTTTATATCCTGACTGTCAGGATGGGAAGAAGGAAGGGTCCATGCACAGGAGTTAAGTCCACTATAATTGCAGAAACTCTTAAAACATTGCTAGACATCACTATCCACTAGTAACTCAACAGAAGCTAAATAAAAAATAAGACTAGCAGACTGTCAAACAGAGATCATCAAGATAATTCACAGCACCATTACATTTAACAAAAATTACATTTTCTGAATGGTAACTTTCTAGATTGCATGGTTTACTCTTCAAGTAAACTGAATCATTTATAAATTATAGAAGATATATAAACTGGTACAAAATAAGAAAGTGATTCATTTCTCAAAACACTGAAGAAGAAAAGTCTACCAGTCACTGGATCAGCGTTATTTAAACGTATAGGAATTATTCTGACTGAAAAATTTACCTAATCCCTTTTGAAAGACCCTACAAAAAGCCTACAATAAATGTATTACAACTTGATCATTTTTTAGTTTGATTAACACTTTCCCAATGAACAATATTTTTTCATACAAATACTCTGGAGTGATTGAGCATCAATGTTTAAAATATTTATTTTTCCTCAAGATCACATATGTATAGCTCAGGTTTTTTTGGGAGGGGGGAGGGAAGGCTGCCATTTGTTTTTGGTTTTTGTACCTGATTCACTTCTTTTTAATTATGTACTTCAATAATGTTTGTTCAAGTCTCATCATTCTACTATGTCTATGATTTTTCTTTAAAATAAAAAATATTGTTTTTTTTTATAAAAGGCAAATAATATTACAAGAACAATAATTAAGATAAAAATAAGGGAAGTTCAAGTTTTTAGTATATCATGGGTGAACTTATACTGGATATGTAAACATGTAAAAAACAAGAAAAAAGTCAAGAAAACAATTGTTCCATTAGTGGAAGAAAGTGGCAAGAAGGTGACAAGCAACAGGGAGAAAGTAGAACTACTTAACCCGTTTTTTGCATCCATCTTTACACAAAGGGAAAAAACACTCCAACCTATCAAAAACAGTATCATAAAAAACAGATTAGAAAGACAAATTAAAATAGGCAAGAAAATGGTAAGTGAGCACCTGTCCACCCTAGACAAGGTTCAAATCACCAGGACTAGATGGATTACCCCCACCCCCAAGGTTTTCAAGGAACTGGCAGATGTGATCTCAGAACCACTGAACTATATCTTTCAACGATCCTGGAGCACCAGGGAACTACCAGAGGACTGGAAAAGAGCTGATGTAGTTTCCTTTTCAAAAAAGGAAATATATATTTGGTGGAGCAGTGGGCTAATGCCTCCTTAAGTAACCCCAGCTGCCTGCAATTAGTGCAGGTTCGCATCCCACCAGGCTCAAGGTTGACTCAGCCTTCCATCCTTCCGAGGTAGGTAAAATGAGGACCCAGATTGTTGGGGGCAATTAAGCTGACTTTGTAATAATGCCGCTTGGGGGGGGGGCGAAAGCCCTAATAAGCAGGCATATACATAGAATGAAGGCTACTGCTAAGCTTGTAAGCCGCCCTGAGTCTTCGGAGAAGGGCGGGATATAAATGGAATTAAAATAAAAAATAAAAAATAAAATATATATATCCAGGAAATTACGGACTTATTAGCCTGACCTCAATAACTGGGAAGATCCTGGAAAAGATAATCAAGCAACAATTCAGTGAACACCTAGAGGCAAACATAGTCATAACCAAAAGCCAACATCTGTTTGTCAAAAACAGATCATGCCAGATAAATCTTACTGCATTCTTTGACAAGGTAATAAAATTACTAGACTAGAAGAATGCTGTGGATATAATTTACTTAGACTTCAGTAAGGCATTTGATAAAGTAGACCACAGCCTACTACTAGATAAGATAGAAAAATGTGAGTTAGACTGCATCGCCACCAGATGGATTTGTAACTGGCTGACCAGCCGCACTCAATGAGTAGTCCTCAATGGAAGTAGTCCTACATGGAGGGAAGTATGCAGTGGGATACCTGAAGGTTCTGTTTTAGGCCCAGTATTCTTCAACATCTTCATCACCAATTTGGGTGAACTGTGAAAGGGATCTTGGAGTCCTAGTGGACAATCACTTAAATATGAACCAGAAATGTGCCGCAGCTGCCAAAAAAGCCAACACAGTTCTAGGCTGCATTAACAGAGGGATAGAATCAAGATCATGGGAAGTGCTAATACCACTTTATAATTGGAACACTGCATCCAGTTTTGGTCACTACAATGTAAAAAAGATGTTGAGACTCTAGAAAGAGTACAGAGAAGAGTAACAAAGATGATCAGGGGACTGGAGACTAAAACATATAAAGAACAGTTACTGGAATTGGATATGTCTAGCTCAATTAAAAGGACTAGGGGTGATATGATAGCAGTATTCCAATAACTCATGGGTTGCCACAAAGAACAGGGAGTCAAGCTATTCTCCAAAGCACCTGAAGACAGTACAAGAAGCAACGAATGGAAACTAATTAATGAGAGAAGCAACCTAGAGCTAAGAAGAAATTTCCTGACAGTTAGAACAATTAATCAGTGGCACAACCTGCCTCCAGAAGTTGTGAATGTTCCAATACTGGAAGTTTTTAAGAAGAGATTGACAACCATTTGTCTGAAAAGGTATAGGGTTTCCTGCCTAAACGGGGAGCTGGTTTAGAAGACCTCCAAAGTCCCTTCCAACTCTGTTATTCTGTTCTATTCTGTATAAAGTTACCATCAAACACCCAAACCTATTGAAGGTTGTATTCACTTAGCAGTGTTTGTCAACCTCTCCTTGTTGTTGTTAGTTGCAAAGTCGTGTCCGACCCATTGCAACCCCATGGACAATGTTCCTCCAGGCCTTCCTGTGCTCTACCATCTTCTGGAGTCCATTTAGGTTCACGCCTACTGCTTCAGTGACTCCATCCAGCCACCTCATTCTCTGTCGTCCCCTTCTTTTGCCCTCAACCTTTCCCAGCATTAGGCTCTTCTCCAATGAGTCTTTCCTTGTCATTACGTGGCCAAAGTATTTGAGTTTCAACTTCAGGATCTGGCCTTCTAAAGAGCAGTCAGGGTTGATCTCTAGGACTAACCGGTTTGATTGTCTTGCAGTCCAAGGGACTTGCAGGAGTCTTCTCCAGCACCATAGTTCAAAGGCCTCAATTCTTCGGCATTCAGCCTTTACGATCCAACTTTCACAGCCATACATTGCAACTGGGAAGACCATAGCCTTGACTATATGCACTTTTGTTGACAGGGTGATGTCTCTGCTTTTTAGTGTGCTGTCTAGATTTGCCATGGCTTTCCTCCCCAGGAGCAAGCGTCTTTTAATTTCTTGGCTGCAGTCCCCATCTGCGGTGAACTTGGAGCCCAGGAAAATAAAATCTGTCACTACCTCCATTTCTTCCCCATCTATTTGCCAGGAATTGAGAGGGCTGGATGCCATGATCTTAGTTTTCTTAATGTTAAGTTTCAAGCCAACATTTGCACTCTCCTTCTTCACTCACAACAAGAGGCTCTTTAGTTCCTCTTTACTTTCTGCCATTAGAGTGGTATAATCTGCATATCTTAGGTTGTTGATATTTCTCCCGGCAATCTTAATTCCAACTTTTGATTCATCTAGCCCTGCCTTTCTCATGATGTGTGAAAAGGATGTGCAGAGCTACTCTTAAAAAAAACACAAAAGTTTGCACAGAAAAACAGGATTGTGAGAGTAATGAATTGTGTACAGCAGCTACACAGATACACTGAGTTGTGTAAAGAGTTTACCTGTAGGATAAAGTAATAGCACAGTCCAAGAAACAGTCCAGGTCATACACAGATACTTAAAGTATAGCCGATAGCAACACTCCAAGGATTATCCACTACAGAGTCGTCTTACCAGGCAGTAAGTCAAAACACATTAATCACAGTTCTTCAGGTTCTGCATACAGTAGCAAACCAACCCACAAACCACGACAAACAGTAATCAATAGCAGAGACACATGAATTGTAACAGAGAGAGAAAAGCCGTGTCTCTAGCTCCCTCTTATGGCCATTAGGTACATTGCTGACCAATCAGCAGAAAATATAGCACGGTGCATTCACTATTAAAGGTATACAATACAGCTTTAACTGCAACCATACAGTCTTGGTTTATATAATGCCAACCCAACCAGTTAGGCAATAGACATAGTCCTAACAATGTGCTTTGCATATAAGTTAAACAGGCAGGGTGACAGTATACAGCCTTGCCAGATTCCTTCCCAATTTTGAACCAAACAGTGGTTCTGTGTCCAGTTCTCACTGTTGCTTCTTGACCCGCATATAGGTTTCTCAAGAGACAAATAAGATGGTCTGGTACTCCCATCTCTTTAAGAACTTTCCACAGTTTGTTGTGATCCACACAATCAAATTCTATAGCATAGTCAATGAAGCAGAAGTAGATGTTTTTCTGGAATTCCCTAGCGTTCTCCATGATCCAGCATATGTTAGAAATTTGATCTCTAGTTCCTCTACCTCTTCGAAATCTGCCTGTACTTCTGGTAGTTCTCGATCCACACACTGCTTGAGTCTAGCTTGTAGGATTTTAAGTATAACTTTACTAGCATGTGAAATGAGAGCAATGGTGCGATAATTTGAACATTCTTTGGGGCTGCCTTTCTTTGGAATTGGAATGTAAACTGATCTTTTCCAATCCTGTGGCCACTGTTGAGTTTTCCAAATTTGCTGGCAAATTGAGTGTAGCACTTTTACTGCATCGTCTTTTAAGATTTTGAATAGCACTGCTGGAATACTGTCACCTCCACTAGCTTTTTTGTTGCTCAGCTTTTCTAAGGCCCACTTCACTTCACATTCCAGGATGTCTGGCTCGAGGTCAGTGACCACCTCATCATGGTTATCAGGAACATTAAGCTCATTCTTGTATAGTTCTTCTGTGTAATTTTTCCACCTGTTCTTAATCTCTTCTTCCTCTGTTAGGTCCCTGCCATTTTGGCCCTTTATCATGCCCATTTTTGCATGAAATGTTCCCTTCATCTATTCAATTTTCTTGAAGAGATATCTAGTCCTCCCTATTCTATTGTTTTCTTCCATTTCTTTGCACTATTCATTTAAGAAGGCATTATTATCTCTTCTACCTATTCTCTGGAATTCTGCATTCAATTGGGTATATCTTTCTTTTTCTCCCTTGCCTTTCGCTTCCCTCCTTTCCTCAGCTATTTGCAAAGCTTCCTCAGACAGCCATTTTGCTTTCTTGCATTTCTTTTTCTTTGGGATGGTTTTAGTTGCTACCTCTTGTACAATGTTGCAAACCTCCGTCCATAGTTCTTCAGCTACTCTGTCTATCACATCTAATTCCTTAAATCTATTTGTCACCTCTACTGTATATTCATCAGGGATATGATTTAGTTCATACTTAAGTGGCCTAGTGCTTTTCCCTACTTTCTTCAATTTAAACCTAAATGTTGCAACAAGAAGCTCATGGTCTAAGCCACAGTCAGCTCCTGGTCTTGTTTTTACTGACTGTATAGAGCTTCTCCATCTTTGGCTGCAGAGCACATAGTCAATCTGATTTCTGTGTTGACTGTCTGGTGATGTCCAGCCGTCTCTTGGGTTGTTGGAAAAGAGTGTTTGCTATGACCATCGTATTCTCTTGACAGAATTCTATCAGCCTGTGCCATGCTTCATTTTGTACTCCAAGGCCAAACTTGCCTGTTATTCCGGTTATCTTTTGGCTTCCTACTTTAGCATTCCAATCCCCCATGATGATGAGGACATCATTTTTTTGGTGTTAGTTCTATAAGGTGCTGTAGGGCTTCATAGAACCAGTCAATTTCATCCTCTTCAGCACTGGTGGTTGGGGCATAGACTTGGACTACTGTGATATTGAATGGTTTGCCTTGGATTCGAACTGAGATCATTCTGCCATTTTGGGGATTGTATCCCAGTATTGCTTTTCCTACTCTTTTATTGACTATGAAGGCTACTCCATTTCTTCTGAGGGATTCTTGCCCACAGTAGTATACCTGATGGTCATCTGAATTAAATTCACCCATTCCTGTCCATTTTACTTCACTGATTCCTAAGATGTTGATGTTCAGTCTTATCATCTCTTGTTTGACCACGTCCAGCTTTCCTTGATTCATGGATCTTACATTCCAGGTTCCTATGGAGAAAAAATCTTTACAGCATCAGACTTTCCTTTCACCACCACATACATACACAGCTAAGCATCCATTCGGCTTTGGCCCAGTCGTTTCATTCTTTCTGGTGCTACTAGTACTAGCCTTCTGCTCTTCCCCAGTAGCATATTGGATGCCTTCTGACCTGAGGGGCTCATCTTCCAGAGTCATATCTTTTTGCCTTTTTGTACTGTCCATGGGGTTTTCATGGCAAAGATACTGGAGTGGGTTGCCATTTCCTTCTCCAGTGGATCACGTTTTGTCAGAACTGTCTGCTATGACTTGTCCATCTTGGGTGGCCCTGCACGGCATAGCTCATAGCTTCATTGAATTACGCAAGCCCCTTCGCCACGACAAGGCAGTAATCCATGAAGGGGTCAACCTCTGCATCTTAGTGTTATATTCAAGTGTCATAAATCTTGAAGTCCACGTACAATAAAATTTCTAGGGTTGAGAATCATTGTCTTAGAAGTTATTGGTATAATAAGAAGAGCTGAAGGGAGGAACAGGGTAAAAACAAAAATAAACTTTCTATTGCAACCTTTCCTCTCCAGGCTCCCTCCCAACTAACTTTTCTTACTAGAAAGATTTTGAAGTAACCTCTTGTTGAGTTTTTTTTAAAAAATTATATCAAGAATCACATGTTCCTTTTAGGACAGAAGTTGCCATCCCTCGTCCTAAGCAAAGTTAATCACAGTTAATGGGATATGCTTTTTTTTGCAAGATAGAAGGAAGGAGGGGTTTTCCCCTAGTTACAAATATTTCCCTGCACAAAATCCATTGAAAAGAATAGATGTGCCATACAAAAGAATAATAAATCTAGAACATATAGAGAAACAAAGAGTTGACATTCTTTGTACTCAGAATGTGAAAGAGTAAAAACTCCAATATTTTAAAATTGATAAATGAATAAAAAGTGTTACAGGAAATTCAGCATTTCCCATGAGGCAGAAAATCCATTTCTCTACTAAATTTATCTCCCATCCAATGGAAAAACAAAATCAGAGCACTTTATTCAACCCCAGAAATCAAAAGAAGAAGTAGGCTTTTCAAAACCTATTTATTTTTCTTTTCTTATTAAAATAAAAAAGCCCTTTAAAGACATTTTTCCTCTTTTAAATTTTCATGATCAGATGAAATACATTTGAATCTTCTATGGCATGGCTCTTGTATCTTTTATAAAAATTATAACTTCTGTTACCAAAGGATCACTTTGAATAGCATGTTAGTGAGACACAATATTAAGTGAAATATACAATTATGCATATATTTTCCAGAAAACAAATATTTTTATTATGGAAGTCTCCTGCTAACTGTAACATCTGGATGAAACAACTTGGCTTTTAAAATTTGCAGCTGGGGTCAAGAGAGGAAGCGCAATATACCCTAGTCCTCGACTTACAACCACAATTGAGCCAAAATTTCCATTGCTAAGCAAGATAGTTGTTAAGGGAGTTTTGTTCCATTTTACTACCTTTCTTGTCCCAGTTGCTAAATGAATCAATGCAGTTGTTAAGTTAGTAACACGGTTGTTAAGTGAATCTGGTTTCCCCATTGACTTTGCATGTCAGAAGCTCGCAAAAGGTGATCATATGGACCCAGGACACTGCACCCGACATAAACAAATGTCAGTTGCCAAGCATCTGAATTTTGATCATGTGACCAGGGGGATACTGCAATGGTCTTAATTGTGAAGAACAGTCATAAGTCACTTTTTTCAGTGCTGTTGTGACTTCAAATGCTCACTAAGCGAATGGTTGTAAGTCAAGTTGATTTGCAGAGATACTTTAGTTACAGAAATACTGTACTAGAACCAAGAGGGACCTGGCTAGAAGAATGGTTGTAGTTCAGATGAAAGTCATGAATATATCCAGACCAAAATAATAATAATAATAATAATAATTCATGGGACCCAAATTCCAAAAGCAGAGGTGTAAGGGAGACTGAAATTATTGTCTAGAGTATACAGCTTCCAGACACCGCCCTATTAAAGTCTTGGAAATCAATGCCTCCCAAACCTTTTTACTGTTCTTCCTTCCTTTCCATCCCTCTTTTCTAACCTGACTCCTGGGCCCAACAAGCAACCCTAACCTGCCTTTGCTTATTCTTGCTTATTTATATTCTACTATCTCTTAAATTTATTTTGGTTTGAAATTGTAAGCCACCCAGAATCAGCTTGGAGGCAGGCTATACCTAAATCTAAAAACAATAACCAATTCTGACCTACTCCTCAGAGGAAGAGCTTAGATCATGATCAACTACAGGATTGTGAAATACAACCTACTAATTTTGCCACATTGTTCCAACTCCTCTATGGAAGATAATGCTTTAATATCATGGCAACAATGCCACTTTCTTTCTTCTATATTAGTGCAACATTTCTAAAATAATGCCTCTATAGTACCTTCAGATGTTTTATCCATTTTTCTATGTTTTACAGGACAGGGAGTATATTACCAGGAATCTTCCTTTTATTTGCTAAGACTGCCTTTGGATGCTAATGTGGAGAGCGCCTTGAGGCATACCTGAAAATTAAAATGCTGGTTGAAGTGTTTTGCTTTGTAGAACATCAGCTTCTCTTTTTTTTCCAATGAAACGTATCTTTAAAAACAAGTGACGTTCAATATGGCAGGAATCTGGCAGGTGCCAAGAAAATATGTAGGAGCTCTAATTGCTATCTCCAGACTTAGTGAAACATTTATTTGTCTTACATTCTTGTGGCCAAAAAAGATTTGTCTCTTCCCATTGTTTAGTAGCCACTGTTCAGAGACATGATATCTCAGTTCCTGCAAATACCACCTGGTCATTATGAAGTAGAACCTCATGAATTTGTCCACCACCATATTCTGAGGTTGCAAATTCCATCGCAGATCCTGGCATCATTGTGCCACTAAAACATAAGGGTTTTTTTCTGTTGCACTTCACAATCTCACAAAACCCTGGCTCCTTCCTTATGTCTTCCTTGATGTCTTCTCTTACATCAGTACTATTATCAGGAATAATCTGTTGGTTCTGCGCTAGAGATGGCATGTGACATATACTGTGAGAACATGTGGCAAAATATATTTTGCTGATTTCACCTTTAATTTGCATCAGTGTGTCTAATCTAAATACCCATTTAGCACAATCAGCAATTTACCAAATGTAGGCTAGCACAAAATACCAGTATTTTCATATGGTCAGATATACGAGCAGAGATACAAATTATAATCGTGTGAAAAAGATGCATCCCCACAATGGGAAAAAGTCTACTGGAGAATGTAATATCAATACTTAGGTGGGGGGATTTCTTTACAAATTCTCAAACTTTGACAAAATGCCATTACTTCTCTCACCCACATCTTTATGAATTATTCCTGTATTATCCCTTAGCTTCCAGAAAAGACTCAGTTCTGTTCCTCTTTAGGTGGAGATGCTATAAAGTCATACCTGGCCATAGTTCTGTGTTAAGGTATTGTCTGGTGAAGGTTTGTTGTGAGGCTCTCCTTCCCGCTGGCTGCAGTCCAGCTGGATGAGTCTTCTGCATTCCTGATGGCAGGTGTATTTGCAGTCTGGGGAGGAAGAACGAAATGAACTGTAATTAATAAAATATGGAATAAACAGTAAAGCCCAGGTTTCTTCCGCAATGTGTGCATTTTGCAGCACTAAAGACATAGCAAAAGGTATAAATTAGTCTGAGAGATGGCGAATGATTAAATCCAGTGGTGGGATTCAGCCGATTTGCACCAGTTCGGCAGAACCAGTAGCTAATTTTTTGTTGCCCAGGCCCAGAACAGACTTCCAGAAGCGGCATCCACACAGAGAACTGGTTGTTCACATATTTGAATCCCACCACTGATTAAATCCACAGGTTAAGCAATCAGGTTTAAAGAAATCAAAAATGAAAAAGGAACAATGAACTGATGTCACTCATAAAAGTATAAACACCAAAACATAATTACAAAGAAAAAAATTAGTCTTCCTTTTGAAGGTTTGGTCAGCCACAGCTTCCATACTTTTTATTATATGTAGGAATGTACACTAGTTCCTATCCATATAAACAAACAGCCCCCTGAAAAATAGCTCACCAAAGCAATGTGTTGTAGCTTCCTAAACAATTGCATAATCATAGGCTTCATTTTGCACAAACAGCAGATGAAATCTGAAATCTGTGCCTAGACTGTATAATTGCATACTAAAGGTGAGGGAACTGCATGGCTGATATTTTTTTCCAGCAAGAAAAAAAATAGCATGTGAGACTACAGTTTAGTCTCACTATGTGGAAGAGATTTTGTATAAACAACCAAACATGAAGACCATATCTGCAGCCTAAACTGGTTCAGTCCAAAAAATACCTTTACGTCATTTATTATTTACTAGAAACAGGTCACAGATCTCCAGTGAAACCTGGAAATCAAACAATGTGGAACAGCAAATGTTCAAGGGGTGGGGGAGTAATTTAGTCATAGCACCTAAAAGAACCTGATGGAATAATATTTAATGAAGTAGAGTCCACTTATTCTCATAAATGAATAATCCATAATATAAACATTTTATGCCAAAATCAATATTCATGCCATAAGATTCTCTGTTGAACATGGGAAGCACTCTACTTGAGGCCAACGTCTTTATATCTTAGATCAATGTTTTAATTGTGATGGAAGAAAAACCTCTTGAGTTTTGTTTTCTACATAATACTAAGTACTTCAGCCATACGAGTTTGGCTTACCATTCAAACAGAAGCTAATGTGGTTTGTGCTGTTGTGATAACACCACATACAAAAGGTGCTATATATGTTTTGGACTACAACTGGTGGATTCTCCAGTCAACAGTGTCAAGAAGTATGGATTATGGCAGTTTGATGCCCCAAATATCTGATGAATGTCAGGTTTCCTAAACAAAGGTAGTAAACTGATCTAATGTGTGCTTACGTACTGAAGCTAATCCACCTTCACAATTAATAAAGCAATTATTGTCCGTATTGTTCCTGAGAATATAAGAATGCATGTGCTGCTATCTTTATATCTTTCTTAGACCTGTCCCACTGGCATCTAAGTGACTGTTTTTGGAATCTGATGGACCTCCTAAGCCATTAGTTTAATCCAACAGAATGTTATTTACATTGGTTTGGCTTGAGCAAGCTCTCAGGTGAAGTGGCCATGAGTAAAATAAGGGGCCACTCATCACAAGGTTTATAGAAATTTCATCTTCAGATTAATCACTAATAGACAGCCCAACACTTTCTTTAAAACCATGACAGGAGCTGTGCCTAACATGTTTCCCACAGTAGAAATCCTGCCTAATGTGAGATAATGTTAATGGACTCAGCTGCCTTGCTAACATTATAGAAATAAAATGTTATTCTTATTATACTAAGAGGCTGCTATTAGAAAACTGAATGTGTTGTCAACTACAGCACTTGGGATCCAATGTTAAGAGGGGAGAGAGAGAAAAGAAATCAATTATACCAAAAAGCATTGTAATTAAAAATGAAAATGTAAAAAGCAGCTAGCCATAGTGTATGGATGCCATTAAACCAAGCCTCCAGGGAATAGCAATTCCTCTCATACACAAGTGATAACTTAGGGGGGGGAAAGTGGCAATTCTTAATATTTCTAATTCGTAATAAGTTAAACATATCTTTATTTAGTTCATAATCACACATAAATGAGTTACATAAAACATTATGTAGGAATTATTTAGGAATCTTAAGAAATCAAGTGTTGTATTTTGGGAACAACACACAGACACATTAACCAATGACAACAGTAACATTTAAATTGACTTATGATTTGGGTAAAAAGGATTTTCTGATAAATGGTTTTAGGTAATGAAGGAGAAAGTTTGGGAAGCCTAGCTGTTGTTGTTTTTTAAAGTATATTTTCCATCAAGTGTGTCCAAGTTTGCCCTATGAGCATCAACAGCAGAACAATCCAACAGAGTCTTCAGACACTTGGAGTAACTTCTTTTGAACACCCTTTGCCTTTACAACTAACAGCAGCCATGTCAAGCTTAGCTTCCTACTCCTGCCCACTCCAATTGGACTAATTAAACACCTATATTGTTTTGTTTTGGTTATGATTTGTTTAAGATACAAAAGATTTTTCCTATGTTAAGATTATTATTATTATTATTATTATTATTATTATTATTATTATTATTATTATTATTATTATTATTATTATTATTATTATTTATTAGATTTCTATACCGCCCTATTCCCGAAGGACTCAGGGCGGTTTACAGGGCAAAATAAAAACAGATAAAAGTACAAAAATTAAGATAACGTTAAAATTAAAATAGGATTAAATAACAATAGCCCAAATTTAAAATTTGAATTTAAAAATTAAAAATTTAAAAATTTAAAACCCCTCAGTCCAGGCCAGATAAATCAAACAACCAGGTTTTTAGGTCCCGGCGAAACGAACGAAGGTCTGAATGTAAATGATGCTTTATGGAATCATCTAGAGAGAAGAAAGCTCAAGTACCAATACTTTATTTACACATCATCTTTTCCAGTTTTAAGTTCATTCAGCCACTGTATCATAATTTTATTCCCCTCAATACTATTTCCACTTAATAAACAGCACACACCAAAAAAGGAATTGGAGAAGAAACTCTATCCCTATAATGACTTCTTCAGCTTGTAAAATCTTTCAGTACGTGGACCTAACCCTGCCTACAGCTAGTTCCAAGAAGAGTGAAGCATGTTCCATTTCATTAAACTATTGCTGAAGAAATAATGTAATATATGTGAAAATGAAAGTCACTTCATAATCCATCTAATTACATTTAACTCTTCCGCACATAAATAGTGTGTCACAAAGAATGGGAGTGCAGAACTACCGGCTATATATATACTACCATCAATCCTTCTTTACCCTCCAGAGCCCCCTTTAAGGTCTGGGGGTTAAATGGCAAAATAGGTATTAGTTCTATACATGCATACACCCTTGTAAAAGCATAAGGAACTCTTTCACATCTTATCCACTCCCTCTCCAAGCCTCCTCCACAAGAAGGTTCTAGAATAGGATCCTCAAGCAGACAGAAGTTTATCAAACAATTCTGTTTAACAAATGATATCTGGTACCACTCTCTAAAAATCATTCTGACACAAACAGCACATATTACCACCAGTACTTAAGAAATAACTGCAATTTATTGGTTACCAGCACCATAATGTTCTTCAAGCATCTCCTTGTAATTATGAGATGTGGTATGGCTTTGAGATGAAATGGCAAACATAACAAATCTTGCGCTACAATTCTTGAGTAGCATCTGTCTTCTGGAAAATTCCTTCCTCCCTCTGTTTCAGATATACAAAGGCACATACATGACCTGGATATTAAATGAACTATAAAATAACAAACAGTGTAAAAGATTTATTGTTGTTGTTGTGTGGATAATCTATGATTAGACTCATAATGGAAACTTAATAATTCAAGTCTAAATCAAGGACAGAAGGATTACTAAGAATATAGGAAGTTGCAAGCAGGGTGGGTTTTTTTTGTAAAATTAGGGTGTTCAGGTCCAATAAATTAAATATTTTCAGATATTGAGAGGGTCCTTTATGCATTGCTCTGATGGCTCAAATCCTGATGTAAACAATGGATTTTTTTGTAGGTGTTCAGATTCTATCTACAAGACCCTGTATTTCATATTTTTTTCCAATTGTTTTTCATCAATCCAAGTATCACCAAGTATAGCAAGATCAATTAACCAGACTTTTTTCTTTTCAATAGCTGCTACATCCAGCATGTTATGAACAAGATGCCTCTCTGTTTGGAGATCTTAATTATATGCTCACCCAATATATTTAAATAGACAGTGCACACTGAAGTTCTATTTGAAGGAAAGAGGCATAGAAATAAGCTCTCTCTATGGGAGATGTCCCCAGAAGCATAAGTGGGCACTACTCTCATGGCCCTTGACCATTCAAAATGGTCTTTAGAGTTTTATGATTATAAGATACAGCACCTTGTATATTGTTTCAGGATGACTGCTGTGATGGATGTTGTGACTGGATTTTATTATGCAAGTTATTAATCTGTACCATTTAGAATCTGATAAGTTGAAGCAGCACAGAATGATTATAAATAAATAACTGGACTTCTCTTTTTTAATCATTTTCCCATTTTTTACTACTGGTGTTGGACTACACCTTTTTATTTGGAAGGAGAATTCATTTTACTGCATCTAATCAATACTATGTTCAATAGCTATTTTACAGTTCCAGACTTTGGCTGTTACCTGTGTAATGTAGTGGGTCCGACGCAAGGAAGAGACGCCAGCCGGAGTACAAGTTCAGCTCTTTATTGCGGGGGGGGGGGGTTCATACTGGAGAACAAGGGCTACCTGGCCTCCTTATATACCTGGCCAGGTAGGCGGCTAGCCAATGGGGTTGGCCCTAGGTTTCCCGCCGAAACTGAGTTTCCCGCCAAAACCGTACAGGCCAACGCCCCCTGGTGGCTGCTGCTATGCAGATGTCTGTACCTGGATACATAACAACCTGTGTGTAATGCTGTCTCAGGATCTGCCTTTTTATTCTTTTCATCCATGTTGAATAAAATATATTAAGAATTGTAAGGGTACAATCATAGAAATTCTGCATTTATTAATAATGGCAGGGGGAAGGGGGGGGAGGCAAATACTACTTTAAGCCAAAATGGAAATAAAACATTTAATGAAATGTGACAAGAGCATCTTTCTCTATCCATAAAAGGAAATCGAACAGAAGCATGGCATTATGAGGGAAGAAGGGCTAAAAATATGTAGGAAAGTTGACTAGCTCAGCACATGAAGCTTAATTTTTAGTGATCTTCACACATCAGTTGAAAAGGAATATGAAATATGGAATTCAGAGAAGCAGAAGAATAAATCAGAAAAGAACACAGAAGTAGCACATATACACCTCGTTAGTATACAGGGCTACACAACTTTCTGGTTCAATATATTGCATGTGTGATTCCACTGGTATCTACACACATATCTCTTTCTAAATGAAAGTCATGTTAATTTTTGCAACAAACCCCCCCCCCAAAGATTTGTGATACTTTAACAATTAACACATTTATTATCACATTTGATTTTACTGAGAAAGAGTCAAGGAGCTACATTTATCACAAAACTTTCAGATCAAAATACCTTCAGATTCTTTCCAAAAATTCTGCTAACCCACATCTTCTATAGACGTAAAGATGACTAATGAGAGAATTTAAATTGCTAAACACCTCTAGGAATTTATTATTGTGCATGTTAGCAGAATTTTTTTAGTTTCTGAACCCAAAATGATAAAAAGGAAGAAACTGGTTAGACGGATGGGAATCAAGCAACTCTTTTCAGGATCTGCATGACTTTCAGAACATAGAAATTGATCTATTTGGCATTGTATGCTTCATTAAATCTGTATAACCTGGCAAAACAGTATGAAATTTGGGGGGGGGTTGCAGAGGGAAGAAAAGACAATTCTAAGATATTCTATCTAAACTGTTTTCATAAATGCATTCAGTATTAGCTCCAGAATTGCAAAAATGTTCTTCAAATACAAGACAACACACAAAAAAGCACATTCTTATCAGGAAATGAACATTTTATAAACATTTCAGATATGAATTTTCTAGTTCTGGATGACAGCTACTTTGTCACCACTGTATAGTGATGAAGATTTTCCCCAAAGATGAAGAATAATTTTAAAAAACCCTAATGCTAGCTCTAGTCCTATTTGAGCTACTGGTACCATCTAAAGCAGGAGTCCCCAACCCCCGGGTCCGTGGTCCTGTACCAGGCCACAGTATGCCAGCAATCAGGCCGCACAAATAAGCAAAGCCCCACCTGGGGGATGCAGGCAGCACACAAAACTACGCCCCTCCGGTCCGTGGAAACACCTCTCTCCATATAATCGGCCCCTGGTGCCCAAAAGGTTGGGGACCTCTGATTTAAAGGGAAGTAAAGTGTAGAGTGCCATGGCTGCAAGAAAGCAAAATCTTCCTAGTGGAGTAGACAATACAGTATTAAAATGCTAATTTAAAAGACTTTAGAATTGAGAGGTCTGACTGGATATTCTGCTCAGTTACCATGAATCAACCATACGCTGCTGTTTCAAATAAAAAGTAAAGGGGGTGGGGGCTTTGAGTGTTTACTGGAATATGGCAGACTCAGAAGTGATTTTTGAACTGTTTAAGGAGAAGTGAGCAAGATACTGGCAAGTCTGTATGAAGTGAAAAAAGAACTGCACTTGGAAAGGAATGTCCCCAAGTACAAAGGCACAATTGTGTTGACAGAGGCAAAGCATAAGGACTCACCTTGGAAAATGAATAAGAATCAGACTTTGTGAAATTATTACAATTAAACAAGCTTTATAGAAGGTGGGGCATTATAAATACATCAAAAACTCAATCACATTGCTCTAATTTAATAGCCATAAATGTTGGTTCTTCAAAATCCTTGTACAATTTTAAATTTCTATTCATGACTTCAATGTATGTTTTAACTCTTTTTCTTTCCTTGCAATTGATCTCCTGGCTTCTAACCTGTGGCTTCCTTATTAACTTATTATCCTCTCTCAGGCATCAGAAGAGATTCCTTTATATATCACTGATTAGTAAAAGGTAGCCCAGTGAATTAGTATTTTACTCCATCGTCTTAATTTTTATTAACATTATTATACATTGAGCAGCTGACTTTTCCTGCTATTACGGTATTTTTTGTTATATATCACTTTATATTCACTTGCCCCAAAGTATTCTGTATGTTACTTCTTCCTTTCCTCATTCACCTAACACAAGCATCTATATCGAACAATAGAGTTGCAATGTTGTTATGCATTCGAGAATGATGAGATTATTACATAAGTATAAAATAATAATCTCTGAATATCAGCCAACATGTATGAAAAGTGGTCAGGATACTGTATTACACTATTAGTTGAGCACACACACATATGCATACATATACACAGATTTTAGAATGTTGTAGAATACCATGCAAAGGCTTCGGAATCGTTATTTCTTTTACTTCTAGCACTTTGGATATGGGGAACAGAGTCAAAGGGCATTCAGTACATCTGAGGCTGACAGTGCCACAAAAAGTAGCTGTATTAAGAAAGGAATACTTCCCACTTTTCTTGTAAAAATTGCACCTCTGTCCAACTGTGTAGGGGAGCCAATTCAGGGGTTAAATATGAAGTAGGGATGCTAAATTTCTGCAACGCAAAAGCATAAAAAACCCCAAGAGAAAAAAAATGTGGCAATGTACCATTTAGCATTTATCTGGTATGAGATGAATATATTTATATTTTTGTCTGGAGCAAATTTTGCTTAGATGTGCCTTAGGGCAAGAGCAACATGATTATTTTATTTAAATGAAGAAACTGAAATAAAAGGAAATACGGTATACTAAATATAGTAATGGCTGGTAAGCATCTTAGCTGTAAGAGTGGCTATGTAGTAAAGGATGCCTCACATCAGTCTGGAGATAAGTACTGTAAGCCTCATTTACAAACCGGAAGAATAGCAAGGCAGGATCTAGAAAATATTTAGCCTAAATTAAGTTTAAATATTTATTTATATCCCACCTTTATTATTTCTATAATTCAAGGCAGTGAATGTACCTAATATTCCTTTCTCATTTCCCCACAAAACAACCCTGTGAGATGAGTTGGACTGAGAGAGCGTGACTGGCCCAAGGTCACCCAGCCAGCTTTCATGCCTAAGGCGGAACTAGAACTCACAGCTTCCTGGTTTCCAGATTGGTGTCTTAACGACTACACCAAACTAGGTCCCTTCTCATATTTCATATCTTCTGAAGATAAGGTAAGACAAGACAAGACTAACTCTATTGTCACACTGGCCCATATTAAAAATTATACACACACACATACACATATGCATATATATATACCTGTGTTAATATATATAAATCTAGAGGAAAGCACTCTTCCATTTTAAAGGTTAATTATTTAGGGGAAAACTAGTCCTCTGTTCAGGTGAATATAATAGGAAAAGATTTATTAATGATGTACAAGTGCAGACCTCAATTGTGCAATAATGTTTCTGTCTGTGAACTGAATACTACTATCTTTAAGCGAGGCTTTCAGAACTAATGCAGGAAATCCATTCCTTCACTCATCACATTGGCCAAGTACTTCAACAGTCAATTAAGCTTATTAATCAAGAGTGCTTCGCAAATCTGTTGCATAGATCTGTTCTAATGCTTCTGAGCCTCCTTTCCCATTCTGTTGATGTGTGCAGGCGAAAGACAGAATTTCACTTTCCAATGCATTTTTAATCAACTAATGGCCAAGAAAGATGGATTTACAGCTGCATATTGTTGTGCAACTTATAATAGTTACATTTTTTTCAGCTCTCCCACATCATTTTTAAGCCATGGTATTTTCATTCGAATTTTTTTCTTCCCATGCAGAGTACAGAGGTCAAACAGGATAGAAACAGTTAAAGTGCAAGTATGAATATTTAATTCTCATTAGAATGATCTCCTCCATGTTTGCTTTTTCCTTTTTATATCATAATTTATATCTTAATGTTTAATTGAACAACTGCATATATTCCAATACCGAGCCTGCTTCCTTTTGATTATATCACAGAGTGTATATCAACAATAGATGTTACAATTTAGCCCAATAATATAACCTGGCTACTTCAGTCTGATGGTAGGTTATGGGGATTTAGTTATCTGAGGTATGGAGATAAGCAGCATATTTGAACCCAGAAAGAATATGGGTTGCTTAATTTATCTGAAAACAATGCTTACCTTGGACCCTTCTATTCTTTCATGTTGATCTTCTTCTTATAACAAGTTGAATTGTTAGTCTCAATGGAGAAGAAGTTAGTGCATATAGTTAACTGATCCAGGTAGCTAAGGGTTAAATTTAGCTCAAAACAAATGCAATTACACATAAGGAAAATCAATCCCATAGAGTCAGTCATTTTTGTAGGAATATCTAAACCCAATTAACTGGCTGTTTTATCAAAGAAAAGGCATTGGAAACAAAGAGTGGCAAGAAACCAAGCCTCTCCATTAAAGGTCTTGCAGCACAGAATGTACTGCACAAATAGTATACAAACTCTACTGACTAATCAGAAGAGAGTGGGACAGTACAATGAAGCTTTACCAGTATTGTTCTTGAACAAGGTAAACAAGAGATGGTGGGCAAGGACTCCATATTCCCAGATGGTGCATTTTGATCTACACACACAAGATAAAAATGTCAAAAGTAGTACTGTAAAAGACAGATTAGGAATATGAATAAAAAATAGGTAAGAAAATAGTAACAGAATACCTATCCACTCTAAATGAGTTCAAATCACCAAGACCAGATGGTTTACATGTCAGGGTTCTGAAAGAGCTGGCAGATGTGATCTCAGAATCATTGAACCATACCTTTCAAAGATCCTGGAGCACCAGGGAACTATCAGAGGACTTGAAAAGAGCTGATGCAATTCCAGTCTTTAAAAAGGGTGAAAACTACAGAATAATCAACCTGCCACTAAAATTGGGAAGATCTTGCAAAAGATAATCATGCAAACACCTAGAAACAAGCAAAGCTATCACCAGAAGCCAACATGGGTTTCTCAAAAATAGATCATGCCAGACAAACTTTACTGCATCCTTTGACAAAGTGATTAACTTAATGGATCACAGAAATACCTGGATGTAGTTTACTTAGTTTTTAGTAAGGCATTTGACAAAGTAGACCACAGCCTACTTCTTGGTAAGACAGAAAAATGGAGGATGTACACCATCACAATCTGATGGATTCATAAATGGCTGATCAACCACTGTTTTAGGCCCAATATTCTTTCAGCATCTTCATGAACAATTTATATGAAGGGTTAGAAGAGGAACTCACAAAATTTGCAGATGACACAAGCTGAGGGAAATAGCCAATGCCTTAGAAGAGAGTCTCAAGAACTAGAATGACCTTGGCAGAGAATAGGGCCCTATCCAATAAAATGCAATTCAGTGGTAAGAAAAGCAACGTCTTACACTTAGTCAAGGAAAACCAAATGTACAAATATAGAATACGTGTTACCTGGCTCAACAGCAGTGAGAGGGACCTAAGTGTCCTAGTGGACAACCTCCTGTGCTGCAACTGCCAAAAAAGCTAATGGGCTGCATCAACAGAGTGATAGTTTCAAGATCATGTGAAGTGCTAGTACAGCTTTATATTTCACTGGTAAGACCACACTTGGAATACTACATCCAGTTTTAGTCATCATGATACAAAAAAGATGTTGAGATTCTAGAAAAAGTGCAAAGAAGAATAACAAAGATGATTAGGGGACTGAAGACTAAAGCATACAATAGTCCATTGTCGGAACTGGGTATGTCAAGTCTAACAAAGGGAGGGACTAAGTGTGAAATGATAGAAGTCTTCCAATATACGAGCAGCTGTCAAAGAAAAGAGATTGACCTCTTCTCCAAAGCAACTGAGAGCAGGGCAAGAAATAATGGATGGAAGTTTATCAAACAGAAATCCAACCTAGCAATAGCAATCACATTTAGACTTATATACTGCTCCATAGTGCTTTTAATGCACTCTCTCAATGGTTTATAATGACAGTATATAGCCTCCAACAATATGGGTCCTCATTTTACTGATCTCGGAAGGATGGAAGGCTGTGTCAACTCGAACCCCATTAGGATCAAACTTCAGTCTGTAGGCAGCCTGCATTATTCTAACCACTGTGCCACCAGGGTTACTAGAACTAAGGAGAAATTTCCTGGTGCTCTCCTGTCAGTGAGAACAATTAATCAGTGAAACAGCTTGCTTCCAGAAGTTGTGGGTGCTCCATCACTAAAGGTTTTTAAGAAGAGATTGGACAACTGTTTGGTACAGGGTCTCCTGTTGAGCAGAGGGCTGGAACAGAAGACTTCCAAGGTCCCTTCCAACTCTATTATTCTAATCCAGTTAGTATGACTGTGCGCTGCTGTTAAACTATCAGTAAGAAATTTGATTAGGTTAGCAGCTGATGAGTGGGCTAAGCATTTGAGATGGACAGGTTCTTAGCAAAGTATTTATTTATTATTTATTTATTATTATTAATAAAAGTAGCCCAATTGTCAAGTGAATGTGGCTTCCCCCATTGACTTTGCTTGTCAGAAGCTCCTTAGGAAGGCTGAAAATGAGAATCCCAGGACTCTGAGATACTGTAGCCATCATAAACACATGGCCGTTGTCAAGCACTTGAAGTTTGTTCACATGGCTGTGGGGATGCTGCAATGTTAATAAATGTGAGAACTGGTCATAAGTCACTTTTTTCAGTGCCATTGTAACTTTGAATGGTCATTAAATGAATAGCTGTAAGTCAAGGACTACCTATATTGCCAAAAGATTTAATAAATTAGGGAACTCTTTAGAACTGACTAACAGTAGTAGGCTCCCCAGGATCAGTCTCATCAGCCAGGACATATATATTTTATTTCTGAGTTTCTCAAATGCATCTGTTTAACCAGCTTAGAACAGAATACTCGATTGCATAGCTCTTTGGTCTGAGCCCATAGGTTTCTTCTTACATTATTGAGAACATGCTTTTAAGAACATAAATCCTTTCATTCCATGATTATATATACTGAGGAGGCCTAAGGTGTTTCACTTTAATTTGCTAGTTAGAAGAGATCAAAGTCCCTCACTCTTGTCTGGCACTCATCTACAGTGTTTTGTTTCATTTTGTTTTAGAATGAAAAGACAGGCAGATTATATGAGAAAAACAAGAAGAAATCATGAGAACCATTTCATGTTTGATTCATCTCAAAGGAAAGTACCATAGAGATAGTGGAGATGGTAATGGTCAGCAATTCATAGAATAAAAGATTACTTATTTTACATCATCTTCAAGGTCAGATGTAAATACTGTATGCTACAAAATAACATCATGGAAGACCAGCAGAGAAAGGCAGTTCTCCTCGGGTTGAAACTGACCACTGTCAGAAACCACATACTAGAAAAAGCAGCCCTTGAGTCTCATCTACCATCCTTCATATTTAGGTGACTGTAAAGTGAGGGCAATTTTGCTGCAGCACAAGAAAAAACATTTCGGTCCAATCTTTCAGCCACATTAATGTCAATAATAGGATGTGGGTGCAATGTGGGTGCAAAATCCTATTTTTAGAATCTAGTATTTTTCAGATCTGGGGATCTCTAAAAGCTAGAAATTCTGGGATTTGTAATCCCCAAAACCCTGGAGGGCATCGTGTTGGGCAAGACTGTTCTAATGTGTTTCTCCATCAAATGAGGAATGAATATTAGAAATGAGGGTTTTTTTCTAATTTTCATCTCACCAGAAAACAACTATATATTGTGCTTTTCTGCAAAAGCATTGTTCTCCCGAGGCCAAGATTTTCCAAGTAGCTATTAATTCAAATTATAAAGTTTCCTATTCATTTAAGAGACACAGGGATTTTATACACATAAACACACAGGCATTCATGTTTTTTTCTTTTCCAAAGAACTGAAAGCTTATTTTATTATGGAATCAGGAAAATATAATTCATTAATGTCCGATTCTGAATTCAGTATCTTACTGGTTTGGCAGTCATCATTTAATTTCAATGCTAAGTTCTTTATGTGGCAGGAATTGCTGATTCATTACATTCTATGCTATGGGTTAGTCGGGAGGCACCAGTAGTGCATTTTTTTTTCATTTCAAGCCAAGTCCAAATATATCTTCAACTGTGTATGTGAAGCAATAATTAAAGAGTACTTACAAGGCTTTTCAGAATGAACCTTTTTCTTGATTAAGATGTAATGGTGATGTTATTTTTTTTAATTATTGCTTTAAATGTGTGATTTATCCAGGCTGCAAACCTTCCACTATTCCCAGTCTACTTTACTTCCATAAAATGAGCACTACTGACATTCACCAGATACTATTAAGACTATGCAGCATAGCTCAAGCTGAAGCCAGACACACAAACTGTAATACAAAAGAACCATTTTTCATTATCTGCAGTGTTTAATGGTCACTGAAAAATGCTCACAAATATTAAATGAAAGTTTCCATTGAAAAACATGAGCTACAGAAAATTATTTTAAAACACAACTCTGATTCAAAGAATCCTGCACACCAATTCCAGCAACTGATCTCTGCTTCGCTTCCTCTGGTGCATTAGGAGAGCTGGTGCTTTTTATGTGAGTCAAACAGGAACTTTCTGTGGATTGCTGAAACCCATTTATCAGGTCAGACTTTACAGCAAACCATACTTTGATTCAAATTGTAGGCCTACTTCTCACACAGAGAAGAAGAGGAGAAGGAGGTACGCATTTGCACAACACTTCTTGCAGTCTCATAGAAGAGAACACCATCGGAAAAAGGCAAATATCTTTTTAACCAGGTGCTATGCATTTTAACACCATGGAAATTGCTCCTGGACCCCTTCTCCAATGTATCTTCTCCACATTAATTTTGACATACCCCTGCATATAATTTGTTACTTCTTCACTGCACCTTGGCCCTGGTTATGACCTACAAAGCCCTACATGGCATGGGTCCGGAGTACCTTAGGGAGCACCTGCGGCCAGCATCAACTTTCCTCCGCCCAGTGCGTTCCCACAGAGAGGGCCTCCTCAGGGTGCCGCCGTTCGGAGAATGCCGTCTGGTGACCCCCAGGGGGAGGGCGTTCTCTGTGGGTGCGCCTGACCTGTGGAACCGTTTACCGGTTGAGCTCCGGATGGCTCCTGACCTTCGCTCCTTCCGACGCGACCTAAAAACCTATTTGTTTGAACAAGCCGGCCTGGTCTGATAGGTTTTGTTTTAACTATTGTTTAAATGTAATTTATTTTCTGCATTTGGGCACTAGGGTTTAATTTGTTTTTAATTTCTGTATTTTGGGTATTTTGATATTTATGTCCCTGTTCACCGCCCAGAGTCCTTCAGGAGAAGGGCGGTATACAAATCAAATAAAATAAATAAATAAATAAATAAATCTAGGCAAGAAATAATCCAGCTAAAGCAACGTATTTGTTACAGCATTGTAACATGAACTCTGTAACAGGCACCAAAAGGATCCACAGAAGAGGAACTATAACGCTGCTGCTCTTTCCAGGTGAAAAATCTTTTAACAATTGTTTCAATAACATGTTATGCAGTAAGCACTATCATTAACTACACTGACAGCCATGCAAGTATCCTTGACTCCACTGCCTCTCATGGTAATGTAATTTGGCTGTCCTTGAAGACTATCTTGGAACTAAGCTGCAACTCTGAATAGAAACCAAGGTTTATAGAAACCAAAACTAGTTACACCTAGTTATTAAACAAGGCTGGACAATTTGGGGCCCCTTAGCCACAGATGTTCTCCAATTTGTGTTGTTGTTGTTGTTTGCAGTTACCTGAAGCTCCTTCTAATGATGAAGGAAAACCAAAGGCATGGTTCCCCATTATTTTCAATTGCAAACAGATGAACACTGTGTTTATTATCTATACGGAATGTCAGCCCTACATCAGATATATCACAATTAAAAAATAACTCCTTATACTTTTTACAAAACCATCTCATCTTGCCTGCAGTGATCACCTGCCATGTCTTGTGCAATGCTCAGACCTTTGAAAGGTGAAGTTTGGCCTTTTGCCACCAAAGGATTGGATAACCCTGCATTCAAGATATTTACAGAGAATGAAGTATGAATTTTGTTTAGTTTTGCCAATAGAAGAATCCTTCCTACCTTTTCCCTGTGATTGATGCCTTCTCAATGACCTATCTTCCTTAGTTTCTCTCCACATAGGGCTTTCAAGTAACTAACTTGCAACATGTAACCTGGCAGTGTTTGTGGTTCCTCCTTTGAGCAGTAGCTAAAAATGTGTATGCCTATCTCAAAATCCTAATAATGTCCCACCATTTTTCTTACATGCAATTGTCAGGTCTGCAGTCATTAGGAATTTTTTAGAGGAGCTTTCTATGACTGGATACCTTCAACATGTGTCACAAAATTTATTTCCAAAATTCTGTGTCATGATAGCTGGAAAATCTAGTAGTCAGAGTCCTTAAACATCTGGAGAATGCCAGAGTGGAGAGGCTCACTTATAGTTAAAAGCAGTTCTCCCTATCACCTTCCAAATAGATGTAATGGCTTCAGTGACTGGATGAGAAAGCTAATTTTAGAAAATGAATACCAGCTTGAACACTAGGTTTAAACAATATGACATAGCTCAGAACAACTGGTATCAGGGTGAAACATATCACCTAATGTATCATATATGAAATGCTCAACTCTTAAATTTAGCAAAATGAGAGCTTTTCTTACAATGCAACTTTAATAAAATATGCTATATTCATAATTTTTCTGAATATTTTACACTAGTTGGAATTTAAATCTTTAATACTGTACTATAAATACATGCACGGTAAATAAATATTTCATCTAAGTCAGAAAATCTCATAATTTAGGGAGAATACCTTTCAGTGTTAAATGTTCCATGTTCACAACTAAACATGGTAGCCACGTCTTCATCAGAACAAATAGTACTTAACTGATACTTAATAGTAGTTTAGAGTTCAACCTCCATATATTTATATATTAAAATTCAATTGACCTAAATGGACAATTCAATAGAAAAACTGACAAAGCTAACTTATGTTAAAAGCTGTAAATGTAAAAACACTGCTAAATAATAGTAGTATATAAAGCTCCTAGACCAAAATATATCTTTTAAGCCAGATTTGTTCATATTTTGTAAATGGGGACATAATAAAAGAATAAATCGTCACATATAAGGGGTTATCATTAGTAAAGTCTTAAAAGGCTGTTATGCTCTCCTGCTCATCCACTTAAACAATGGGTAGCACTTATTTCACTGAAATTCAATCACAGGGGCAAAAATAATACCCCATAATTACTATAGTCAATGTGTAAAATAGCAGTCAGGGGGGAAAAAGGCAGTTCTTACAGAAGAATGCCCAGCTGGATGTCTCTGGATTACAGCTACCCTGCTGATCCTTGTTATGCTATCCATACTTGATTGATTGTATTGAATCTATTTTTCCCCCCTCATCTTCGGAGGCAAAAGAGAATAAGGAAAATGTTTGGCTTGTTTGAAACAGAAAGTCAGTTCTCGTTCCATGAAGTCAGCAAGCCACCAGGATAACTCAGTATAGATTCTACCATGAGATAGCTTAAAGAAGATTTTTATCGCCAAAATACTACTGGGATATATCTAATCCAAATTTAAATTAAAACAATATAGATATGTCTTAAGTAAAACATGTAATTCTAACACTTTTAGAAGAATATAGAATCTATAGTGGCTATTAACTCTATGTTTTTCCCATCAAAAATAATTTTGAACTCATTAAATAACAATACCACCATAAACCTCAAATATGCTAATCTTACAATTGTTAACTTTATTTTATGGGGTTTTTGTCTCTATCAAATCTTTAGAAAAGAGAAGACAAATTTTGAAATTCCAGTGATTTTTCCTCTGTTCACTATTTCAAAAAGCATACTATTTAAGCAAAAGGAAAAACTTGCTATTGAAGTACTACACTTCAAAATTTAACATTTGTACTCAGATGGTCAAAAAACAACAACAATATATACAAATCTGTACGGATATATTTTTTCAACTCACAAAAGCATTGCTAGAACACTATACCATTTATACAATAATGTATTATTGCTCTTATTAGTTATTACAAACTTGTGAGCTTGATGCAATAGTTCTCCATAGGGTATGGTTCTTTAATCATTAGACTGCTTAATCAATTCATAGAATATAACCTACTTACTGTCCAAGTAAAACTCAAAACTTTACCCCAAAAAAGTGTTGTCTGAGTTATTCATCAAGACATTTCATAAATAGTGTACAAAGTAGCCATGGACATCTTCTGTTCTCTTCATCAGTAACTAACACCCCATATCTTTCAGTCAGCCAGGGCATATTTTTGCTCAAATCATTAGAACTTACCGTTGACCGGTAAGACCGATCTATTGGGCTTCTTAATTCGGAGTTGAAGACCCTCTGACCATGACTTAGACTTAGGGAAATGTCTGAAGAGCTTGCGGATTCTCTTTGTTACTAATCCAAAGCAAGCTGCAGCTCCTGCGTCTCCTTCTCCCTCTGTCATTCTTCTAACAGAAGATCAATAGTTTCTTTGGGCATAGCAGACAGGCAGGCAAGTGCTTGAATGCGGAATGTTACCGAAAGGAGCAAATGTTTTATCTCTACAATTTATTTATGTTACAAAAGTCAGTGTCCTGCTCTTGCAATTTCCTTGCCTTTTTGTCTCCCTTCCTCCCCCCCCCCCCTTCAAACTAAAAGCAAACACTGCAGGCCACAAACTTCCAGGGCAGCTTCTGTAATGCATGGAAAACTTTCTATTTCTGGGACTTTTTGCCTGATAAGATAAAGCAACATAACGGAAGAGGCTACAGTCAAGAGAGAGACAGAAGCCATCTCTTTCTTTAGCAAAGCTTCCTTCAAATATCTTTAGCTTTCGCAATCTTTTTTTAGTTTTGAATTAAAATGATCTTAGACTATAATTAAACCAGTACTCTTAACATGCTGCATCTTTAAAGATATTAAAACATTACAACGGGCCTGTGGGTAATAATGCTATTATGAATAGATAATCAAAGTAATAACAGAATTGGACCCTCCTGACATCATATTTTCAACCACAATTTCTCTTTGAACTGACAGAATAAAGACCTGGCCTGGAAAGAGCCTGTGTTATTGCTTCAAAGTCATTAGAAGTACAAATACGTATTTTCCATAACAACAAAACTTCCAAAATATTGATGAGTATTTGTAGAATCAAGACACATACCATCAAGTATGGACATGTCTAACGGTAATAATAATAATAATAATAATAATAATAATAATAATAATAATAATAATAATAATAATAATAATAATAATAAGTAGTAGTAGTAGTAGTAGTAGTAGTAGTAGTAGGAAGGGACCTTGGAGGTCATCTAGTCCAACCCCTTGCTCAGGCAGGAAACCCTATACCATTTCAGACAAATGGCTGTCCAGTCTCTTCTTAAAAATTTCCAGTGTTGGAGCATTCACCACTTCTGGAGGCAGGTTGTGTAGTGTAGTGGGTCCTGAAGAGTAGGAATGATGCCAGGCAGAAGAGTACAGTCAAACAGCTCTTTATTTGGTGACCATAACTGTACTGGGGGAATTGGGGTATCTGTACCCTTTTTATACCTGGCCGGGTATGCTACCAACCAATCAGTTTGAACCTCAGTTTCCCTCCGAAAACTGACACCGACCACAACACTTTCGGTTCAGCGCCACCTGGTGGTATCTGTTCTATAACTGCTTAAAGGTGCTCTTTAAGCCTAATACGTAACAGGTTGTTCCACTGATTAACTGTTCTGACTGTCAGAAAAATAAATAAAGCTGGTTCACGGATGCCCATTGGTAACTACTCACAATAGATCTGCATTCACCTTCTACACACGTACAATTACCTTGCAATATTCCCCCATGATTCATCATGAATTATCTCTCTATGAACTAGAGTTAATTATTCAAGTACTAGAAATTGTGCTTTGACAAACAGAACATTGATTAGGGCAGGGACATGTAGCTGGATTAGGAGAAATACAGTTTGCTATGGAGAAGGCGGTCAGAAAAACTCAGTTTCAAATTGTCCTTGTTTAACAACCACAATTGGGACTGGTAACTCAGTTGTCAAAGGAAGCTGTTTCTAAGTGAAACTGCAACTTTGCTTACGATCTGACTTCAATTGTCCTTTGCTTTACAGACCTGGAGTTATAACTGCAAGGACTGGTCACAAAGTTTGGTTTTCATCATCATCGTAATTGCAAATGTTCACTGCCAGAGGAAGTTGCTAAACAAGGAACACCTGCACTGTTATTTATATTTTAGTGTGAGCAAATCTTAAATGCTTTTGACATTTTTGCTACTGCTATTCAGAATGTACTGCATAACAAAACATCATGCCTCCATGTGGAGAAAAGCAAAGTTTTACATTTAGGCAGGAAAAATCAAAGATATAAGTACAGATTAGGTAAGACCTGCTTCAAAAATAGTAACTGTGAGAGGGACCTTGTGGACAATCTCTTGACTATGAGCCAGCAGTGTGCAGCAGCAACCAAAAAAAGCTAATACAGTCCTGGGTTGTATGAACAGAGGCATTGAATCAAGATCACACAAAGTATTAGTACCGCTTTATAAAACCCTAGTAAGACCACACCTGGAATACTGCAACTGCAAATACTGCAAAATACTGCAAAAAGATGTTGAGATCTTGGAAAAAGTTCAGAGAAGAGCAAGTAAGATGATCAAAGGCCTGGAGATTAAAACATATGAAGAACAGCTGCAGGAACTGAGTTTGGCTAGTCTAAAGATAGAAGAAATAGGGGTGACATGATAGCAGTATTTCAGTATTTGAGGGGCTGCCACAAAGAAGAGGGCATCAAACTATTTTCAAAAGCACCAGAGGGAAGGAACAGAAATAATGGTTAGAAACCGACCAAAAAGAGAAGCAACCTGGAATTAAGGAGAAACTGCCTAACAGTGAGAACAATTAACCAGTGGAACAGCTTGCCTTCAGAAATCGTGGGCGTTCCATCACTGGAGGTTTTTAAGAATAGACTGGACAGTCACTTCTCTGAGATGGTATAGTTCTCCTGCTTGAGCAGGGGGCTGGACTAGAAGACCTCCAAGGTCCCTTCCAGCTTTATTCCATTCCATTAATTTTACAAAGACAAAAGTAATTTCCATAACTTCTAATTCTTTTTCAATTACTAGAGATTTAGTGGCTTGTAGTCCAAATATCAGATGAAAAGACTGCATTAGAACATTCATCAAGGTTTTTTTTATGAGATTTGTATACCTAGCTCATTAACCATATTTTTCAACTGAGACAGATTGTACATCTGAATCCTATTTTTCTTCCAAGAAACTCATAGGTTTATCCCTATATTACCAGCATGGAAGATCATTTAAAAGGGAATAAGCAGGGGCTGCAACTCCAATTTCTCACTTCATCATAACAAAATGTAATTTGCAATACAATTTTGTTTATTCAGAAATCAGTCTAAATTCAGTATATATTTCTGTAGTATTCTATTTCCCCATGTATCTTGTAAAGATCATAGCAGAAGCTCTGATAGTTTTACACAATTTACTCTCTCCCTCTCTCACACACACACTCGCTCACACATACACACACAAACACTGTAATTACTGAACATGCATGATAATGCAGCTATATTCAGTATCTTAACACTATAAAATAGCTTTCAAATGGCAACTGGAACTACTATACTTGAGAAACCTGATCACACAAGCTAAGAAAACTCTGTTCTCTAATTCACTAGCAGGAATCAAACAATCCATGTTGTATGGACCTGTTTACTATTAATCAGCACTATAGCAAAAGAAAAATATAAATTCTATTAGCTGCTCTTAAAAATAATTTTAATACTATAACTTACTGAAATCAAAGTGGAAAAATATTGACTGTAGTTTCCTGTAAGCATTAATAATGTGAAGATGAGCCAAGAACAAAGCCATGAAGATTTGAGTAAAGACTACTTGGGTTGATTGTCTTCAGGAGCTGAAATCCTACGAGCAAGGTTCCAGCTCCTATGGGTTGCTGTGCATGATTCCATTTCCATCTGTACATTTGTAATTTGAGCACTTCCCTGAATCAAACACAAAGAAAAGCTTTCTTTGGAATATCCTTCTAAAGCTGAATTTTAAAGTGCTGATAAGCCAATCATTGGAGTCCCAAAATTACATTTATGCATTTATTAAAGCCAAGATGTTTACAGCAAGAACTGGCTGGATTCTAGTATGAACCTATTCTTCCATTTTCAGGCCAACTTCCATTATTTCTGACGAAGGTTCAACTCCCAACACTGAAGCTTCAGCACTGAAGAAGAAACCATTAGCTCTAAAGTCTCTGTATCTATCTTTTGGTCTAGTCTAGTGGTTAAAGCCTTAGGCTATAAAATGGGAGACTATAAATTCAAATGCCACCTCAGCCATGAAAGCCAATGGGGTAACTTTGGGCCAGTCATTTCTCTCAGCCTAAACTACAGGGTTGTTGTTGTGGAGAAAAGATGAGGGAGGTGTTGGATGTGCTGCATTCAGTTATTTGTATAAATAATAAAGGTGGGAATATAAATACAATTAATGCATAAAGCGGGGAAGGTCATTCCAAACTCTCCTGTTTAAAGATATTTGCCTATCATTTCCTGCCATGAACCATCCAAACTAGGCCCACACCTGCTAAAGGAATGTGTTACCTTAAACACTTTGCAAAAACAAAGTGATTAAAAAGTTACAAAGATCTATGAATCATATGGAAATTTAGCAAATACAGTGCTTCCTCTGAAGAGTAATCAAGAGACAATTATGAGAAGAAGGGTAAAAGCAAAAATTAGTAATCTGGTATAAAAAGAACTAATTCTGAGGATAGCTTTAGTTTCTGCTATAAGTATAGCTGGAGGCAAGCCCTTTTGTCAGACTCTAATGTAATTTTGGCATTGGGCCAGACTAAAACCACCCCTCCCTCTGGAGAAATCTGGGAACAATTGCTTCTTTCCTCTGTCTGTCTCCCAGAAAATCACCTTGTGATATTTAACTCACCACAAGTGGGCCTTACCTATTCGGTGTAAGTTAGAATGCTGATTCCCAAAATAATATCATGGTGCCAAATTGTCCTAATTCATCCACCAACTTCTCTCTCTCTCTGATATGAGACAGGCAAAGCAAAGTGCATCTTCTAGCATCTATTCCTGAAAATGTCTCTGGGCCCCATAAGCTAAAAAAAAAAAATTAAAAGGGAATTCCATCCCAGTGTCTGTTTGGAAAAAGCAGGGATAGGAGGAAGTATCCTGCTGGAGGAAGTGTTGTTAGGTCTAGTAAATAGTTATTTTTCCATGGCAGATATTTTGTTTATAAGCAAGTTTTATCTATCGCCCTTTTTGCAAAAGCACCCACAACTTCCTTTTTATGACCCTTAATTCAGGATAGAGTTGGGGTGACTGGATGGAGCTGAGTGGCCAGATGCCCTTCCTGATGTCACATGGAGTTCGCAGCAGATATTTCTTTACACCCTAGGAGAAAAACGTCTGTTGCTACCTAGGATTGAACTCTCAACCTTCTGAGTGGAAGGCAAACACCTTCATCACTAGGCCACCGTGCTGCTCTTGCAAGCTGAAAATACCAAATGAGCCCACTAATCCAAAAATGCTGGCCTAGATGAACCAGTCACTCAACTACTGATGCATTTTCTCAGATTCTTGCCTCAATTCTTGGCTGTTGAGATTAGGCAATAATAGCCTGATTCTCCAATGGAATAATTGAAATGTGTCCCTAATCCCAGGGAAGGACCCTGCCTTGACTTTGCCTTGGCTTTGATGTCACATATTTTTTTTATTTTTATTTTAATCCCATTTATATCCCGCCCTTCTCCGAAGACTCAGGGCGGCTTACAATTTAAGCACAAACCAATGTGCTTCTATGATCCTCTACTATAGATATCTGGTTTTCTTCTAAAAATTAAGAAATATTTAGCCAGACTATTTCTGAAATCAGGAATTGCTTCTATTTATTTTATTTTTTTAAGACACAGATTTATCCCTGCCCTGAACAATTGCAAACACATCAAGCTGCATTATCAGCTGCTTTGCAATTCATTTGCAAGCAACATGCCACTGACACTTAAGTAGTGCAATCATCATTTTACAGTCTCTCAAAATGCACCAGTTACACTTGGCTGGCCAGCCACCTGGGTCTGTTGGGAAGGAAAGCAAGTCCACACCAGCATAAACTAGGAAGGAGAATTGGGAAGGGAAGCGGCACAATACTGAAAAAATGGCCAACAAGAAATAATTTCAAGCATTTCATTTTTGGATTTCAAAAAATATTCTTTTGGAAGTCCTATTAATTTGGTCCACTTTAAAGCCTAACTTAAAATACTTTGCTGATCTGTACCTTTTAATGATAGATCAATTTTCAGGGCGTTATTCCAAAATGAGGAAAAGTTGACATTATAAAGAAAAAAATCCTTTTTGAAAAATATCTAATTAGCAATGTAGCTCTCTCTGTGATTTACCAAAAGTTCATACCAAATCTCTGCTGTAATGTTCTCTGAGCAAAATAAAATGGTAACTATTCTCATTTTTACATAAAAAGAGCAACATAGCTTGTTCACTTACATGGCATATAAACTTATATTGTAGTACAAAACATAGAATCCCAGTGAATAAAGCACCAGGCTAGAAAACTGGAAAACTGTGAGTTCTAGTGTCACTTTAGGCAGGAATGCCAGCTGGGTTACTTTGGGCCAAGTCATTTTTTTCTCAGCCCAACAACCCACCTCATAGAATTGTCATAAAACAGGAGGAGGAAGAAATATTAGGTGTGTTTGCTATCTTCAAATCTGAAGGGGACAGTCTTAAGCCACTTTTTTTTTCCCAACCTAACTTAACAAATCCCCATCTCCAGCCAATGCAGTGGTGGCTGAAGATGATGGGAGTTGTAGTGGAAAAGAAAGAAGTTAATTTTTAATTTAAAAAATACAAATGACAAATTAAGAGACCTGGGAAAAAAATTTCCTACTAGATTTACAAAAGAGCCTTATTAATGCCTTGAAGAACTCTGTGATATGGGACAAAGAAGAAATTCAGAGAAATTAAACCTTAAAACAATATTTGAATAATGAATAAGACTGTTAGAAGCAAAAGGAGGAAACATAATATTGCTTTATTTGATCAAGGTTAAAATAAAATACATTGTTACTTCTGGCTACCCTTTATGGACTTCCTGTTGACTGAAAAGATGTTTTATGAATTTGTTTATAGATAAGAAATGGTATATGCGATGAAGAAATGTTTGTAACTAGAATGTGTGAAGAATTTCTGATTTTTTATATTTGTTATGATGAAGATTTGAAATCACTTATTTATATGTTTCTTTTCTGTTTATATTTTTACTTTTTTCTTTTTCCTTGCACTTTTTATTTCTCTCCATTTTTTCTTTAAGTTTAGTTTGTATTAGATTTACTAATCAACAGTCTTAATAAAAGTTATGGACTAAAAAAGGAACCTTTGAAAAGAAACCAGGCAAAATTTAGCTCAAATGGCTAGAAACACATGCTTTATTTCCTGACATCTAAAGTGCAGGCATTCTTCCTAAAATATCCAACTTAAATATAAAAGGCTACATGGAATCTGCCTTAAGCTCTTTGTATGAAAATAGAGCATCTATTAAAGAAATGCATCAAATGATTTTGATTTCAGAGTCAAAAAACTATGTTAACTTTCATTACACTATAATAAAGAAGAACCCTTACAAATTGCACTAAAACCATGGCTGCAATACAAATAGGTTCACAAACTATGCTAAGTCATTAGTCCTCATGAACAAGAAGACAGGATATAAGTCACCAATGGTTTACAAATCAAAATGAATAGTTTCATTTAATGGAGCCATTAAGTGAGTCATGCCCAATCTTATCAACTTTTTTCTGCAGTTGTTAAGTGAATCTAGCTTTGCTCATGTACTTTGTTTGCTTGAGCTCCCCTGGGAAGGTCGCAAATGGCAATCACATGACCTCAGGATGCTGCAGCCATTGTAAACTCATGCTAGTTGCCTAGCACCTAAATTTTGATCACATGATCATGACAACAATCATAAGTACAAGAACCAGTTGTAAATCGCTTTGTGTTGTGCTGTTGTAACTTGGAATTGTCGTTAAGCAAATGGATATAAGCTGAGGACTACCTGCAGTAGGATATGTTTGTATGTTGAATATGAACTAGCTCTGAGTGATTCAAAAGCCAAGAAGAGGTTCAGCTGAGATAAACGTCACTGCAAACTGAAAATCAGATCTTCTACACCTGTTACCTCCAAATCAGGTAGTGATCAAAGTCACAGTATTGCAAGAGACTATCAGAACTAGTCCTTAGTCCTGTATTTCTCAATCTTGGCATCTTTAAGATGCATGGTCTTCAAATCCCAGAATTTCCCACTCAGCATGGAATAGAAGTAGAATTAAAGGCCACACATCTTAAAGTTGCCAAGCTTTAGAACTAGCAGATCACCATGTTTCATTCAGAATGGTTATAATCTCATTTCCAGTTTCACCTGGATTTTTTTTAAAAAGAGGCACAAAACTTTTACACATGCATTTTCCTCAAAAAATATTCACAGGCTAGATCAGTTTGATCCCTTCAAAATGCAGACCAAGCAAGGTCTCTCACCATCTTTACCCACAGTAAAGATAAAACAAGGGTGGGAGGACTGTCACCCTGACTCTAACTTAAAACATTCTTTGTCAAGTCATTTTAATGTTGCTAAAACAATATCGTCCTTTATTAAAAGTTATATAAAGCTTTATAAACAAAAGAAGATCATACATACAAAGGGATTAAGGAAACAGTAATACAAAGAACCTCCATAGCGATCCAAACTTTCATTTGCTGAAAAAAAAAGACCAAATTTGACATATCTTTTCAACCAAATCAAAGGACTGGGCATAATCCTATAGCATTAATATGAGGCTGCAGAAACCAATGGAACTCTTTCATCTTCCACTTATTCTTTCCTTTTAAAAGACTCCACAAGAATAAATTTAAATCCCATTCTATCTTCTGCAGATACCTACCAAAAAAACAAACAATTAGCCCTTAATCAAGTATGAACTTGAAAACAAACCATTAAAATCATGAAGGGAACAAAAGAGAATCCAGGAAGGGAAATCTTGCATCTAGCAGAAGAAAACTTTTCTGCTACTGAGAAGAAAGTTGCAATACTGTCAAGATATCAAGGAAAATCTGTGGCAGTTCTACGATTTGCCAAAAATGCTGTATTACATCCAAAGTGGCAAGACTCCTCTGCAAAAGAATGAAAAGAACAGCCTGCATCCTATACAAGAGGTGCTACTGAGAGCAATTAAAATGTGGGATTATCTTTTCTTTATTATTAAATCCAAGTTGTTTACTATTATTAGGCCAAGAAAGAATGTACAAATTAGAATGCCAGCTCTCTAGTTTCAAAAAAACCAAAACAACACCACCAGTCTTTAACCAACAAAATGACTTTACAAACCCAGGAAAAAAATGGGAATGGAGAGAGTAAAAGTTTCAACTGAGTTACAGTCTTAGAGAGTTAGTCTGGATACCAGATATGCAAAAGTGAGTCTGATTGCTTAGTTTAGAGATATGTAAGTTGCATCTATAATCCCCCCTCCCCCCCAAAAAAAACCCTCTAGGATGAGCAAACATGCAAGCAACTAACAGTTCATTCTTTACTTTAGGAAAGCATAAAACTCTACCTGCTAAAGTCAACTCTTTCCATTTTTAATGAGATAACAGATTGCTTGGTAGCTAGAAAAAAATCAGTAAAGTGGGTTTTTTATATTAATAAAGCTGAATATATTTTAAGAATATATTAGGAATACATTAGAAATTTTAAATAATGTTTAAAACTGTTACAAAGAAAGCTGGAGTAAAAGAAAAATGTATATTTATGCTCTTTTCATAGAAGCTGTGAAAAACAAGATGGCATGGTAGCATTGAGATCTTGAGGTGAAATTTTAATATTCATTAAAAGCTACACTCATTTCATTATTCCCATTAAATGATTAAAGTCTTACAGCACCACTTAAAGAGATGTGCTTGAAGCAAACTGAATTTTTTTAAAAAACATATGTTCATATTGTCAACTCCCAACTTCTCAGATTATAAATGAGCATTTTTCCTTCAGTGAACAGTTTATGCAGTTCTCTAGAAAGATGCTCATAAAATCACCCCACCAAAACATTAAAAAGTCAACTGGCCTTTAGCATTTATAGGAATAGAGAACAGAAGCATGAAATATCCAAAACAGAAATCCATGATGTATTCATTGTCAGAACAATATTTGTTCTCATCTGCTAGGGACAATTTAAATATTCTTAGAGTGTGAGATTATCTCCATGGACCTAGGCATAAGTCCCACTGAATTCAGTGATATCCTCTGAATAGCTCTGTGTGGGATTGCCTTGCTAGGTTTCAAGAACCAGCAGACCCTTTGGAAAACCAATTGGACTTTGCAGTTAGAGAAAATGAATTCATTACTACAGTAATTCAGGAAAAAAATAGATATTATTATAAAGCCTAGGAGGTCAATCCAAAAGATGAAAAATTACCGTATATACAGTACATGATTCAACTACTAATCACTTTCCATATTAAATACAACAGATTAGTTTTCTAAGCAGATCCTTTCAGTAATCTGCTTGATCTATGGTGAATATACCATTATTTTACTTTCTATATATGCTCTCATTTGTTCAAAAAAGAAACATTGACGAAATCAAATCATGCACACATTGAAAACACCCATTAGCCATACTGTCTTAAAAAATGCTAGCAAAGGCATAAGTAGTAACCAGCAGTGAAAACAGAATATAGAATCACATAAATCACAAGAGGAGAGAGAAAATGGCGTTTCATCACTGGAGAGATTGCACAAGAAAAAGAGAGAAATAGAAAATAGAGAGAAAACAAAAAAGAAATTATCCACCCATTGCAAATAAGAATATTGCATTGTACTACTGCCGTCATTTGCCTAAAAAGTTGGACAGAGTATCTGAAAGTTACAGACTGTCAAGAATTCAGACCCATTGGCTTTACCCTTTATTCCTAACATGGGACTGAACAGTAAACAGAGATAAAGTTGAACAGACAAGAAACATAGATCAACACAAGCAGGACAGCAGACTTCTAATGGTTGCACTTGGCTTGACCAACATGCAGGCATTTCTAAAGGACATCCTGAAAAGGGAAGAAAACCCAATGCAAAAAGAGATCAAAACAGCATGGCAGTCACACAAATGTGGATTCAGTTCAAAGTCAAAAGCTGTTTCAATGCATCTTGCACAATTTTTAAGCTTTCTGGTTTTAAGTAAAGCAGGTCAAGTACTGCAAAATGATGGAAGTCTCTATCAGGCTTTTTGAGAGCTTTCATGAGGATGGAAGCTGGACGCAACAAGGTCACACAGGCCCTGCCCTGGGCGATAACTTATATATGAAACACACACACACAAAACATACATACACACACGCACCACCGCACACCACCCCATTCTGGGACAAAAGGAGCCTTTCCCAGCACACAGTGCTGGAGGCAGTAACTGGAGTTGGCTAGAGACGAAGCTATCACAAGATGATGGAGGATTTCTGTTAAAGAAGCAGGAAGAATGAGAGGGCTGCCCTTCGGTGGAGTGAAAGAGAACACCACCACTTACTCCTCTCCTGTGAAGAAAGAGCCACCCGCCCCCAGGGATGCAGTGAACCAGGAGGAGAATGTTTGAACCAGGTCCCCTACAGTGATATTGCTTAGGACCAGCCGGTGGAATATTTATGTCACCTGCCAAATCCCAGGTAAGAAGGGTCAGGCCCGGGACGTTTCGGGCAAAAAAAACAACCAAAAAACAGAGCAGACAGCGGCTCCCTATAATGGGGCGGGTCGGGATGGGACGAGAGCAACTTACTGGCACAGCGGAGTGCCCGCTGCTGCACAGCCTCCCCGCACAGGTCGCACCAGCCCCGCCAGAGAGTAAAGCCTTCGAAGCGGTGTCCTTCTCCCTTCTCCTCTCGCACTCGGGGGTCCCGCGGCTGCTCGAAAATGGTGCGCACGTCGGGCAGCAGGCGAGGAGCTCCGGACCTCAGTCGGAGCCGGTGATGGTGATGATGGTGGTGCTGCTGCCCGGTGCGGGAAGGCTTCGCCGCGGGGCCGGGGGAAGCGGGCAGCTCCCGGGGTATTAAGTGAGCCCCGAGCGCAGCCTCTTCTCCGGGAAAGCCGGGAGCCACGCGAACCTCGGCTCCCTCCTCAGCCGCTTGCCCGACGGGCGCCCCGCGCTCGGCTCCCACGGCGCTCCCGAGGGGCCTCCCGCGGCACTCCGGAGGGCGCCCTGGCGGAGCCTCGGCGCGTCCCGCCTTCGCGGCCGGCAGAGCGTCCTTCTCCAGCCCGCTACCCACGTCCGCGCCCCACTGGGACACGGCCCCCGCAGCGCCGGGAAGCTGCGGCTCTTCTCGCTCCTGCGGCTGCCTCCGCCTTGGCGGCAGCGGCGGCGGCGGCGGCTCCTTCATGTCATTGGAAGCGGAGCGCTGGAGGATCTTCTTCCGTTCGTTGGCGCTCAGGCTCTGCAGGAAGAGCTGCTGCTCCTTATCCAGCAGCAGCGGGTAAGGGTACTGCCCGATGGCCGGGGAAGCCATGGCCCTGGCGAACGGGCGGCCGGCCCCAACAGCTGCGACCTGCCCGCGGGTGGCCAGCAGCGCAGGCGCTCTTAAGAGGAACCTGCGGAGGCTGCGAAGGAGAGGGAGGGAGGGTGGAGCGAGGGAGGGAGGGAGGGAGGGAGGGGGGGCAGGCGAGGAGCCCCGCGCCAATCTTCCAATGCTGGTTTGGTCCGGCTTCCAAAATTGGTTGGCCTCGCCAAACGGAGCCCCACGCTTTAACCCGGAATCCGTCCTCTTTCCCCTGCCTGGAAAAATTGAATCGTGGGGAAAGAGAGTCATTCTGTACGTGCTCAGAGGCAAAGGACAGGACCGGCTGTTGCCCAAGTTCTTCAGTCAACAGCAAGAAAGATTTTCTTCCCCGAGGCTTAAGGGGGGAAAAACAAAACCCAAACCCTCTTTGCCTTAGTTAATCGGAGACCTAACTTCGTACTCGAGGACTCATGAAATAATAACCGTGTTCACCTGCGGGTTGATTAAAAACTCCAGTTCTCACCGGCAAGGTAGCTCAAGCAAAACACCAGAGAAGGTATTCTCTCACTCAGCCTCTGCCATACCAGATCTGCAGGTCAAATCAAAGGAAGCTTTAAGTTCATAGCTGAATATATTCAAGGCTTAATAAGAGAGGCGGTGAGTACAGGTATTCCTCATCTTACAACTATTTGTAATAACAGTGGCACTGAACAAAGTGATTACACCTGCTTTTCACACACAACCATTACAGCACTCCTCCAGTCATGGGATCAAAATTTGGATGCTTGGCAACTGACATGTATTTATGATGATTGCAGCCCGGGGTCATGTGATAAACTTTTATGTCTTTCTGACAAGCGAAGTCAATGGGGAAGCCTGATCCACTTAACAGCTGTGTTACTAACTTAATAACTGCAGTGATTCACTTAACAACCGTGATAAAAAGGTGATAAACTAGGGGGAAACACACTTAAGTGCTTAATTAGCAATGGAAATTTTGGGTTCAGTTGTGGTCATAAGTAAGGGATTACCAGTATTTATATTGACCATAATGCGTATCTAACCATGTTAGGTAAAGGTAAAGGTTCCCCCGCACATGCGTGCTAGTCATTTCCAACTCTAGGGGCTGGTGCTCATCTCCGTTTCAAAGCCGAAGAGCCAGCGCTTGTCCGAGGACGTCTCCGTGGTCATGTGGCCGGCATGACTAGATGCCAAAGGCGCACGGAACGCTGTTACCTTCCCACTGTAGTGGTCCCTATTTTTCTACTTGCATTTTTAACGTGCTTTTGAACTGCTAGGTTGGCAGAAGCTAGGACGAGTAACAGGCGCTCACTCTGTTACGCGGCACTCGGGATTCGACCCGCCAAACTGCCAACCTTCTGATTGAGAAGCTCAGTGTCCTAATCCACTGAGCCACCACATCCCTTTTACATTCCACAGTAAAAAGGTAAAGGTAAAGTTTCCCCCGCACATGTGTGCTAGTCGTTTCCGACTCTAGGGGCCGGTGCTCATCTCCGTTTCAAAGCCGAGGAGCCAGCACTTGTCCAAGGACGTCTCCGTGGTCATGTGGCCGGCATGACTAGATGCCAAAGGCACACGGAACGCTGTTACCTTCCCACCATAATGGTCCCTATTTTTCTACTTGCATTTTTATGTGCTTTCAAACTGCTAGGTCGGCAGAAGCTGGAACAGGCGCTCACTCTGTTACGCAGCACTCGGCATTCGACCCGCCAAACTGCCGACCATCTGATCGACAAGCTCAGCGTCCTAACCCACTGAGCCACTGCGTCCCTAACCATGTTACGATTTAGTATATTGTATGAATACCCTGAACATTTAAAAATGAGTTTTAACTTTCAGCATATGCAAAATGCTTTCTCCTTTCCCATCTGGAATAATAGGACAGGCTTCCTTCTCTGGTGTTAAACAGAAACAGGAAAACCACAATATAATGCAGTGTGTAACCCCAACCTGAGTTATATTAAAAATGCTGCAAGGACTTTATTCATACAAGCTGCGCAGAAGTGCTGTGGTTGTGAAGAGATATTGGCATTAAGGAATGTTGTGTTATGCAGTTCAGAAACAGCACTGAGCAATTGATACACGAGAAAGCAAGCCACTGTGGCATTCAGGCCTCTCAGAGGCTGGGGTTGATACACTGGTCTAAAGCATAATGAAGTTAGTTGGGAGAGTTATTTCACTGTATGAACCTAAAACTGATCAATTGAATGCTGAACACTTTTGTGACAGGGACATACACAACCTAAGTCAGCTCCCTGTTTTCATATTCTCATTCAGTGCTGTCTGGAATTTGTCAGCTGTTTAATCTCAGCTTCTTCTGGGGATTTTTGGAGAATTATGGCAGGGAAATTCCTGGCTTTATATCAGTATAAGGATAAAGTCTCTGTCTTTTTAAGTTAACCTTTTGATTTCCCACCAAGAAGTGAAACTTTGTAGAAGGAACCAATAAACACTGGCCACACAAAGAGCAGTAATTTAGTTCTGATGGGGCACCAAGGATACCAGCTTGTACACTGATGCCCTAGAATGAACTCTTGGGGGAAAAACAGTGGAAAGAAAATAAAAACAGCAAAAGCCAATTAAAAAAATAAGGCAGTAGAGACCTGATTTGGACTGGGAACATGGTTTAGAATAAGCTAGCTAAATTTTCTTGTCCATCATCCCGCAATCTGGAATAACGAGGAAAGGAGAGATGCATTTTTAAAATAACAGCTAGGCCATCGATTGTACAAAGTCCTGTTTGCTTAAATGGTGGATTTTTTAAAAAAAAATAATAATCACAAAATACAACAAGAAACAACTCATATTATGGTTTATTGTAGTATTTCCCAACTTGGTGCCTCTTTAGCTAAGAATGGAAAATCAACATACCTAGAGAGTGGTTGTAGTTTGGCATCTCTTTAATGAGATGTACAAATTCAGCAAAAGTGGAGTTTGGTTCTCTGAAGTTTAAAGGTGGTTACAATTCCAAGAAACAGCTGGATCAATATGATATACTACATTGTTTATTGAACAATTCTAGACAACAATTTAAATCCATGTCAGCACTTTGTGGAATATAATTTGAATGTCAGCAGTTCTGTCATTTCTGTTGAGTGTAAACTATTGTTAAATATACACATAATGGTTTGGTGTGGTATGTGAACCCAGTCAATTCTGGTTTATTCCTCAAATTTTGGTTAATCAAACTATTGTTTAATGGGATGTATGAATTAGGTATGTTTGTAACTTCCCTAGGAAATGTACCAAGAAAACATACTAATGCTAATTCTGCCATCCCAGATTTACTTTCTTATTGCAACTTTTACAGCCACACATTCATGCCAGCCTCTTTTGCCAAAGATCTCACATAAAAAAAAGAAGTAGAAAGATTACTCTTTGCTGCCATTTTCCTGTCCTCTCTTTGCCAGCATGACAAATAGTTGACCAATGAACTACTAGAAAATACACACAATCTCTCTGGAAAAAGGCTAGTTAAATAGTTATCCCATTTTATAATACAGATAATCGTCGACTTACAGCCACAACTGAGCCAAAAATGTCTGTTGTTAAGAAAAACTTTTGTTAAGTGAATTTTGACCTGTTTTATGACCTTTGTTGCCACACTTCTTAAGGGAATCACTGCAGTTGTTAAGTGAATCTGGCTTCCCTATTGACTTTGCTTGTGACAAGGTCGCAAAAGGTGACATGACTCCAGGACACTACAACCGTCATAAATGTGAGTCAGTTGGCAACTGTCTGAATTTTGATCACATGACCATGGGGATGTCTCATAAGTCACTTATTTCAGTGCCATTGTAACTTTGAACTGTTGTAAATTAAGGACGACCTGTACTTATTCCCAATATTAGGAAGACAAGAATGGCTACACACATCACACCTTCACATATAACACTAAACCATAGTTGAGCTGTATTTTATTGAACAAACCACAATTATCTGGATTAACAGACTAAGCCATAAACTGTGGTTTATAATTCACAAAGTTTGGGTTCATACAATACCCTATTATTTACCAAACAAATTAGTATACAGAAGTTCTTAGCATGGTGTATGAGTGCAATTGCAGGACATGCAATTTATTGCAAGTATTTGCAAAGAATTATCAGTAGGGAGGTTAACAACTGTCAGGGTATGATGTAATGTAAATAGCAGGAAAATGTAAACCATTATTCATGTACATGCTTGAATTTCATGCATAAGCTCTGTGCAGAGTTTGTCAGAGGATTGAGCAATGGAGGATTGAGCATGTCAGAGAAATTACTTTACTGAAACACAGTTTGAACACATGGCACTTAATTACCAGCATCAGGTCCTAAAAACTCCATTATTGTTTTAAAGAAAAGATTAGGCCAGAGGGTCTGCAACCTTGACAACTTTAACACTTGTGGACTAGCTCCCAGAATTCCTCAGCCAGCAAATGAATCATTGAACAGATCACCCCACCTGAGGCACAAATGACCACGCCCAAGTAACCTTACTCTCTGAATTCCTTGGTTTTCTCCCAGCTTGACTGTTTTCCTGCAGACTTTTCATTACCTAACTAGGTAACATCTTCAGGGATCCTACTTGGGGGATTACACTCTTTTTATATAGAGTGGCTTGCCCTGTCAGTGGGGTGTGTGGTCTTCTGTGTGGTAGTTTCTTAACTGGTCTGTTGTTTTCTGCATGATTGTCTTAGTTGTAGTTCCTTCACTAGGATACTGTTTATTCCTTGATTGGTTGTCCGATATTAATCCCCAACATTAATTTCTTCTTATCTGAATGCTGATTGTTGGCAACATGTCTTGTCTCCTTAGTTTTTTTGTTGTCTCTTTTGAATGATGTGTAAATGATGTGTTTAAATCTATGTGCTTATTGATGGCTGGTTTATCTAAGTGCCAAACATTTAGGTATTGTCTATTCTCTAATGTTTTTGGATTTAGCTTGATCTTGGTTAAATCTATCCATGTACTATAAAATTAATCCTACTTTGAACAAAACCTGAAGAACTAGGCTGAGAACAGATCCTCCAGGAAAGAATCTGTCTATGTGGTCACCAACACTTAACACCAATTTGGTGGCATGTAATTGATCAGTCAGTCAATCAATCAATTAAATATAAACCATAATATCAACACAATACTCAAGTGACTCTTGTCCATATAGAGCACAATCAGGCAAACACAACAATGCAGACTTAAGACATTCAAATAAAATTATGACATAAGATGCACTAAAATAATAAAAACTAAGGAAATAAATAAAACAAAATTAGGATTAATTTTTCCTGAGAATCACAACACATTAGGGTTTGCTTAAACAAAATTAATTGAAGTTACAAATAACTCAGCTCACACCTTACACTAAATCCGAAACTAGAGGTGGACATTCTTTTGGTGTGTGTTTATGTGTGTGTGTATGTGAAAATAGTCAAAATGATGGTTGCAACCAAACAATCAAAATCCCATCCCTTTTCAATAGGCTTCATACAGGCAATGCATGAAAAAAAGCAAGATTTCAATCACGTTGCAACATTCATTTTGACTTGTGACCACCCCAGAAATCACATCTGCCAAGGAGTCACTTTTAGCATCTTAATTGTTTCCTGAAAGCAGCCCAAATGTTTTTGTTTTATTCTAATGGGACAACTCTAGATGAATCCATAACAATTTAAACCATAAATTATAAAAGCATAAAAACATCATTGTAGTCCCTCATTTTATTTCTCAAAATAGCTACCCAGATCCTTCTGGGTATTTGCAAGTAGCAGATAAATTCCTCTCCTGTTATTGTTATCTTGCAAATAATACTTGGAGGCATGCTGCCAAAAATACCACTGAATCTTCAAGAATAATAGCCACTGAAATATCTGTACTCCATGAATTTATCACATCTCTTTTTAAAGCTATCCATATTTAGCACCGTCATCACATTTTGTTATTAATTCTACAGGTTAATTACATGTTGTGTAAAGCTTTTTTTCCTAGAGCAGATAAAACAGAGCTCCATTCTATATATAATTGAGTCAATCTCAGTCCTATCTATTTTTACCAGTTCCTGATTATGTTGATTGTCCTCTATTCACTTTTTTCATCTTTATTCTGTTCTTTTTCAAATGCAGTCAGCAGAATTCTATACATTAATTTTAGATATGGATTTATAATGTTTATTTTTTAACTGGGGTTTTTAAGAGTACAGGGTTGATTTAATATTTTTTAATTTGGTTTTTAACTTTTGTATGTTTGATTTTTAATTCCCTGTAAACCGCCCTGAGTCCTCAGGGAAAGGGCGGTATATAAATGCAATAAAATAAATAAATAAATAAATAATGTTAATAAGTTACAATGTCTATGTTCTCAGAACATTGTAAAAATAAGCAATCCACATAATGGCTTAAAGCAAAGTGAAAGGGAATATAATATAAATCAGGTGTACATCCTGCCAACACAAACTATTTGGAATTAGTATCTTCCAAATGTTATTGAGTAACAAGTTGGTTTGTTAGATTGCAATTCTATGGAAGAAAGACAGTAACAGCCAACATTTGGCTGATCTATAAAACACAGAATTAATCATCTTATGAATCCATGTACATATGTTCATATTAATTTGGCTCTGTCACTGTTTTTTTTTATACCACCTAAGAGTTCCTGGAATTGACATGATTTAGATGTTTCATAAATAGTGTGTTTGTAGTTTTTGGAGCTTTAGGACACATATTTTACCAATTTCTTTAAAAACAGCCAAAAATATTTTGTTACTGATATTTGGCAGTTTGCTGCCAAATTTCAGCTATACTGCCCTAGTTTTCTTTCTGTGGACATAAAACAAGTGGTAGAATCTGTATGTTGTCTTTCCTAGTCCTTAAGCTGAGTATGTCAGCTCTGTACTGTGAATTATTTAACAAATTATATTTAGAATCTTAAGAGTTGTGTGAACATTCAATTTGGAGATTCAGTGTAAAAATGAATTAGATGAATTTCCAAATGGAATGAATTTTCATTCAAAACAGAGGAGAAAGTAGATTCAGAGGCATCTAACCAAATTGGATGCCTCTGAAACAATTGGGATAATTCTATACAGTACATGCACAGAACTGATTTTTAAGATCAATTTCAATTCAATGGACCCAATTAAACAATTTTGTCTGAACACCCTATTCAAATCAGGTTGATTTTATGAGGCAAATCAATAATTTAAATCAAATACTATAAAATATACTGAACCAATATATTCAGTGAAGCCCACCCAACCCTCTTCTGATTGAGCAGCAGACCTAATGTTGTAATTCAGCTCCACAAGGTCACATATTCTCTATCCATTAGGCCAAAGTGACTTGAACTCTCAGTCAAATTATTCCAGGGCAAGAAAGATGTCACTCCATTGTCTTCAGATCCCATTTTGAATTTGGTGAGCCTATTCATCACATATTTCAGCTTATTACTTCCCTATTCTGGTTGTGAAGCATGGATTTTTCTGAACTTGTTTGTGTGAGGAATAGATGATTGGGTAAGTGGGAAGTAGTTTTATTTTCATTTCTCCATTTCAAAGTGAGATTTTAGGAAATTCCCAATTATTTCTCATATACACATAAAGTCCAGGTTTCTATTACTACCCAGAGGAAATTCCCTCATTAGGAAAATTCTTTTCAGTGTTTGAAATGTTTTCTGCAGAAGTCTAGCTTGAATACTTTTGCAGAGTCAGCCCTTTTTAAGGTATGCTGCAGCCTTTCCTAACTTGAGGTCTTCTTTGACTGCAGATCTCATTAACACATTCAAGATAGTGTTATGATAGGAATTATATTTCCAGACCCATAAACAAGCCCCAGTTCAGGGAAGAGTGTTATAAGGAGGGTGATCTAAAATGAAACCCCTTCTGCAAGATGATTTTTTTCAATCTTTGAATGCAGTGTTTAGGACTTTAGGACTTTGGGGCCCTACCTGGACCGAGATGCCCTGTGCACAGTCACTCATGTGCTCGTGACCTCCCGATTGGACTACTGCAACACTCTCTACATGGGGCTGCCCTTGAGGACCATTCGGAGGCTTCAACTGGTGCAGAATGCAGCCTCACGGGTTGTGATGGGGGTTTCCTGATACTCCCATGTAACACCTCTGCTCCGCAAGCTGCATTGGCTTCCGGTTGCCCTCCGGGTGAGATTCAAGGTGCTGGTGATGACCTATAAAGCCCTAAATGGCTTGGGTCCGGGATATTTGAGGGAACACCTGCTGCCGGCATCAAGCTCCCTTCGTCCTGTGCGCTCCCACAGGGAGGGTCTCCTCAGGGTACCACCTGTAAAAGATTGCCGGCGGACAATACCCAGGGGGAGGGCCTTCTCTGTGGGTGTGCCAGCCCTTTGGAACCAGCTGCCTGTAGAACTTAGGACTGCCCCTGACCTTCGCTCATTCCGCCGGGACCTGAAGACCTTCGAGCTTTCTGACCTAGACTGAGAGTATTAACAGGGGTTTTAATTGTATTTTTAATTGTAATTGGGTTTTTATTTCAAGGTCAATGTAATTATTTTAATTGTTTTTAATTTTTGTAACTTGTTGCATTGTTTTAAAAAACCTTGTGAACCGCCCTGAGTCCTACGGGAGAAGGGTGGTATATAAGTTTAATAAAATAAATAAATATATATATATAGGAAGAATATTATGGGTGGAAATAAATACTTTACATCATAAATACCTTTATTTTATTTTAGCTCAGCTTTCCTTTGGTTTCCAGCAGTATAATTTAGGATTCTTCTGCATATTTCATGTTCACAAAAACCCTATGAAGTTACTTAAGCTGAAAGCTAGTGGTTAGCCCTATGATGATGTGTAGTGACTTTCCTGGCTGAGTAGGGATCTGAAATGTGTTTCACTATGCACCCCCCCCAATAATTCCTATCTTTGCAAATGGTGTTAGAAAAACAGTAAATATATTTACATTAGCCAAACAGAAAAGCTATTCATTCATATCACTCATTAACAGTTCTGCTGTATTCTTCTATTTTTGCTTATTCTCTACATATTATCTCTTTATCTTGTGTATCTCTTTAAAATGTAGCATGAAGAAAGTTTTATTACAATTCAACTCACTGAAGTATAAGAATAAATTAAAAAATGATTTAACATGTAAAAGTTAAATCACTGAACAAGTTTTTAACTACTGAAACCTATTGTCATGTCTTGAATAAACATTAAAATGAGTTCCCAAGCAAACCTGTCAGCTTATAACATATGACTGCTTAAACTTAACCATCTCCCAGATAATAAACAGGTTTTTTTCTCTCTTTACTGTATAAAAGCATAAATTCCTCCCTCCTATAGACAGTTTTCTATCATCCTCATGAAACACACAGGCATGCACACAGAGGCACACCCAAAACTGTTGCTAAAAATCTCTCTGAATTCTCCCACTAGGTTAGGGACTTATATTGCATTTGCTTTTATTTCAATCCAAATAATATTTTAAAAAACATCTCTGCTACATTCTAAGAAAAATGAATGGAAGGAACTTCTGGTTAATTTATTTCAGCCCATGCAGCAGCAGATTCATTGGTGAATAACAAATGATAAAGAAGCACAAATGAAAATTGCACTAAAACAAAAAAATGAAGAAATACATACACTTTTTGTCCAGGCATGTCAACATTTATCTGAGTCAGAATGATAATTATATGCTATGAAAGGGTGAGCATCAAGACCAACGAGCCACATACACTCACCAAAGAAGAGAAGATTCTCATTTCTTGTACGTGGTACAATGCTTTTTGGCTGTTCAGTTATGCAGTGAAAGAGATTTAGTTCAGACTATGCATTACCGTAAAAGTGATGTTATACCATGAATAAATCTATACATTAAGCAATTTCTGTTTCATGTCCATAGAGCCATGACATAAATGACAAAAAGTCTACTGTAAAAAGAGTGACTAGATGCAGCAACATCTTTTAACACAAAACGCTGCTTTAGAAATGTTAAAAATACAGGATCTGAGTTATGGTAAATGGTTTTTGCTTCCAGGCCATGCACATCAGCCTAGCTGCTCCCCAGTTTTTCTCCCATTCTAGATGTGGAACTCTACATCCAACATCTGGAGACCATCAGGTTGGAAAAAGCTACTCAACCCCTTCAGCTTTTTATCACCTTCATACAGCCTACAACAATCAATTTATGCTGACTCTCAACACACAGAGAAACAAGCAGTGGTGGAATTCAGCCAGTTCACACCAGTTTGGTGGAACCGGTAGCTAATTTTTTTTGTTGCCCAGGCCCAGAACTTACTTCTGGAAGCAGCATCCACACAGAGAACCGGTTATTCACATATTTGAATCCCACCACTGGAAACAAGCCTACCTTTCCAAGGACGAGGATCTATCTTCTTAGGTCTGAGTATCATCACCCCTGTGGAGAGGTAGAATGAGCAAATGCCAAGGCTAGAAGCAGCTGATTCCTTCTTCAGAGGTCTGCAAAAACTTCGTATGCTTGGGAAGATTTTCACACAAATTCCTTTTTCCAAACAGAGATTGACATTTGCTGGAGAATAACAGTGGACGAGAGGGAAAAACAACCAAATAGATCTGCTATCAAAGTTCAGTGTGTTACTAGAGACTTTAAAAGAGAGAGCTAAAGCTCAGCTCTCCAAGTATATTGCACTTCAATACCCATCATGCCCAACCAGTATCTTACAACCATTGTTCACTGGAAATCATGGAAATTCAATGCTGAAAAAAGGCTAGTTTAAAAATCCAGAGAGAAAGTGAAATATAAGCTGGCTTCACTCATTACTCTAAATCATAATTGTTATGTATTGGGCTTGTGGTGTTACATCACGTGCATTGCTGGAGGAGCTAACGGCTCTCCAGAAACCCAGACAGGCCGTCTCCGGTCCTGCAATTGGTCAGCCCCAGGCGGCAAGCGTAGGTTCAAACCTATTGGCTGCCACCTAGGGGCTAGGCTGTATATTGTGGCTGGTTGCGGCCCAAGCTTCAGTACAGTTCCAGCAAGAATAAAAGAATGAGTTTTCCTGTACTCAGCCTCGTGTCATCATTCCTGCTCACCAGAGCCCACGACTTAACAGTGGCGATGAAGGTGGGATCCTGCTTCGCCAATTAAGGGCTGAAGTCAACGAGGGGTCGGCAGTACACGCCGGAGGGAAGAGGCATTTCCCCTCCCTCTCTAGGCCAGCTAGTAAGCCACACTAGCAGCCGTGTGCTCAGAGGACGCATTCCCTGAGCCTAGAAGCAGGATCCAAAGAATGCAGGAATCTAAGGAAGATGCCGAAGGTCGGCAAATCAGAGTTTGATGTGAAGCATCCGGAAGAATGGCCGTCTTACCTCTTGCAAGTAGAGAACTATCTAAGAGCAAATCAAATTGTAGAGGAAGGCCTAAAGGCTGCCACATTGGTTTAGGTATAGGTTTTATTTAATTTGTATACCGCCCTTCTCCCTGGTAGGGACTCAGGGCGGTTCACAGGGCATATATAAATAACAATACAAAAATTAAAAAAGATTAAACCAATGCCCAGTTAAAAACAATAATACAATTCTAAAACAACAATTTAAAACCCATAATCCCCCGTCAGGCCAGACCAGCTAATTCAAATAAGTGGGTCTTCAGGCCACGACGGAAAGTTCGGAGGTCTGATGCCATCCGGAGCTCCACTGGCAGTTGGTTCCATAATGCCGGAGCGCCCACAGAGAAGGCTCTCCCCCTGGGGGCCACCAGTCGGCATTCCCTGACTGGAGGCACCCTGAGGAGGCCCTCTCTGTGGGAACGCACAGGGCGGAGGGGAGTTGACGCCGGCAGCAGGTGGTCCCCAAGGTAACCCGGACCCATGCCATGTAAGGACTTAAAGATCATAACCAAAACCTTGAACCTCACCCGGAAGACAACTGGTAACCAATGCAGCTCGCGGAGCAAAGGTGTAACATGGGAGTACCGGGAAACTCCCAAGACAACTCTCGCGGCCGCATTCTGTACCAGTTGGAGCCTCCGAGTGGTCTTCAAGGGAAGCCCCATGTAGAGAGCATTACAGTAGTCAAGGCGAGAGGTCACGAGCGCATGAGTGACCGTACACAGGGCATCCCGGTCCAGATAGGGCCGCAACTGGCGCGCCAGGCGAACCTGGGCGAAAGCCCCCCTAGTCACGGCCAATATATGATCTTCCAGGGTAAGCCGTGAATCTAGGAGGACTCCCAAGTTGCGAGCCCTATCCACGGGGGGTAAGAGCTCACCCCCCATAGAAAGAGATGGAACATTTTGAATGTCCCGGGATGCCGGAATGTACAGCCACTCAGTCTTGTCAGGGTTGAGTTGAAGTCTGTTCCTCCCCATCCACACCCGAACCGCCTCCAGGCAACGGGACATCACAGCGAGAGCATCACTGGGGTGGTTTGGGGTCGAAAAGAAAAGTTGGGTATCATCGGCATATTGATGATACCCAACTCCAAAACCACGAATGATCTCACCGTGGTTTCATGTAGATGTTGAACAGGAGAGGCGAGAGAACCCACCCCTGAGGAACTCCACAAACGAGAGACCTAGGGGCCGATCTCTGCCCTCCTGCCAACACCGACTGCGAGCGTCCCAGGAGATAGGAGGAGAACCACTGAAGAACTGTGCCTCCCACTCCCAATCCCCTGAGACGCCGCAGCAAGATACCATGGTCGATGGTATCGAAAGCCGCCGAGAGGTCTAATAGGACTAGGACAGAGGTATATCCCCTGTCCCGAGCCCTCCAGAGATCATTCACCAGAGCGACCAATGCCGTCTCCGTGCTGTACCCGGGCCTGAAACCCGATTGGTAGGGGTCCAGATAATCTGCTTCATCCAGGACCAGAGGGAGCTGATGCGCCACCACACTCTCGACAACCTTCGCAAGAAAGCGAAGGTTGGAGACTGGATGAAAGTTGTTCAATACAGCCGGGTCCAAGGCAGGCTTCTTGAGGAGAGGTCTCACCACCGCCTCCTTCAAGATGGTGGGGAAATAGCCCTCACTCAAGGAAGCAGATATAACCGCCTGGAGCCAGCCTCGTGTCCTCTCCCTAGCTGCATAAACCAGCCAGGAAGGGCACGGGTCCAACAAACATGTGGAGGAGCTCAGCCTCCTCATAATCCTGTCCACTTCATCAGGGGTCACAGAATCAAACTCTTCCCAGGTAACGTTGACAAGACCGCCCGTGTCCTGATCGCCTGACTCTGCCCAGTTGGAGTCCAAACCGGTCCGAATCCGAGCGATTTTATCCGACAGATGTTGACTAAATTCCTCGGCACGACCCTGCAAGAGATCCTCCCTCACCTCCTGATTAAGAAGTGAGCGAGTCACCCTAAACAGGGCGGCCGGGCGATTATCTGCGGACGCGATGAGGGTGGAGAAGTAATTACACCTCGCCACCTTCATCGCTGCGAGATAAGACCTAATATAGGTTCTTAACCGCAACCGGTCGGGTTCGGATCGGCTAGACCTCCAACGGCTCTCTAGGCCCCGTTTCCGACGCTTCATCTCCCGGAGCTCCGCGGAGAACCATGGAGCTCGCTGGGATCTGCGCCGGGTCAGGGGCCGCAAGGGTACAACCTGGTCAAGTGCCTCAGTGGCTGCCCTTTCCCAGGCTTCCACTAAGGCATCCGCCGAGCTGTGAGCAATGGAGGCAGGTGGGGACCCCAGCGCCCCTTGGAATCTATCAGGATCCATTAAGCGTCTGGGGCGGTACCATCTAATTGGCTCCGTGCCCCCACGGCGGGGGGTGGCAAAACGGAAGACCAGCCATAGGAGATGATGATCGGTCCATGACAGGGGCATAATAAATGGAGAGCCCCCACCAAGATGGTCCAACCACCGTCTAGATAAAAAAATCAGGTCAAGGGTGTGGCCTCCCTCATGAGTTGGTTCTGAAATTACTTGCGTCAGGTCCATGGCCGTCATGGAAGCCATGAACTCCCGAGCTAGCTCAGATGAACCTCCCAGGGATGGTAGATTGAAGTCTCCCAAAACTATAAGTTTGGGAAACTCAACCACCAAACCCGAGAGGATATCGAGCAGCTCGGGCAGGGCTGCCGCTGTGCGACTAGGCGAAATGTACACCAGCAGCAAGCCCAACTGCGCCCCAGAACCAAATCTCACAAAGAGAGACTCACACCCGACTATCTGAGAAACGGTGGTCTCCCGCGGACATAAGGTCTCCCTAATAGTAACCGCCACTCCCCCACCCCTACCATGAGCTCGTGGCCGGTGTAGCACCCGGAAGCCTGGTGGGCAGAGGTCAACCAAAGGGACCCCACCCTCTGGGCCCAACCAAGTCTCCGTGATGCAAGCCAGGTCCGCATGCTCACCCTCAACTAAATCCCTAACGAGGGGAGCTTTATTAACCACGGACCTGGCATTCAGGTACACCAGCTGGAGCTCAGGAGGCTGCACATCCTCGCTCCCGGGATCTCGGGGAAGAAGCAGAGGGTCGGAGCGCCTCACCGCTTGCAAGTAGCGGGGACGGCCCTCCCGGTAGCGATACGGCCCCCTGTCTATCCGCCTGCTGCCATTCCCCATCGTGGGAATTGATAATCCCACGACCCGCTCATGAGCCCCGGCGACAACGCCACCCAGTTCTCCCCCCGTGCAGTCAGACCCAAGTCTGGCCTGAACCATGGTTGATCGGCCACCCCCCATAGCCAGACAACCCCTATCTCCCACCCCGCTCCCTAGCCCTATAAAAAATTTTGATAAAAAAATAATCAGAGGCTTTCTAGATTTACATTGCTTTGTGTGTGTGGCCCAGCAACTTTTGACCTAGCAGAGAACCTTTTTGCACCGACGGCCATCAAAGCAGTATCATATGCAGACCTTAAGAAGAAGCTGACTGGGCATTTCCAGCCCAAGATGTCAGAGATGGCATGGCGATTTAAATTCAACCAGAGACTGTAGCTACCTGGGGAGACAGCCTCAGAATTTATCGCGGGCCTAAGGCAGGCTGCACGCCTTTGCAAGTTCTCAAACTTAGAAGAACGATTAAGAGACCGGCTTGTCTGTGGCCTTCAGGACAGAACCCTTCAGCAGAGACTGTTTGCTAGACCCAATCTCACGTTCTCTGAGGCACAGGATGAGGTCATGGCTGACGAAGCTGCCAGGGGTGCAGTGCAGACAGTTCAAACCTCCAAACCTTCAAAAGTCAAAGATTCCGTCCATCCTGAGGTTGCCAAATGCCCCGGAGAATCATCAGCAGATGAAGAACCCGAAATCAACAAGCTCCAAAGACAACCAAACGCGCAAAACTGCAGCAACCACCAGCAAGAGAACGATTGCAAGGCAGTTCTCTTACCTAGATGTAAGGGGTGCAGAAGCAACCATCTTCGCACCAATTGCAGATTTCGCTCGGCCACGTGTAGAGCTTGCAGAAGAACAGGCCATATCGTCGTGGTTTGCAGAGCCCGCCAGAGAGACAGGCCACCCAAATACCAGTCAGAGGAACCAACTAGGAGAAGTACTGGGGCCCAAGGTCCAGTTACTGTGGGGTTCTTCAGAAGCTGAAGAAGCGTTTTCCACACCGGGGCTTGACACCCCCTCAAGCCTAAACGTAACCTCTTGGTAGAGCTACAAGGAGTCCCATGTAAGATGGAGTTGGACTCCGGCTCTGCAGTATCGATCATTTCGCAAGACACATTTGACTTCGTGTGTAGGCACAGTAACAATTGGGCTAAACTAAGACCCTCAGATATCATTTTAACGGATTTTCAGAATGCTCACATTAAAGTTAAGGGTGAAGCCACATTATTGGTAAAATTTAAAGGGTTTTGGGGGCACCTGGATGTCATAGTAGCAGGGGGCCAAAGAACGAGTCTTATTGGACTTGATTGGTTTGATGCTTTAGGTATTCAGATTACTGGCATAAACCGGACACAAACTGCAGACCTCATGACTGTTTGCGAAGAATACGCAGATGTTTTTGATTCAACCCTGGGGACATACTGTACACTGGCCCGCCAATTTCTTTTAAGTTAGATTCTAACTTTGTTCTAATTAGGGTTAAACCTTGTAGGGTCCCCTTTGCCTTGAAGCACAAAATTGATTCCGATCGATAAGCTTGTAGAACAGGGCGTGTTACAGCCTGTTGATGGGGGGGGGAGTGGGAAACTCCTATTGTCACCTCACTGAAGTCCAACGGGGAAGTTCGCATTTGCACTGATTATAAATGCACATTAAATAAGACCCTCTAACAACATGCTTACCCAGTTCCTGTAGTCAACCATATTTTAACCTCTTTGCAAGGGGGAGCCATTTTTGCTAAACTTGATTTAGCACAGACTTATCAGCAATTGCCGGTTGATGAGGCCACAGCCGCGGCTCAAACAATCGTGACTCACAGAGGGGCATTCAAAGTCAAATGCTTACAGTTTGGAGTCAGTGTTGCACCGGGTATTTTCCAAGGGATTATGGAATGCACACTTAAGGGTATTCAGGGCATCTGCCCTTATTTTGATAATGTTCTTATTGCTGGGGAATCCCCAGAAGTGTCGGCCAGAAGGCTCAGGGCTGTTTTGCAGAGGCTTTGTGAAGCGGGCCTCAAATTAAAGAAGAACAAATGTAGTATTGGGGTCTCATCAACAGACTTCTTGGGGTTCCTCATTGATGCTAATGGTATTCACCCCGCTGATTCTGAAGTGAAGGCCATTAAAATGGCTCCTAGGCCAAAATCAAAAGGAGAGGTGCAAGCATTTTGGGGCTTTCTAAATTTTTATCACACATTCCTACCTCATAAGGCAGCAATAGCAGAGCCCCTCCACAGGCTGCTTGATAAAAAAGCCCCTTGGAAATGGACTAACTTACATGAAAAAAGCTTCCAGGATTTGAAAGCCCTTCTATCAGAAAAGTCCACTGTAACTCATTACATAGAGTCTAAACCTGTATGTCTTGCATGTGATGCATCTCCCTATGGGGTGGGGGCAGTATTAAGCCACATAGAGAAAAATGGGAAACATTTACTCTAGGACCTTATCCTCTGTTGAACGCAACTATGCACGGATTGATAAAGAAGCCTTGGCCATAGTTGCTGGAATTAAGAAATTTCATGATTATTTATATGGCAGGGATTTCACTGTCTACACTAACCACAAACCTCTGTTGGGATTGTTCACAACAGACAAACAACCCCCCACATACTATCTCCAAGAATGTTGAGATGGTCTATTTTTTTGTCTGCATACAATTTTAAGTTAATTCATAAACCAGGGAAGGAAATAGGCCATGCTAATGGCCTCAGCAGACTACCACTGCCACTAATGGATCCTGATCCAGCTCCTGCTGCTAGAATACTGTCCATACAGGACTTACCTGAGTTTGCCCCCCACGCAGGGGATATTGCTGCTGAAACTGCCACAGATAAAGTTTTGAGTAGAATGTTGTCATGGGTATACATGGGCTGGTTGGAAAAAAGTCCAGGCTCTGAATTTCAAAGTTATTTTGTCAGGAGACATGAGCTGTCTGCACATAAGGGCTGCATTTTATGGGGGAACAGAGTCATAATTCCCGCTTCATTAAGAAACAGGGTCTTACACTTTTTACATGAAGGCCATCCAGGCATTGTCAGAATGAAAGCTTTAGCTAGAAGCTACCTTTGGTGGACCGGCCTTGATAAGGCTATAGAGGAACAAGTTCATTGCTGTTATACATGCCAGCAATCTAGGCCTGAAATGCCTCAAGCCCCAGTTCACTGGTGGGAGGAAACGCACACTCCCTGGTCTAGGATTCACATAGACTATGCTGGGCCTTTTCAGGGGCAGCTTTTCCTGATAGTAGTGGATAGCCACTCAAAATGGCTGGAAGTAGTTCTAGTGCCTAATATGACTACTGCTAGGACCATCCAGGTGCTGAGGAAACTCTTTGCATCATATGGGTTGCCTGATGTCTTAGTTTCTGATAATGGGGCCCAATTCAGGGCTGCTGAATTTCAAGCTTTTCTTAGAGCTAACCTCATGAGACATACAACCGTCTGCACCATTTCACCCTTCTTTTAATGGACAAGCCGAACGCATGGTGAGGAAAACAAAGAAGGCACTCAAGCGTATTGTCACAGGTAACTGGCATCACAGATTGGCAGATTTTTTACTCTGCCAGCATTCTACACCCTGCACTGCTACAGGTAAAAGTCTTGCTGAACTACATTGGGGAAGGCGTTTAATTACTAAACTGGACAGGTTGCATCCAGACAGAGTGGCAACAGAAGCTTCTCGACCAAAACCCCCGAGGGAGCTGCACATGGGCGATTGGGTTTGGGCCAGAAACTATGGGCCAGGGAATTTATGGGTTCATGGTCAAATAACCAAGGCATCCAGACCCCTATCTTACGAAGTGGGGTTGGAGGGAGGGCGACTGGTCAGAAGACACATCTACCAACTCAGGAAAAGGTTTCCAGAATGGTCACTAAGTGAGGACTGCGGCATAAGTCCCTCCCAAGGTCCTCAAACTGGTAGCCAAGCCAGCCCACAGTCCTGCTCACCAGAGCCCACGACTTAACAGTAATGTGGTGTGGTTTGATTTTGATTTAGCTTGAGGTGAGTCAAGGCCCAGTCACTGTTGTTTATAAGACTGTTACAGCTCATAAGCCATGAATAAAGCCTAGGTAAGTGTTATATAAACCAAGTTAGTGTCATCTGTCATACAAAGTCATAACAAAACTTATTTTTGGTGTAGCTCATGTGAGCTCACTTCTTATGGTTTCCTGGTTAAGTGTCAATAACCTTTTGTTCAATAAATCATTTTTTTTAAAAAAATCCCACACAAAGCTTACTCAGCTAGGTTTTAGGCCAAGAGTGGATTTGAACCTGATTTCATGACAGTCCGCTTAGTTTTAGCTTAATGACAGGTGCCAGCTCTCTGAATATTCATTGCCACTTAGCTGAGAAGTAGCCTCACTCACACAGGAGGGAGATTAACAGTGCATGGATGGTGATTTATTTTTAAGGCATGGCAAAAAGGGTAGCCAAGGGAATGCTATTTCCTGAGCCTAAAATATTTATTCTCAAAAAATGGGGGTGGTACCCTTACATTTAGCACACAGGTTCCTTTTTCAATTGGTGATATTTATCACTGAAATTGTTTGTGCCATCTGTAGCTTGGAGACCCTGCAGTTTTTTTGGCGGGAGGGGCAATAAATCACTTACCCAAGCAGGCTGAATCGGTTGCAAGGTTGGAATATTGCAGCTGTGGTAAATAGCTTCCTGATATCATCTGAATGCTTGGCACCCCAGGGACCTGGGGCTTCCTATATCAATATATGACACATTGTGGCTGCTGGCATACAGCTGAGACAGCCTCTGGAGATTACATAGGCCCTTGCAAGGCCCAGGGTTAAAAAATGGTGAAAGTGACAGAGAAAGTGAATAAGTGCATGACAAATTTCTGAAGCCAACAATCGGAAAAAGCCATGTGGGTAAGACCAGTGGATTTTTTTAATAATGGAGAAGCTTGTCAGCCCCCACGAACAAGGAACCATACCAAAAGAAAATAAATGTACTACAAAACATATTGAAGTAACAGAAGATAAAAATGTGCTCATTAAAATCATCTGGAAAATTTATTTCCAATCTCATACTTGCAGAGTGTTAGAAAGGCAGTTCATTGCTATCCAAATAACCAGGAAGTCATGCAAGTCTGTTACAGACTCTCACTAAGCCTTACACTTATTTTTCCTTGATAAATAGAAATTGAGGCTTTACAGGGTTCCCAGCCTTCCCCCTTTCCCCTGCCCTAATTTCTATTCTGCAAGAGGCTGACAAACTTGCTCCAAACACAATTCTACCTCTCCCCAAAGCATTACTTGAATTTAGGGTCCTACTTGCAACAAATGCATCACACTACATTTGCATACACTTTTGCAGCCCTGTAACTTATGTACTCAAAATCATTTGTTCCTCCTTCTTCTTTAATAGTTCGCTGACCAAGACTGTTTTCATAAGGGTTATTTCAAACATTTGTTTTAGCCTGTTGATCCACAAACATGCCACAGGTACTAGAGGATTTTTGTCATCCATAGACACAATTTTGATTGCTATTTGCCATGTTTAAGTTTTCCTTTATGCAAAAATCAAACTACTGTATATAGAGCATGGTAGCACAGACACTGCTGATTCTATGGAAGGATTCAGGTCTGCATGTGCAGTTGTAATGGCTACGTGCTCAGTAGGTGGTAGCAGATAGCCAATCTTGGCTGATCTTGAAAAAGCTAGACCTTGATTTGTCCTAGGATGGAAGACAAACCTAGAGAGCTTGGATGCAATCAATGGCAAATCATTTTTGTACTTTAGCCAAGAAAATTACATCTATAGAGTCAGCAGGTGTCAAGCCAACCTAAAAAAAATGTTACATGTTTAGCACAACTGAGCAGAAAAGCTCAGTGGTTCTGTCACGGTTTGGTGTATACATAGGTTTACATATCTAGGAGGCCATTCCCTCAATGGAATGTCAAAAGCAGGTTCTAAGGTGCTGTAAGAAACTGGTGCTCTGGGATACAGAGAGTCCTCTTCCTATATATCAGATAGGACTCTTTAGGATCACAACTATACTGAAAACCTCAGACTTTATTCAACTATCTTGTTTACTTAGTTACCTCTAAAAAAATAAGCAATTAATTGGAGTGCTCAATGGATGTGAGTGGGAAGGCAAATGTTTTCATTGTCGTACGGGCATTTGCTTATTAAAAAAACGTGAGTGGGCAAATGACATTTTTACAAATTTTGATTTACCGTAAACATGCAGGTTTGTATTTCTCTCTTTCTCATTGTCCTTCACTTCTCATTCTGCAAGCACTGAGTAAGCAAAGTTAACTGTTTTTGCTCCGGGGAGACTGGCCAGCATCTCCTCTCTTTTATCACCCGCCAGAGTCCTTTCAGAGTTACCAAGTTGGCCATTTAGACCTGCTCTTCCTGTGCCTTGTAGGTGATAATTTTCTTCTCTCTGTGCCACTGTGCAACCAGACACGTTCCATCTCACACCTTCCAAGAAAGGCAGAGGATCTAAGATGACTCTAACAGGTTTCAAATTTGATCTTTATCAGCCCCTCTGATGCTAATTAAGATCCAATTGACTGTTTTTCAAAGCGACACATATAGATATCCACAGCCACCTTATGATGCTCTTATTTTTTTTGCATGAGATTGACTGATTAGCATGATAAGATCAAGAGCCAGCAGGGAAAGTAACATGAAAGACATCAGACAAGCAGGCACTACTGATAGGTAAGCTGCTGCCTTACTTTCCTTGTGACTTTTAACTGTGCTTGTGCGTGAAAGTGTCTGTGTGCACCTATGCATACACAGAAATTGTATATGTGGAAGTGAAGCGTTCTAGGATGTCTTCAGTATAATCCAATTTATACTGAAGGCCTAGAACAGTGTTTCTCAACCAGCAACATTAAAAATGTGTGGACTTCAACTCCCAGAATTCCCCAGCCAGCACTGTTTGGGGAATTCTGGGAACTGAAGTCCACACATCTTAAAGTTGCTGAGGTAAACACTGGCCTAGGCCCTAGAGGACGCAGAGGGAATGTATGGGGTGGTTCTAGAGTTTCCAGTATTTTTTAAAAAATGTTTTCCTACTCTTCTTTCCCTTTTAAGCAGGGGCATCTGAGTGGGGGAAGGGTGATGTCAAAAAAGTGAAGATGGTGGCTACAACCTTGCAATTGAAATGCCGTCCTTTCTGTGTGTGTGCAACATGCATGCACATAAAAAGGGCAAGGCTTCAGACACACAACTGTAATCTCCATTTTTACTTTTTGTCCTCTCCTGAAAATATCCCTGCTTTTAATTTTGTCTAAAATTAATAAGATGGCAATCTGAGGCCCTAGGGAGTAATCTGAAGTGGCGGAATGAACTAATTTAAAACTCTCGTGAAATCTTCTAGAAAGCAGCAACCAGCCAATCTCCTGGTAGTAGGTAGCATCGCTGTATCTCACTATAATATATAAAGGCAGCTGCTATTTCTTGATGTATTCAAAGGGGGAATTGATTTGTGTATCTCAATCAGGATTTTCAACATTTCATTCTGATCACTTGATTTTTTTTCCTGAACCAATTCAAATGCAAGAACTTATGCTCCCCCAAGTACTGTAAAAACTAATAGTGATTACATTTGTTAGGAATCTTAAAATTTAGGTGAATCCAACAGGAAAAAATGACAGTGCTCTAAAAGCATTTTGCAATTTAAATATAGTTGCAGCTGCTACTATTTCCTTAAGTGACTGTACTTTTCTCAAATATAATGTCAATATATGGCTCTCTATCACCTCAGGACAATTTGCTCTTTTCATTATTCCCCAAACACTATTGAACATAAAATCATTCTTTTTAAGTGCAACTCTTCGTCTTAATAATGGCTTCCCTTCCAAGATAAGAAACCTGCTTGATTCTTAAAATGAGAGACCATCAATATTTTTATTCCAAGGTTGGGAAAGATTTACAGTGTGCAGCCTTGTGGAAAAAGAGCCTATGTCAATTCAACAATGTAACTTCATTTATTATGTCTCAGTCATATATAGATTGTTTTATAATGTTGTACCTCTTTATCATAAAGGGAAAAATAAAATCTCATATTTCAACATTTGAGAAATACATTAGATACTAATCAGGAAAATAGATCTTATCAGAACTGATGATTGATTACAATTTACAAAGCTAGAGATGCAGCTTTAAAAGAAACATGTTTATGTTGAAACATCATAGTAAATCACAAGCACAATTTAAAAGCCAATGTTGGATTTACGGTATTGAACATACTAAGCCAAAACTAAACAAACCACATTTTGTATTTTGTACAAACCAAATGATCCCAATTCATTTATTGAAAGAACATAATTAACCTTCATTTTGCCCCTAAATTGTAACTTTGGTTCAAGTATTTCCATTTTGTACAAAAATGTTTGCTGGATCCTACATGTTAATAATTTTAAAAAGTGGAAAATTAACATAATAGCTTTGTAGGATGATCATATACATGGACATATATCAGTTCATACATAGAAATCATCAATAAAGAATCCTGGAAACTAAAATATTATTGCTTTTTTAACAACTAATGAAAGCAGGGCTTTTTTTCTCATAGAACGCTCAGAACGGAGTTCCGGCACCTTTTTTGGATGGAACCTTGTAGGGTAGGCAAGGCGGGTTGTATGACATGTGTGAGTTCCAGCACCTTTTTCTTTTACAAAAAAAGCACTGAATGAATGTATTCAAGGAGTATGTCAGTGCTGTACATGAGTACTTGCTTATCTAACTTATGAATCTGATCTTCATTGTAACCTAGACCTAGAACTAAAAGAAAGAATTGGTATTATGGATGACATGTCAATAATATAATAACCACACTAGCTGAAGCATTAGGATATAGGGATTGCACATTCAGTGAAATTCTAAGGAGAGGGGAAAAACTATCAGAAGTTTTATTTTTATGAGAACATCAGACACAGAGACAATCTAGTAGCTAAGAGATACAATGCGTTGCACTCTGACAAATTATAGCCCTTTGTCTTGTCTAAAGTAGGACACTGTCCTTCTATCTGTTGATGTTGTTGATAAAAGACTAAAATGCCAGATCAGCTGCCTTCTGTACATGGAACAGGAGAGCGTACTCTCTTATTTATTTATTTTACTTTAGATAGCAAAATATCTTGGGACTGACCCAGCTATTAAGTCACTATGCAGTCTTGAGCATCATGTAGGCTTAACAAAAAAACAGAATTACAATCCCAAGCAGTTTAGAATCACCACTTTAATTTCCCACAGTTCCTCGGAGATGAATTTCATTTGAGGTATTGTAGGAAAATCTATATGATTTCTAACTCATGCTCCCTGATGTTTCTAGAAAAAAAAAGTCGATTATCACATGGTTGCTGAGGATAATGTCAGTCTTCTCATGGCTAAGAAGATAAAAGTTGTGCTTGCACAAAAACACAGAATTATTTCCTATATTGGTCCTTTTACTTAGTTTCTAACCAATTTGTATGGGTTTCCAAATTTTTTTTAAAAGTTGGAGGCTCTAATCACTTCACTGTTATATGTATGAGACTTAAGAGAGCCAAGATGGGATGCATATTGCTTGAGGAGAAGACTGTCTAAGGAACAAAGTTAGAAATAAGAAGAAATGAACACATCTATTAAATTCATAGACAGGTGACTCGGTTGATTGTAATATTAATAGGCTTGATGCAGGAAGAAATGAATCAAAAGGCAACACAGAGGCTGCAAAAGTTGTAATGGCTAGTTTTGATCTTGGTTTCTTGTAAGAAGACCTTAACCATGAATCCTATACCTGAATTAAAGATTTTTTTTAAATGATTCAAGAATATCAGGAACTAACTTTAGTTGGCAAGTAAGGTTCATCATTATACTATAATTGGCAGTTCTTATGATTCTCCTATGCAGTGGAATCTTTACCTAATCACTACAATCAGCTACAAGCTCAGTGTCAATTCATCCAGTTATAAATTACTGAATAACAAGTGTGATAGCTTAGTGATAAAACCAGTGCTTTTTTTGTAAAAGAAAAAGGTGCCGGGACTCACACATGTCATACAACCTGCCTTGCCTACCCTACAAGGTTCCATCAAAAAAAAGTGCCGGAACTCCGTTCTGGGAGTTCTATGAGAAAAAAAGCCCTGGATGAAACACATGCCTTGCACCCAGAGACATAAGTCCTTGACTCTTCCCAATATAGAGATGGGAAAAGTTCAAAGAGCTGTCATTAGTCAGTATTGACCACTGTCTTGGATATTCTGGCCCAGTAAGTTATATACTCAGAAGCTATGCTTTGTTCAAGTACCTGTGCCATGTAATTTAATACAAGGAGGGTAAATGTGTTCAAAGAAGACAACTTCATTATCTTTATCTTATGTAATCACAGAAATAATTATTCCACCACCGCCACCCCCATTGATCACTTAATATGAAAAAAAGTGTATTTGGTATAAAATAGAAATTTGGAAGGAAAAAAGGTGCAGTTGTCATACATACTGTGTTATACAGTATTGCCATACATCAACCATGTATATCCCCAAATCACCAGCATTTGTAGTGTTAGAGCAGGCCGGTATAGAAAGTGCATAGTGATAAAGAGACTCAGGTAAATAGAACAAACAAATCACATAAGTGTACACTCCACCTGCTAGTAGATTACAAAAGGCTTCATTGCTTATGAGCCTCAAATTTTCCTCAAGCAAAATTTATAGCAGCCTTTCTTCCAAGCACAACTGAACATTTAAGCTATTAATCAGGGCTGAAATTCCATTTTTCCAAAGATGATTTTCTATATCCAGCTATACTCCCAGACCATACCATTCGTGTGATGATCTCAGCAGACAATCAAGCTAGAACACATTAATACTTAAATTCTTTATCTAACTGACCATATCAGAATCTAAATTTTGATACTGGCAATTATACATTGACTTTATAGATTGACCACTAGCATAATATCTGTTTTGCTATTCAGGATTTTTGCTGAATTTTTCTGACTCTGGTAGATAACTATTGGCAAACCATGACTCATCAAGCCTGAAATTATCAATGGCTATTTTATTTTTTAAATTTATATGTCTCCCATCGTACTATCCAAAGTGACAGTATGCCTTTTCTGGGCTTCCTAACATTGCACCCTCTTTGCTGTAATGCAGGCATGTCAAACTCGCAACATCATGTGATATCACGCACTGTATTGGGAGTTTTTCCCCATTGCCGGCAATAGGGTGGGTGCGGTTTCGGCATGACACATCCAGCCTGTGGGCCGGCAGTTTGACATGCCTGCTGTAATGTATCTCCCACAGCAGTCTTGCTGACCATACGAGTTTTCATCATTCTACTTAGGTGACTCAATGTAATTTTTTTCCTTCACTTTGAATACAATTATTCTTTTTTGTTCCCTTCAACTCTTGCTTTCCTCCCATATCATATTATTAATACTGGTCAGTCAAGAGCTTTTGTGACTTTTCTATGAAGAACACACACAGTCAAAGTAGGTGGCACCATGAACATAGATAAACCCTAGCTATCAGTTGTGGTGGTGCCTTTACCAACACGTAAAGCTATCCCTGCAGATCCATAATCCAAGCAAATAGTTTCCTCTCCTCAAGCTTTAGGTAATAGTAATACTGAGACTGGGGGGGGGGGAGGGTGGACCTCAGTCTTACTAACTCATCCCTCCTGTAGCAGCTAATAGCACATTTCTCTTTCTGCTATGAGAGTCCATGCAGAAAATGAGTTCCTTGTGAATAGTAAGAACCAAGAACTAATATAAACTACACTACGTGAACATGTACCCCAAATATAGTCAGGATACATAAGAATCAAGTGGACAAAACCAAACAATGATGATTGGTTTTCTGGCTTGTAGTGAAGATGGGAAATAGGAGACACCAAAAGGTATATAAAATCATGCATGGTATGGAAAATTGGACCGGAACATTTTTTTCTCCCTTTCTGGGTTATCGACTGGAACTCAGTACAGGGAGATTTAGTGTCTATGCAAGAAAGCACAAATGTGTAGTTCATGTCACTGTGGTGATGGGAGACTGATCAGAACCACAGATTGGACAATAAATGGTTACTTGTTTTGATTCTTCTGGAATCACAAGCAGCTCTCAGAAAGCAAATTATGTGCTCTAAGAGTTATTGCCTTCTGAAATATCCTATTGAGCTTCTTGAATACATTTGGTTAGCCACTGTGGGTAATGGGCAGAAGGAAGAACTCTGAGGGACAGGAAGAAGAGACTCCCTCTCTTTATCCTCATGAGTGCTAGGGAAGGTTTTGTCTGAGATGCTTACTTGAATTACAGTTTTGCCCCAAACTCAGATTTGCTTTATCTAACTATTTTCTTGATAATAGCTCTTCCTCCTGTTCTTCAGTTCGTTATTCCTTCTGCATATTATATTGTGTGAAAAAACCTGAACTAGATGGCCTGATTTAGCAAGTTTCCTAACATATGAGGACCCAGATTGTTGGGGGCAATTAAGCTGACTTTGTAATAATGCCGCTTGGGGTGTGTGTGTGTGTGTGAAAGCCCTAATAAGCAGGCATATACATAGAATGAAGGCTGCTGCTAAGCTTGTAAGCTGCCCTGAGTCTTCGGAGAAGGGCGGGATATAAATGGAATTAAAATAAAAATAAATAAAAAATATGTTCATTGACATAAGTGCTTTTAATCAAGTATATTGCTTTAACTATTTCTGAACAAATATCATTGTCTATCAATATTAGATGAGTTCTTCTGGGTTAAACCACATTTTTTTCTGCTGCAGCCTTGTGTTCCAATATTAGCCAAGCAGGTGTTTCCGAGAGGCCTACATTCAAGAGAAGAGCATTCTCCTGCCTGTGTTTTCCAACAAGTATAATAGCAAGGAATGGAATCTCTGATATTGAAAATAGTACAGTGATACTCTGAATATTAACCCATGATAGCCCTGTCTTATATATTCCCTCTAATGACTCCTGTATTAGTTTGGTACCATCAAAATCTTCTGGATTTTTAGGGTTGAGACATTTCACACACCATGCTAAGCCATAGGTTTTTTTTAAAAAAAATCATGCTGGTTTGGTACAAACTGCAGTATTTTGTATAATATATCATATTAGGTTATAAACCATGATGTATAAGACACAGTGGTCAGATTTATAGATCACACAAAACCAAATTGAATTTTTTAAAAATGTGATGCTTCAACAATGACAACCTCTTTTTTTTAAAATGCAGTTTTTTCATGTCAGCACAGTTTGTTCCTGGAATGAAGCTGAGTGATAGTTGTGTCACAGCCTTTGAACAATAAACATTCCATTCTACTAACCTTCTGTCATCTTTTATTTGTGTCTGTTCCTTTCCCATGTCAGAAAAATACACCGTATCGTCATTTGGTGTTCAGAGATGCTACAGGCACATCTAGAAATGTCTTCATTAACCTGCACCAGATTAAAGATGATGGGGGGAGGTGAGTAGAAAGTGGGGAGAGCACTTCTTTTTACCATATGTGTGTGCATTAGAGAAAATACTGTATGTATGTGCATTATTTTGCAGAAGCCTGATCAAATATTCACATTTCAGACAGAATCACTAAAACACTATTACTTTCAACTGAAAGTAATTTGGTATCCTTTGAAATATAAAAACACTATCTTGACAATTCTATTCTTGATTTAATTTGATATCCAAGATGGTTAGGATAAAAGAATATGAAGATTAAGATGAGAATGAGGATGTCATCTAGATTCTGAACTTGAAAAAATCTGCAACTATAGCAGGAACTATTATACAAATGCTTCCCTTAGATGATTTTTTTTGTCCAAAATTTACCTATTTTTTTCCATCAAGTAAAATAGGATTTTTAAAAAAAACAGTCAAAATCTTCCATGGTTTAAATTTCTAAAGGCAACTTTTTAACCTTGTTTCAGTGACCATGTCTTGATTTACTAAATGCAATCTTTCTGTCTACATTTATTGCCTGTAATTCCTTCCCCACAATATGGAAAGTTAAACATCTTCAATTAAAATTACACTCAAATCAGTAAACTATAGTTTAAACATTGAAAGGAACTGAAAGTTGAATTAAAATCCTGGCTTGTTCTGAACCTCAAAATCATAACCTGATGCAATTGTATTAGAAATCATAGTTAATTGAAAATATAAGGCAGGGGTTTTCATTTTTTTTTGTTCATGACCCCTTCTGAACATCATTTATCTCTGTGACCCCTTCTTTATATTATTTGTTACAGACTGCCTTTTTATTAAGATATTTATTGCAGACTGTAGTAATTCTCAATATTTATGTTGCCAAAATTAACAGAAAATGAGATGTAAAGATTATGACAAACTGATGTTACATTTGGCAATAAAGTTTGGGTGGCCCTCTAGAAATATAATGTGGCCCCTAAGGAGGCATATGGTCTATATTGAGAACCACTTTAGTATAAGGGGCTAAGTGCAGAAGAAAAACGCATGTAAACCAGCATTTTTGGCTTCTAGAATGAGATAATATTATCTGAACTGGGACAATTTGTCTCAACCAAAAGAAGTGTGATTGCAAATGAATCTACTATAATGTGTAGAAGAAGTCTTTTGGTGATAAATATCTTGCTAAATTGTGCTCCCCATCCACCATATTTGGGCCACTAGGAATAATTACCTTATATTATCTGAAATGCTCATAATTCCTGGAAGTTGATTCTATTATTACTCCATTAGCTAGCATAGGAACCATTGCATCACCATTCTTTCCCTGTAGACTGAGAGAAATGTAGATCATACTGGAAAAGCCCAAGTTGTGGGTCCCATTAAAAAAAAACACCATTATCTAGCTTTTTCAATTGCCTCCACCCACCTCACTGCGTTCAACAGAAAAATATTATTGTAGTAACCATTAGTGATCTTCAGCTGCCATCATTTATATATTGTTGTTCTTGTTGCTAACGGTGGTTTTTATTTGAGTTCCAATTTTATGTTAGCCATCCAGAATTTTTTTTAAAATCCCATTTATATCCCGCCCTTCTCTGAAGACTCAGGGCGGCTTACAATTTAAGCACAAACCAATGTGCTTAGCAATAGCCTTCATTCTATGTATATGCCTGCTTATTAGGGCTTTCCCCCCCAAGCGGCATTATTACAAAGTCAGCTTATTGCCCCCAACAATCTGGGTCCTCATTTTACCTACCTCGGAAGGATGGAAGGCTGAGTCAAACTTGAGCCTGGTGGGACTCGAACCTGCACTAATTGCAGGCAGCTGGTGTTACTTAAGGAGGCATTAGCCCACTGCTCCACCAAGAATTGCTGTTGAGAAATGGGCAATCCTATAAATTCATGGAAATAAATGATAGATAAACAATAAATAAGGGCAGGAGGAAGAGTCAGAGTGTAAGGTTTATTTTCTTATCATGTTGCAACTATTTCATGCAGTATCAATCACACTAAAGCCTACCTTGCCACTATAAGAGACATGGTGGCGCAGTAGTTAGAACACAGTACTGCAGGCTATTTCTACTGATTGCTGGCTGCCAGCAGTTCAGCAATTCGATTCTCACCATCTCAAGGTTGACTCAGCCTTCCATCCTTCTGAGGTTGGTAAAAGGAAGACCCAAATTGTTGGGGGAAACATGCTGACTCTGTAAACCACTTAGAGAGGGCTGTAAAGGACTGTGAAGTGGTATATAAGTCTAAGCGCTATTGCTATTGCTATAAGCTGCATTGCTCAGAAGTGGCAACTAGGCCAATCACTCCTCAGCCCCCATTTTCCTTTTTTGTGTACCAAACAGTATTTGCCTACCAGTGAATTTTGCACACTAATAGTTATGTCTGCAGCAGGCAAAAACTTTTCAAATATGAGGTTTTGACACTAGTGGCAGGCAAAAAAAGTATAACACTCTCCTGTTTTGCCAATTTTTATTTTTGTTGATATTTAATAAATATACATCAAGCTGTATTGTTTTCCGGATGAACCGAGCAGTTTGTGTGCTTGCTCTGATCTACAAGGAATGACTGAAAATGTGCTAAGTGAAAACTAAATATTATTAAAAGTGGTTTGTTTTAATAATATTGAGTCAATACGTAGAAATTCTACAATGTTCAATTATCATTGGTCTCTCAGCACAGATCTTGATAGCGGGGTCTGATCAAAATTGTACAGCCACAAAAACTCATGTACCATGATTTTATCATCAGTAAAATTGCTACAGTCATACTATCATCATCAGTCGGGATCGTTGATGCTATTTTCTAACATGCTGGTGCTAAACAGTCATTCTGCACCCTCCTCCCTTTTCCAAACTCTCTGATTTGGTTTTTTTTTTGAAAAACAAACAAACCCAGGGACTAAAAAGCACTCTCAGATGCTATTAAGAGGTGGTTAATAGGAGCAACATACAGCTTGAAGCCTTGCTTTCACTTCAGACAGATTTTTCATCTCTGGAACCTTGCCATCTTCAACAATAGTCTCGTAACTTTTATGGGAAAAGAACAACAAGAACAGGGACAGCCGGTTTTAATCAGTCAATCAGTAGATTTGCAAAGTGATCAAAACAAGGAAATAGTGTTTGGCGTATACAAGAATCTTTCCTAGACCATCAAAAGAAGGGTTATGAAGAGTTTTCAGAATGTAGGGTGGGGGAGGTACGTTTCACTAGCCCAGTATTTTTCAGCCTTGCCAAATATGTGTGGACTTCATTTCCCAGAATTATCCAGCCAGAACTCTGGGAGTTGAAGTCTACACATCTTAAAGTTGGCAGTTTCATTACACCAGTCAATGAGTACCTGCCTCTCTTAACTGCAAGTGGGCACTGGCTGCCACGTGTGGTTGTTAAGCTCCCACCTACCCAGGAGCATCTAAATGCTGTTTGCAAGCAAAGGGGAAAGAAATTTGGACATGCCTACAAATGACGGAAAAGGAAAGTTAAAGTTTAAGAATTTTAGGCAAAGAGCAAACAGAAGAAAAACAGGCACAAATGAGGTAAGGAGACTGAATCTGGGAATCAGAAAAATGCAGCAAAATCATGAGGAAGAAACAAGAAACCCAGAAATGCCAATTTGTTGAGCCATTTCCTCGTATATGAAGGCACTGAGGATGGCAACTTCTCAATGTTGCCTTTTTTAAAAAATAAAAATAAAAATAAAGAATAAGTCTTTGTCTTCCAATTTACCCAAAGCAAAAAATGCTGTTCTCTAACTTCATCCTTGTAGTTTCTCTATCTGGCTGAGTTCTGTAATACTGTACAGAATCTAAGAAATTGAACTAGCCACTACTTTAGTTTGTTCTGAATCCCACTCCTCTGCTCCTACCCATGCTGTCAAGAAAGCCTGGTTGTTGTTTTTTCCCTTCTCAACTATATTCAGGGCTTCGCTTTGTCCTTAACAGTCTTGACACAAGGTAGCAATAGCGATCAGCAATTCTTTATGCATTTAGTAAACATTAATAGCTTCTGATTATGGAAAATATGATCTCAAGGATTTCCATCTTGCTGGTTAGTAACATATAACACCAATGGGCAAGCCAAATATTTTTCAGAAAAGCACAACAACAATCTCACCCTGAATGTGGATAAAAGGCATTAGTCTTTCTTGGCTGAGCTCAGCAGAATGCTAATAGTCACAAAAAGTTTTCCTATTTGAAAAATATAAACTGAATTTCTTGAGGTAGTACTTCTAATCCCTTTGAGATGAGAGCCAGCCAGAAAAGCCTCAAGCATATAATTCAAATATAATGTCATCCAATACTTTGAGACTAAAACTTCCATTATTCCTAGCCAGGAAGGTCATTAGCACGATGACAGTTGGAATCCCAGCACATCAAATTGAAAATGATGCTCTGCTAGTGGCATGGGGAACATTTTGTCTTTACCTTTCTTTAACTGATGTAGCTGGGGTCTGCACTCCACAAGCAGGCAGGACTAGAATAAAAACAAATGTTGATTTAATTTTATTTTAAACGTTTTGAAAATTAAATTAAATGCAGTTTAAAAAGATTGCACCCATAATTTTAATTTACATTATCCCCTTCAAACAAATTAGAAATAAAAACCTGGAGACAAAGAGGAACTCCAGTTCATGGGTGTCAAACTACCAGCCCAGTTGCATCATGCAGATGGGCATCCCAGCTCTGGCAATGCGAAAAGAAATTGTGATACATCACGACGCATCGCATGACATGGTGAGTTTGACACCTGTGCTCCAGTTGGAGAGAAGCTAATTACTAAGCATTTCTGTTCTGGTGATTAAGAAACAGCTTTTAAAGGAAGACATCAACCAAGGAGGAAAGCAAACTGCAAAATGAAGGAGCTAGAGAAATTTTCTAGGATGTGAACTAGAGAAAAAGAAGGAAAGCTAAATATCAAGACACAAGGAATTTTGTTTTTGTTGGAGCACTGCAATCTCCTGTCACACAGTCTTCCAGCTGCTTTCCATTCAAGCAACCCTCAAAGTGATTGCTTTGAATTTGGGATCTTTTTTCTTCTTTCAGTCTGAATTAAAGTATAGAAAAATATTCTGCTAAAGAAAATAAGTTCTAAGCTAAATAGTAAAGTAATATGTGTGTCATTTTGATACACAAATAGTAGCTATAGAAAAAGAACTTGCCTGAAGATCACAGTGTATCTAAAGAATTTCTCTTTTAAAAAAAAATCAAGGAAAAGTTTGCCAAAATATATACAGTAGTAAAGCAACAATTCCAAGCAAGTAGAAGCATCACACATGAACTGAAGAGCAACGCTTACAGCCCTAGGATTTTCACCTCAAATCAACACAAAGTTCTTACTTGAGGCACAAATGATCAGGCTCATGTTATTCAAAAGCCCAACTCTTTTGAGAACTTCATAATGCTGGGAAAATGGAAGGGAAGAGAGAAAAAGGATGACCAGTAGCAAGGTGGATTAACAAAATTACAACAGCAATCAATCAATCAGAGTAGAGTTTCCCATACATCTTGAATTGTTTTCCCCTGTAGGATTTTTATCCATGGAATTTTTCTTGGGCTCTCTCTGAGTTTGTTAAAATCAGTTCTTTTAAAGTTTAAGACACTGGTTGGATTATATTGCTTGTCACTCTCGCCCAAGGTTCCAGCAACTTCAACTCTCTCTATCACTTCTTCTCTATTAGTAAGAATTAGGCCCAGTATCGCTTTTCCTTTAGTTCCCTCCTCTACCTTTTGGATGACAAAGTTGTCAGTTAAGTTGGTCAGGAATCTGTTCGATCTCCCACTTGCTGCAGAGTTTGTCTCCCTGTTGATATCAGGGTAGTTAAAGTCTCCCATTACTACTGTTAAAAGGACGCGGTGGCTCAGTGGGTTAGGACGCTGAGCTTGTCGATCAGAAGGTCGGCAGTTTGGCTGGTCGAATCCCGAGTGCCGCTTAACAGAGTGAGTGCCTGTTACTCGTCCCAGCTTCTGCCAACCTAGCAGTTCGAAAGCCCGTAAAAAATGCAAGTAGAAAAATAGGGACCACTATGGTGGGAAGGTAACAGCGTTCCGTGCGCCTTTGGCGTCTAGGCATGCCGGCCACATGACCACGGAGACGTCCTCGGACAAGCTCTGGCTCTTCGGCTTTGAAACAGAGATGAGCACCGGCCCCTAGAGTTGGAAACGAATAGCATGCATATGAGGGGGAACCTTTACCTTTATTACTACTGTGGTATGTTTCCTACATACAATTGTTAATTGATTGGCAATCAGTATACCATCCATTGAGAGACCTAAAAAGCTTGGTTGAAAATATACCATTCTGGAGAAAGTCTGTCTATGTGGTTGCTAAGAGGAGACACCATTTCCAGCCCAATTTTGAGCACTGGCTGTTGCTGTCCCAGGATAAATATGCAATTAAATGAGTTCTATCCTTTAGGGAAATGGGAGTTCAAGTAACATTTCTACACTACTGATCTAAAGTCCCTTTTACAATATTAGCAGAAACATTTTTGTGTTTTAAGTTGCAAAAGACTATTCTTAGAATGTCTTTATTAATAGTTAACTAAATGCTCCACAAAATACACAGAGAATTGTTTCTGGCCTGTTTCCTGGATGAAGTTTCCTTTTTAACTCAGCTACTGCTTTCCACAATAACCACATGATCATCTCTCTCTGTCTGCCTCATTTCCACATTTCAAAAGATAATTCCTGACATGTTGGAAACAATGACAATTCTAGCCACTGTTTCCATCTATAGGTTTCAGGTCTATATGAATGTCTGCACAAATATAATCAGTAACTCCAAATGTCCAATTTCTATCTGTCATTTTTTGCAAACTGAAGCAAACTTACAATATTCCCTTAACTAGACTGAAAACAAAGTGAGAAGGAATGAAGAGTTGTCATTCATTCCTTTTGAGTGAAATTCAAATTTTGAAAATCCTTGACAGATCAATAAATAGATCCATTTCCTTATTTTAGCTTGCTATATATTAATCTTTTTATATGTAATTTTTAAATACATTTTAGCGTTTTATTATTTTTTATCCTCTGAAGTATTTTCTATGGTTTTTAATTTACTGTAGTGCACCCTACTTATGCTAGTTTTTGACTATAAATAAAGATTTGATTTGATTTGTTTCCCAGCCTCAGCAACTTTAGAACTATGGAGTTCAACACCCAGAATTCCCTAACCAGCATTATGGCTGGGGAATTCTAGGAGTTGAAGTCCACACAAAATTGCCAAGATTAAGACTGCTTTAAACTGTTAAAATGTGCTCCAAAGCAAGACCATCTATAACTCTTATAGCAACTCTGAACTGAACAGCACTTTTCCAATTATGGAACTGATATTTTGGGTAGGAAATCAAGAATCCTTCAGGGTTCTCAGTTAGTCTGTGTGCCACAGAGAAGCTAGTCTTGGGAAAAGCCTTAATTTGGAGCCAATGGAACTTTTTATCTAGCTTAATCGCAACATAATTTCAACATATGCAACACTTTGACAACTAGAAAGAGAAATCTTATTTAATCAGAACCAAGATTCTATAAGTGCAGGAATGATGGGGCAAGGTGGAGCTATCAGCTCAGTAACATTCATGCACAAATCTTATAATTATGAACCCGAAACAGCATTTTGTGTATGGGGTAAATAAACCAACATAATCCTGATTCCATTCGTGTGATAATCAGATGTGGGAGAAAGAAGAAAAACAGGGAACTCCGAATGAAGATGTCTCCTGCACTGATAGTAAGCCATCATAGTGATCAAAGCAGAAGCAGGAGACATTTTACTTTATCCAATACAGGCCTCTGACAATGAGCTCTTGGCATTGCAGAAATGAAAGAGATACCCTCAAGGTTTGGTGAGTTGCTGTGAAGACATCTTAAACTAAAGCATATAATATATAGTGTGTGTTCGCACAGTATGCAATTAGAGAACACAACAAAGAATGCGCATGATTTTCTGTTCATGCGGTACTTTTTTCTAATATACTGAGATTTTGTCTTTTTTTCCTATTTACAAATTGTATCAAAAGTTGTGAAAAGTGTAATTACAATGGTTTTGTGTACTGAAGCTCAAATAGTAGCAGTATCAGTATCAGACTGTACGACGTTTTCTACACTTAACCCGTTTATCATTTATAATCAAAAGCTTTTCCACATAGGTATCTGTCTTAAATACTTAATAGGTATTTTCTAAATCACAACAGGAAAGTGTAGCAGGAGAGGGAACTAAAAATTGTTATGGAAATGAAAAGGCATTGCTGCAGAAGAAAAGAAGAAGTAAGTCAGCACAGGATATTCCTTCCTGTAGCCTGTTCAGAGAACTCCATCCTAACTGGCTTAGGATAAATGATTATGGGGTAGAGCAAAGCAAAGATGAAGAGGGAGGAACAGGAAAGTTTTTTCAATCTTCAACCTCTCCTTTTTGAAACCAGCTTCAGGTCCTCCATGTACATGGATAGTGCAGAGAAGAGGAAGACTGCTCTCACTTTTCAGATTAATTTGATACATTATGTGACAGATTCTTATTTAAGTGTAAACAGGTGGTTTCAAGAAGCAGAAATGACTCCCTCTTTTAAGCTTCTGTCAACCTAGCAGTTCAAAAGCACGTAAAAATGCAAGTAGAAAAATAGGGACCACTACGGTGGGAAGGTAACAGCGTTCCGTGCGCCTTTGGCGTCTAGTCATGCCGGCCACATGACCACGGAGACGTCCTCGGACAAACGCTTTCTCTTCGGCTTTGAAACGGAGATGAGCACCGGCCCCTAGAGTCGGAAACGACTAGCACGCATGTGCGGGGGAACCTTTACCTTTACCTTACCTTTAAACTAATAGTCCTGCCGTTCACCACAAGGCATGCAAAAATTTAATTTGCCTGGTGTAAATTTACCACATCAACATGAAAATAATTCACTTTTGTTTAAATGCCAGCCATTACGAAGAAGGTCATGTATTTCTTACGGCTATCAATAACATATTTGAAGCAGTTTTCAAGGACTCGACTCCTCCTATGTTAATTTTCACTTATATTTTAAAAAGGGACATATTCCTAACCCAAGCACTGCTTCAAATACTTTGGTCCGCTTTCATAATAGCAAATTCTTCAAAATGAAAGATGCATATGAGAAACAGACACAATGTAACATAATTGCTTTTGCCATTTTTGCCTACCATTGTTTTGGAAACTTGTTAACTTTGATTCACTCAGCGTGGTTTTATATTGCTTATGTTTTTAGTATGCAATCAACCCCTGGAGTAAAACAGATGCAGTTGGGTATGCAGCTGGCTTGGATATTGTTGCCTTTCTTATCACGTGAGCCTCTTGTGGTTCATATTGGTATTTTTCACTTTTCCCTCTCTTGATCAAAGGCTCCCAAAACTCATTTTTAGTAGAAGTCCTATGAAAAAAGTAATAGCAGAGAAGAACAGCTCAAGGAACTTTGCCAATCAAACCCCTTTAATTCCTACATGGGGGACTGGGTGAAAAACAAGTGATTTTTTTTCCATCTTGGAACAAAAATGTATCTTGCTGTGCCGCAAACCGCTAAGATATCAACTTGGGAAGGAATTTGGGAAAATCCCAGGATGCTGGAGAAATGAAAAGTAAAGTATACGTGATACTTTTTTTCAGGATTACTAATAATTACAGCAGCAGCAGCAGCATCTACTTTCTACCAATATATATTTTCTCTCTTATATTTATGATTTGGGAGAACAGAAGTTTTGACCTAAGACTTCTGAAAAAAGGCAAGTTAGGGAAGACTGCTTACCATAGTAACCATTGCTGCAAAATTTAAATTCTGTACTTGTAGAGCTGCAGTGACATCTAGTGCCCACACTGTATCATTACAAATAATGCTACATTCAACATAGATCCTATATAGTGTTACAGTAGATCCGGTGCATGATAGCTTGCAGTAAAGTGGCAAAGAAAAGACTTGGATTATTGTTGTATGTAAGATGTCACTGGTTTCAGGAGAAAAAAAAACCTGATCAAATCCCCATCTTCCAAGATGTTTACAAGAATGGTGACTAGCTGACGCTTCAAACCACTGCAGAGAAGAAAACAGAGATGTTATTTCATGATTGCTGACTGGAATTAATACATCATGGCTCATTATGTACATCATTATGTTTTTAACAATATGTTTAAGTTACAGCAGTCCGCCGAATACATAAGTGGATGGGTAAAAATAAGTGAAGATTATGTCTAGAAACTAACCTTGAAAATGGAAATATGTGTAGGCAAACATACACATTTTTATTTAGAAATAAACCCTGTGTTCATAATTATTTGCTCTGTAGTAATTGTTCCTAGTTATCAGCCTAAAGAACTCTAACATTATGGGAAAATGTACTGCAGAGTCACTCAGAAAAGTAGTTTTAATATCTGTAGTCATTCACTCATCCAATTCCTTACTAATCACAGAGAAAGTCAGCATGTAACTGGAAGTTCATAGGACCACACAATGGCCCCAGTCTCTTGCTCTTGGATGCCATCTATGGCTCCAGAAGGTTTCTCGGTTGTTATTTTGTACCTGGGCAATGAAGAAATACCCCATCATTAGGAGGCAGCAAATAAGAAAAGTGGATTTCCTGTGTTTGCCAGATTTAAATCAAGCTCACCTTTGGGTTTTTTCCTCTTTCAAGAAAGAGAAGATTGCTTCCATTGCTGGGAGACAGGAGTTGAATTGATTGTAAGCTAAGCAGGTCACTATTTTCCAGCAGGAAATTGTAATCTTTGTCAGACATGTTGGATGGAAAAGAAGCCTTATTTCCTCTCTAACCCACACAAACACTTTTTGCAGGCACAAATTACCTTTTCCGTTATCCTGTTAGTAGTGAGGAAACTGTAATCTGATAAAAGATCTCTCCAACAAATGGCTTTTTCCACTGATGAGAGGAGAGACACTCCCCTGCAAAAGGTTTTTGGAAAGGGGAACAAGACGGGTTCTTTGGAATGATTAAAACAGAAAGGGAGGATAAGGTGGAAAAAAAATAAGACGGCAACCCTGATGGCGAGATTGAAGCTCTGTCTGCTTTATGTGTGCTGTGGACCTTCAGCTGCAGTCTTGCAGGTACCGTATCCCTATAGACATCCTCGGGTATGTAGACCACAGACAAGACTGGAGGTTTTTTTCCCTTCGTTACAAAGGAGGTTTTATTGCAACAAAATAACAACTCTCACCTAAACAACATTTCTAATCCTTATCACTGTCCCTGTAACTATGCAACCTATGTGCCTATTTCTGTATGTGTTCTGGGTCTACTTCTAAAGATTCTTATCCAGAATTAATATGATTTTTCATCAATTTATTTTCCCTCTTCAGTTTTATAAGCAGGCTTCAATTGCGTACTTTAGTGCAAAGTTACAGCTTAATTAGCCTTAACCTTGGTGACTAAAATTTGACCTGTGGGTTATAGAGAAAACTATTCAGCTGGAGTTATAGTCAGTGGTGGGATTCAAATATGGGAAAAACCGGTTCTTTGTGTGGATGCTGCTTCCGGAAGTCCATTCTGGGCCTGGGCAACAAAAAATTAGCTACTGGTTCTGCTGAAGTGGTGCGAACCGGCTGAATCCCACCACCTCCTTAGGTTTCCCTGGGTTTGTTTCTGGCTGCTCCTTCAGGTGACTTCAGCCAAGAACCGGTACTAATTGCTGCCATCCTGAACAACTTTCCTTACCTCCAACCTTCTGCTTTCCCATGCAGTTGTGATCTTCCCAATCACACAGATAGCCTCCCCTAAGTGCAGAGTTGGAGCACAGGTGTGATCCAGGCCTTCACCCTATCTTAAAGACCCAGAGGGAGGCAGGGAAATAAAAAGGGAAGGACGGGCTCATACTAAGGTTATCAAAACTCTCCTTCCACAGGGAGTAACATAACCATCCATACACAATACCGTTTTAGAAAAAGTCATTTCTAAAAAAAAATGCAACTCAATATGCAGACATGATTTCCTTGTTCTTGCAAGGTCCCCCAAAAGGTTTAAATGGGAAGTGGCCTGTGGTTACATGATAAAAAGTTACTCCAATACAAATTTACAGTCACGCCATAAATCTTTAGTCGGGGCTTCTTCTACACTGCTCCCTTATACACATCTGGGTGTTGCAAGTAAAAAAAAATAATAATTGCTTTTTAGTTTAAGCACTAAGGTTATCTAGTTTAAAACTACAAAATTATGGAATGAAACATGCTAAAATTAAGTTTATAACATTCAATAGCTGGATTATATTAATTCTTCAAACAGTTACAAAAGAGATTCCTTAGCAATTGCTTACCCAGACTAGGTAACATCATCAATGTTAGTCCTCAGAGACCACCAGGGACCTCTCATTTCAACCCTGAGTTACAAATATTCTCCTGTATTGGAAATTACCAATCTAATAATCCATCTGATATTACTTTTGATTGTGTTCTCAATGCAATTACAAAGCCAGACTTAAAACTCTTTGAATCGTATTTACCTAATATCCCCTCTCCCATTACATGTGAAGTTGAATGCCCTTGAAGATTAGCTAGTACTGAATTTATAATTTTGCAATATCTAAATGGTATTTCTCTTTATTTTCTTCTCCAATTATCTCTTCTTCTCTCCCCACTGCTATCCTTCTCTTTTCCATTCCTCCTCAGTGGAGCTGACTCTTCTTCACATTCTTCCTTCCAGTTTCACTAAAAGGAGGAAGGGAATGTTTGTGTGTGTGTGTATGTGTGTGTGTGTATGTGTGTGCGTGTGCACCCTTCTTATCTACTGTAGGTGAGTGGTTTGTGAGAGACAGTGTGAATGGGGAGTATATATAGAGGAGGCTTAAAGTAGTAATTGTATTAATTACAGTTTATTAATATTTCTGAATTTTATGTTTTTGTTCTGGCTTTGTTCCTGTTGGAAGATTTACCCTGACAAAACTCCCATCTTCTCATCCCCATTAGAAAAACATGCAGACACACTTTTTTCTGTAAAAGCCTTTTGCTGAACTTCTGTGACACCTCATAAAATGCTGGAAAACCCCCACTTGCCTGAGGCAAACCAGCAGTAGGGAAAATCAGATAGCAAAGCCACCAAGAACTCCTTGCCCTGCCCCTGAGGGGATTAACTCCCAAAATATAAACTGGATAAAAGAAATCACTTAAGATAAGAAAGGGAACATTGGACAACCATTAAAACACAAAAGAAGGAACCAGGAAACCCACAGCCCTAGGGCAGAAAAAGCATATAAAAATCACAACTCAGGACTGGGAGACCACCTTGCAAGGCAGGAACGCTGAAGTAACTTCTCTGTCACTTTTTTGCCTTCCTGAAATAAAGACCTGCTTTGCGGTAGCTGCTGTCCTCAAATTTCTTCATCGTCAGCTTTCCCCAGCTGGAAACGAACCGGGAAATTCTTCTGATGCTTTAGGTCAGGAGTCCCCAACCCCTGGTCCATGGACCAACACCAGGCCATGGCATGCCAGAAACCGGGCCATGCAAACAAGCTAAGCCACATCTGTGGGATGCAGGCAGCACACGAGAGCACGCCTCCTCCAGTCCATGGAAAAGCCTGTCTCTGGTGCCCAAAAGTCGGTTAGGTTTCTGAAAGAAATACATAAAAATGTGCATGCCACATAGAAAAATCTATGGAAAAGGAAGATATCTCTAATACTAGATTTAGGGGTGAAAAGCAGTTTACAAGATGGGAAATGGATAGTGTATAGATTTTAGGATTGTCTACTCTTCCATCTTTTCTTAAATTCTGAGTCATTATCCTTTTGAAGAAATATGATATTTTCTAAATATTTACTGCTGTAAATATTTAGAGACTATTAGAAAATGAAATTATTTTTGTAAAAATAATAAATATGTGGTCTACATACTTTACTCTGACCCATTAGATTACAAAGTTGCAAATTCAAATTCAGATCTCTTATTAAGCAACTGCAACCTGGGAGCTGTATATAATCATAATAAAAAAAACAAGGCTTCTATTATTCACAATGAATTGATCAAACTCCCATTATCAAATCCATTTTCAAGCTCACAGGGGTTTATTCTACATAGGATGACTATGTGCCTGGAAGAATTAGTTCTACCTCCCGCTGGTCAATTGTTCTAATGGAACAGGTGATTACTTACATTCAATTTCTACTGCTCTCTGTGTCAGGGGAAACCTATTAGGCTCACTTTGGAAATCAGTTAAGCTCTTTTCTTTGGTGATTCAATTTCTCTACTATAACCAGAAAATCAAAAAAGGAATAAGACAGCTCTAGATTTTATTTGCAATTGTATATTTTTCTTCCAGAATAATCCCTTTATTAAAAAAAAATAGTCTATTAGTCAAAAAGTTCTACTTTATTCTCAAGATATTCTTCTGTCCCATAAATTGATTCAAACGTTTCATCATATCCAGTTCTGGGGCAGCTCCAAAGTTAATTTGTGTATAAACTGCCCATTTTCTGCGTCATGATGTTTCCTGTTTGATATCTCTGTGGACCACTCCATTTTCATATAGATGATTCACACCAGCTACTAGAAAGGGAATGGCGTAAATTATGTTTTCCTTTAAAAGGACTGAAATGGATTAGAATCTTGCAGATGATGCAATAAGATCATCTGTCTAGTCTTTTCACTACAGAAAGTAACATGAAAATAACCTGGATCCAGACTGTTTCTCAAAAGCACAATTTTGGACATATGAGCAGACAAAATGTAGCACCAGTGGATTTTTTCATGGAGCACAATCTCTGTGAATATCTTTTTCACCCTTGTAATGTTTTGATTCAGTCCTTGTCTAGTTATGTTCTTCCTCCTCCTCTTTCTCTTCTTAAAAAGCCAGACTAAACTAAAAATGTCATACTGAACTTGAACGAACACTTTACATCAAAATATGTACACAGATAGAATGCATACTGAATAGTGTTCCAGATACACTGTTTTCTTAAAACTGAAAGTCAGGCTCTCTACAAAATGAATATCATGAATTTTTCAATGAAGAAAGGCCTCAAATCAAACAAAGAAATCTTTGTTTGATACTTCCAATGATACTTCACAAGACCCCCACAGAGTACAAATAGGATGGAAGAAATTGGCACCTCCCAACAAGTAATGGATAATTCATACCCACGTCTTTATTTTTGTTGTTTACTGCTTTTAAAGTGTGAGCTGCCCAGAGTCATTTGGAGCTGGGTGGTCTCTAAACCACATAAATAAATTTAATTTTCTTTTCATTTGTTCTTCATTTCAGCATATATCTGGCCTGTCTGCACATAGCCAACAGGAATATATTCATGCATACAGTCATACAATACACATTGTCACGCTATTTTTTCAGGATAACCAATGTTATGCAAAGCACCAAATGGGAATTAGAAATAGTAAGCCAAGCAACTAAAGCCTTGAGATCAGAAAATAAAAAGAAACAGTTACATCAGTGTAGCAATCTATACTATTCTGTACAAACCACCTTTAACTTTCATATACCAATTCATGGACTATATTTTGTTATTTAAATTTCTTGTGTCTTTGTTTTTGAGGCTATATCTTAACTCCATTCTACCATTACTTCATAAGAATAGAAGGAGATTATAAATATCAGTAACAGGTACAAGACAAGCTTGGTCAGGTATAACAACAATAATGATTTATATGCTGCATAACTCTCAGCAATTCATCAACTGAGCTAACTCTTTCTTCCTTTAAGTTTAATCTGTACCAAACTTAGAATGTAAAATGTTCTGCAATGTAAGAACATTAATTTCTATGGAAGAAATTAGAATGGATTTAACATGGTGGAAACTTAATTTCTTATGATTTCAAAACATCTGCATAACAGTACAGAGATTCTTAAGGCCAACCTACATGATACAGAATAGGATTTCCCTAAGTTTCTGAATTTAAACTCATGGGCTAAAGGATAAAAAGATGCTGCTATTTATGTTTCTTTGTGTGTTTGATTAGGAAATAGGTGGTTGAATAAAGTTTGGGATATTGTTATATCTTATAGTTTAAATAGGAAACTATTTTTCTTTGTCTTTCTTGACAAAAAATTATGAAGCAAAATGTTTGAAAGAACTTTTTAACCATTTTTATTCTGGGGATAAGTGCCTGAATCTGTATTATATCTGTAAACAGTATTAATATATGTAAGTTAACAAGTTATTCCGGTTATACGATGAGGGAAAACAAATCTGACAGGAGAACACGCGGGAACTTTGACAGCTGTCAAAGTTCCCAGCACAGCGCAAGCGCAGCCACTGACAGCTCGCGGCTGTCAAAACACCAAGCCATGCGGAAGCAAGAACTGTCAAGAACAGATGGCGCGGATTGGTCCGAATAGACGCGGCGCCAAAACGAACGTTCCTGAATGGCCCTCACTGACAGCTGCCGGCTATAAAAGCCGGACGAGTTATTCTGTTTAGCTTAAGCTCTAAATAAACCCTTAGTTAAATAGCCTGTCATCCCGAGTGGTCCTTCGGCTACTTCACTGGCGACGAGGGTGGGATCGCTCCTGAGCTGAAGTCACAGCCGAGGAAGAGAGTTCCCGGCCAGAGCTGTCACTGGAAGTTTTAACTTCCAATGGAGCGAGACCTAGGACTGGACGGCATGGCAAACTTCGGGCGCGTGAGGGAATTCGATACCCGCCATCCCGAGAGATGGCAGTCACACCTGGGGCAAGTCGAGGGATTTCTCCTCGTCAGCAAAATCACCGACGACAGAGCAAAAGCCGCCGCTCTCCTATACATTAGCGGACCCCCAGTATACGACGTTGCCGTCGGGCTGTTTAGCCCGGTACCCATCACTGAAGTCTCCTACGCGGACCTGGTGGATCAGCTGAACAAGCATTATATGCCGGCCCGTTCGGAACTGTACTGGCGGGTACAATTCGCCCAGAAGAAACAGCGGCCAGACGAACCCGCAAACGATTTCATCGCCAGGGTCAGACACGCCGCGCGGAACTGCTGCTTCCCCGACCTGGAAGACTGCATCAGAGACCAGGTGGTGATCGGGTTGAGGGACGAGCGACTACAGAAGAAACTGACGTCTAAACCCGACATGAGCCTGGCAGAATTGACCCGAGAAATTATGGCCTACGAGTATAACCACAAGAAGAAATCGACTACCACGACCTCAGAGAGCCCAGCGACCGTCTACCAAGAGAGCGCAACCCTCAGTGACAGCGACGAATCAGTGGACTTCACTGACGGGGAAGTCCTTCAGCGCAGGATGGAACGCAGACAACAGAGAAGAAGTGACCCGTCAGATCGCAGAAGAACCAGGAACCCCCCTCCACCACCACCACGTTACGAGCAACGGGCCGCCTGCGCCAGCTGCGGGGGAAATCATGCCCGAGGGAGCTGCTGGTTCAGGAATGCTAAGTGCCACAATTGTGGAAAGACCGGCCACATCAAACCGGTGTGCCGAAGCCGGGGCCGTGACAACGTGAATGATCTGGAGGCCAATTCCCCAGGTAGGCCAGCTGACCGGCCCAACATAGAAAAAACGCCAGGGGCCCTAGTAGAAACCATTGATAAGGTACACGGCCTAAGCTCAAAGGTGAGGATCAGGGTAAAAATTCAGGGAGTCCCCTGCCCCATGGAGGTGGATTCAGGGTCAGCAGTCTCCTTAATTTCATTCAAAATGTATCAGGAGATCTGCCAACTAAGCAAGGGGAAAATTCCTCTGAGGCAAACCCAGGTCCACCTAGCAGATTTCCAAAAAACCCCTATTCCTCTAGAAGGAAGGGCTAGGGTGGCTGTGGAGTACAAAAAATTCAAGGGACCCCTAGAAGTTCTAGTGACGCCAGGAAACCGCACCAATCTGATAGGGCTGAACTGGTTTGGGCCTCTAGGGATCGCCATTACTGGGGTAAATACAGTCCAAGCCTCTAGCCTCGAAGCCGTTTGCAACAAGTATGCAGACGTCTTCGATGGCACGTTAGGGAAATACACCGGTCCCCCCATCTCTTTACAATTAAACCCAGCAATCCAACCCATAAAGATAAGAGCTAGGAGAGTACCTTTTGCCCTTAAAGAAAAAATAGAAAACGAACTAGAACGCCTCGTAGGACTTGGGGTGCTAGAACCAACGGAAGGGGGAAGCTGGGAGACCCCAATAGTCACCCCAGTTAAACCTAACGGTGAAATAAGATTATGCGCGGACTATAAGGTGACCTTCAACCTAGCTCTCAGCCCCCATGCTTACCCGGTGCCAGCGGTAAGGGACGTATTTGCTTCCATCCGCTCCGGCGCCATATTTGCAAAACTCGATCTGACGCAGGCGTATTTGCAACTGCCTGTCACTAATGACACCGCGGAAGCCCAGACAATTGTCACCCACCACGGTGCCTTTAAAGTAAAAAGGCTCCAATTTGGCATATCGGCAGCCCCGGGTATCTTCCAGGGTATCATGGAGAAAACCCTGAAGGGAATACCCGGGGTCTGCCCCTACTTCGATGATGTCCTCATCGCCGGAGAAAACGAAGCAAACTTAGCTGACAGACTGTCAGCTGTGCTGAGCCGGCTCAGGGAAGCCGGTCTCAAACTTAAACGGGAAAAGTGCTCCATCGGAGTCACCTCCACGGAATTCCTAGGGTACAAAATAGATGGCCAAGGCATCCACCCCACCACAGAAAAACTAAGGGCTATTCAAACAGCACCAAGCCCAAAGAACAAACAAGAACTCCAAGCCTTTTTAGGATTGTTAAACTTTTATCATGCGTTTCTTCCCCACAAAGCCACCATAGCAGAGCCGCTGCATAGACTCCTGGACAAGGGAACTGCCTGGTCCTGGACCAAAACACATGAAAATAGCTTTCAATCATTAAAAAAGATTATTTGTAACAGTTCAACGATCACACTTTTCCGAGAAGACACACCAATATGCATCGCTTGCGATGCATCTCCCTATGGAATTGGGGCAGTGTTAAGTCATTTATACAAGGACGGCACCCAAAGACCCATAGCCTTTTATTCACGCACTCTGTCAAAAGCAGAAAGGAATTACGCACAAATAGACAGAGAAGCCCTAGCAATAGTCGCAGGGGTTAAAAAATTCCACGACTACCTCTAAGGGAGACCCTTTACCATATTCACAGATCACAAACCCCTACTAGGAATATTCACGTGGAATAAAGCAACACCACAGATTCTCTCACCGAGAATACTACGGTGGTCCACCTTCTTATCTGCCTATTCTTATCAATTAATACATAAACCAGGGAAGGAATTAGGACACGCAGACTGCCTCAGCAGACTGCCAATTCAAAGCAAGGACCCAGACCCAGACCCAGCTGGACTGATTCTAGCAATCTCTCAACTTCCAGACTGCCCCCTCTCTGCAAAGATTTTAGCTAACAATTCTACTAAAGACAAAATACTCAGCAGAATTCTTAGGTGGGCAACAACAGGTTGGCCAGCACAAAACCCACACCCACAATTCCAGCCATACTATAACAGGAGAAATGAAATATCTTCACATAGGGGATGCCTTCTATGGGGAAATCGAGTCATAATACCAAATAGGAACATAAATCAAACATTAGACATCTTACACGAAGGACATCCTGGTATTGTCAAGATGAAAGCTATGGCAAGGAGTTATGTCTGGTGGCCTGGCATAGATAAGGAGATTGAAAAATATGTGGGAGGGTGCTACACCTGTCAAGCAACACGAAGCGAGCCTCCCCAAGCACCAATTCACAAATGGGAAACTATGAAAAACCCATGGTCACGCATACATTTAGATTTCGCAGGACCTATCCAGGGACAGAGTTTCCTAATTGTAGTGGACAGCTATTCTAAATGGTTAGAAGTCACCCCCCTTAGAAAAACAACGTCAGGAGCCACTATACAGGCCCTAAGGAAAATATTCGCCACACATGGCCTCCCAGACACCATAGTTTCAGACAACGGACCTCAATTCACCTCTCGTGAATTTCAGATGTTCGCTATGAAGAATTGTATTAGGCTGGTCACGTCGGCACTGTTCCACCCTTCGACGAACGGGATGGCTGAAATTATGGTGCGCTCCACAAAAGAAGCTTTAAAAAAATTCACCAAGGGGAATTGGCAGCGGCGACTCAGCCAGTTCTTAATGTCACAACACGCAACCCCATGTACGACAACGGGCAAATCTCCCGCAGAACTAAGACGGGGGAGGAGACTAATAACACGGCTCGACAGACTACATCCCGACACATACCCGGAAGAAAAAGATCACCCCCAGCCAAACCGCACCCTCAAACCTGGGCAAATGATATGGGCACGGTCATACACAGACAAAAACAAATGGGTCCAAGGGACAGTGCTAAAACAAACAGGGCCCATTTCTTACCTAATATCCACCCAAACTCAGGGCAATCTGTGCCGCCACATCGATCAACTCAGACCAAGACAACCACCGCACAACCCTGAACCCCAACACGAGCTGCAAGCCCCCGCAGAAATACTGCCGATACCAAACCAAGAGGAAGAAGGCCAAGAAAACGTACTGCCACCTGAACCAGACATCGCCCCACTTCCAAGACGCTCCAACAGGAACAGAAGAGCCCCCCCATACTTAAAAGACTACCAGTGGGCAGGGTCCAACGACCAAGGGGGAGGGAACGCTCCAGGGGAGGGGTAAGGGGTGTATTATATCTGTAAACAGTATTAATATATGTAAGTTAACAAGTTATTCCGGTTATACAATGAGGGAAAACAAATCTGACAGGAGAACACGCGGGAACTTTGACAGCTGTCAAAGTTCCCAGCACAGCGCAAGCGCAGCCACTGACAGCTCGCGGCTGTCAAAACACCAAGCCATGCGGAAGCAAGAACTGTCAAGAACAGACGGCGCGGATTGGTCCGAATAGACGCGGCGCCAAAACGAACGTTCCTGATTGGCCCTCACTGACAGCTGCCGGCTATAAAAGCCGGACGAGTTATTCTGTTTAGCTTAAGCTCTAAATAAACCCTTAGTTAAATAGCCTGTCGTCCCGAGTGGTCCTTCGGCTACTTCAGAATCACTATTGTTGGCTGTCAGTATAGTGCATAAAACATTAGCCTAATTTAAGATTACTGGCAGAATTGTGCTACTCTTCAATGACTTGTGGATTGTGCAGACCCACGTCAGATGACGTTTATTCTATAAACTATAGCTTAACAACCCACGATTTAGAACATGAGAAGACTCACATAGGCTTTTAGGAATGCACTGCTTGTTCACAGTCAGGTAGCAAAACTAATGAATCAGACAAAGAAACACCATGAGACTTTTTTCTTTGATTTTCCTTTTGATCTTTTCCTTTTAGATCCATTGAGAAACATTCATTTGCAGCTTTATTGAGATGTATCAACACTGCATTTCATCATCAATGCTTTGATTCAAGCTTCTGAATCAAAGGCGATACAAAATGCTTGCAGCTAGCTGGAAACACTAGAGGCAAAGGCTTTTTGCAAATGCTACAAGCCAAACCATTGCAAAACAGCAAGTGAAAGAGGAAATGCAAGGCTTCCCACCTAAAGAAAAGCACATTTCCTGAGTTGCAGTATCTGTCATATTTACAACTTTATCTCATCAGATTTCTTAAAGTGTGGTACTTTCTCAGGTTCCCTGTTATAGACAAACATTCTACGCTAATGTTTATGCTTTCAGGCATCAAGATCACATGAAATGTGATACCACTTTATAATGCCTTGGTAAGGTCACACTTGGAATACTGCATCCAGTTTTGGTCACCATGATGTAAAAAAGATGTTGAGACTCTAGAAAGAGTGCAGAGAAGAGCAACAAAGATGATCAGGGGATTGGAGGCTAAAACATATAAGGAACAGTTGGAGTAGGGGTGACATGATAGCAGTGTTCCAATATCTCCAGGGTTGCCACAAAGAAGAGGGAGTCAAGCTAATCTCCAAAGCACCTGAAGGCAGGACAAGCAAGGATGAGAAGAAACTAATCAAGGAGAGAAGAAACCTAGAACTAAGGAGAAATTTCCTGACAGAACAATTAATCAATGGAACAACCTGCCTCCAGAAGTTGTGAATGCTCCAACACTGAAAGTTTTCAAGAAGAGATTGGCCAATCATTTGTCTGAAATGGTATAGTTTCCTGCCTGAGCAGGGAGTTGGACTAGAAGACCTCCAAGGTCCCTTCCAACTCTATTTTTTATTTATTTATTTATTATTATTATTATTATTATTATTATTATTATTATTATTATTATTATTATGCAAATAGTTCTGAATAATTATAAAAATAACCTGATTTTTGTAAAGTACTTTTAGAACACATTCTGATAGTAATGCCATTCTGAATCCAAAACTATGCATGGAATTTTAGTTTTTAAATTATTATTATATCAAATATGCAACAGTTTCAGAGATGTGATAATAAATTATGATTTGTGCTGTATTTACTTCAAAAATTATTTGGAACCAGGCATTTAAGGACTCTGCTCATCATTTAGTGCAATTTTTAAAGCAGCTGCATCTTTTTTTCTGAGCTCATACAGAAGTCTGAAAAAAACCAAATTGCTTTGAGAAATAGCCAAGACCTGCTGTTTGTGCTTATGAGACAAAACACTTTTCCTTAATCCTTTTCACAGTGTGCAAGTTAAGACAAAAATGTAAAATGGGGGGGGGGGATTTAAAAAAGCAGTCTTGTGCAAAAACACAGGAGAGTGTCAAAACTCACTCTAGCCTCTGTTCCTCACTTTCCCTGGACAAGCCAACAAGATGGCAGTTAGAGCCCTGTAAGTTTGATAAAGGGACGCGGTGGCTCAGTGGGTTAGGATGCTGAGCTTGTCAATCAGAAGGTTGGCAGGTTGAATCCCGAGTGCTCCGTAACAGAGTGAGCGCCTGTTACTCGTCCCAGGTTCTGCCAACCTAGCAGTTCGAAAGCACGTAAAAATGCAAGTAGAAAAATAGGGACCACTACAGTGGGAAGGTAACAGCGTTACGTGCGCCTTTGCCGTCTAGTCATGCCGGCCATATGACCACGGAGACGTCCTCAGACAAGCGCTGGCTCTTCGGCTTTGAAACGGAGATGAGCACCGGCCCCTAGAGTTGGAAACGACTAGCACACATGTGCGGGGGAACCTTTACCTTTAAGTTTGAGAACTGGTGACATAGATTTAAAACTATTGACTGAAAGAGATATATTCAGTCTTGTCCAAAGTTAACCCCAAATAAAGTGTTCATTTTAGTTGTGGTAGTGCAGTGGTCACATAGGTTTATTTACGGAGAGTTTTCCCTTTCATGAGGAAGACTGAGCCTCAGGACAGGGCCCGCTCCTGCATCCCGAAAAGTCCATCAATGTGTTATTTTACAGAAACAGTATTAGATGATTTGGAAAGTCTACTTCCTTCACACCTGTCAGCATCTCTTTCTGACTTTTTAGAGAATATCTACAAACAGAAGAACTTCTAGACCTATCTGCAATTCTTATATTGTCTAAAACAAGCTATCATTAGTGAAAGTGGTTTGAGAACTATAGCATATTCCTTCATGCATCATACTAAGGCCCTTTTATCACAATCTGGAATCTACAATGGCTGGGTTTAAGGGGAAAAAATGGGTTCACTTATCATCCCAAGCCACAAAATTGTCAGTTTGGTTGTCTCAGCACAACCTTGCTGTTTGTTAAAACAAATCATAACTTTGTGTCCTATTGGAATCCAAATACTGAGTATTTTATTCCAATGATCATATAATGCAGTGGTTCCTGTAAACTGAAGCTTCAACATAGCCATTTCACTAGCGATGTTAAAAAAACTTTTTACCTCCTTATGAGAGTCAACAAAAAAGTAATTCACAGGAATGTATCCTGGCCCATGAATAATTGTGGCGACAATAACTTCAATTAAACGGCGTCAACTTCCCTCCGCCCAGTACGTGCCCACAGAGAGGGCCTCCTCAGGGTGCCTCCGGTCAGGGAATGTCGACTGGTGGCCCCCAGGGGGAGGGCCTTCTCTGTGGGCGCTCCGGCATTATGGAACCAACTGCCGGTTGAGCTCCGGATGGCATCTGACCTCCGATCCTTCCGTCGCGGGTTGAAGACCCACTTATTTGAATTAGCTGGTCTGGCCTGATGGGGGAATATGGGTTTTTAAATTGATTTTTAGTATTTATTATTGTTGTTTTAACTGGGCACTGGTTTAATTTCCTTTTAACTTTTGTATTGTTATTTATATATGCCCTGTGAACCGCCCTGAGTCCCTAGGGAGAAGGGCGGTATAGAAATCAAATAAAACTAAACTAAACTAAACTAAACTAAACTGATAGATCCGGTCTTCTCTGCTGTATAGACCAAGGGGCATTTCAGTCTTAAAAGTAGGAACAAATTTATGCTTACAGAATCAAGTGCTGCATCCCTCTCTCTCTCTCTCTCTCTCTCTCTCTCTCTCTCTCTCTCTCTCTCTCTCTCTCTCTCTCTCTCTCTCTCTCTCTCTCTCTCTCTCTCTCACACACACACACACACACTGTATTATGCTTAGGATGTTGCCCATTCTCCTGCAGTCTTGATTTTTATTTGTTTAATTGTTTTCAATAGTAATTTATATATGTCTTTAACTGCCTATTTTGTTGTACGCTGCCTAGACTCACATTTTGTAAGATGGGCAGCTATATAAGTTTGCTCTATATTCACCCTCAGCCCCTTCCTGTGTATTTAAAATGTTTCATTGTCAATTTCATCCATAAGGGATGACATTCATGCAATTCAAAACGGGATATGGCCAGCCCCGTGTGCAGAGCTATCTCTTAGTTCTCCATGGGCATCGCAGTAACTAGTTCTGAGGTGGTTGAGTAAAGGAGCTCACCTGAAATCTATCCTTTGCCTTGAGAGTAACAACTATTCACCTGCACTGGCCATCAAGCACCCTGGATGCCCCATGTGCCTGGCGGATGAAGGCAAGGGATGGGGTTCAACCTGTCCAGGGCAGCTCCATTCTGTCCTTTGGGCAGTGCAAGGCTTGGGCCTCCCCAGAGCAACTTCCAGCTTTCTCTTCCTCTTAAAACAATACCTTTGATTTGCAGTTGGGATGGTTTGGAGTTTTGGTTAGTCTTCCAGACATGGAGAAGAATGTGCTAGCAAGCAACACTGCACCAAATTAGAAAAAAAAAGTTCCAATTTATCTACCTCTTTCTTTCTTTCCTTCTTTCTTTCCTTTTTTTCCTTTGTTTTTTTAAATAAGCATCAACAAGAGAATGAAAAACAATTCCAGAGATGGTTGTTAAGCTAGCTGCTGAAATTAAAGATCAAATAAAAATTGATAGCACGGTATCGTAGAATTCAGGGGGAAATTCCATACAAAATTTATTTATAAAATTTCCTATAATTTGCCTGTTTGACAGGAAAGTCAGGAAACAGGATATAATCCATGAAAAGAGAAGATAGTTGGAGAGTGAACCAACTGCAATTTACAGATTGGTAATAATGGTTTGTTGGATTACAGTTCCCATTTTCCATACAACACAGCCAAGCTGTGATGAGCCTTGGGCATCGCAGAACTGCAGGGCCCAGGTGAAGATATTCTCACAAAATAATCCATGTAAGAAAAATTCTTACAACACTGTCCACTTTAGAGATGGGAAATTGCAAAACTTAAGATACCCTTTGTTAAGTAGAGAAACATATGATAAAAGAAATCAGTGATTGCAAGAACTACTTTTGTTTAAAGAATTAAGCACTTGGTTTCATTGAACCAAATAATCAGATGACATTTGGCTCTGATTCTGACAGGAATTAGCCACACTTTGCAAGCTGTAGGAGAGCTCAGAATCAGAGCCTCAGGCTATTTTCTGATCAGTGGTGTTTATTTTTGCAGTTGGTGTTTATTTAAAAATAGTGTTTATTTTTGCAGTCGATTTCTTCTGGGCTTTCTTCAAGTGCAGCATTTAGCATGTCTGGTTTCAGATCTTCTATCTCTTCATCCAGAGATTACAACACCCTCAATGAAGATTTAAAAACCTTAAGGAGGAAATGGTGTTATGTATCCAGGTACAGGCATCTACATAGCAACAGCCACCAGGGGGCGGGGCCTGGACAGTTTTGGCGGGAAACCTAGTTTTGGCGGGAAACCTAGGGCCAACCCCATTGGCTGGCCGCCTGCCTGGCTAGGTATATAAGGAGGCCAGGTAGCCCTTGTTCTCCAGTACGCACCCCCCCACAATAAAGAGCTGAACACATACTCTGGCTGGCGTCTCTTCCTTGCGTCAGACCCACTACATTATAAATACAGTTCCCAGTTTTCAGGGGAAAGAGAAAAAAAAAGGTATACTACCGTCTAAGCAGGGGAATTTCAGAAAATGCAAGAAGTTCAGGAACAAAAAGCTCTGCTTTGAAACCTACTGTTGAGAAGGCAGAGATCACAGATGGGCAGCATTCTCAGGCCAGTATTATCCAACCTGATCAGAGCTGAAGAAGTGAAACATCGTCAAAGAAAAACAAGGAAGTCCAGTTGCCTCTTGAAAAAGCATCTCTTGGGCATATCCATCCTGATGTTGCAAGACAAAATAAATCATACCACAAGGTGGCAGCTTGACTTCAGACATAAGAGTTGGATAAAGAAGATTGCATGGATTAGCAGGTACAAGCTTCAGTAACTGAAAGGTGTAAAGTAGTTGGTGAATGTTAACCTTCATTAAGATGCTCAATAGGGTGTAAAACCAGGTCAAGGAACAATACTGCAGCATCACAGCAATAAGGAACAATTACTACCACTTCAAATGAAGGTGGGCCAATAACATAGCTCTTTGTTTATGTTCATAGTGCCACCCTGAGAGTGTATCACATATTATATTGAAGCATAGGTAAAGGTAAAGGTTCCCCCGCACATGCGTGCTAGTCGTTTCCGACTCTAGGGGCCGGTGCTCATCTCCGTTTCAAAGCCGAAGAGCCAGCGCTTGTCTGAGGACGTCTCCGTGGTCATGTGGCCGGCATGACTGGACGTCAAAGGCGCACGGAATGCTGTTACCTTCCCACCGAGGTGGTCCCTATTTTTCTACTTGCATTTTTACATGCTTTCGAACTGCTAGGTTGGCAGAAGCTGGGACGAGTAGCAGGCGCTCACTCTGCTACGTGGCACTCGGGATTCGACCCGCCAAACTGCCGATCTTCTGATCGACAAGCTCAGCGTCTTAACCCACTGAGCCACCACGTCCCTTGTATATTGAAGCATACCAAAGCCAATAATACATTGCTCTCTTTGGGAAAGGTGGAATGCAGACTTAATGCAAATTAAAGAATCCAAATTAAAGAATGGAAAAAATGGATTCATTGGCTAAAAAAGGGGGAGTACATAGAGGAAGCCGCTCTGTTCTGCATCAGACAAGTTATTCAATCTGACTCAGTATTGCTTATGGTTATAAAGCAGTTCTCAAATTTCAAATAGATTTCTTCCAACTCTTCTTAGAAGGTAAGCGGGCAACATTTGCACACACACACTTTCACTGCATGGATGAGAAGTCATTCCTAAGAGCAAAGGCTTATGATACAGAACAGCCGACCCAGTTAAATCTCTTCAGTGTTCTATAAAATCCAAGCTGTCTTCTAAGATTCAAAAATGATAGGAGGAGTTGGATCCAGTGAATCTTGGGGGAGCTTTGGTATCCTGGTTTAGGGAATTGTAATCTGATGGGCATTAAATTAAAACCCATCCTGCTTTGTTTTTCTTTACTGGAAGGAAAGGCAGTTGTTGAAAATGTGGGAGATTTATAATCATTTATAAATTGCCTTAGAGAAAGCAGATTATTGCACCTGGGATTCAAGCTTAATCCAGAGATGAAAATAACATTAGTGCCTCTGATGGATGAACTTTGTGGGGACTTCGGTGGGGGAATGCATCTCTCCTAGTCATTCTTGAACTCTCAGCAGCATTGAGATAAACCATGGTATTCTTCTGGCTCAGGAGTTGGAAATAGTGTTTGTGAGAGAGCAGGCTGCCCAGAAAATTACCAGCACCTGTGCTACTTTCTTCTCTTTATACCTTCTCCCTAGCATCTGCACAGCAAGGTTAACTATAAAAGCTTTGCTATAAAACAGCTGAGGGTGCCTGTGGGGGAGAGAGAGAGAAGGGGTGTGTGGGGGGAAATAAAGCAGCCAGAAAAGGATGTTTTTTTCTAGCAGTATTCATAGGATTAGCAGAAGTAGGAGTAGCAGTGGGAAAAAGTGGAGAAGAGTGAATATTGAGGTGGGGTATTGAGGTCTCAGGCCTGAGGAATATTGAGGTCTCAGGCCTGAGGAATTCATTTTCTCTATATGGAAAGAAAACCTTAGCTGCAAAAAAGGAAGGGAACAATGGAGTAACAGAGTTGGAAGGGGCCTTGGAGGTCTTCTAGTCCAACCCCCCCTGCTCAAGCAGGAGACCCCATACCATTCCATACAAATTCACCGCTTTCACTGCTTCTGGAGGCAGGTTATTCCACTGGTTAATTGTTCTAACTGTCAGGAAGTTTCTCCTTAGTTCTAGGTTGTCCAATCTCTTCTTAAAATCCTCCAGTGATGAAACACCCACAACTTCTAGAGGCAAGCTTTTACATTGATAGTTTTAATTGATACTTTCAATTAGGGCCTTACAGAGCTCAGACTTTGCAAGCAATAGCCTACACATCCTCACAACATCTAGTAGGAGAAACCAGACCTCTCACTAGAATCTACACCAAACAAACAAGGAAGATAGCTTGGATTGGGAAAAGAGTGAAAGAAAAGGCAAGGAAAGAAGAGTTAGGAGGCTGAAAGACTTATTTCAAGGGGTCTAGTCACCAGGAGAGGAACATTCACCTCTAGAGTTTTCAGAGCATATAGAGAGGGCAGGTAGCCTCAGATATAAAAATAATTAGGTTAACAGAGAAAGAAGACACAGAAGCTATTTTACTGTTTGAAAGAGTTGCTACTGCTTGTAAATAACCTGAGAGAATGGGTGGCCAGATAAAAATCTCTGAGGGTTTATTGTAATTTTCCAACTAGAGAAGTAATGGATTACTACTATGTTAAAGAGAATTCATACATGTATGATGTCACTCCTTAAACTTATAGGCAGAGGTTTAGGAGCTACACATATGACAAACTTTAAGGAATTTGTGAATTGTGGGCAAAATTGGAAGACCTGAGTAAGAGATGTTTGAGGCCAAATGAAAGGAGCAAAGTAATTTTTAAAAGGTTTCTATACATAATTTCTTACCAAAATGACTGCAAGAATACCACCCAGGAATGGGTCAAAGGGCAGTAGACTTGGCTGAGAACTATCTGGCAGCAAAAAAGTCAGAGGCTGATTGGAAGGAAGACCTAGAAGGAAAATAAGAAAGCCTGTTCCAGAAAGTAGGAATCGTAAAGAACTGGAAAGGTTAAAGAGAAAGGTGTAAGGAAGCCTTTGGCTGCTGCCCAAATGAAAGGAAGCTATGGAGAACTTAGAGAGACCAGTAGTTGTTATAATTGTGGGAAAAGTGAACAATTAAAAGATTGTAAAGACCAGGGGGGGAAAGGAACATTTATGGTTGTGCAAGAACCTGTGGGGAAAAAAATAATTCCAACAGAGTTTAATGGGTGACTATTAAAGGCTTGGGACGTGGTGGCTCAGTGGGTTAGGACGCTGAGCTTGTCGATCAGATGGTCGGCAGTTTGGCGGGTCGAATTCCGAGTGCCGCGTAACAGAGTGAGCGCCTGTTACTCGTCCCAGCTTCTGCCCACCTAGCAGTTCGAAAGCACGTAAAAAATGCAAGTAGAAAAATAGGGACCACTCCGGTGGGAAGGTAACAGCGTTCCGTGCGCCTTTGGCGTCCAGTCATGCCGGCCACATGACCACGGAGATGTCCTCGGACAAGCGCTGGCTCTTCGGCTTTGAAACGGAGATGAGCACCTGCCCCTAGAGTCGGAAACGACTAGCACACATGTGCAGGGGAACCTTTACCTTTTTATTAAAGGCCTAGTGGATACTAGCAGTAGATGGACATGAGTACATCCTCATTTAGCTAAAAAAGGGGCAATATCTATGGAAAGAACCCCTTACAAGTTTATTTGGGCAAGCTGAGACGGTCCCATTGGTTAAAGCCAGAACAGAGGCACAGGGAAATGAACAGATAATGGTGGTAGGAGTAATTCCTAACTTAGCATGTGACCTAGTGATTGGAACAGATTTTCCACTTGCTGAGGGTTGGACTTGAATAAAAAGACGAAAAGAATAGGCTAAGACTGTGGGAGTAACCACAAGAGCCAATCGAAGGCAAAAGTGAGGGTGGAGCAGAAGCTGGAAGGGAAGGAACCTGGGATCCTTCCTAGCCCTACTGACTCAATAAGAGAGGTGGGATGTCCTAGAAAGGAGAAAGCTTTATAAAACACCTACAAAGCCAGGGGTATAGCCACAGAGATAGACACTCCTAAATGGGAAATAAGATTCTTGCAAAAGAAAGACACAATGTTAAAACATTGTTGGTTAGCAGTAGAAAAGGAGAAAAAAGGGGAAACAGCACTCAGTTTCCAAGAAAAATCAGGGTTGCCATTCCATATTAAGCTTCATCCATATACAAAGGAATAAATTGAAAAGTTGAATAATTGAAATAAATGATAAATTAAAAATACTGCAGGATTATATTGGAATTGGCCCATAAAATATCATGGTTTGGACATGTGGGTAGAGATAGTATCACATTCAGAATATTAAATAGATTTTATTGGTCAGGAATTTGTGAAGATGGGAAAGAGATTTATTTATTTTTTGAGCAGAATTGACAAGGAATAGCAGTACGGAAGAGTGGTGAAGAACGAGTAACAAGTACGGTAATAGTGAGTATGAGTCTGTTGTCTAGGAATCATCCAGGTGTAGTTTTAAAACTGGTTCTCCCACATTCATATCTACAAAAGGAAGTACATTTATTATATTGGTGATATGTAAGATAAAGAATTAAGACCTATACAAAATACTGGGGTCTATCTCAACAGATACTGTCTTCTGAGATTATTATAGGGAGAAGAAAGAAATGATGTGAGAAAAGAGGAAACAACCCTCCTATGTAATAAATTGGAGGCTGGCTATTTAAAGCAATATTTTCTATATCTTTGTTCCATCAGTGTAACTTTTGTAGGTTGACTGAAACCTATTTCAGGCAATCTCACTATGTCATAGGAGATTGGGGAAGGATTGTAGACGAAACACAAAATTGTGATGGAATAAAGGAACACAATAGTTTAAGTATTAGCTTTAGCAAGAAGCAATGTGTCTCAATCTCAGCTACTTTAAGATGTGTGGACTTTAACTCTAAGAATTGAGACTAGCTGGCTGTGGAATTCTGGGAGTTGAGGTCCAAAACTTTAAAACTGCTGAGGTTGAAAACACACATAGATAATGAGAGATTTCAGTGCACTGTTTGGATTCTGAGGTTGATTTTGGTCTCCCAGCCCAATTTATCTCAATTGGGTGATACTTTGAGCTCCTCAGAGGAAGATGAGCTATCAGTATAATAAATGAGTCAAAATATTTTCACACTGTGGGGAGTGACTGCGTTCACAAATGAAATGAAAGAGAAGCACACCAACAATCAGGAAGTCATGCCTTCCTGTGTTTCAAACAAACTACCCTGCCTTTTCTTAACTGCTGTTTTAATTTCAGATAGTATCAGTTAAATCATTCTCTGAATTAGAAAAAAAAAAGCTCTCCACATTGGGGAGGGAGTGTTTTGGAGATAGTGTGGAGGATGGGAGAGAAAAACCAGCACTGTACTAGTTTAGACGCAGAAGCAAAATATGTTTTAGCTGCATTGGAAAGAAAGCTTTGACTGTAGCCATGTTGTTAAAGTTATACATGGATTCACTTCAAGAATCTCCTATGTATGAAGAAATTCCCGACTAACTTTGAGCCCCTTTTATGGAAAACAGAAAATCATCTATAACCACATTGCCAGCTGGGAAGAGCAAGGGACTTCATGTCCCTCAGGATATCACTAGTGATGCAAATTATGTAATGTCCTGAGGTATATGACATTATTGTGCCTAATGTGAGACCCTTATGCCAGGCTAGTAGAACAGTCTGGTTTATTATGTAAATCATGGTCACAGAAGCTTAGGAATGATCTGGGCAAAACTCTTGGGCTGATAGGACATGTTTACTCTGTCCTGCCAACATTGTCAGAACAAATCATGGCATCCTCAATTCCTGTGAAACTAGAGCCAGACAAGAACTTGTTGCAACCAGCTGAATTTCAAGCCTGCAAAAGAACAGTTTGATTAAACATCAAAAGTCTTCCCTTCTCCCTAAACGGAAACTTACTGTAAATAATTAACTTCCTGGAACATACACATAGGAGATTTTTATAGCCTTAATTATAAAAATATGATGTGGTTTTCCCCAGTCAAAAACAAAATAAGAGGTGAAGGGGGGGAAAAACATTGGGGGGGAGGGGAAGAAAACTCCAGCTGAATTAGGAAACATTTCCTTTGCATGCCTCTTTCCAGCTGAGGTGAGTTGGAGGAATGCTGGCCTCTAAATCTAGCTGCAGGCATCCTTCACCCCGCATTAACTTGAACCCTTGCAGAATCGAGGCAACAGGAGGCAGCCATTCTCAGCCATTTTCTCTTAGCAACTGGACAGGTGTGGGTGATCTAAGATGGATGAGAGCTGAGAAAACATGGAAGACACTAAAAGCAGTAGTTCATTCAACCCTTAGTTACGATTAAGGCTGGGGTTTCAGGAAAAGAACCTGATGTTCTTTTTTAGATGTTCTTCTTATAAAGAAGAACATCTAAAGAAGATGTTCTTCTTATAAAAGTGTCAGGCATGCTACATACCCACCTACCTATAAGGTTATTTACCTTCTGGGGAAAGCATTGTTATGTAAAGTCCAGAAAGGGAATAAATAGCAGAGAGATAAAAGATATTAAAAAGCACTAGAAGAAAGGGAAACATAGCGAAATCTAATTTATACCAAATTGTATCCTTTTGGAAACCAACCTTATTTCCATTACATATATACTGCTTCATACATTGTGTTTTATTTCAACTTTCATCTGTCTTTTTAAGGATCTTGTCAATTCAACTTACTTTTGATTTTCTTAATCTTTAACTTGATTCATTTGTTCTTCTTTCATATTTTGTTCTGTAATTCAATCCTTATTCTTTCTATATGACCAAAAGTTCCAGCATATTTCTTCCATGCTGGTTTCTCACTTCTGCATACAATCTGTCCATTCATCATCCTTTCATTCTTGATCCTGGACTTTTCTTGTCTTAGTATGCACATTTAAGTAACCCACTGCATTCATCTTTCGGTTCTCCTAACATATCTAATTGTCCTTTGCCCACAACAGACAGGCTGAAACATTACAACCATTTTAATTCTGGTAAACATTTATTATATTTATATTATATTTATATTTATTATATTTTTATACCGCCCTTCTCCCGAAGGACTCAGGGCGGTGTACAGGGCAATAAATATAAAAACGGAATACAAAAGTTAAAAAACGATTAAATATTATGCCCAAGTTTAAAACAGTAATTAAAAACATATTAAAACCCCAACCCTAACCCATCAAACCAGGTCAGATTGCTCAAATAGGTTTTTAGATTGCGCCGGAAGGAGCGAAGGTCGGGGGCCATCCGGAGCTCAACCGGCAAGCGGTTCCACAGGTCTGGCACGCCCACAGAGAAGGCCCTCCCCCTGGGGGCCACCAGTCAACATTCTTTGATCGGAGGCACCCTGAGGAGGCCATCTCTGTGGGAGTGCACTGGACGGAGGGAAGTTGACGCCGGCCGCAGGTGTTGCCGTAGGTAATCCGGACCCATGCCATGTAGGGCTTTGTAGGTCATTACCAACACCTTAAATCTCACCCGGAGGACAACCGGCAGCCAATGCAGCTCGCGGAGCAAAGGTGTAACATGGGAGTATCGGGAAACTCCCAGCACAACTTGCGCGGCTGCATTCTGCAGGTTGCTTTATTCAGCTCCAATGCACATAAAGTGAAAACAAAGTCAGCGATGGTAGCACATCACTCCCAATGTTTACATAGCTATCAGGTACAGGGCTCCATCCTCAAGCCACAGACCAACATCTGCCCCATGTCCGTATAATCCCTCCTCCCCCTACAGCTCCGTTTGCTGCTGTCTCCAGATGCCAACCTCACGCACATTCGTCAGCCTGTCTCCCCCCTGTCCAGTAGCCCATCCCCAACCAGGTAAGGAGACCAGGTAACCCCCACCTATATTCCTAAATGCCCAGCCCCACTGTGCCCAGCTACACAAGGCATGCCACAGCACACACTACGCTCTGCAAATCCAAGGATGCCTGTATTTGGGCTCTTCTGTACAGCCGTGCCTCCTAGCATTTCCAGAAGCAGCTGGCAGTCGGCCCAAGAGGCAAGAAGCAGTTGGCAGTCGGCCAAAGAAGCGGGAAACCCAGGAAGGCTGCCGGCGTCTGTAGAGCAGGGAGATGGACACGTCCGCCTGGCGGTAGGCCCCACAGGGAGGCAGTCAGAGGCAGGACCTGGGGGAGAGGGGCCGGCGTGAGAGGCCGCCTTCCCCGCTGAATGTTGGGCCCACGGGGCTCGACAGCCTGGTTGCATCGTCTGCCTATTAAGTTATACATATATTAATGTCCCCAATTAATATAGCTCTATGATCACACGCTATCATTATTTATTAATAAATTAATCAAGGCAAGAGTATGACACAAGCTTTTCTTACTCCCTACTCCAAGGTGAATGATATGCTAAGCATGCTATTCTAAAAACTGTTTCACTTCTATTTTGTAACACTGTTATTACACTCTTCAACCAATCAACTGAAGACATCACACACACACACACACACACACACACACATGTATATTTGCCCATTGTTATAGCTTCCAACTGAAATAAGATATAGAAGGAGTAGGAGGAAGTGTTCTGAAAACCACACATGTGAGTCAATGTACAAACAGTTCCAGATCTTCACATCACAAATCACACATTCACACATCACAATTGATTTGCAATGTGTGGAGTTTTGTTTTTTACTCACTTTTGGTATAGTTGGTGCCTGAACCAATTATGTTATAGCACTACTATTTGTGTACCAAATCATTGTGTGTTATTTAAAGCATGATTTAATTGAACCATGGCTTAGTAAAACAGCTTAGCATTTTATGTAAACCTAATATCTAATTTTGTTGCCCACTCTTTCCTTCTGTCTTCATTTTGCCTGCATGTCATCAGCATAAAGGGATGGCTATTCTATGGCTATTCTGCTGTTTGAAAAATTAGGTTGGTCCACTATTATTATTCTAAAAACTATCTTCCCAGAAGTAGATGATCATTTTTATATACAGTATCACATCTTGGAGTAATGCATACTATGAAGTACCTAAAAATATTGTATGTTATTGTTTTATGTTTAGAGATGGCTTCTCTTATTGTTCAGACTAAACAACCAGTTGGATTGGACTAAAAGGAATGCTATATATTCACATTAACTTCTCAGTATGTGGGTTGATTGACATTCAAAGATTTTTAATGTCAGTGTCCGGATTTTCCCCCCACAAAAATGTGACTCGCATATTCTACCATTTATCTCAGATGGTCTTCCTAAAATGTCTTCTTATAACAGCATTGGAAGTGGATAATTGACAGAGGTTGCTGAAATCAGGGAAAGTCCTGGTGATGATTTAATATCCCCTGACATAATTAAGGATGGTATAAAGTGGGAGGCTGTGTTGAAAATGCATTCATTCACCCAGAGTCCTTCTGGATTGAGGATGTTAATAAATCATATAAATAAGCAACCAACTGTTGAAATCCTCCAGTCCTCACTGATTTTAACTTGCCTTTTGATTTAATCCCACATTCAAGGCTTTGGAGGAAATGAATAAATTAAACTTTCATAGCCAAATATTTACTCCCACTTATTGTAGGTGGAAATAGCATGAAAATGTATAAGAATTTTATATTCTCAACAAGAGCCTTTTATAGAAGTGGTTCAAATGCAGAGAGGAATGAAACAGGATTATATTTTGACATGCTTTTTATTTATTAGGGCTATGCAATGATTTGAATTTGATTTGGAACCATGCGCTGGAACAAGTGGGAACATGAACACAGCATGTATCTGTGACTCATTAAAACAGCTGCCTCTTTTCCAGGGAACACGTGTCTGCTGCAGAGACTTTCTGAACTTCTTTACTCGATCTGCATCTACTATCATAGTATACAGACCTATCATGTCACTTCTCTATACTTGGTAAGTTGTTGTCCTATCCACAAGTGATGTGGAAAATCTCTCTCATCTGATAAATTGAGAAGAGTTTTATTAGAAAGTGAAAGTAAAGGAAGGGGGAAATTATTATTTTTGGTGGAAAAGGAATAATAATGACTGAATAAGTGGGCATCTATAAGTATCTTGAGTTTTCTTTTTTCAGCATCACAAAAAGGAGACACATACATTGTTTAGTTGAAAATTCCATAGGAAGGTAACACTACTAGGACCAAAAATACATTAGTTTGTGGTCCTTAATGAGAAAGTTTCATGGTGGAATATTGAATTATATTTATAAATCAGCTCCATTTATTTTTAAATATATATGTACATTTGGGGTGCAGTTCAAAATAGCCTGTAGCTTTAATATTTCCTGGTAACATCCCATGAAATACTAAACTGAAAAGTATTTAACTTCTGAGCCTTGAGAAAGTTAACCAGATGCTACAACCCACTTTAGCTTTGGAGAGCAGGGAAGATAATGACCTAGCTCTAAATGTCCAGTCTCAGTCAGCAAGGAATCTTAATTGTTAAGATAGGGAGTCATTTTTATTATGATTTGCAGGATAGTCAGAGGTGATAATCCATTTTTTACCAATTGGGCGGGCACAAAGAGCCTCTTGTCTCTTTAAGCACTAAAAGATGTGGCTAGTAATGTGTTAATTGAAAAGAGATTGCTGTACCAACTGCGGATAAATTATGCATGTCAAAAGTGGACGCTCCATAATGTCTCTCCATAATCATGGGGAAAAATATGTGCTATGGGAGGGAATCTATTGCAGTTTTATTAGTCAATAGAAAGGCAGACTCTCTCACATCATTACCCCAGAACTTTAATCTTCCCCTTTCTATATGTATATTTTTCTCCTAGAGAGTATATTTGTTTCTTTTTTGTTATTTTAAGAAAAGTACATGTAAGACCTGTTAACTGGGAAATTCTGGTGCTGGCATCCATGTATTTTAAAGTTGCTGAGGTTGAGAAACATTGTTATAAAAATACCAGTGATAAGTTGGCATCATATATTCACCCTGCGGGGAAATCAAACAGAAGGCGAAATTTGTATTATGTGAAATTTGTATTATTTGTTTTAACAGTTGATATGTCCTCCATTGGCCAAGGGTGCAGCAATAGTTTCCAGTTTGACCACTATGGCCAATTGTTATATAGCTTATGCTCTGTGCTACCAGGCCTTGTATTTTCAGCTTTTCCTTTTTCTTGGAGGACTAAGTAGGAAAACCTAGGGCAACAGACTGGGAGTTAGCATCCCCAAAGGACAACTATTACAAGGAACTTATAGCCAGCATTTTCAAGCATTTTTCATGCATAGGGTTACCTTTTATTCTACTAGTATAGCATTGTGGAATATGTGGCTTTCCCACAGGATTTGGTGCTCCTGTTTAACATCTACATGAAACTACTGGATGAGATTATCCGTAGCCACAGGGTGAGGAATCATCAATATTGTTGATGATATTCAACTCTACTTCTCCACCCCTCCACCAAGGTGAGCCTTGATGAGCTGTTGATGTCGTGCCCTGCTGCCTAGAGACTGTAAAGAAAGGTATGAATGGGGAACAACAGGTTTCCATGAACTCTGGAAAGACTGAATGACTTTGGTTTTTATGGCTTCTTGAATCTGAGCTTTTACGATCTTTGGCACTACCACCTATAGACTAGGGTGCAACTTGGGGGTCCTCCTGGATTCACGAGTCTTGGTTGATGAGCAGGTGGCAAACATGGCAATGAGGGCCTTTGTGTTGTGCATCAGCTGCCCCCATTCCTGGATGGTGAGGCTCTGCTCAGGTACTCTCACTCTGATCAGCTCCTGAACAGACTACTGAAATGTGCTCTACATGGAGTTGCCCTTCAAGAGTATCCAGAAGCTCCAGCTGGTGCAAAATGCCTCTAGGAAATGTTACACTTCTGTTCTGTGAGTTACATTAGTTACCAATTTACTTCATGGTCCAATTTAAAGTGGTTTTAAAGTCCTACGTGGCATGTCGCTGGGTTATGAGGGAGCCATTTCTCCCATATTACATCTACCCATTTCATCAGGCATGTTGTGGAGCTTGTCTACTAAAGATACTATCTGATGGGATCAAGAGGAGCCTTTTCCGTAGCAGCACCCACCCGTTGGGACATCATCCTTCTTGAGATGAGGCTAGCCTCAAACCTTATGGCTTTCCAGAAAGCTTTTAAAATATTATCAAACCTTGGGATCTTCTGGTAGCAGGGAACCCACACAATGGCTACATCATGCATAACATTCTGATTTTGACCCTCTCATCACCTTACTTTTAACCATTTGTTTGAATTGGTTTTTATTTGATTGAAAATGTACCAGAGGGAACAATTAGCAAAATTTGTGAAGTGCAATGTGGCTTTTTGCCAGGCAGTGTGCAAAGAAAATTGTCTTCCACAACTTATGGAGAAATGTATAAATACAAGAAGGGTAATAATATAGTGCACCCTGCCATCCTCTGCAATGTGGAAAAAACCAAGTTTTTCTTTTACTTCTATTCTTCCTCCCCCCCCCAAATTAAAACCGCTGAGAAATAATGTCCTTTCCATTTTAGATTGCAGGAAGGATGTTGCCTATTTCAGCAATCCTGTATGCAATTCAGAACTCAGAAGGCTGGCATGTGAAGGGGGAAAAGTAGGCTATTGCATTCTACTTTCCTATCAGTATGGAATTGATAGCTCTGTAGTAGTTGGATACTATTTTGAAATAGCTGTGAATAAACTCATTCAACCCCAGTTGAATCTATCAAAGTTTTACATATTATTTACATACAAAGTTTTACATACAACATATTTGTTGTTTCTTCCTTTTTTTTGCCTTTCCATTTTTTTTAAAAAAAAAACACTTTCCACACAGAAAGTTTTACAAATTGCTCATATTTCCAGTAATATGGATTTCAAAACAGAAATCTTCTGTGCTTACAATATTTTATTTCCATGATTTAAAAAATGGCAGATTTGGCACAGTTTGCAGGGACCTACTTAGAATATAGTAGCAATTCTCAATGACAAACAGCTTACTCTCTGTATCTTTTGCAGAAATTAGACATCACACAATTTTATCTGTAGGCCAGCACTTCCACCATACCCAAACATTTATTTCTCCAAAAACTATTGCTAATGACGACAAATATTTGTTTTACTTCAGGAAGGATTTAACAGTTCCAACACATTTACTCTTCTAATACTGTACCAAAAGAAAGAAGAGATGTACCTCCAATATTGTACATAATAGTATATACAAAGTACAGGCTTCTTGTTTTGCTTTTTGACAGGAAAATATATACACCGCATGTAGAGATTGGTGTAGAAGATAAAGAACAATTGAAAATGGCTTTTAAAATAAAAAAAAATATTTCATTCCAAACCCATTATAGCTGCAATTAATTAAAAATGCATTGCGTGTACTCAAACCTGACTTCACAGGATTAGATTTTAACACAAAAACTGAAAATTGCTTCACTCTGCAACTGAACTGTGTTACATACAGTAGAATAAACAGTGCTGCCCTTCTTTTGAAAAATACATTTGCTTCAGCATTTGCTGGGTTTTGGCTACATGGATTTCAGTCTGTCTTTTCCATTACCTGTTTGTATTTTAAATATATTGCTCTAACATTTTGGCACTCACAGAGCCCAATCCATGAGGCTCTCTCTGGGCAGATTACTCCCTCCTACTTCCAGAGACAGTGTGATTGAGCAGCAAAAGTCCTTTTAAAAAATTATTAGAATGCTGCTACAATAATGAAGATAATTTTCACTTCACTTGTTTAGAAGCAAAAATGGCCCCAAAGATACATATATAGATAGATAGATATTTAAATATACAATCTGTTCTTGCAGTGTTAGTTTTAAAAAACTATCTCAAAAGTTTAAATGCTTTTCCACCCCATGCTTGCATGATCACCTAAGATGGAAACACTGATTAAATATTTTTTCCTTTCCATTTAAGCAGGTGAATTGGAAGAGTTGTTAACATTTTTAAAAGCAGCTACTGCTCATGCATAGTTATTTGTGTGCTACGCTACAGAGAAAAAGTAGGTTATTTCTCCATGCCTTGTGCAGTCTGAGCAGAATTTCAGATTGGCTGACATTGGAAACATTTCGGAGAACTGTAAAGTTGTAAGCAATATAGAATGCTTGCTGTGAATAGTTGTGGGAGATTATTTAGCACCATGTTCATGCCAACACTGGGAAAATAACTCCCCAAATTCTCTTTGAGAAATTACAGCCAAAGGCCACCTCTTGATATTTTGTAGGTTGCAAATCTGACTGAGGGCTCATAATCAGGCCAACTAGCTTCTTTTCTTCCTGCTTCTTAAAAATGTTTATTAAACTTATATAGTTACTGAAAGCCATCTTAAACTGTACACTGCTTTCTAGAAAAGGTTCAGTGGAAATCAATTTTAGCCTTGGAAGGTTTTCAATCCTTTTGGGCTATGGTCTATTTAGAAAATAAGCAAATTGGCTATTAAGGAGTTTGCTTGCATCTATCCTGCTGAGATGCTTTCTGGAATCAAGAACAAATCAGAACTTGGAAACTGGCGACTTCAGAATTTATTGTTTTTTAAGTTTGTGACAGTCCTCAGCAATCAAGCCTTTCTCTTGAAACTATTCAGAAAACTGGGGATACCCACCAAAGCAAAAGTAATATAAAAGTAGAGCTTTGCCTTTCTGGTATAATCCAAAAAGGAGAATAAAATTCAAGCATATACACTAATCCTTCCTCAACTCCCTTCTTCAGGTAGCAGAGAAAAGTAGGACGATGGTAATTAAGGAGTGGGCTTGGCTGTCTTCCACTACATTCTGATTAGCCTAGAGAAGATAATCCTGGCTAGCTGGGACAAGGAAGGATTAAGATCAGTTGTGGAATAAAAACTCTTCTCAAGTTAGAAGAGTTTCAAGTAGGCAGGTAAAAGTTTTTGCAGCTCTGAATCTGACATGCAGCCATGATCCCATAGGAAAAATCAGTCTTTTAGTGAGTCAACAATTATTCTAGGGGGGCTCATTGTAAGTTGCCTATTGTTGAAGGGTCAAAACTGGAAAAGTTCCTGCCTGTTCTCTCCATGTCAGGGGAAAGTCTATTATCTCAACAGAACAATGTTCAAATGAAGAACTGTAGAGTAGTAAGAAAAATTATGTTTCATGCTCACAATACCAGCATTTTCCACATTATCAGTGGCAAAGAGAGTATTAATTTAGTGTTCAGAATTCTGCTCAGAAAACTAACAGCTGTCCTTCTTTCAAATGTCCACTTAGATTACTTTCATACAGTGGCGTAGCATGGGGGGTGCAGGGGGCCCCGGCCGCACTGGGGGCAACATCGGGGGGGCGCGCTCGCACTCGCAGCTCTCTGCCCCTGCCTGGCTCACTCACTCTCTCTCACTACAGTGCTGGCTGTGCGAATCCGATCCGAGCCGCTGGGTTGCCGCCCACTGTGGAGGGGGTGGTGCCAGGCGTGCGGTGCGGTGCGGAGAGAGAGCGAGGGACTATCTGGGGGAGGGACAGTGCAGCGGCCGGGTGCTTGCCCCGGGTGCTGACAACCCACGCTACGCCACTGCTTTCATATATTTATCAAGTGATATTTTCATATTTCATACAAGACATTACTTAAAAAGCATGGTTCCAGTTATCAACATTTGGCTTTAAAATCAGGAAGATTTTAACAAAAAAGGGGCAAACCTATGAATAAAATTCCAGTTCCATGAAACATTTTATGGGCAACTTGTGTTGCAAAAACTGGACAATCTTATGTTTACTTTGCAGGGAATCTTACTAAACTTATGGGACTTGTTTTCTAATTTTAACTGAATTTGGCTACAAAATATGATAAATGTAATGCATTTGTGGACATCTTATACTGAGAATGATTTGTTACATATTACACAGATTAATTACAGTAGCTAAAAGGGTTATTAATACGTCTAGTTATAAAGGTTTCTGTATCACTGCTTAATTTAGATTACATTGCTTATTGCATGACTTTGTTCATAGTAGCAGCCAAGAACAATGAAAGTTCTTGGCTGAAAGTTCTGCACTTCATCTGTTCCTGCTAGTAAAAGACCTTACAGATATAAGTTGCCACTAAATATACTGATGGATACAGATAAAAGAAACATTAATGTGCCATCCTAATCCTTTCTGGCCATTAGCATCGAAGTTAGAATTGTTCCAATTTCTTTTAAGAAGTCTTCTCTTCTATCCTCTGAATGACATCAGTACTTTCTTCTGTGTGTAAGTAGAAATAGGAACTTTTAAGTATCTTAAACTTTTCACTAAAGTAGAATGATAGAAATCCATGGCTATTAATTAACAATCAATGAAGGTTTGTCATGTCAATGTGGCCCAACTTAATTATATCTCTTTCTGCAATACTTTGCTCAGCACTTATCTGGGGAAAGCACTTTACTTTTGAAAATGCAGCAGAAGCTGTTCCCAGGTCACCCACAGATTTTAAGATAGGTGATTTAAGTATTTATATATGCAATATAAATCTCCACGTACACTTAGATTCCAGCTGAGGGACACTTAATTGCATGTAAGATGAGAATTCTGCCAATGGGGGGTAGGGGGAGCGGGAAAACATATACCCAAAGGATAGTGAAATAGACAAAAATTGCCAACTACTACCTGCATTAAAAACATTCTTAATGCACACACACATTCACACAACCCTGTTGGGTAACTTGAAGCTTTCCAGGAGTACAAAGCATGGTATAAAACTAGGAAAAATGAAGCGTTATATAATTGAGTTATTTTGATTAACAAGGTTGCCCATCACTTTGCAAAATAATATATGCCTATTCACAACATGTGCCAAGGCTTTTCATGTGCTCTTAATGAAAGGGACACGATCAGTAGGCATTGGGATTTATTAGTATCAGTGCTCTAGGAGAGACATAATGCTGATCCTCCCTCTGGCCACCACAGGCAAAAAACCCTTCTGTCTTAAAAATTGGCAGCAATAGTGTAAGCTTTAAAAAAAGTACTCTAAAATATCCAGTAGCTTTGCCTGAGTGAAACAGAATAGGAAGAAAGGAGTTCTGACTAATCCTGAGAGTTAATTATCAGACTGCAGTACTCAAGTCTAAAAATTCAAGATGTAGAGGAAATATGCACACACAAACAGGGAGAAAATGATCTCCCAAATCCATATGATTTAATTTTATCACTGAGATTGTGAGGCCTTTTATAGGCAATTAAATATCCAAGCATTTGAAAAAAGTAGGAAAATCAAAAGATCAGTTTAAATAATAGCCATAATCTGAAAACAGTCAATTTGTGCACAGAATATTTTTTTTTAAAAAACCATAACTATAATCATAAGAAATACAGGCTGGAATTTGAAACCTAGAGCATAAAACAAACACATTTCAGTTTGTTATCTCAGCATCAGTTGACAAGAAGTGTGATAAAATCAACTTTAATTCAGAATCCCTTTGGAGAAAATAAATCGGCACATAAACTCATCCTGATGCTTTTCAGTGTGCAGTCTCTTTTGTTTTTAGGACGATCCTATCTGGAATAGGAGTTTATTTTCCAATAAATGAAAACAAAAGTCTGTGTCATTTGTTGGAATTTGGAACCACTATAATCCAACATATAAAATATCATATTAAGCTGGATCGTCTGTGGAATACTTGAAGAAAGGGTAATTTATCCCAGAAATATGGTACATACTGGACATATATCTGACTCAAGACAGTTTTGATTTTCTTAAATTTAGGCTGCAAATTATATCTCAAACACTTAGACTATGAATCAAAAAGAAGGATAGGAAGGGTGAGAGAGAGTGAGAAAACCAGAAAATGAACTGTAATAGCTTGTTTTAAATTTTTAACTTATTTTTTCAGTTTGTCTGCTGAGTCCCCATGAAAAAGGGCTATTTAATTGAAATCTCATTCTGAAATATTTGGGTTCCCTTATTTATGGAAGCACCATGAAAGTATATACAGTAAATAAGAAGTGTTTTATATGTGTGAGATCACATACTTTTTCTCTCTCTCCCATAAGATTAGTTTAACTATAAATGAACATATAGGTCTGTATATAAATATGCCTGAATCAGCCCAGGACTAGGCTTTCCAGGAACATTTCATAAGGATTTTCAACCTAAGACTGAAAATACTGAAGCTAGTGTTTGAGAATGGGTATGCCTGAAAAGAGATGGAAGAGAGTGGAAAGTTAATAAATCTTGTAGCACTATTGAGGACTGTAGTCATGCGCAAAACCCACTTAGTCAGTGGCAACAAAAACATCCAAAATAACAAACACCTTATTGTTTTCCCTGTAGTGGTTGAAGCAAGAAAATCCTTTCTACCAATTTCCAAGTCATGTGGTCATTGAAATGTCTCCCAGTGACCAGACACTTGAACAAGGCGTTGATTAGTTACCAGTAATAAGCTAATTAATTGTGCCTTTCCCTCATTGATTTCACAAGGATCTCAGGCTTTCTGTCTCAGGTTACACAGACTTTTGACATCCTAGTAAATGCCAATGGTGGTGTAATGCGAGGCTTAATTAGCTGGATCTTTCTTGGCGGGAACATTCCTGGCACCAGTAACTTATGAACTAATCTTTAGTAGAAATTCAATACTAATTAAATAGAAATTGTAAGGTCTCCTTAACAGAGTTCCCTAAGCTGAAACAAAAATGCTGTATTCACAGTAGGGTTTTCAGTTTTACACAGTACAAGACTTGTCAGTAGACTGTTGAGAAGCTGAGGCAACTGCAGCGCTTGAGGAATTTGTTTTGGGGAAAACTGCTGGCTTTGGCCTGGTGGCTGGAGGTTTGACCTGGGCAGCCGTTTTGACAGATTTTGCTGGCCTGAAGGCACAGGGAATGTCGCTTGCCATGCTGGCACTCCGCTGAAAGGCTGGTTCTGGGTCCTTGAGGATTTGAGTATGCAAAGGGCTGGAAGGCTCAGAGGTGGGTGCAACTACAGGGGACATTTTCAATGGCTCCAGCGTATCAAGAACAACATCTGGTGTGTGTTTCACATTGCTTTGCCTTTCCAGCTCTCGCAACTCATTCAGAGCAGAATTCATAGTAGCTTCAATATCCTGCAAAAAAAGAAGTTGGATATGACTGTTAGAAGCTGGGTTGATCAATTATCTATACTGAATAAGAAATATGAAGCAAAATGGACAGTGGTAGACTCAAAGGCATGGAAGGACTTGGAGCCAAAATTGATCTCCTTGGCAAGACTAGTATCATCCTTGCCTTGAACTAGAAAACTGCTAATATCTAAAAACCTGTCGCTAGCGTTTTAGATGGCAGACAGCTTAGTTGACTATGCAAGTTTTCATATAATTTATATAAGTGAGCTGTAGCTATTTTCTCTGAACTTCATCAACATTCGCAGTCTCATTTTTTTAATCCTTGAAACTAAAGCTCAGAAAATCAGTGAATTCCATGGTTTTATTCTGATTCTAAAGGATGATGATTTTTAAATGGAAGCTTTTTTAAAAAAGCTCTTGATTGGTAAACCTACTGCAGCAAAAAATCTTGAGCAGATTATAACAGAAGTTAGAAGGGCATACTGATTTATATTTTCCTCAAATCTGTTTCCTCAATCTATGAAACAGGAGAAATTACCCACATTTTGAGTATTTTTTATCCATTCCTTTGATATACCAAGCTGAACCTTGAGAGCGGTGAGATTCCTGAAAAGAATGGAAACATGCTTAGCTGCATGCTAGCTTCATGGTTAATGAGTGGTATTCCACTTTGCATCTGGAGCGTGGCATATCTCAGCATCTCCTCATTGATGCTACATATTTTATGGTATTTTAAACATCCATAAGCTCTGGAGATGAATGAAAAATGTTGCTCCTATGACACTTGTCTGTTTATGTGGATAATGCAAGAGACAAGTAGGGAAATGTGTCAGGCCAATCTCTTGTTTCATTTTTAATTCTAAAAATTTACTTAGCATTTCAGCTATGGATGTGGGCTTCATTGGCATAATAGATTTTTGGACAGCTGAAATGATTTAACATTTCCATGACTCACAGTTTGGCTACAACATTTAAGTTTCCTCATAGATATTTTAAAAGGCACTAGGGAAGGTAAATCAGTCCAGGAGGAGAAAGAGGAGGAAGCAAAGACAGTAACCCAATGCCTTTGACTTTAGTCTGAAAAGATTTTAAAGCAAAATACAGATCTCTGAGAGATAGTGGTGTCAGATGAAAGATGAGTATCTTGCAGAGTTTGAAATCAGACCTGGGAGGATATGAAAGGGCAATTATAATTTAATGTAACCCTTTTTAGTTTTATTGATCAGATTCCCTTATAGAAACGATGAATTACATTTTGGCAGAAAGAGGATAAAAGCAGATTTTAATTGAAAGCAAAAAGATATAAGCCATTACAAACTTTGTAAAGAGATATCAAAGCCATGATATCCAAGTAAATGGCAAGGATAAAACACATTAGTAAAGAAGAGAACCATAACAGGTATTACCAATTAGACTACAAAACAGGAAATACAGACTCTTGTCCAGGTTGGTAAAAACCCAGCCATAACATCTACCTATTTTTTGGACAACATCATAGAATCGGAAATGATGTTAATATTAATTTAAGCCTGCAATTACATGTTTTTGAAATAAGTAATATAAGAATACATGATTAGTATAAGGTTATATCCCACTGGTCATCTGTTTATATCTTTTGCATTTCAACATAACTGGATAAGAATAACAAGTAAGACCTTCTTATATTTATATTCTATCCCTCGAGAATGGCACAAGACTCTATTTGCATTTAGCTAATTTAAAAAAAAAAAAAGCTAAGGTCAGAACTGTTTAGCACTTGGATGAGAGACCTCAAGGAAAGCCCATGGTTGTTGGCCATATTGGGAAGTTGGGAAAACATCCTGAAAGAATGGTAAGCCACTTTTGTACTGTTGCAAAGAAATTATAGGAATATCCTTCAGAATTTGCTTGAAGCTACGAAATTAGTCAGGAAAAACAATGACATGAATCAGCTACAGAGGGAGTTAAGGGCTATGGCTTAGCCAATTAAATAGAAGAACTGCTACCATCCTAAAACCTTCTTTTCGGTGTGCTGCCATTTAGAATATGACAACATTATGACGTTTTCCCTTGATTCCAGTATAATTTCAGTTTTGGAATGCCTTGCTTTGTACTGCAATATTCTCAGTTTTTTTTACAGACCTATCACATATTGGAAAAGGAAAAACTGGCCAAAAATCCAAGCATAACTGAAGAACAAACAATAGTGAAAACCTATTGTTTATGTGTAGTACACTGTTGTTGATGGAAGGGTTTTTTTAAAAAAAATTCCATCTGCTTTAGTATGGCTTATTTCTAATGTCTTTAAAATGTGGGCAGAGCTGCTAAAAAGAGCTAATCAAACAAAACTGCATACAAGGCCCTCCTGCTGAACTTAAGATTTTAAAGCATATTTATATTGGCTTGTATCTCATGCTGAACTACTTTAACCAGAATGCCGGACTATCGACCTTTTAATGAAAGCAATACATCAACAGTGAAGAGATGGAGAGCCCCATGTTTGTGCATGTTTTAAGGCAGGCTTCACCATTCAGCTTGGGAGAAACTTCCAGCTAAGAGACAAGATATTTCCCTGTGTGGGCTTGGTTTAAATGTCTCAGCATCCATATCCGGTCACAGCTGTGTATACACACATGCAGGGAATACCAGCCCATATTTCTGCCAACAGAAACAAAGAGAGCTGCTTTGTTCAAAGGATAGCTTCTTATCACAGACAGACACTGAGAAACACAAAAAAAGAATTAGGAAAGTCCTAAAAAACAAGGCAGGTGGCTGTTCTTCTTGATGTGTTCTATTTGTGACTCTTCAACATCTAACCAGTTAGGCACACACAGAATTGACTACAGTTTGAAAACAATGACAAAGAAAGCCCTATTTTTCTAACATTTTGTGCTCAAGAGATTCAAATGCTGTTGGTAGAAAAGATGCTGGAATCTTAAAAAGCATCTTTTTAAAGAAGTGGCTCAGATTCCATAAGGTTCTTGCAAATATTTTCCCAGATGATTTATGAGAAGTAAAATGACATAGTAAAGCTTTATGAATAATAACAGTGGTCAGAAAGCCACAGATTGAAGAAATAAATCAAATCTTAATTCAGATAGCTATTCTGCAAAATAAGAGGAACTATACTGGTGAGCGTGATTATGATGCTAATATGGATTTTGTTCCCTTTCTGTTGGTCTAATTAGGACTTTCCTTTATTAGCTGCAGAAAACTAAAAGGATGTAAAAATTTTCAGATCTATTTACATATAAGGTAGATTATATAAGACGTGATAAGAGATGGTCTTTGATTATATAGGTTAAAATGCAATTAACAAACATGCGCTATGAAAACATAAGATTTCCTGAATCTGTTTATAGGTAACTACAATTCTATGCTGTCAAATGTTTGAGCAATGCAAAGAGAAAAAATTGATTTTCTATTTATTGGTGCTACTTTAGTTAAAGAGAACATGAAAATCTGGCCAGTTCCCTCAACAGTATTGACTATGAAAAGTTTTTCTGTTATATTACTTATAATAGAGAACATATTTTTAGCATTTGGGTTCACCTCCAGACACAAAATAAGCTTCTCCCAAAGTTTAGGAAGTTACAAAGTTCTCAATAAAATATGTATGTTTCTATTTAGTGGAGATGCTTTTCGGCACAGGATATGGGTCTTTTCCAGCCTCCTTGAATCTGTGAATATTGATCCTACACAGACAAAATGTAGTAATTGTTTCATGCTTTGGGGACTGATTAAACATGCAGCAATCACAAACTGAGCTGATGTTTTAGAACTGAAAAGCAGACTTTCAAGGTTTTAAAAAATTGTAAAATATTCAGATTTGAATTTGAAATTCAAAATCAAAGGTTACCTCATAATTCAAAACTTGACTTGTTTTGATCACCTCTAAGGGGACGCTTCCTGATCTGAAGCAAATACTGAAGCAAAATATACATTATTGACATCAAATAACACTTGTTGCCCACATCAAAATATTCAGAGAATATCTGGAAAATATTTTGAGTATTCTATGAATGTAATGGATATCAACATCAAACTCACGCAAGAGATTTTTAAACGATTGCAGGAGATGAAAGAATCAATTTGCTCCCCTTTGAAGGTTACCCTGGCCTAGAATTTCATTACCTGTGCAATGACTTCAGGATCCATGGGCCGGTGGTTGTTAAAGCTCTTTGATCTTCCTGCAGTCACGTTCTTCCGGATATGGGGGCTATCTATCCTGTTCTTCAGGGAGGCATGCCTACTGAGAGAATTGAGACTCCCATGGCCACTGATGGAGCATGCATCTGGGACTGGTGCATCCTTTGGGAGGCTTTGGCTCATAATGGGCTGTGAGGAAGGACGAGCGCTGGCTATAGCTCCAGGTGCTGTGGGTTCCCCCAGTGAGCTGGGTAATCCATGGCTGTCACTCTGACGGAATGCTCTTCGTATACTCCCTGACTCGGGCTTCTTTCTTTGTCTGCCATTATAAAAGCAACACAAAAACATATTTTTCAAACAACATGGATAGAAATAACTTCTGGACAAAGGAAATTTCAGAAAGGAAAGAAAGTTGCTCAGTAAGCATTCTGCAGAAACAACTACTCTAATTGTTAACACTAGTTGTAACGTCCAGCCAGTGTGTGTATTAATTAGAATGGAATATTAACTAAAGTAGCTGGGGCCACTGGCGCCGGCTATTGGCAGTAATATATGGAGGCCATGGATTCTTAAAATGTTAAATTAGTGTTTCACCACTGAGTTTGGTGTGTGATTTAGGATCTGTAAGCTTCCCTTCTTTGAAATAAGGAGGAAAAGAGTAATTATACATTCTGCTCTGATTTCTTTGAAATGATGAGTTACAAATGGGCAGCATTATAATTGTAGCAAATATTTGTAAACAAAATGTGGATTTCAACAGCAGATTTCAGCATTTGTGGCAATTTAAAGTATTCATCGCAGTAGAATACCTTGATGACAAATGCTGAAATAATAAATGGGCAAAAGATAAATTGGGATTCCTTCAAGATGTGAATGTGATGCTCCATCAGCTCAACAAATCAAGGCAGTTCAGGAATTCTTCAATTTTTAAAAACATTGTATGAACAAGATGGATATTCACAAGGTGAGAATAGATTATGTCAAAAGCATGTGTAAGTATTTAAATTTCTAATTATTCAGACTTTGGAACTTTCCATTTTGAGAGTGAAACAGTTGTTCTGAGTGTAAAAAGAAAATATTTCACTGTTGTTGAAGTATTTTAAATTCAAAACAGTTCCATTCTTAGTTCAAAAGACTTTTTCCCAATCTATACATTTCTGGAATGCTTTCAAAATCTTTGCATTTCAAACACCTGCTTCACATTCAAACTCGGGCATTTCAAAATGGATGGAGTATATTTCACTCGCAGAACAAGTTGAACGTGCAACTTTTGCAGATCCATATTGTGTTGCACATAGTAAGAAACAGAAACTTTATCTAACCAAAACTTATTTTTATATTTTGGTATTTAAATAAAAAGCAATACTAGATATGAACTGCTATATCATATAATCATGTGAACTGCGCTAAAGAGATCATCTTCCCTATGTGGAGCCCTTATAATAAATCAAAGATTTTATTTCTCTGCATGTGAGTTTACAGAAGCTAACCCTGGGAAAGTTATATAAATGGAAATCAAAGAACACAGGCCATGAAGAAAATAATGTGAATTCTTCTTTGACCCTGATGGGAGACAGTGAGAACACAGAATCAAGCAAGTGGCACGGTAAATTTTCCAGTGCTAAAAAGTGTAAACTAAATACTTGAAAAATTAATAACTCTCATCAACATTATAGATTTGGAGATCATAATAAAGGTAAAGGTAAAGGTTCTCTCGCACGTGCGTGCTAGTCGTTTCCGACTCTAGGGGCCGGTGCTCATCTCCGTTTCAAAGCCGAAGAGCCAGCGCTTGTCCGAGGACGTCTCCGTGGTCATGTGGCCGGCATGACTGGACGCCAAAGGCGCACGGAACGCTGTTACCTTCCCACCGTAGTGGTCCCTATTTTTCTACTTGCATTTTTACGTGCTTTCGAACTGCTAGGTTGGCAGAAGCTGGGACGAGTAACAGGCGCTCACTCTGTTACGCGGCACTCGGGATTCGACCCGCCAAACTGCCGACCTTCTGATCAACAAGCTCAGCGTCCTAACCCACTGAGCCACCGCGTCCCTTAGGGAGATCATAATAGCACCTGATTATTTTCAGTTCACAAAAAATAGTACTTTCTTCCTAACCAATGGACCATTTTTATGCTATAAAGAAATGCTGATATAGCTTACTTATTGATATTTGCAAGATAAATATCAGCCACATGGCTGCCGCTTGGACAATTTGAACCAGCTCTGGCTGTCACTTTTTCTTCAGGTGGCTCAGAGTTTATTTCTACTTCAGATTTTGGGCTTGATCTTTCAGACATCCCATCCTCACTAGGAAAGAAAGAAAGAAAAAAAGAACATACAACAACTCTGTTATATCCTCAAGCTGCACTATTAGGGTATAAAACATAGGTGCCACAGACATTTTTTGCAACACAATTCTTTTGCTTCCCATTATCTCCTTTTACTCCCTTGCTTAAAGGGATCCTTCCTTAGAGGAGCCAAAAAGCAGTTTGAAAAACTATCAAGGAAGATTTTATTGATAAATTCAGAAACATAAAACATAGAACCAATGTTCACAAGACACTAGATGAATGAATGAAAAACGTTTCAATGAATCATCTTCAAAAATAATGTTAAATTGATTCCTGCACAGCAGTAAAAATAACATACGTGTCCTGGACAACAATGTACTGATGAGGGATCAAACCATCAATGCCATTGTGACGGCCTTCCCACCAGTCGTCAGAAGCCCGGTGATAAAGCAGGAGGGACGCCCCCTTTTTAAAAGACAGCTCACGTGCGGTTCTGCCCGAGTAATCAAATTTGGCTATTGCTTCAATGGGTTCACATTCTACAACAAAATGAGAAAATTTGAATTTGTATACAGTATGTGTGTATGCTCTCAGACTTGTTTATTTGGAGGCTGTAGGACATTGTGCATAAAGACATTAACAGAAGCACAATTTTATAACCCAGTGACCATTTTATAATCAGCTAGGTACCATCCACCTTAAAAAAGGGAAAGGTAATATAAATCAGCAAAATTAACATTGGCAACTAACAGAGTGACATCAGATTTTGAGGGCAGGTACAGCAAAGGTAATGCATGTCACCCCTTCTCTCCACTTCTTTCAGCAGCTTTCCATTGTGGCCTTTCCCACAGGCCACCCAATTTCCCAAACTTGGAAGCACCTTCCCTTCCTTCTATGTCCTCAAACACTGCTTCCACCAATGTGCTGGTCTATGCTTCTCTCTTTATTGCAATGATCTAAGGAGACTCAGTGTAACAATGGCCCATGAGCCCCTCTCCCCATAAAAGTCTTGCAGGATTTCCCTTTCTTTCCTCTTCCTGTACATTTGCCAATATCCTTGGCTTTTCCTCTTCTTACCCTCCTGAACAATTTCTGTTCACTACCTTCCCTACAACAAAATACTCCTCATTTTGTTCCATCACATCCAAAATGTCTGTTTTGATTAAGGTGCAAACCATCCCAAAACAGTTGTTTCATGCACAAAAACACTGTGCACAGAAGGTTCTGCACATCTTTAACTAAAACACTTATAAATTTAATACCAATGTCCAGTGTGTTAAATATGTTGCCATCAGATAAAATGTGTGAATCTAAAAATATTGCTAATTGCCCAATAGCAGTGGAAGGAAAAGAGCTTTATTGCAAAAGGAATATCTAGATCCGTAGTTAACAAAGCTCCCCTCATCCATGATTTGATCGAGGAGGAATGTGCGGATCTAGCGTGCATCACGGAAACTTGGTTGGGTTCGGAGGGAGGGGTGCCTCTCACCGAGTTATGCCCGCCAGGTTTCCGGGTGCTGCACCAGCCACGGGCTCAGGGCAGGGGTGGTGGGGTGGCAGTGGTTATTCGGGAGACTTTGTGTCCCCGGGAGGCCACCATTGTCCAGATGGCCGGGAGTGAATCCCTCCTCATGAGATGTGGTCCTCGGGTTCAGTTGGGCTTGTTGCTTACATACCTGGTGCCCAGCTGTGTGACAACAGCCCTGCCTGAGCTGCTCGACACCCTCTCAGGGTTGGCGGTGGAGTTCCCCAGGCTTATAGTCCTGGGTGACTTCAACCTGCCATCACTGGGGGGGTCGTCGGAGTTAGCTCGGGAGTTCATGGCTTCCATGACAGCCATGGGCCTGACCCAGGTTATTGAGGGCCCAACTCATGAGGGGGATCATACTCTCGACCTGGTGTTCCTGTCTGGACAGTGGTTGGATGATCTGGGAGGGGGTTCTCCGTCCATCACCCCTCTGTCATGGTCAGATCATCACCTCCTGAGGCTGGTTTTCCGTCATGCCATCCCCCGCCGCTGGGCGGCGGAACCGACCAGGTGGTTCCGCCCCAGGCGCCTAATGGACCCGGATCGGTTCCAGAGGGCGCTTGGGCCTATACCTATCACCCTTACCCACAGCCCAGTCGATGCTCTGGTGGAGGCCTGGGAAACGGCTGCCACCAGGGCACTCGACTGCGTTGTACCCATGCGACCTCTGACCCGGCACAGATCCTGCTGGGCCCCATGGTTCTCTGTGGAGCTCTGGGAGATGAAGCGTCGGAGACGAGGTCTAGAGAGCGGTTGGAGATCCAGCCGATCCGAATCCGACCGATTGCAGTTAAGAACCTCTATAAGGTCTTATCTTGCGGCGATAAGGACGGCAAAGTCCAACTACTTTGCTGCCCTTATCGCGTCCGCAGATAATCGCCCGGCCGCCCTGTTTAGGGTGACTCGCTCCCTCCTTAACCAGGAGGTGAGAGAGGATCCCTTGCAGGGACGAGCCGAGGAGTTTAGTCATCATCTGGCGGACAAAATCGCTCGGATCCGGACCGGCCTGGACTCTGACTGGGCAGAGTCTGATGTGGAGGAATCAGGCGGTCTTGAGCACGTTATCTGGACTGAGTTCGACCCTGTTTCCCCTGATGATGTGGACAGGATCATGGGGAGACTGAGCACCACCACCTGTTTGTTGGATCCGTGCCCCTCCTGGCTAGCTTATGCGGCTCGGGAGGGAACACGAGGCTGGTTCCATGCAGTAATAACTGCTTCTTTGAAGGAGGGTGTCTTCCCTGCCGCCTTGAAGGAGGCAGTGGTGAGACCCCTCCTCAAGAAGCCTGTTTTGGACCCGGCTGTTTTAAACAACTATCGTCCAGTCTCCAACCTTCGCTTTCTGGCGAAGGTTGTTGAGAGTGTGGTGGCGCATCAGCTCCCTCTGTTCCTGGAGGAAACTGATTATCTGGACCCGTACCAATCGGGCTTCAGGCCCGGACACAGCACGGAGACGGCATTGGTCGCGCTGGTGAATGATCTCTGGAGGGCTAGGGACAGGGGTTGCTCCTCTGTCCTGGTCCTATTAGATCTCTCAGCGGCTTTCGATACCATCGACCATGGTATCCTGCTGCGGCATCTCAGGGGGTTGGGAGTGAGAGGCACCGTTCTACGGTGCTTCTCCTCCTACCTCCAGGGCCGCTCGCAGTCGGTGTTGACAGGAGGGCAGAGATCCGCCCCGAGGTCTCTCATTTGTGGAGTTCCTCAGGGGTCGGTTCTCTCGCCTCTCCTGTTCAACATCTACATGAAGCCGCTGGGCGAGATCATTCGTGGTTTTGGGGTGGGGTATCACCAGTACGCTGATGATACCCAACTCTTTCTTTCACCCCGAACCAACCCAGTGATGCCCTCTCCGTGATGTCCCGGTGCCTGGAGGCGGTTCAGGTCTGGATGGGGAGAAACAGGCTTCGTCTCAATCCCGCCAAGACTGAGTGGCTGTGCATATCGGCATCTCGGGTTAACCAAGTTATTCGACCTCTAACGATGGGGGGTGAGGTGTTACCCCCCGTTGATAGGGCTCGCAACCTGGGCGTCCTCCTGGATTCACGGCTCAATTTTGAAGATCACATAGGAGCTGTGACCAGGGGGGCTTTTGCACAGGTTTGCCTGGTGCGCCAGTTGCGTCCCTATCTGGACCGAGACACCCTACGCACAGTCACTCATGCGCTTGTGACCTCCCGTTTGGACTACTGTAACGCTCTCTACATGGGGCTGCCCTTGAAGACCACTCGGAGGCTTCAACTGGTGCAGAATGCAGCTGCGCGAGTTGTAATGGGGGTCTCCCGATACTCCCATGTAACACCTCTACTCCGCGAGCTGCATTGGCTTCCGGTTGCCCTCCGGGTGAAATTCAAGGTGCTGGTTATTACCTATAAAGCCCTACATGGCCTGGGTCCGGGCTATTTGAGGGAACACCTGTTGCCGGCATCAAACGCCCTTCGCCCAGTGCGCTCCCACAGGGAGGGTCTGCTCAGGGTTCCGCCGGTAAGAGATTGCCGGCGGGTGACACCCAGGGATAGGGCCTTCTCAGTGGGAGCGCCTGCCCTCTGGAACCAGCTGCCGGTGGAGCTGAGGACTGCCCCCGACCTCCGATCATTCCGCCGGGGCCTGAAGACCTGGCTCTTTGAGCTCCCGGGCCCAGGCTGAGAAGAAAATTTTTAACTGGGGTTTTTAAGAGTACAGGGTGAATTTAATATTTTTTAACTTGGTTTTTAACTTTTGTATGTTTGATTTTTAATTCCCTGTAAACCGCCCTGAGTCCTCAGGGAAAGGGCGGTATATAAATGCAATAAAATAAAATAAATAAAATAAATATAATGAAATCAATTTCCCTTATAGCTTATTTTTCAGAATTCATAATGCTGTTTTTCAGGTTTTGTGCAATATCCACAACAATGTTCTTCCAAGATATTTCACTATTTCATTCCAAACATGAGAAAAAATGGGACTGTGAAGAATCTATCAAACACAACTTACCATCATCACTTGTATGGTGTTCAATAGTTATATCCTGAGTGGCATCTTCTGTGGAGACACTCTCTCCATGGGGGCTTTCACTGCAGAAAAAGAAATACACAGAAAATTAGACTTATGGCTGTAATCTTTATAGTAACCACATCATTAAAATAATATGTGGTACTTCAGGTATCACCTTTTCACCTAACATTATCTTATATTTACTTAATTCTGGTTTGAAAAGCAATGTTGAATAAAGCTATATATTATCAAGTACTTCAAACTAAATATGCTCATAGTTGAGGGAGTGATCATTTTTCTCTTTGATTTTATTTCTGAATGGGAAAAGAAGCTCCTTCATGACACCAGAGGATAGAGATGAAATGCTTCAGATAGCATGTGATATCCTGAAATAAGTGAGGTATGGTGAAAAATATCTACACTAGCAATAATGATCATGTGAATTTGTCTTAATCTGAGCCAAATCATTGATCCAAGTATCTCAGCATGATCTATTTTTTTATGGCTGGTGGAAAAGGTTTTTCTCTATCAATGATGCCTGATAATTTTAAATCTAAATCTGTGGTATATGAGCTCTGTTAGTAAATTTTAACTTCTCTAACATTTTGCTGAAACATGACTCGAATATGAAATGTTGGAGGCAAGGATCTTCAGTTCAGTATTGCTTTAACTCAGAAAAAAATACTTGTTAACCTAAGGTTCTGATAATCCTATGAGGATCCAACTATTTCAGGGAGTGCTCCCCCATCTCCTCCTTGAATTCTTTTGTAGTTAATGGAAGGTGATAGAGAAAATCAAATGCAGAGGTCCCATGGCAAAATGCCACTTGAACTTGGAGATTCCACATTCCTGCTGTTATAATACAAAAGATTTTTCTAAAATGTATGATGGAAGTATCTTGTAGGTTTTGTTGCAAAATGAAAGAATTTAATTAAAAAAGGGACATCTATCTGTCTTGCAATGATTTTGCTATATAGTAAATATAGATTTCTTTCTATATTCTTTCTATATTCTATAAGTCCAAGGGCTCAGAAATAATTTGCTATGGAAAGGCATGTAAATACTTCAATTATGTTGGCTCACCTATCAATCTATGAGGACCCAGATTGTTGGGGGCAATTAAGCTGACTTTGTAATAATGCCGCTTGGGGGTGTGTGTGAAAGCCCTAATAAGCAGGCATATACATAGAATGAAGGCTACTGCTAAGCTTGTAAGCCGCCCTGAGTCTTCGGAGAAGGGCGGGATATAAATGGAATTAAAATAAATAAATAAAATCTCTCTCCCCAAAACATAATAAAAAAATGTCTGTTTTCAAACCGCCTGGTATGTATGTATGTATGCATGCATGCTGTGTTGTATTGTATTTCATTTTTTAACCATCCATCTCTCTCAGAATAGCTTTCACCTTCTATTTTTCAGCAGGCTATTAAAAAAACCAAAAACCTAAAGTCCTAAAATCACATGTGAATATAGAGGATACTTGGTACAAATTTGAAAAAGAGAGAGGTTAAAAGGATAATAAAAGTGAAATAGATGCCATCAGTATGATTCAAGATTCTGTTAGTACTGAGGTAGAAAACCAAATCTGAACCAAAGGGCCTTTTTTTCCATACTGGGGTGGAGTAGATATTATCACAGTCAAAGCTTTGGTGATCAGTGTTTCTCATCCAACTGAGCAGACAAAGGCAGAAGTACTCAATCTTTTCCAGTACATTCCCTGTCTTAGTACTAAGGCGGAAAAACAAGCTTGTTGTTAATCAATCATAGATAACAAAGACCAGCCCTTTTCCACCGTGCAATGTCCTGTATTTCTTGTGATTGACTCACATGCTGGCATGTGGGTCTTTCTTGGTTAAGCAGTTATGAAGATGGGGAGGCTTAGGCTTTCCTCCCACATTTCATTCCAACTCCCTTCTCTTTGTGAAGGAGCTCGTTTGTGTTGTTCTAGTGATGTGCAGCAGAAATAGGGGCAGAAGCATGCTATGGTGAATGTCTGTATTTGCAGAGGAAAAAAAAGACAGGACTCTGATATGGGAATGTTTCTCTGTGCTGACACTATTCCTACGGTGGAACAGATCAACTTTAAATTTTACAAGGATAAACAGAAACAAGAATGTGAAAACTGATATTTTCAATAATCTCAATAAATAGTAGATATAAGTTCATGATCTAGTATCAAAATACGTTCTTATACTTTATGCAAATGTCAAAATAATAGTTAAGGTCACTCAATTCCAAGAAGAGGTCTGTGTGGTCTAGAATAAGTCCAATACATAAATTAAAAACACATTAAAAACCACATAATTGCCTAGACAATTCCTTTTTTCATTTTTTTCAAAACCTAAATGGATATATTTAAATCTCCCCAAATATTATGCACCAATATCTCCTTTAATCTTTCTAAAATTAAGCTGATTTTCTCTGTTTTTAAGAGGTTTCAAGGGCAAGGCTACTTAGAGTTGATTGATTGGAGTGATCTCTAAGCCATATAACAATAAAAAAAAGGATGGCTTAAGATTTTGCAGTATTTCAGGCACCTATTTTGCCCCTTTGCTGTGGGAATCAAAAATGTTGGTCTCCATACTTTATTTCTGGGTGACTTCACCAATCATGTACCTTGGGAGGTAAAAGCAAAATCAAAAGATACCATCATTATAAATTGATTTTTTCATTAATCAACTTATAGTAACATACTCCCTACAGTACTGTTAGACATTTTTGTTAGCTATTTTTAATAAAAGTGTATTTATTAGTGTTTGTACACACATTTAATAAAATTTAATCGCAATTACTGCATAGAAACTCACAAAATATTAGCTGCCCTAAAAATCTGCACCTTAAATTATGTTAATTATGAATACAAAATACATACATATGTTTCTGTATTTTCCAAGGAAGAATAAAATATATAAAACTGGTAACTGAAATTTCATAATTAATTTTAAATAAAGTACATAATTAAAATGTAATGACATGCAGTGGAGAAAAAAATTACACTTCCAAGTTAACATTTTACTGAAAAACGCTCCCTTTCTCTAAAAATATATTTTCTTTCTTACATGACCATTTATTTATATGCTGATATGGGAGATATGGAAGAATAACAAACAGAAATTACCGTACAAATGGAAAAATGTCTTTTTTTTGTTTAAAGCAAATTTGTTTAGCTATTACCAGACTCCTGCTGCAAAGCTATGAAATCCAAGCAGTGCTGTAATTACGAGGTATCACAGATGGTGACCAGTTACTAAAGTTGATGATTCTCCAAATTCAATTACTTTGCACAGAAGAAATTTCCTGAATTTCTTAATCTTTGAAGAAAGAATTGTAGAATGTGTTGATATGATTGAACTTCCTTCTAGAAACATAGTAGTCTTTCCTCTTATCTTAAAGCTGTGTTGGGTAACTGCACACTTGTATCCTGGTATTATGGACATTACAACTTCCTCAGAGACTAATAAACCCACAATTTTCAGATGATTTTCAGAATCAAAATGTTCAGTACAATTTGTGTTGAGTAAGTGGATAAAGTTGTCATGTTTATGGATATCTGTGCCACCTGGAAAAATGGCTAAGTGATATTAGTACTACCCTCCAAGTGACAGAAACTAATGCTATGTAATCTAAAATGCAGGAAAAAAGGCAAAACTACAGTGTGAAAAGATCTTTCATAATCAGAATTAAAATACTGCTTGTGAACTGGCTTAATTTAGCTGCCTGTCTTCAGTAATTACTTTTAATTACTCTAGCTTAAGAAGTTTTGATAAAGAATTTGCTCAAACTTTGTATTTTTCACTTAGGGATCATATATAACGTTGCTTTTAATCTTCAGTTAAAATTGGTGGATTTAGCAGGGCCATAATTATGAATTCAGCAAACTACTAATCTGAAAAATCTCTAGAAATACTCCTTGCTGTTCTTTCCGTACTCTTCCCTCACCTGAGGATTAGACACAAACCTCAGATTCTACACTATTTCTAAATCTTCTTATCATATGGAAAAATAAACACTGGAAATAAGAAGCTCTCTCCTACTTCAAGTAGCATCAAACCTAGTGGTGCCAGCTGGATGCTTTGGTCTACTTAATGATTCAGCATATACTGTATAGAGCTCAAAAATGGTAACCCTGCTGTGAGTGCTAATCACTTCATGATTTAGGGAAGACCAAAGAAATTTAGAATCCACAAACATATCAGCAGCAATATAATTGCAAGGTAGTGGCCTGGGAGTTGGAGAAAACATGTTTCATCAGCAAGCAGGAGAAGCTAAAGGTTTGTTTTAGCTCCTTAAAATAAGCACTCCTGCATTTGGCAGCCAGTAAGTCTCACTGTAAGAAGATGGGTCTTCCTTAACATTAATTTCATGATCCCAAGAAGCACATTGCTTCTCAAGAACTCCTTGATCTACTGTTGAAAAAGAGTTATTCAGGGAAGGTTTTGAAAGATCTCTCAATGTGATTCATCCAATTCTGAGCTGTTACTTATTTTGGATAACTGTTACCTCTTTTTTATGGGGAGCAAACATATTACATCCAAGATCTTACAAATGTAAATTAAGCAGAACATAAACGATGGAGAATAATGGAAATTAAATTGCTTTTGAAACTACCAATTAGAGAGACTCAGTTTGCAAAAAACACACAAAAATATTAAACATTTTATATTGGCCTCCAATATTTTTTTTTCAAAATTGTATTTTATTTTCTTAAAATAGTATATACAGGTAAATGTCAAGCCAGAAACAACATTACAACTAAGCAAATGTATTTACACAACATTTAGAATGTCTTGGAAAACCTCTTTGGAAGATTTAATTCTATTCCAATGCAATGAGAAGTGTCTTCAACTGTCCATAGTTATAGATAAACTATTTACCCAAAGGAAAATTTCAAGCCAATTTTTCACAGTAGGTACTTCTGTTTCTTTTAGTTTATCATAATTTAGAAGCTTTGTTAAAACTTGAACAGCTGAAGCAGTAGAAACCCATTTTCCAGGCCTTGTTCCCCTGCTGAGGATGCATGTTGTCCCTACAGGTTCCAAATAAAGACATTACCAGAAGCTCATTTTTATAGCTCTGTGACCATTTTATAATCAACTTAGGAACATTAATCTTTAAAGAAAGGGAAAGGCAATATAAAGAAAATTAAGACTGGCAGCTAATAGAGTGGCTTCAGCTTGATGGAGAAAATGTGAAAATAAAATTTTTGGCTGATTGGGATGGCACTTCAGAAAAAGAAAAGTGAAACCAACCTAATTGATTGCCCAAAGGTGCAACTAAATCAGTTGGGGGGGATCATTTTAACAGTCTTTCTTTCAATGAATGGAGCAAACAAATCCCTTCCTGTTTCTAACTTCTTGTATCCCCCTCGGCATCACCAACCCTGATGAAAAAGGTTATTCCTGCTGAATTGTTTGCAAATGTTGGCTTCAGAATGAAGGCACAAACAGGCCTCTTGTGTGTGGTATTAGAGAGAAAAGAAGGCTTTCTCCCTTGTTAATGCTACTCTGAAATTAAACCATTCTGAGCTTTCTTGGCTCACTTGCTATCAACTTTGCCTCTGAAGGAAAGCTGCTTGAGACACGCTGAGAAAAGTGATGGATGTCAATGATGGATCCAGGCAGTGTGCCGGTACAATATTTCCACAATCTGGCTATGGCGATTACCATAATATCATTAGACAGTTCCATGAACAAGACTTACTGGATTACTTTTCTATAATATAATAATAATGTGTAATCATGCCAGATACCTTCTGCCACTACAAGAGGTCTATATTTTAAGTGTGGGAAACCTGGTTGCATTTAAGTCTCTCAGCTCCAGCCATTTTGTCTTTACACAAATACAGATAACAAAAAGAGGATAAATCCTGGAACCAGCACTGAAGTAGCATACTGCTCCCTTCACTTCTCTCCATTTACATCCTACCGTACCAGTAATCCTCAGTGCTTCCACCCCTGGTGTATACAGGTCCCTCCAGCTCTCTTGGTCCTGGGAAGACATTCTCATGTTGTATGATTATAGTTTTGATGAGCTCATTAACATGAGCTTGGCAGGAGACCTGATCATGGCCTTCAGGCACTGACATCAGTGTGGGTCCAAAGCAGATGGCTAAATTATAGGGGTCCATCATGTTCTCTTCACTGAACTGAGATAAACTGTAGGAAAAAAGAGAGAGAAGAGTGGCAATAGGGAACATTATCCCAAACTCCCAGAAGTAGAGTAACTTTCTAAAATGGAAATCCGATCTAAAGTAGCAAGAATGTCTTGAGACTACTTAACTAAAGTTATGCTTAAAATCGACTACGTACAGCAGATAAGACGGAGCTTTTCTGCATTTGATACCTTACAAGAAGTTTAATTTTCTTTGCATGGATGATGTTTCTCTAGCAGAAGACATTCAGAACGTTTTTTCTACTGGATAGCACATGGATTTCTTTATTTAACAGGAGGAACAATTTTCACTTTATGTTCAATTACCGGTAACACAGAGAACATTTGTTAAAAGTATATGTGTGCGGCTGTATGTAATGAGGAATGGAAGACTCATCATCTAGTTTCCTTTTAGTGCAGACTGCGCATTTTTGCCAGCATTTTTTTGGCATTTGTTCCATGCACCCTGCCTAGAGAACAGCTGCATCAACCACACCTCATAAACAGCCAAGAGGCAGATGAAAGTGTGATTGAATATGATGCTGCATGGTTCACAGCACAACACTGTAAAGATTCTAACACACCCCTTTGATTCCCCCCCCCTATTTGCATCCATTCTTCACAGCCAAAATATATTTCTTTTTCAAAGAGAACACTAAAAGCTTCATGCCAATGTTCAACACGGAATGTCAATCACAGGCATTTGAAACATTGGTGTGACACACTGAACATTCCTGAAGATAAACAAAAAGGCTCAGAAGAACAACTTTGCTTTAAAGATTGGGAAAGCTCACCCCTACATTCTCCATATTCCACTACCGTCATTTATAAAATAGTGCTTTCAACTGCCCAGGACACAGTTCAGTTGCTGATGTTTCAAACTCCAAAAAAACAAAGGGAGATGCACTCTTACACTTAGGCAGCAATCTTTGAGTCTCACTTGAAAGCATTTCATAACCTTTCAATAAGAACTGGGTTTGACCACCTGAAATCAGGACTTAGCTGAGAAAAAATTGTTCTGTGTAAAAAAGTATTTTACTTGAATAACTTTTAACTGTAACTCTCCCTACAAAACTTGCAGAGGAAGCATGCCATAAATCCAGTACATTACTATTTATTTGTCCATAAAAATAAAATAAACTTGGCTAGCCAACAAAATTCAGTATCTAGCACTTGTCCTTCAGCTTCTCTCATGCATATTTAACATTTTATGACATTCAAACTATAACATTCACTCCATGTCCTTTAATTAGAATATTTGCAGAATATTTTAAAGGCAGAATGACACAGTGGTTTTTGAAGAACAAAATGACTCTGCCTTCTGAAATTGAGGGGATGGACTCGGACTCAGGTCTTTTTCATGGTGACCCAGGCCCTAGGGAATATACTATCCCAACAACTGTAGGGTCCCCCACAGTTCTATCTTCTGATAAACTTAGAAAGATATAGATTTTTAGTGCAGCATTGAAAGCTCTATTTTTTAATCTCGTGGATTTAATAAACAATATAAACATTAGGGGATAGAACTAAAAGAGAAATCCCTTTGCTGTACCCCTGGATTATATACCAGCAGCCACCTGTCTGTGTTTAAGAAAATATCTTTCTCAGCAGATTGCTTAGGGTATTTATTTGCTTAAAGATGAAACATCCTTTGAGTTGAGATCACCTCCTGATGATTTTATAAATATATTCATTTTGTTTCTTGGCAACAATAAAGAAATAGTTTGTCTCTGCCTATTTTGAAGATATTTGGCACTTTCTAATCTTGTATTTCCTAATGGTCTGCCATTCAAGGAATCCTATTTGTTTGTTTCTTCAAAATTAATCCAGATCGGTTAGATGCTGCCTTCTATCTAGGCATCGATTTATTTACTTACACAAATTACTCCAGTAAAAACATCTAGCATTAGCTGTCTAGAAATATATAAATTCACCAATGATAGCCTAAAAATGTATAAATAGCTTTATTAAAGAAATCTTTTTGGATGTTCTCCCCTCTGTCATTTTAGAAGCATTACATGCTTCTAAACCATGTCATAACATGTATTGTCAACATCAACACCCCCAAAATTTGTAGCAGAGCACAAATGATAGCAAAGACAATGACAGTATTTGAATAGCCTATTTTTGGAGAAAGAGTACAGAAATACCCTTTATGAAAGCTTTTATTGAAATCATTTAATATCTATGGAAGACTGAGGAAGGTGCTCATGATATTTTAAGCACAAATTCCAATATTATGTCTCACTTATATACTCTTAAAAAGATTGCATAAATGCACAGAAGTATCTCTGTGTAGGTGAGACACATGAAACCAAGCATACAATATTCCAAAGACAAAATACTGCCTACCAACAGCAGAAACGTACATTCCCTATATATCTGACAGAAAACTGGTTAATGGATACATACATCAGAATGTCAGTCTGCCCTTTTCTCTTAAAATAAGTCTGTTAGCTGTAAAAGCAGAATTGAAATCACATGCATCTGGCTAGTGAAATCTCAGGAATTAAAAAGTCAAACATGGGTGCATTTGTACTGTCTGCAACATTCTTTTCTCCTGTTACTAGTACTAGAAGGAAAATACTTGCTGCAACATGAGAAAATATACTTTTGTAATTTAAGCAGGACACAAAATTCTGTTGAAATTTCTGAGAATGATTTAAAGGGGGTTGGACTAGAAGACCTCCAAGATCCCTTCCAACTACTACTACTACTTCTCCTTCTTCTTCAACATCATCATCATCATCATCATCATCATCATCATCATCATCATCATCATCATCATCAAATACCATAACAGTGAAATGGGCATTACACTTTCTTATATATTGCATTTCTCATATTCATATAGTTCGGTTCCTGAGGCCAATTAAATGGGAATGTTTGAAATTCAACAAAACAATTCTAAGGGACCATATTTATGACAGTTAACTTTTCAGATTATCTTGCAGCCTTATAAAAGAAAATTTTAATGCAATGCATTAAGTTCTGATAGAAAGAATTTTAGCTGAAACAACTTTCTGATGGAGATGCTTTAGCTATAAACTTCATGCAAGAGGTAGTTGTGAGATTAGACAGTCCCCAAAGTGTCCTTCAACTTTAAGATTCTAATATTTCCCTCCAGAATACCAATGTAATAGCTACAGTATTCAATTACTCGAACACTTACTGGCTGAGGAATGCGAAGAGGTATCTCATTACAATCAATGTGGGTTTTGGCAAAGTCAGCAGGACTTTTCGGATGTGTAGAGCTCTCTCTTGCAGGTTGTCCATTGCTAAAGAAAAAGAGAACAGCTTCATAGACATGATAGGATAAAACTGCATAATGTGGTCACACTTTAACTTACTACTCTAAGTTCTGGTTGACATTTTCACAGATATAAGAATAATCTGGTTTTTAAATATTTTTATGTTTGAATGTGTGTAAATCTTATTTTATCACATGCAGAGACATTGGGAATTCACAGCATAGCAGAAGTGTGTATGTATACAGGTTGGTGGGTTATCTATCTATCTATCTATCTATCTATCTATCTATCTATCTATCTATCTATCTATCTATCTATCTATCTATCTGCATCTCAGCAATGTGATTATGAAGGTCAAAAAAGAGACTCTCACAAACTTATAAAACCAGGCAGGACACAAACTAGCTCTCAATAAAAATGTTGGTTATCATCAAGATGCTTTACAAAAATGAATGTTGTTTCTTAGCTGATCATTAGTGTGCTCTTATTTATTATGCATTTTCTATTTCGTATACTCTAACTTCCTCTTACCTGGTACCTATCCTAGAATTTGGTCCTATACAATAGCATGACTTTACTGCATTTCCCAAATTTGTTACACTAATCTTAATTCTAATCATTTCCAATTTCTTGGTCTTACAATCCAGGTCTATTCTTTGCTTGTAAATCTCCAGCTGGTCTAAGCAATACCCAAATGGTGTTAACCATTTCGTTTCTATCTCTCTTTGATCATTTACTGCTATATTTGGTTCTATATTCTCCTTTCTATCCATTCTTTTTATACCTGTATGCCACTGGGTAATTGTTTCAAAGATACTTTCTTACTTAAGGAAGGGAATTAGACAGCTAATCCTTCCTTTTATATTGCTTTCTGGAATTCCTTCCTTCCTTCCAACATCACATGGGGGGGACAAGATGTTCCAGAGGACAGGAACAACAGCAGAAAAGTCCCTCCTCCTGGACCCCACCAGCAGGAATAATCGGGCTGATGGGACCTGCAGCATGCCTCCTTTGCTGGCACGAGTGGTATGGGCCAATTTCAGTGGGTGAGAGGGTTCCTCAAGTAACCTGAACCCATGCCAGGAAGGGCTTTAAAGGTGCACCTGGAAGCAGACTGGTAACCAATGCAGCTCACAGAGCAGTGGTGTTACAGGGGGCATTTGGGGGGGCATAACTACCTGTGCTGCTGCACTCTGCACCAGCTGTAGCTTCCGAATGCTCTTCAAGGGAGCCCCATGTAGAGCACATTACAATAGTCCAGCCGTGAGAAGATTAGGGACTGAACGACTGAGTGCAGGGAATCCTAGTCCAGGAAAGGCCGCAACTGGTGCACAACTTCCCATTGTCCCGTGCGCTCCCACAGGGAGGGCCTTCTTAGGGTACCGCCGGTCAAGGAATGCCGGCGGGTTATCCCCAGGGGAAGGTTCTCTGTGGGCGTGCCGGCCCTTTGGAACCATCTTCCCACGGAGCTTAGGACTGCCCCCGACCTTCGCTCATTTCGCAGGGATTTGAAAACTCGGCTTTTTGAGCTGTCTGGCCTAGATTGAGGGGTTTTAATTATTTATTAATGGGGTTTTAGTTTAAATTCAGGGACTTAATTTAATTTTAGTTTTAATCGATTTTAACTTTGTATGTATGTATTTTTAATTTTTCCCTGTAAACCGCCCTGAGTCCTACGGGAATAGGGCAGTATACAAGTTTAAATAATAAATAAATAATAAATAAATAATAAGTATGGACCTCTCCTTAGCAATATCAGTTGAGACTGGCCAAAGAGAAAGAAGATGAACCAACACAGAACTATGCCATCTAGCCCCAGCCCCTATAGCCAGTCCAAAATGATAACATGGCCGATGGTATTGAAGCCGCCGAGAAGTCAAGGAGAGTGAGGATGGTTGCACTACCCCCATCTCACTGTCACCAGAGATCACTGACAAGCGCGACCAATGCCATTTCCATCCCATAACCAGGCCTGAATCCTGATTGAAAGGGGTCCATATAATTTGTTTCATCCAGGATCCTTTGCAGCTGCCAGGCCTTTTCCACAACCTTCCCTAAGAATGGGAGATTGGAAACTGGATGAAAATTGTCCAGGCAGGTGGGATCCAGTCACAGTTTTAAAAGGAGGGGGTGAACTAGGGCTTGCTTAAAACCATCCGGAACTGTCCCTTTCTCTAGAGATGTATTAATCACTATTTGGACCCACCCGCTACTCATTATTCTGAAGGTTTTCTCCATCCAGGAGGGATAAGGATCTAAGTGACAGGTGGTGGCACTGACAGCATTAACAGCCCTGTACACTTCATCAGGGTCAACCGGATCAAACTGTTCCCAGATAATAGGGCAAGACCTCTCTCTGGGCATCTCACACAGACTATCTCTATGAATGGGGGCCAACAAATCCGAGCGACTTTGTCCATCAGGTGTTGAACAAACTCCCTTGCCTGGCTCCAAATCCTGACTTTAAAAGGAATTCAACAAGTTTAACTGGTGCAGAGTAGAACGTGGTTGTCCCAAAGATATTGTTGAAGTTGAATCGGGATGTACACAATGCTAACTGCACCAAGCCCATTTTAATGTGCTGGTTTAAATTTTAAAACTAATATTTGGAACCAAGTTATATGATGTAATCCATGCCTCCTTATCAACCTGCCTGTACTTTAAGGAGATCAACTGAAAATTCCTGTTACATGTCTGCTTGCTCAAAGAAATTAGAATTGTAGGTAGAAGCAAAGAACTTCTGCAATGGCTCCTACATCTCAAGAATGCATTGCCAGGAATATCTGACATAGGCTTTTTGAAAAACATCAAAGAACTGTTTGTTTTTGGTGGCTTTTCTTAAATTTTTATTGGATTGCCCAATGCATTATATGATTTCTGATGGTATTTGGGGAGTGGAGATATTTTTGTTCCACTCAGCCCATTATTTTCTTACTGTTTAACTTTGCAGTGTCTTTTATTTATTTTGGAGAGTTCCTTGCTTCTGCTCTTACGCTTAGTGGTAGTCTATAAGTATTTTTTTAAATAGAAAAATAAATATAAAATGCAGAATATGGTTGAGTGATATCAATATGTAACCCCTCCTTCACTCCTTCCCTTATGGGCACTTGCCCTCCTCCATCAGGCTTCACACCCATGCAGAATGTTTATTTTTAAATTTGTTTATTATTAATTTTAGAGAACAAGCTACAATGCCTCATGTGGTCATCTCAAGCATAACTTTTACTTCCAAAAATGTTTTGGGGGCTCCATATATGCTGTAGAAGCAGTTTTTTGGGGGGAGAAGCTGATTAGGGGTTACAGTCTACTGCTTTCTATGGAAATATCTCAGCCAGAACAGGAAGACAGGGAAGATAGAGATAAAAATGGATCACCAGTCCCAATTTGCTATTAATGAGGCAATGCATTCACTTTTAAATCCTTACCATCTACAACGTTAAAATTGCTTAAAGTATGGAATGCTACATAATTTAAAACCAGAGAACTCTCTTCAATTTCACACCCAAACTGGCTCTCTTAAAAATTTTCTGGGCCCTCTTTAAGGTACTGTAATGATATAAGAGAATGATCTTGAGGAACAGGAAGAGCTGCAACCCAGAAAACAGACAGAAGAGAAATCTGAGTCGAAAATACAAATGTAATTTGAAGAAGTGTCTCAGACTCAACCCTCCCCACACCCTCTCCTTATTCAGTGACCATAGTTCATTCACTAAATCAGAAACAAAATGGTTGCTAAGCAAACACGATAGAAAGAGAGAGAGATGCTACCAAGAACACTAGTTGTTGCCATTTTGTTCAGGTAAAGTTCTCATGAAATCTACCTCAGCATTAGTCTCCTGGCACATGCTGTTGTCAGGGGCACACATCTGGATGTTAAGTGTGCATGTTGGTCAGAAAAGGATTTTTTAAAAAATACTGTATTTGTTCACTAAAGGAAGCCAGTAAACAGTGAGTGATTATAGTTCTCTTGAAAATAGAGGCAAGAAGAGGAGAGGCACTTTCAGACTTGCAAGATTCTGCTACAGTAATCTTATAATAAAAGTAGTACTAGCATTTATAACTTTGAACTCCTGTTTCTACACTGAGTTTAAAGGACTATAATTAAATTGGTAGATATTAACATCTTTGGAACAGTGTCCATTTTGACAGAAAGTTTTGAGAATCTGAAATAATTGCACATTAGCCTTTAGTAATTAATATTAGTATGGCTTTCATGATCTTGTAAATATTGTTTCTTAGGATATACAAAATAAAGCAACACAAGAAATTAATGAAATATTTCTTATTAGTTGGCAAGGGACACGGTCGCTCAGTGGGTTAGGACGCTGAGCTTGTCAATCAGAAGGTTGGCAGTTTGGCAGGTCGAATCCCGAGTGCCGCGTAAAAGTGAGCGCCTGTTACTCGTCCCAGCTTCTGCCAACCTAGCAGTTCGAAAGCCCGTAAAAATGCAAGTAGAAAAATAGGGACCACTATGGTGGGAAGGTAACAGCGTTCCATGTGCCTTTGGCATCTAGTCATGCCGGCCACATGACCACAGAGACGTCCTCGGACAAGCGCTGGCTCTTCGGCTTTGAAACGGAGATGAGCACCGGCCCCTAGAGTTGGAAACGACTAGCACGCACGTGCGAGGGAACCTTTACCTTTACTTAACTATAGCAAAATATTTGAACATTAAAGGGCATTTTTCTATGGTTCACTTGTATTTTTTAAGAATTGAATAAAAATCAATATAGCAGTAAATTCTTAAAGAATTCCCAATTACTCTCCAAGTTTTTTGTAAAATCAAGAGGATATTCTTAATAAATCACCTTCATCTATACCAGAGGTTGGCAACCTTAAACACTCAAAGAGCCACTTGGACCTGTTTCCCAAAGGAAAAAAAACACTGGGAGCTTCAAAATGCACGTACACACGCAAGGGGGGGGGGACCTTGATTGAAGAATTTAATTAAAAAGAAATAGAGGCTGCTGTGCATGAGTTCTCTCTCTCTCTCTCTCTCTCTCTCTCTCTCTCTCTCTCTCTCTCTCTCTCTCCCTCCTACCCTCCCTCCGATCTTCTGCTCACCTGGCAAGCTGGCTTCACGCTGTTCTTGGACAAGCTGACACACATTCTTATTGGGCTGCCTCTCCTGCCCTGCTTTTTGCTGCTTCCTGTGGAGACGCAGCAAAGGCAGGAGCTCTGCCCAATAAGCTTGTCAGTTTCTTGGAGAACAGCATGAGTTACACACACACACACACACACACACACACACACACACACACACACGGGGGGGAGAAGGGAAGCACAAGTGCCTCTCTCCATCTCTCTCTTCAAACTGGGAGCCGCAGGAGGCTGAAAGAGCCGCATGTGGCTCCAGAGCCACGGGTTGCCGGCCCGTGATCTATATAGATGAATATGGATATGGCAAAATATCCAAATCCATAACTTCATTAGAATTATAATTAAAAATGTAATGCCTTAATATTAATCCCATGTGAGACAAATCACATATTTGTTTTATGCTTCTGCTTTTATGTATTATTTATTTATTTATTTATTTATTTATTTTATTGGATTTGTATACCGCCCCATTCCTGTAGGACACACTCTTTACTGATCACTGTATGGTGGTTTTATTTTTTAAAAAGGCAGGCTGACATAGTAGTAAGCATTCTGGTATGCAAGGGGTAGCGGGAGAGAGCAACCTCAGAATTTTGCTTTTGGTAGTTGGACATTTTTCTCTCCAAATTTCAGAATGGAACTACTGAGAATTATAGTTTTACAATGATTCATGCTTGTGTGGATGCATGTAATGTTTAATTATATTCTGGTTTAACAGAACACGACTTGAAAATCTGAAGCTTGTCAAGTGTGGAAGTACTGAATACTATCCATTGTAGCAATTACATCAGATAGTCTATTACACTTAGTTTCTTAAGGTGGGTGTTTCAAAAGAAATCTTTAGCTTAATATTCCACAGGCAGATTAGCATTCCTGAATGATGAGACAAAGAGCCATGTCTACAGCAATATAATGGGAAAAAAGTGGGCAGCACAAAGCCTTGGCTCTAGAAGTTTAGAATTATTTGGCAACAAGCTGCTCTTTTCATCTAACAGATGAAAAGTCTACTGAGTAGACTCATTTCTTGTGAAAATGAAACTGCAGATCTTTTTAAGAGGAGCTCTCCTATATCTCACTTCAAAGGCTTTTTCCAGCATGGTCCTTCTTATGCTTTGACAATGAATTCACTGTTTGCTATAGAAGTGAGTCAGCACCAAGAGGTTTACTATAAACCTATCAGTCCCAGGGAAAATATTAATACCCTTGAAACGATAAGGTGTAAATTACTAGCTTAATTTGTTTCCTACATGCTGCAGAAAAATACTGTGAGGAATGTCTATTTATCTTTAAGGAAGATGCCCACCAACAGACAACTGTTGCCTGTCTTTCTGTCTCTCAAATTAATAATTAACTAAATGATGAAGTCATATTGATCCTATATTGCCTTCAAATGATAAAGATAAAAAAGGACAAAACAATTGCCTAAAGTGCTCCCTTTAAAGTAAAAATATTCTGTATTGGATTATTTTTAGTTTACTAATTTACCTAGTCATCACTTTTCTTTAGTATAATCAAATGAAATGGCATTGGGAAGAATAAACTAATAATATGGTGGGATGGGGAAGTCAAGAAAGACTGGATCAAACCCCGAAATAGAGAAATGTTTCAATTTTTTTTTAAAAAAAACCCCTTTGTTTAAAAAGAAGGAAACAGATCTTTATGTCTTAAAATCTATATTGTTAATCCTATTCTGTCCGCATTAGGCTTACAAGCTATAATTATCACATTACCGTCTACTGGGGAAGCACACAGAATCACCTTTTTAATCAGTTAATCAAAAGGAAAGGCACAGATTAACAGAAATATGTGGTTGGATTCAGATGAATATTAAGATAAATACATATTGTTGAACTAATTTATGACCCAGTGAGAGGCAAATAATAATCTTTTATTCTGATTTTGTATATTTACTATCTCAGAAGCAAACTGACATGTTTCAGATCTCTAGTCTCCTGTGAGATACTGTCAGGATTAAGGAATGTTCTGAGAAGCCAGTGGTAAGGTTTCTAAAAGATAGCATTAAGTCCTAACTGGCTTGTGCATTTTTGTGCTACTTACTGACACAGGCAATCAGGTCATGAAAGATTTCCTTGGGGAAGAGGGGATGTTCTAGCCCACGAAAATAGAGCTTTAGGACACCCGCAATTGAATCCATATCATGGTCATTTTGGTCTCCAGCCAGTGGATCCTCTCCTGGTTACCACAAAACAAAGACAATAGCAACAGAGTAAATAGGATATTTGCATATTTAAAAAGAACAAACTGCAAAATATGGAAGGAAAGTCAAGTAAGATTTTGTTTTGAAAATAAAAACAAAAAACCTCCAACCCCCCCCCCCAAAATAAATCCAGTAAAAAATTTAACTCCCATTCTTAAAAGTGACATTCAGCATAAGGCTAACACTACTGTAGTACTATTATTATCTTTTTCATTTTCTCTACTACCCCTTCTTATTGGTATTATTGTTATGATACCCTGTAGCTTTGCATATACACTGAGAGCTTCTGCACTGTAGAAAAAAGTGTTGTGTGTCCAATCGCACTTGGTCAAATAAAGCTATTCTATTCTATTCTATTCTATTCTATTCTATTCTATTCTATTCTATTCTATTCTATTCTATTCTATTCTATTGCACTCTACTTTACTTTACTCTACCCTAGTCTACTCTAATTATTATTCTATTCATAGCAACATAGTTCTAGCCAGTAGATGTTATAGGCCTACAACACAGGCAATCTGTACTCTGACTAAGGGGATAAACACTGTAATCTAATGCAAAGGCAAAGAGTTTAAAATGGAACATGTGAAAGTTCTACTTTGCAATGTTCTGGTTTCAGAATGATTGCAAAAATCTCACATAAACAATGTTAATAATCAGCCATGCCTAAAAAGCAGGAGCACATAGTTCTCCAGCCTACAGGAATCCATCTATTGCTTTCATAAGAGCTAAAGAAAGAAAGTATTCCTATTAAGTTGGAAATAATTAATTTTGATTATTGGGTAAACTGTTAGTTATATTTTTTTTCCATGTAACTGAAACCATTGCAACTCAGCTGATATCAAAATAATTCTCATCAAGAGCCTTTTGATAGAACAACAAACGTTAATAACAAGCATTGTTTTAGTACTGCATGTGCTTTGAAAAGACCATGAGAAATGGATGTAATTTAGTGTTTTGTACTGTACTGACATCAAAGATCTGGATCTGGAATTTAGAGCAAGCCTTCACTGAAAGATCAGACAGAAGAAGAATTGCTCCCATGACTGTATTGTCAGTAAATATAAGAAGGGTCTTCCGTTCTATAGGTAAACTATTTACCTTCTTTTTAGTTAAATATAATATTTACATAATAATGCTAGAACAATTTGATGTGTCTCTTAGAAACTTTTCATATGGCACCTGTAGACTTTCAGCTTTTGGTGAACACTAGTTCTCAGCAGTCCTTATCCTTGGCTATGCTAACTGAGGATGTTGAGAGGTATAAGGTACCAAGGTCCCTTGTTCTGTAAAATGCAGTATTTATAATTTGCATACGTTTACTTTCTCACAGACAAAAATGTTCCATCTTTCCACAACCATATTTATTAAGAAAAATCTCAAATTCAATTAATTTCAGTGATGTTACCCAATTTATAAAACAGGCAGCATACAAATGATTAAAAACAAAATAAGGTAAGCAATATATATATATATATATATATATATATATATATATATATATATATATATATATATGTATGTGTGTATATATATATATATATATATATATATATATATATATATATATATATATATATAATCACAACATCAATACAAATAGAGCTCCAAAGTCCAGCATATTCAAAATCCTAAACCAATTTTTCAAACCGGTTCATTTATTCTTCTCCCCTCCTGAAACTACTTGTGTTTAAAGAAAGGTGCAACCATGGAACGGAAGGATATTCTTTTCATTGTAGGATGAAATATGAGAATTTTCTGTGAGAGTTTTGCAGGACAAAATATGTGAGGAAACCTATGCCAGATTTGAAGAGTTCTCCCTTCAATCACTTCCATTGAACTGTCCTCCCATGAACTTCCTGCTGTCACTATCCCATTTACTTATGAAAATGTCACAACTTAAAGGAATTTAAAATAATTTATAAGGCCTTTTAGAAATTCCACACACCTTCAGTCTGAAATGTTTATATAGCGATGTGACAAGAAACAGAAACCTAAGGGATTTAGATACCAAAGATTACTGAGCACTGGGAGATGGAGGTGGGGTAAGGATGTGAAATATATACTCATTACAGCAGCATGAGAACCATGGAAAAGAAGATCTTGTCCTCTTTTGCAACTTCAGTCTTAGCATGCCTTAAATCCTGAAGCACAAAGCAAATGCAGAGGCAAACATAATTACTCTTACCTCTCTCAAATGCATTTTTTATATCATTCACTTCAACCTGAGATCCAGACACCCTGAATATTCCTTCATGCTGAAGTCCTGGGAAGAAAATAGGAAGCATACATGAAAACTGAAGGAACTACACAAATGATATCCTTCCACCTTTTTTTGATAAAGGAACCTAAGATACAGTCACTTGAAGTCAAAATTGTGGCATTATTATAGAACTTTCTAGGGTCCAATTACAGCATTCAATGATTTTGTACCTTAAATACATTGAAACAAAATGTCTTCCAGAAAAGATTGAGAGAATTGTTACATGTATATTGTACAGAAATGCTACACATAAGTATATATATGTATATTTGTATTTGTCAACACACACACAATATATATACTGAATTTTTCAATCACTTCCAAACTTGAAACAATTGAAATTTTTTTACATCAACTAAGCCATAGTGAGTAATAAATACAGTCCAAAAACATTCTTAGGATCTCATGATTCCTATGCCCGTTTCATACAGTGTGAGTCCTCAACTTCTACGGAGGTTCTCCGTCATCCAGGTCATGGTTGTCCCAAAGGTGCTTTTTCAAAGGCAATTGCACTTTGATTTTCCTTGAAGATGTTTCGCTTCTCATCCAAGAAACTTCTTCAGTTCTAACTGAATGGTGGAGGATGGAAAGATTTAAATTCCTTGCAGTCATCTAGTCATTAGCATTCTTTCTGAGAGTTGCTGAGGTGACTTGGAGGTTTATCTGGGTCCTCAGGGTCACCTGAAGAGTGCAAATGGATGTGGAACCTTCTTGGAACTGCTGAAAGGACTGTGTTGTATACAGGAGGTAGGTGGGATCATATCCGTCCCCCTCTGTTGAGAGACAGCTGTTCCCTCTTTCAAACCAGCACTCCTCTCTGTCCAGAATGTGGACTTTGCTGTCCTCAAAAGAGTGACCTTTGTGTTTCAAATGCAGATGGACTGCTAAATCCTGTCCTGATGAGTTTGTTCTCCTATGTTGTGCCATGCGTTTGTAAAATGGTTGTTTTGTTCCCCCAATGTACAGATCCGTACATGTCTTACTGCATTGTACTGCATATATTTGGGTCCTCAACATGTCTCTCAGCACACGTGCCTCAGTTTTTAGATCTGTCAGACATTGTTATTTGTAACTAATTATGAGGATTTGCACATTATACATAGACACAAGATACATAATTTGGTTCTCTGATTGTGATGATCTCTCTATGTGAAGGCCAAGCTTGTACCAATGTTTATTTTGTTATGGTTAGGGTGCTATTCATCTAAGGTTCGTGGTTTCTGTGACAGTCTAGCCTCTATGGCTTTTTATCACAGTTGTTTTTCTTGCTTGACTTTTATTTTTTTCCTATCAGTTGAATCCTGTCAGATATCTAATTATTATAAGGTGAGTTTTAAAATAAATAATATTTGAACAGAAAACAGGTTAAATGTTGGTGTTCAGTTGTATATGGGATATTGATCCAATTTGTAGCGCACAGAATGATTAAATTATTACACTAATTACAAAATTGCTTGAATTTAGTACTCAATCCCTGGTGGAGGCTTTCAAGCTAGAGTAATCAGAAAACATTTGAAAGTAAATCAGTCAAATCTTCTTTAAAGCAGCAGCCTGTATATATGCAATCCAGTTTCTAGAGAATGAGATACATGGGATATTATTTGGTTTATATTATACATGATCTTTGTTGTTTTTTAAATGAAAGAATCCTTTGATATGAAATAGAGAGTTTCTATTTATAATATGAATACTCTGGACACAGAAAAATCCAAGTCTCCCATAAAGGGTTTTTCGTAATGGAAGTTGTACCACAATCAATTAATTATTTTTAAACTGTTACTTCAAATGACTTCAGAGAAAATCTGTTATTTATTATCCAAGAGCAAAACATCTTCTATGGATATAATGGCATGCTTGCATTGGCCAGAAGGAAATTAGGTAAAAAATCTCTATATAAAACGTACAGCTTTGATCGGAGGCCATTTATTTTAACATTGGATTATCTATGAATTTATTATATTTCTCTTTTCCTCCACTGTTTTTCAATTATGTGAAAGGATACCTTATTTCCTGTGAATTAGTGTTTGTTCCATGCATCATTTAACTTGTCACAGCCTACAGATTTAAACAAACAGTCCTTTATTATGTAGATAAATGCATATTTCCCACTCTGATTGGAGCAAGAATACAGCAATGTGTGGGTAATGCCTGATGAAACGTTACAACTGGAAGAAGCTTCTTATATGTCATTAAGTGACAAAGAGGCATTTCTTTCACAGTAACATTACTTCTTGATTATTACAAATTACATTTGATATAAGAACTTTGATGCAAAACTGAATTATGTTGGCAAACATAACGTAACAAAGCATGTATCTTTGTTTATTGTTTGATTTTTACCATGTTTTTCCACTGTAGGTGGCTAGCAAAATCATAAAAACACTGATTAATATGCTACATAGCAGAAAAATGCATATATATATATATATATATATATATATATATATATATATATATATATATATATATATATATATATGCCAAGAATAACCATCAGCTGATAATTAGCTCAACAGTCAAATGCCCATCTAAATAGGAATATTTTTATTGGCCAATAAAGGCTAAAGAAGGGAAAAGCCCAGGCATAACCACTGCAAACTGCCTTTTTGAGCTGCATTTGGCAGAGATGTTAGGTCAAAAAAATCCTAAAACTTAACAGAGGAAGTTATGAATAAAAAAGTGATAACACTGCACACTGTCCCTCTTTCAGACATTTGTTTTCAAATACCTTGAAACTGTCACTTTAGACATCCTCAACAATAAAGTAAAATCTTGGGATTTTTTTTTTCTTTTCACACTTACCATGTCTGCTAATGAAACGAATACAGCTCTCTACCACCAAAGGAATTGCGTGGCTGGAATCCTGAATGACAACATAGACAAAATGTGATGAAAACAACAGCTTGTCAGAAAGGAAGGGAGGGGGGGAGAGGGAGAGGAAATATATAAATTTCTGAACTTCATATACTTTGAAATAGTCTATCAAGGGACATCTATTTCCAAATGTAAGATTGCTATACAGTGAGCATCGTGCAAAAGAGATTATTAAATAAATATACACACTGGGAAGCTTGGAATAGATACAGTATTTATATATGGTTAATGATGCATAATGACCCTATTAACACCCAAAAGAAAAATGTGTTTATAGAAAAAACCCTGCAATATACTACTGAATGAAATTAAGGCAGAATTTTAAGATTTTTTCCCTTAACATTAAGAAATTAACACAACATTAAGAAATGTTGTGATAGCCTTCAGAATATTTAAATACATTTTGTTTCTATTTCAATATACAGGTAGCCCTTGGTTTATTTATTTATTTTTATTATTTTTTTTATTAATTTAATTTATATACCGCCCTTCTCTCAAGAGACTCAGGGCGGTGAACAGGGCAATACATAAAAGTTAGATACAAAAATTAAAATTAAAATTATTAAAACATGATTAAACAATGCCCATAAATAATACAAATTTAAAATTGAAGTTATTAATAAAAATCCCACCCCGTCCCATCAGGCCAGGCCCGCTTGTTTAAAGAGATGGGTTTTAAGGTCGCGCCGGAAGGAGCGGAGATCGGGCGCCATCCGGAGCTCAACCGGAAGATGGTTCCATAAATCCGGTGCACCCACAGAGAACGCTCTCCCCCTGGGGGCCACCAGTCGGCATTCTTTGACCGGCGGCACCCTGAGGAGGCCCTCTCTGTGGGAGCGTACTGGGCGGAGGGAAGTTGACGCCGGCTGCAGGTGCTCCCCAAGGTATTCTGGACCCATGCCATGAAGGGCTTTGTAGGTCATTACCAACACCTTGAACCTCACCCGGAAGACAACTGGCAACCAATGCAGCTCGCGGAGCAAAGGTGTGACACGGGAGTATCGGGAAACTCCCAATACAACTCTCTTATGACCCCAATTGAGCCCAAAATTTGTATTTTTAAGTGAGACACATGTTAAGTGCGCTTTTACAACCTTTTTTGCCTCAGTTATTAAGTGAATCACTATAGTAACCTGGTTGTTAACTGAATCTGATTTCTCCATTGACTTTGCTTGGCAGAAGGTTGCAAAAGGCGATCACATGATCTTGGGACACAGCAGCCGTTATAAATATGAATCAGTTGCCAAGCACCTGAATTTTGATCATATGATCATGAGAATTTTGGAAAGGTCGTAACAGTGAAAAACGGTCATAAGTCACTTTTTTCAATGTTGTTGTAACTTTGAACAGTCACCACACAAACTGTGGTAAGTTGAGGACTACCTGTATAGTCAGTTCCTTTAATAGTATCTCTTTGCCCACTCTCTCAAGATCTTTCCATGTATCATTACACCTTTTGTCTTACAGATCTGATGTCATCAATCCAGGAAAGATATGTCTCAATGGCTGCTTCTTTTTCCATTTTTTAGTCTGCTTTAGTCTGCTGGAGATAATAGAATCCCCATTTTGGAAAAGAGCTCCTAATGCTTTTCACAAACTGAGAGATATTTTGCTATTTTAAAATTACCAGTATTGTCATTAGTAAAAAAAAATCAAATAGTTACTTATCATTGCTTATATTACAGAACTGACTTGGGAATAGAAAAATAGAAATTTCTGGAAAAAATTATTATGTAGATAAATGCATACTTCCCACTCTGATTGGACCAAGTATACAGCAATGTGTGGGTAATGCCTGATGAAACGTTACAACTGGAAGGAGCTTCTTATATGTCATTAAGTGACAAAGAGGCATTTCTTTCACAGTAACATTACTAATAACATATGCACTTGCTTAGGCCCCAAACACGGGACAAATCTTATTTCCTGTTTCAGCCTAGCCCAAGGCCATCTACAGGCAGTAGCCACAGCAGTGGCAGCTCATATTTGTGTAAATTTTTTGGCTTGCTAACAAAGAATAAAGGGAGACAGATATAGATAGTGTACACTATCTATATCTGTCTCCCTTTATTCTTTGTTAGCAAGCCAAAAAAATTACACACACACACACATGTGTACACATATGTATGTATATGTACATGTACACAGACACACAGACACAGACACACACACACACACACTTTACAGTAAGTTAATAATTAAAACACAACAAACTACAATTGAAGCCTCAAATCAAAGCTGTTCTGGAAGAGGGGAAAAAAAAAGAAACCTCAATTTTTCACCTTACTGTGAACATATGTTATAGCTTCTAGTGCTCTATAAAGCATGCCGAGAGGTCTTTTACAAAGTATGACAGCATGCAGCATTAAAGCTGTTCCTCCTCTGGAAGGATCAGTATTGCTGCTTTGAATATTGTCCTTAGTGGTTTGTGGTTTGTGTGCATGTACACATAACACTTCTGTTGTGACCATCAATGAACAAACCGCTGTATATGTACACACAGGGACAAAGAACCAGAATAGCTTCCTTTAACCCTGCAAATAAGGGATATTTTGTGCTAATAACCATTGTAAACTAGCCCTTCTGAATGCAATTTTTACAGCCTAGTAGCTTTTCTAACATTATGTTAAAAATTAGCATGCTGTAAGTCCTTGTGGATAGGGTCAAAAAGACACTAGAATTTCTCTTACGGGCACAGCACATCTCCCTCCCCCCTACAAACACACACACACACACACACACACACACACGCACACGCACACACCTACATAACAAACCAGAAAATAATGCAAGAGGTGCTGACAGTAGTGCTGAAATACACAATTACAGTGAAATGGAATAGTTAAAGAGTTATAAAAGTGAACCGAAGTGGAAGAGAACAAACTGCTTGAGTAAGTTCCAGCCATTAGAGGGCAACAGCTTCAAGTTCAAAAATTCCAAGCAGAAGAGATAAGAGAACAATGTGTATGGGTCCATTCACAGATAGAGAAACCTGGTCTTTTTGTCTGATGCAAATTTTTTTAAAAAAATCAACTATAGCACTATAGATAAATGATGGCCTCAAATGAAGTTCAGCAAATTCCAGCCTCAAAACAAATCAACAGATAATTTGCAAGGGCCTTTCGTTTGCCTGAGTATTCACCTCCCTCCACGTCCTCTATGATTCAATGTTATATGCACAGCAACAACTGAACACAGTACAGTCCTTTTCACATACTACAATTCAGTTGATATATTACAGGGGTGTCAAACTCAATTTCATTGAGGGCCGCATCATCATTGCGGTTGCCCTCAAGGGGCCGGGTGGGTATGGCCAGGGTGGCCGTGGCCTACTTGGTGGGTGTGGCTAGAGTGCATATGGCCTACTGGGTGGGCGTGGCCAGCTCTACATCGTTTGCATCAAGGGTGCCTATGAGGGCCTGGGCAGGAGTGGGACAGATCTGAGGGTCTCTGGCAGAAGGAGGGTCTCTGCACCAGGGCCAATGCAGTGGGGGCCGTTCCCTCACTGTTTCCAGGATGGCTTCGCGGGCCACATGAAACCACTTCGCGGGCCGGATCCGGCCCCCGGGCCTTGTGTTTGACATGTCTGATTTATTACTTCAAACCGGCAATTCACTCTAAATTGCTCCCTGGTCATCCAAAAGGTAACTGAACTTCATCCATAAATGTCTGGTCACCAATTAAGCTTAGAGAACAGGAGGTAGGAAAAATGGTATAAAACACAGATTCTGAGCTATTCTCCGACAAGTGATATCGGTGATCCTGATGAAACCTGATCTCAAAATAGGTTTCAATATTGTTGCTAATAATTCGTGAGATAAATTCCAACATAGAATAAGCATTAGTTGATTTCTCAGGAATCTAGTATCAGGTTATGCCTCATCCCCACAAATGTCCTTAGGCAGTATCAAAAGAGGAGACAAATGCCCCTTTTACCTTCTATGTAGCAGCTTTTTTTTATAATTAGAGAAGGGATTATTGATCTGCAAACTGCACTGAGTAGTTTTGACTGAGCTGCAAGGTATAAATGCTTTAAATAAATGAGTAATGTAAAGACTTTCATATTTCACCTTAATTGTCCTTCTTATAAGATCCTTGTCCTTTAACTACTCTGGGTTTAGTTTCTAGATCCTTCATTCACTATCTTGGTTGTGCTCTGCTGAACTTAGTCAAATTGCTATAAGTCATTATTCTTTCAGAGATGCAGTGTCCAGAACCAGACAGAATATTCCATGTGGGTTCTGACCAAGGCAAAGGAGATTTACTAATTAACAATTACTTTCCATGATCTGGACTCTCTGCTCCTTTTAAAGCCTCCCATAAAATATTGCTGCAAAAGAAATCAGTCCAGAAACTACTGACAGCAACAGCTGACAACTATAGAATTATTTTATTGTCATTTTAAGTAAATTCCTTACCTGCTTTCTTATGGCAGAACTGCGTCTGCTGTTGATCCAAGAATTCACACGAACCATTATCAATAGACGAGGGAGACAAGGAAGAGAAAACATGTTTCAAATAAATCATTTACAGTCAAAGTATCAATTTATTTGAAATATATAGAGTTCAGGGGGTGGGGTTTGTAGAGAAGAATCAAATACAAGACATATTTCCATTAATTTACTTCTAAGTTTTAAAATCTAATTTAAAATAAAAGTACTGTAATGGTCAGGCACAGTGGGGACTTATTGCTAACAGATGGCTATACTTAACCTTTTACTTCCAATCTTAGAGAGCATCACTATAAAGCCCTTTCTTTCTGTAGTATCATTTTGAAATTATTTAAAGGCAGCACGGTGCTAAGAAAGGCTTGCTCTGCTGGGTGATTTACAGCCACAAGGGTGAGAAAATTCAAATTATTTTCTCTGAGACAAATTCAAACTTAATGTACTTTAATAAAACATGTCTTCAATAAAACAAAGGTAACAGGACTGAAATAACAAGAACAATTACAAACCATCTCATAAATATGTTTGTGATTTCTTATATATTACTAGGAGACTCAGAGTAGAATGACCATTTAAACATTTGTTTAGGTGTTCTCGTGTGGAACACCTTGTCACTCAGTTTAAATATAATGGAGTACCATCATATCTGCTCAGAACGTCACTTGAGGGAGAGGATTAATGGGTTTCTCTGATCATAGAGAAATGACTAAGGAATGTAGTGATATTAGAAGTTAGCTAGAAGATTTATGCAGTGTATCTATGGTGGCAGCTAACCTAATGATATTTCTCAGGAGTCCTTAAGACGAACAGAAATTTAGTTTGCCTTTATAACTTATCTACAGATCCAAGGCACTTAAATTTAATCATTTGGATGGCTCTCCTGAGGACCTGTGGAACTATACCTTGAACTGATGTGATTGAAATCCTTCCTAGGGGAAAACAGAGTTGTCTCTAGACTGACTTATGACTTCGAAAATAACTTTGAAGAAAAAAAAACTGGAGTACATGACACACTCACTCCAAACAAATTTTTGGATGAGATAGCACGTAATGCTAGTATTTGTTGTATATAGAGTCTAATTTCAAGCAGTAATTTTTCCAGGTGAACTATCACAGACAGTCACTAGTAGCTGAAGTAAACACCTCCAGATAATATCGAGCAGTAGTCTGTGAAAGAATAAGGTAGTTTTCCATTTCCATTTTCTTCTTGTTTGTTTATTGCTCTGGTGTCCTATCAACCTTAGTATATAAATACAATCCACACATTTTAAATCTTAACACTCAATTTTCTTACTCTGACAACAGATCCATAGTGGTTAACAATAAATAACCTGATGTTATTGCCCCAAATCAATGGTGAATGATACAAAAATGATTGATCTTAATTACTGCCTATATGTATATACTATTATATGCTTATTTGCACTTACAATGGACAAATAGATGCTTGCAATTACAATGTGATGCCCAGTTGTTTTTCTTGAAGTTTACTTAGAACCCCAGGAGGTTATGCTCACTTTTCCCTATTATCCATAACCGAAAGCAAGTTAATAGAGGCTGCTTTCCTGCTGTTTATGTTGTCAAATAAACATAAATTTTGATAAAGAAGATTGGAAGGGATGGACAAAAATATAAGGATTAAATCTTGTTTCCTTCTTAGTCTCCTCTTTGAGACATCAATGAAAAGTGTCATTAGGGTGCGAGATAACATAAGTGATAGTTTATATATTATGGTTAGCCAGAATATGATTGATTTGCTTTGCTCATAACTTCCTGTGTTGTCAATCTATTATGGATTGGCAAACAAACTATGCTTTAAATATAATGGTCTAGTGAAAAGTGGGAACTCAGTCAAAATACAAACACAGAGAACACAAAGGTCCCTGTTCTTCCAACCCAATTCAGAATATTGATCCATTTAGCTTAGAATGGTCTATGCTGGCTGGCAGAAGCCATCTATTCAGATTCAACCAGACGTTTTTCCAAACTCTCTTTAAAATGAAGCAATTTTCCGATAGCAGTGCACCATTGGTAGACGGCAACACCAACCAAGGATTAGTAGTTAAAAGACTTCATCTCAAACAGATAATATACCGGTAAATGGATTCTCTCAAAATGATAACAACTTTCTCTTAATATGTGAACAACTACCATACAACCTTGTCTTAGAACTGGAGAATTGAAATGACAAATATGGAGCATCGTGGCAATATACTATTGAGATAATTTGGCTAGATATGAACCATCAGCCTGCCATTCATTTATCATCTTGCTCATTGTTCCTTGATTTTATAACTAAAATCATTTCAGCTGTCCATGTTCAACTCAATTTAAAAGTAATGGAAGCAGCTGGTGATAGGTCAAACTGACTTGTGTGTTGTTTACAGGTTTGTTTCAGTGTATGGTTTTATTACTTTATGAGTGTAATCCATCTAGAATCATGAGGGGGTGGCAAACAAATGGCTGCATCAATAAATAATTGCAAAAAGGAATACCCCATTTTATCTTTTTGGAAGTCAGCTCTGATAGCCTCCCCCCTGCTTTTACTTCCAAGTTGGTTAATCCCATTCTGACAAATGAATTGCTGGAAATAAAGGTTACTGGAAAAAATCCCTTATATAATTCAGTTCCTTGCCAAAACAGATGGATGATAAATTTGAAAGAAAAGCAACTTCTCTTGTGCTTAAGATACATATTTTTAATTTTGTGGTATTTTTTAAAAATAATAAAGACAAGAATCAAGAAAGAATCTAGATGATTCCTCTGTTGTTCTTCTGTCTTGTGCTGTTTTTGTCTGTTTTTCCCCCAGTCTTCGTTTTTAAATGTTTTAACAATTGTAAGCCATGAGAAGTTACTGGGTGTTGAGTGGTGTATAAATTTAATGAATTATTATTAACACATTGCAAGGATTGGGATAGCAATGGAATTCCAATGTAGTCCCAATAATAGATTAATTATTATTACTAAGGATTAAATGAAAATGGTGGCGATGCAGGTTCTTCTCACAGGCAATCTAAGGTATTTTCAAATTTTGGTCTCAATACTACTGTTATATTTAATACTGTACCACAATGAATCGTATCAGCTGAACTTCATTTTTTATTTTATTTATTTATTTACTTGATTTATATCCTATCGTTCTTTCCACAGGGATATGTAAATCAAAGTAATTATTCTAGACCAGTTAACCTTTTTTTAAAAAAATATAGTCATGAACATACATCTTGGCTTCTAGGCCAACAATAATAGCAATTTGGAGTTTTGTAACATTCCACAGACCACCTATAAAAAGTCATTTTTCCCCAATTATTATTTCCACATCTGCAGTGACATTTATGATAGAATGATTGATGTTGGGCCCAGTTATAACAAAACGTTTATTCTCTTCACTGATTTAATCCAATTCTTTGTCAGACCAGATGGGGTCAGTGGGGCAAAATGGAAGAAAACCTCTGTATGATTGATCTCTCCCCTCTTCCGTTAGGCAATCAAAAGCACTTCAATAATTTTTTTAAGGGCTTTTTATCCTACTGGATAGAGATGAATCTACCAGAGCACAGTGCCAGCCTGAGAAAATCTAGAGAACCTATAATATACTATTAGCTAAATAGTCAAATAGTCAAATCACAATAAGCTCACAATGAGCTAAGCCAGAATCAAATCAATCAACAATTAGGGTTTATAAGATTCATGGCTTAGCATGATGTGAGAATGCAGCCAGTTAAAAAATGCAGCACAGTAAAATGTATTAATTTGGATTTCTTTCTTGTTCATTTTCTCAAGTGCATTTGGTAATTAGAGCATGATGACAGGCTTAATGTGGGGCTCTCCCAAGTTAAATTTTGCTTTTCATTTAATTTGAAATTCAGTACCTGTGTTTCCTTCTAAGAAAGGCTATGGCATACCACTTCTATATCTTAGACAAGAAAATGTACAGACATATCCATTACGTGTCTAAGTCAATCAGAAGAGGACTTTATCTTTTTCCTGTATGTCCCCATTTTCTACTTCTAAAAAAGTTCTGGATTTTAGGTGAGGAAGTGCATGGTATTATGCCCCCAAAATACTTATACAAGTGTCACAAACTTGTGTGGCTAGCTGGACAATTGAACAAAGGCATTATAAAGTGTAATAGCTACTTCTACCCTTAGACTGACAGTCAAACAATATGATCAATACTATGCAAATCTCTGTAATGATCTAGTTGTAATCCTTCAAAATTGCAGTGGATCCAAATTCCCCAATGCACACCAGAGGGAATAAATGGCATGATAACAATTTTTCACTGTGTACCACAGCTAATACTTTTGTTTTTGATGAATATTCTAGTTTATAAATGGACTCATTTCCTAACATCATGTTTTTTTTTGTGTGTGTGGGGGGAATAAACTACTCAAAGATTTCTAAACAAAACCAACATTTCCATGAACATTTTATAAAAAAGCATTGAAATCCTGTGGTGCCATCAAAACAATGATTGTTTGGAGGTGAATTAGTTAACATTTGGCTTGCAGGAAACTCCTGCTTTGCCTGTTGGAAGATATTCAAATAAGGAAGCTGCTTGCTGCCACACCTACCTCGCAAGAGAGCAGTCAGTCCTTTGACCTGTGATGAGAAAAATGAAAACAAATTATGTTTTTAAACAGGAAAAAATATGAAGAAGGCATGTGAAAAAATGTGAAAGGGAACTGGAATAAACTATTATGGGAGGGAGGGAAGAAGGCTCAGTGGCTGATTCCCCTCCAGAACAATCATTTTGATCAAGATGATCAGCAGCAAATTAGGAAATATGGAAGTGCTCCGAACTTGCTCTACCAGTTTTAGTGGAGATGTGATAGAGTAAATAGGACAAATTACTACATATAAATAGGCAGCAAACCTCACACTCACTTACTTTGATGTTACCTAGCTGAATATTGAAAGGCAAGCAAACAACCAAACTCAGAGAATACCAAAATCTCAATAGTTCAACCCCGAGCTACAAATATTCTCTCCTACTAGATCAGGAAAGGCACAAAACAGTTTTTAGCTGCCTGAGGACTTACCTTGCTCTTTAGACACTGACTTGCTATAGCTGCTAGAATGGTTGAAGTGTAATAAAAAGGCATGGCAGGAAGCATGGCATTTCTTTCTCTATCTAAGCAAGAGATTACTATTTTTCAGAAATTGCTCAGAAAATGTACACAACATTTTCAGATTTATTAGCGTGGAATGTTTTGTCCAATCTGGTCATGCTGGCTGTGGATTAACTGATCTTTCATGCCATACCTCTGGAGAGCTGCTGGTTGCTCTACAAGTTACAATGCACTAGCACACTATCTAGTTCAGAAGCCCATGGTTTTATTATTTCCTTTTTATTATTTTTTAAAAATCCACAAGTATTTCAAATGAGGAAAAAGACACCAAACAGCAATGCCTGGGGGCATTATGGGCAATATTTAAAAGGAGCTCAATTTACAGTAACAGAGAAGACACACATTATCGGACATATAACAAAACTAAGATAGCTTTCTCTATTGGAATGGTATTGATTTATATCAGCAACAGTTTTTTCCCCAAGATCAGAAATGAAATGAATCAAATATTGTTAATTATTAACCATGGGCAATAAATAACACATTTTAAACAATCACTTTCCCACTCACAGCAAAAAAATCTCAATTATTCAAAACAGTTCATATTTTATAATAACATTATACTAAACCAGAGTTTCTTACCATCTGCCCAATTTTCATTACAGAATATTAACATGTATACAGCTACATGGCTTTAACAACATCAAAAGGCTTTAGTATTAAATTAACATATACAGGTAAAAGATAGGAAATAATTATTCTGTACCAAAAGACCTGCTACTGGTAGTATTTTCTATTAATGGAATCTGCCATGTCCAGAGTAAAATCATTTACAAGTCGGAAATAGAATGGGACAGAGAAAACAAATCAATACTGTTTCCCCACAAAACTAGATAACCAGTTGAATTGTGCATTCTGCCAAGCAATCTCTAACAAAGAAACAATTCCAAAGACTTCAAGCATGCAGTTTTTGGTCCAACAACATTTATCGATAGTGGTTAAGATTAACATCTAAACCCATTTCAATTTATAGCATTTTGCTTTGGATTAGAAAGCAATGTATTCTTCTAACATTCTTGCTCAGCCAGATAACTGCATTTATCTCTTTTTAAATAGCTTAGATTTGGGACTGGGATCTTTGTGAGCAATGTGAATTTCACAAAAGCATCACTAACTACCAGAAAAAAGAGGTTTTCTGATTTTATGAAATCAGGCAAAAAATACCTTAAGTGTTTCTGATGCTCCCCCAGCAGGGAGTCAGTTAAAGGAGCAAGTAGGTTAAGAGAAGCGTATGCTGGAATGCAGAAATCAGCAATAACTCAAGAATGTGGTTTGTCATAGGATCAGCTTGAGTATTGTATGATGATACTCAAAGGGAGGGAAAATGCTCAAAGGAAATAACCTTTCTGACTTGTTTTACTTTACATGATAGCTGAATAATTTCTTTAACTGAAAAATCTTTAAAAAAAATTATGCATACTGCTTTGTTTGACTTCCAGTGGGATGAAAAATAACAATTTTGGCTATGTTTTTGATTTAAAATAACAAATAATTCGATCCACATTCATTTGTATATTCTGGCCAGAGCATTTTCCAAGTCATTTGCATTACTTCTTTTAGACTTCTTCACAGTATGAAGAAATAAAAATGTCAAGTCTCTATAATAATTCCCCAAATATAAAATATATACTCAAAGCTACCTGTTCTTGGCCAGAGGAACCCAGCCATATGGTTCAGGATAAGATTTTATAAGAATCAAAGAAAGTTCTGTCAAATATTGGTTCATTGCATATTGCAGTTTAGAAAAAATTCTGTGGTTTACATTCTCTCTCCAAAGACTTCAATCCTGTAGGTGCAACACAGATCAATATGAAGAGCTACTTTATTGTCTGGAGTTGATTCTTGCAGTTAAATTAAAAGTGAAAGCTATTCTGCTAACTTATTTAGATTACCTGTCCTTGCTCTTCCCAGATTCTGGAATGGGTTTTTCATGAGTGTTCATATCCATCATTTCTGATGACATCTTTGATTTGGTCACTGGCACCAGACAATTAATTCCAGCAATAACCACTGGCAATCCATTCATTTTATTAAAGTGCCAACAGGCTATATGCATGCCAGAGTGCATTTTAATTCTACTTGAAAACACCCAGTTTTCCTGTGTGACTAAAAAATCCATACAGACATGGGAAGCAACCTAGTTCAACAATAAAAGTGCTTCCCTAATGATAGAATATTTGCAGACCATGAGAAAAAAAATGATTAATTGCAAAAATTAACCTAATTTGATTCTGTAGATATGCTGAAATGGGAGGGGAGTGGAGAGAAAATGGTTTCACTTAAACAAATAGATGTTGCACATTATCGGCTCATTAAGCACTTCCCTTTTGCCATTACTTAAGCAGCACTGCAGGGATGGAATAATAAATCCATAAAACATGACTTTGTCCACTTAGCATTGATAATCCAAGATTGTTATGCTCAGTCAGCTGCCTAATTTAGTAATTACAAAGGCTGGGCTGATATAGTGACAAGCAATTCTCATGCTTACTTTCTCCCAGAGTCTTCTGGAGGAGGTCATGCTTGGCCTGGAGCTTGGTGATGAGATTTCTCCCTTCCAGATATTCCTTCAATTTCTAAAAGAAGAAAGAAAGAAAAATATATTTGAAGAATTAAAATATATTTCTCAAATATCTGAGAGTAATAAACCAAGGAATCAGAGAGACTCAAAAAGTCAACATTCTGCCATGTTGCATTTGAACACTATTTTGTGAGAACGAATTTGGAACAAATCAACCACTGGGTTTGCTGTTTAATAACTAAAACCAATATAATTAAATGCTTTCAATCAGAGATCCCTTAATGGCACAGTAGTATAAGCAAACCTTCATGGATCAGATTAGAGATGGCAGTGTTGCTTCATATAAGAACCAATCAACACTAATAACCTTAATTTCTTTGCTTCATTGAACGATTTCATATTCTACTCTATGGCTTTTAAAATAGGATTAACAATATATTCAGACTAAGAATGGTAAAGTGTACATGTGTAACCCCATTAATAATGACACAAAAATATTTGTATGCTGACTGAATTTCTTTTTTTAAAAAAGAGCTCCATGTAATCCAAATAAAACATACAATGCTTTAAAAGAAACTACATATAATCCCTGGAATATTTGAGGTTAAAAGCCCTCTCAGATCATTGAACATTCATCTAGTCATTCAATTAGGACTCAATTGTTTCTGGAGGAACATAAACTGTAGTTGCTATTCAATAATTAAAGATATGTTGCCCATAAATATGAGGTTGCCCCAAAGGGGCAGAGCTTCCAGTGTGACATTGCAACATTACTTTTGTCATTTGGTGAAAGTAGTGAATTCCTGTGGATGCCCTCTCTTTGCATTTTGTGTAATTTGTGTGATGATATTATTAACAAGTAACATAAATGGACACAAGTGATTTTATTTACTTATTATATTTGTACACTGCCAAAACGTGCTGTTCAAACAGATACAACAATAAAAACATAAAAGAACAAATTACAAGAAAAGAGAAACCAATTATGAATATAATAATAACCTCAGTCACCATTACTTCGACAGTTAATGAAATAGTTAATATGTAAAATATATTCATTTTAACAATTTATTGAAGGATGTTGGCTATACAGGGAGAGGCAGTTCCAGAAACTGAGGTCCATCACAGAGAAATGTTGCCTACAGTTTCCATCAATCTCACCTCTGATGCATATGGGATACTCAGCACCACAGCTAGGGCAGTTATATTTGGCAGGTGTGTATATGTAAAGAAGGTCTTTAAGATATGTAGGGCTTTAAAAACTAAAGCCAATACTTGAAATTATAAATATTGCTATAATTCAGTAAACTACAAAATGAGTGTGAACATAAAGTTGTATGCATACATTAATACCACGTCAGAATTGGTAAAGCACTGAATATTTGGATATCCTCCAACTTTTGGGATAGGAGGTTAGCTTTTTGAGAGGTTTTTCTCTCTTTTTTTTTAAATATAAATCTTTATTTACATTTTGTGTTAAAAACACACCATACACCAACAAAGACAAAAAAAACATTTACAATAAACAAAAAACGAAATCAAAAAATTGAAAACCATTTCAAAAATTTCACATTATATCTACTTCTAAACTAACAATTATATTCCACTCATTAAGTCTCTTATAACCATCCAACTCCAAAGCTTATTCATTATCAAAGACTATATCACTTCATTTTTGACCAACCTCCAAGCCACCCTCATTTCTTTAATCTTTTATCCATCCAAATATACCATTTATTCCATGATAGAAATGCTGGTGTCTCTTCTTTACCCTTCAACTTCTTGGTCAATGTGTCTGCTTCTACACAATCAAGTATTCTCCTAATTATAACTTCATCCGGCGGGTTATGATTTGCCTTCCAAAATTGAGCATACCCCATCCTTGCCGCCGTTAAGATATGTAAAACCAAATACCATATATCCTTCTTAGTATTTCCAGGCCTGGAGCCAAGCAGATACGTCTCTGGTTTAAGATCAACTAAACACCCTGTGATTTTCTCTATCCATTTTTGGATCCTTATCCAATATCTAACCACTTCCGGACATGTCCACCATAACTGATAGTATGTGCCAATCCCTTTACCACACTTCCAACAATCGGCCGACAATCCGGGGAACATTTTGGAAAGTCTGGCCGGAGGGAGATGCCATCTATAAAGCATTTTGTATATGTTCTCCTTATATGACGTGGAAACCACCAGCCTCATATTAGTCCACCAAATCTCTTCCCATTTCTCAAGTGGAAATGCATAACCAAAATTCTTCCCCCAGGCAATCATCGCATCTTTTACCACCTCCTCCCCTACCACCCTAGTTAGCAGCAGTTTATAGCACTTAGATATCATCCCTTTCTCCGGACCCAGCAGAATCTTATCTAATTCCTGCAGATTCAGATAAATACCCCTTCCTTCCTTATCTTTCTTATACCTTGACTGGATCTGCAGGTAGGCCCACCACTCCAGTTGAAACCCTTGCTGAGCCAGATCTTGTCGTGTTTTGAGTTCTCCCCCGCTATCTAAAAGTTCTTTGTAAGTTGGTCTTCTTCCCTTCTTGAGTAGGGTCGGATGGGTCAAGGCTTCCAAGGTTGATAACCAACACGGAATTTGTGCATAGTACTTAGCCCTTATCCCAATTCCGAATCAGTATATCCCTTATGTAGTGGCGAGTAAACTGTTTGCTTGGAGGAGTACCTTCCCGCCAAAGAGCTGCATGCCATCCCTGCAGAAAATCAAATCCTTCCAGACTCAACAATCGATTATTCCTTAAACTTATCCATTCCTTGCCCCAAACTAAGAGGGCAGCCTGATAGTAAAGTTCACAGTTCGGTAGGCCAAGGCCCCCTCTTTCCTTAATTTCTTGCATCATTTTTTCCCCAATCCTGGGCCGTTTCCCTTGCCATACGAATCTAGAAACTACCCCCTCTAACTCTTTTAAAAATTTCAGCGAAAGTTTAACTGGTGCTGTCTGGAAAAGAAAATTCCATTTCGGCAAAACATAAGATTTCACCGTGGCTACCCTTCCTATTAATGACAACTGTATCCTACCCCATTTCCCCAGGTCCATTTTTGTTTGTATCAGTAATTTAGAATAATTATCCTCCCTAATACTTGAACATTTTCCCATCAACCAAATTCCTAAAAATTTCACCTTCTTCACAATTTTAAACCCTGTAATGTCTAACGTCTGTTTACTTCTATTCAAAAGATTTTTCATTAATATATTTGTCATATCTTTATTTACTTGTAGACCGGCCACATTTCCAAATTCCTCAATCCTTTTTAGTAATTTCGTGCTGGATTCCAGAGGGTTTTCCAAAACGAAGACCATATCATCTGCAAACGCCTGCAATTTATAAATTTGGTCTCTTATCTGAAGCCCAGTAATCTCCTCATCTTTCCTTATTATTCTCAATAGGGGTTGTAAGGTTAGGATAAATAAAAGTGGGGAGAGTGGACAACCCTGCCTAGTGCCCTTACAGATATCAAATTTGTCAGTTAAATTCCCATTTATCAACAGTCTCGCTTCCTGCTTAGTATAGATTGCTTTAATCATATTACGGAATTTAGCCCCAAACTCCATATGTTCCAACTGACACATTAGGAAATCCCAATTAACCTATCAAATGCTTTTAGAGCATCGATAAATATTAAAGCTAATTGTTTATCTGGTCGGCTTTCATAATACTCCAGAACATTTAATATAATTCTGAGATTATCTTTTATTTGTCTAGTGGGAAGGAACCCATTCTGGTCTGTATGTATGAATTGGTTTAAGTAAATTTTTAATCTATCCGCAGTTATTGTCGCAAATATTTTATAATCTGAATTAAGAAGGGATATTGGCCTATAATTTTTAATATGCTTCGAAGGGAAGTCATCCTTAGGAATCAAACTAATATTTGCCTCCAACCAAGTTTGCGGGACTATAGCCTCATCCAAAATTTCATTAAATAGATCTTTCATATGTTTTCCCAATGCTTCCACTAATACCTTATACAATTCTGCAGGAATTCCGTCAGTGCCTGGGTTTTTTTGACATTTCTGTTGTCTGACCACTTTTTCAATTTCTGCTATTGTTATCTCCTGATCTAAAGCCTCTTTCTCATTAGGAAATAACTTAGGAAGGTCTGACTCCGTCAGGTATTGTTTAATCCTCTCCTCAGGAACCTTTTTTTCCTGACATAATTCTGCAAAAAACTCAATCGCTATCTTTTCTATCCCTTCTTTATCCCCTATCAGTGTCCCCCTCTTATCCTCTAACTGCTCAATTCTTCTACTTTCCTTCTCTTTCCTTATTCTATAGCTAAGCCATCTCCCTGGCTTATTGGCATATTCAAAATAGTTCTGCCTCGCCACCCTAATTTGACGTGCTATTTTCTCTTGGTCCACAAGGTTGAGTTTATGCCTCCAAAAATCCACCTGCTCCTTCCCATACACTTTCTGTGGGTTTACCTGGAGAGCCTTCTCTGCGTTAGTAAGTTGCTCAGCAATTTCCCCCCTACTTTCCTCCTCCTTCCTATGTTTAACTGCCATCTGTTTTATTTAGCCGTATCCCAAACTATTTTTTTTTAAGCTGGAGTCCGAGATGGCGCTGCCTTGGGAGAAGAGGCAATAGACGGACGAGCCTCTTGTTGTTTTTCAGGCCTCCTGCGGCGATATTCTGCCATTTCCAGCCCTGGAGAGGCTGGGAGAAGCTGAGGGGGCATCTTTGGAGGCGAGGTGTGATGCAATCACTTCGCTGGAAAAAGGAAAGCACCCCCGAGGATCCGGAGGCTTGAAAGAGGGCCACGGTTTGGCAGCCCAGAAGCCAATGACTCGGCAGTTTGAGAAGAAGCAGGGAAGCGAGAAAGAGTGGAAGAGAATTTAAAGACTTTCTGAGCGAGCGCGCCAGTGGGGTGCTAAGCAGATGTGAAAGGAGCGGCAGCCAGTTATCGGGGGTGGTTTTGGCAACAAATATTTTTCTTTCTTTCTTTTCTTTTCTTTTTTCTTTTTTGTTACCCCTTTTGTCTTTTGCTGCCGTGAATGCTGATTAGAGGCTTAAATGGACTTGTCTACAAATATGACATGATTGGTGGAAGCTTTCTCTCAATTTCAAAAGAACATAAAAGCTTTATTCAAGTACACTTTTCTTGAAAAGCGCTCAGCGGAAACTCCTTAATCTTCTTAACTGACACAGAGCTCATTAAATATCAGAGGTGTCTAAGTATCTATACTATTGACATTTTGATGTGTGTATTCCTTATTCAGTATTAATTTAAATGTTTTATATTTCAGTGAACTGATTAATTACAGAATTACAGGTGATGGCTTTTCAGTGCAAATCAGAGCAATTAGGTTTTTAAAGGGCAGTAGGAACACATTTTGAATGGAAAAAAAACACACCAAAATTTCTATATTGTGTAATGCAAAATTAAATAACTCTCAAGATAAGGATAAATGAACACTAAAGCTATCTGTACTTCCCTGAGAGATTCAGGAAACAGTATGCCAAAGCAGTGATTGGAGCACCTTTCAGCACTGATATGTTCACAGTTCAGTGGCTTACTCCCTGCTGTCAGTCAAGACTCCCTTAAAATAAATAACCACCTGATAATAAGGCAGGACAATTGCTTGCCTGGAGCCAATTTAAATTGAAAGTGATATTCTGAACCCTAAACTATTAGGTCACCTTATGAAGATATTTTTAAAAGTCCACAATGGACTCCTATTATTCCAAGCACTTTGCTTTCAAATAATGCATAACCTGATGCTGGTTTATAAGTAAATGTGGCCTGAGAAAAAATAAATCATACTTTGCCCCATTTTGGGACAGCAACAAATTAAGATTCAAACCTAACTAGAAAGATAGTGTTTTCTCATTCTTTCATCACCCACAAAGGAAAACCTTTATCTATTGCTGATTTCCAATCTAAGATGTTACGATCAAATAATAAGAATAAGAACAACAACAACAATAATAAGTTGGAGGGGACCTTGGAGGTCATATAGTCCAACCACCTGCTCAGGCAGGAAACCCTATACCATTTCAGACAAATGGCTGTCTAGTCTCTTCTTAAAAACTTCCAGTGTTGGAGCATTCACAGCTTCTGGAGGCACTGATAATAATCCACTGATTAATTGTTCTAACTGTCAGAAAATTTCTCCTTAATTCTAGGTTGCTTGTCTCTTTGATTAGTTTCCATCCGTTGCTTCTTGTCCTGCCTTCAGGTGCTTAAGAGAATAGCTTGACTCCCTCTTCTTTGGGGCAGCCGCTGAGATATTGGAACACTGCTATTATGTCACCACTCGTCCTTCTCTTCATTAGACTAGACCACAGGTCGGCAACCTGCGGCTCCGGAGCCGCATGCGGCTCTTTGAGCCGTCTCTTGCGGCTCCCAGCCGCCCGGTGCGCGCGCACCTCTTCCAACGGGCAGTGGTGCGCGCGCACCTCTCCAAATGGAGAGTGGCACCGCCCGTTTGGAGAGGTGCACGCGCACCTCCCCGAATGGGCGGAGGTGCGCGCGCACCTCCCCAAACCTTTGGAGAGGTGCGCGCGTACCTCCGCGCGAATGGGCAGCGGTGCCGCTCTTTGAGGAAGCTGCCGCGGCCCGTCTGTGAAGCTGCCGAAAGCGGCAGCTTAGCAGACGGGCCGCGGCAGCTTCCGCAAAGAGCGGCGCCCCTGCCCATTCCGAGAGGTGCGCGCGCACCTCTCCGAACGACCGGAGGTGCGCGCGCACCTCCCCAAACCTTTGGGGAGGTGCGCGCGTACCTCCGCGCGAACGGGCAGCGGTGCCGCTCTTTCAGGAAGCTGCCGCTTTCGTAAACTGCCGTAAACTGAGCGCCCACGCAGCCTTCTCCCCTGAGGTGCGCAAATGGCGGCCGAGGCGCTCCGACGGGCCGGCGAGCGAGCGAGCGAGCGGGCGGCCTTGGGTCTCCGCCCCACTCCGGGGCTCACCTTCACGCGGCTCACGCTGGCCTCGAGCCGCAGCTGTTGCACCACTTTCTTCATAGCGGCTACGTTGGAGGCGCCGGACATGGCCCCCTCCCTCCCTCCCTCCCTCACGCCACTTCACTCCGAGCGACGCCGAACCCGTAAAAACGCCGCCGCTGGCAACGGGGTGGGGCGGGGGAGGTTGTGTTTTTTTTTTTTTTTTTGCTTCTCGGAACTTTCGGACAAGTTTCCGGCGCTTGGAAAACTCCCCCGCCTATAGACTCTCGAGACGGGCGGGAGTTGGGAGTGGTGGTGGGGGGGGGGGAGGGGGGAGGAAAGACTCGTGCGCAGCAGCGCGCGCTGGCGGGCTCCCTGCGCAAACTCGGCCGGGCGCTTCCCCCCCCGAAGCGGAAGTCAAAGTTGCCCGTTGGAAATTAAGTTTGAGAAGCTGAGCGGGCGGGGCTTCCCATCCCGTCTCGAGCGGCAGGAGAGGAGAGGAGGCCGGCGGGGGGTGGGGGGAGGGGCAGCCGCGCAACGAACTTTCCTCAGTTTCCTCGCTAAAGTCCCTTGGGGCGTCGGCCGCGTGTCGTCGGTCGGGAAGGCAGGCTTTGTACTGCTGCAACAGTTGGGGGACGTAACTGCTGGGAAAACAACAACGACAACTCCACGCTTTCGGCAGCTTCCTGAAAGAGCGGCACCGCTGCCCATTCGCGCGGAGGTACGCGCGCACCTCCGGTCGTTCGGAGAGGTGCGCGCGCACCTCTCGGAATGGGCAGGGGCGCCGCTCTTTGCAGACGGGCCGTCGCCATCGGGCAACCGGGAACCGGTTCCATCTCATTTTTAAAAAAATGGCAGCCGCGTGCGTCCGCGCATGCGCAAAAAACCTTTTTGCGCATGCGCGTGCATGGACACATGCACGCGGCTCCCTCTTTTTTTAATTTGTGATGGAACCGGTTCCCAGTGGCTCTTTTTCTTTTTTAGGTTGCCGACCCCTGGACTAGACCACAGGTCTGCAACCCGCGGCTCCGGAGCCGCATGCGGCTCTTCAGCCATCTCCTGCGGCTCCTAGTCCTCTGCCATGTGCAGTCCAAAAAAAAAAAAAAAGTGGGACTAAAAAATTTCAACCAATCAATTCAAATATGCAGGGTAGGTGCATATCTCGCCTTGGCTCCATTCTTCAGTCAAACCCTGTTCTGCGCATGTACACGCATGTGCACACATTTTTTGCGGCTCCCAGTTTTTCCTTTTGTGAGGGAACCAGTTCCGAGTGGCTCTTTCACTGTTTCAGGTTGCTGACCCCTGGACTAGACATACCCAATTCCAACAACCGTTCCTTATATGTTTTAGCTTCCAGTCCCCTGATCATCTTTGTTGCTCTTCTCTGTACTCTTTCTAGAGTCTCAACATCTTTTTTACATCATGGTGACCAAATCTGATTGCAGCCACTGTCATTCAGAAACCAATACTTCTGTCCCTTTAAAATGTGATTGATCAATGTTTTACAATGAAAAGGTCTATTATATTCACTTTGAAGGACAGGACAAGACAAGCAGTTGAAGCTGGTCAGCAGGAATTTTTGATTCTATAGCCAAAGACAGACATTTTATAAACAAGGGACAAAAAGCAGAAACAAGGCTTGGAAATGAGTAACCAAATGGTTGTTGATTCAAAAAGGAAGATTGGCAAGATTCACACCTTAGGACTTGCAATATATAAAGGGTTGTAATGGAAAGTGAGAATGACTTTGGAAGATGGGGGGGGAGAAGTGGTAGAGATGGTGCCTAGGGAACAATCAGATAAAAGGGGGAGGAGCCTACTACTAGGTAATGTGCAGAGAAAGAAATTTAGATTCACTCAAATTATTCAGGCAATAAAAAAAGATGACGGGAGAGTTATCTTTTCAGACTTGCAAGATTACCTGTTACTGTAGTCTTACAATAAAGGAGACTTCACTTGTCTTTTTTTTCTTGTTTGGTCTATCTGGGAGGTTGACAAGGGCAAAATTCCTGGGTCTGGTTAGACAGCAAATTACCTGAATATATGGCTTCCTAATTCTCTGCAATAAATCTACTTACCTAACATTTTAAGTCTGCTTTCTAATGTGGAGCAGGGAGGGAGCGTAACTGCCATTCCTGCTATGAAGCCTTGCAGTATGTTTTGCCTCTCTGGCCCCTGACTAGAGAAGGACAGCCTGACTTCACCCCAGAGATTAAAAAACCCACAGACTATGATTTAGATCACCAGTGGCCTTATTCCAGTATGAGAATGAAGTTGCAATGCAAATGGACCAATTAATCCAGACAATGAAACAAGAGGCAGAACTTGCCACTCGTATTACCTCAAGGCCTTCAGTTTCTGCTTTCGAAACCCTCCAATGCCTTCCCTTCCTGACTAGCATAATAGAAATGTACACAAATTTATTAACTTCCTCACTCATTGTGACTTATATGTATCTCTCTAAGACTTGAGGATTTTCTAACCAATTGCCCTCGTATAGGATTTAAAATCAATCTGATGGACCAAAAAAAGCTGCAGAATGAAGAGTTTGCTTTCTGAGATAGAATGCCCTGGATTTGGACAACAATTTCATGACACTCTTTAGGACTAACATTTGGCAATTCTATTAAACAGATGACTACCAACTGTGAAATGTGCTGCCTACAACACAATAGATATTCTCAGTGTGGCAATACCTTACAGACTTTGGCTGCATTAATATACAATCTGTTTGAGATTGATGGAAGACTTGTATAGGAGGGAGAGGAAGACTCCACTAATTTCTTTCTTTCTTATCTTCCTCCCTTCCACCCTGACTTCAGAATCTGCAGAAGCAGTTTAGCAAAGCTGTATTTTCCGCCATGAAAACCTGTACCAATACCTGAGCTCTCATCTGCTAAATATCATAGTTGTGAAGGAAGGGGATACTTTGTTAAGCAGGTGCCCAGATTGCTCCAAATATAAATTTAATCAAATCAAATCAAATCTAAAAGCCTAGCCTGGTCTTTGCCTTCAGTAGAGGACTCTGTGAAAGTTGCCAGGAATGATTACAGGAATGATTAAGTGACTGAATCCTGTAATGCTACTGACCTAGAAGGGCTCAGAAATAAAACTGCATGTCCTAATAGCAGTGCCAGTCTGGTGCCACTGGCAACTTTCAGAGTTCTCTACTGAAGGCAAATATGCTCTTGATAGGCTTAATTAATTCCTGAAGCTCAGGCTTATGAACACTTATTTTATTTATTTATTTAATAATATTTATATACCGCCCTTCTCCCGAAGGACTCAGGGCGGTGAACAGGGCAAGAATAAAAATACAAATTACAAAAATTAAAAAAGGATTAAATATATGCCCACTAAAAACAGTAAATACAATATTAAAACCCCAATAAAACAACAATAAAAAGACCCCACCAATCCCCCATCAGGCCAGGCCGGCTTGTTCGAATAAGAATGTTTTTAGATCGCGACGAAAGGAGCGGAGATCGGGCGCCATCCGGAGCTCAACCAGTAACTGATTCCATAGCTCCGGGGCGCCCACAGAGAAGGATCTCCCCCTGGGGGCCACCAATCGACATTCTCTGATCGGTGGCACCCTGAGGAGGCCCTCTCTGTGGGAACGCACAGGGCGTAGGGAAGTTGATGCCGGCAGCAGGTGTTCCCTAAGGTACTCCGGACCCCTGCCATGTAGGGCCTTAAACACCATTACTAGTACCTTGAATCTCACCCGGAAGACAACTGGTAACCAATGCAGCTCACGGAGCAGAGGTGTAACATGGGAGTATCGGGAGACTCCCAACACAACTCTCGCGGCTGCATTCTGTACCAGTTGGAGCCTCCGGGTGGTCCTCAAGGGAAGCCCCATGTAGAGAGCGTTGATGAAACAAAGATGTCAGTTGATGAAACAATGAAAGGATGGACATAACACCTTTTAATCCTTCCTAACTGGATGGAGAAGGCATGTTTGGGTCCAAAGGAGGAGAAGATGGAGGGGGCAATATAAGGAGATTCCCATATCCCCCCACCACACACACACACACACAAAACCCACATTTTGTAAAGGACAAACATCAGAAATCTTCAAGCTGAGAAACAAGTAGCCAAATGGCCATTGCCTCAAAAAGATAGAAGAAAGAAAGACAGGATGTAAACCTTAAGACTAGCATATATACAGGGTGGGGTTCTTGGTTATTAATAGATGATTCTTATTTCTCTACAATGAATTAACTTTGTTGAGTTTGTTTGGGAATTGGGAATAGGAAGACCATCTAAGAGCTGTACCCTGTATGAAGCAAGACAATAAGGGACTGTAACACTGTCTCCCTGCTGCAGTATTACAGATAAAATTACATACGAACCTAAGCATTAAAATGCTGACACAGGAGACGCCAAAATTGAGAAATATGCCATTTATTCAAAATGCACCGGATGAAACATTAATCTCAATTGTTGGATGCCAATTTGGTATCAATTACATTTTATGTCTTCCTTATGCCGGTATATACAAGCAACATTTTGAAATATGTATTTTGAACTCCAAATGATAACAATGCTAATCCAGCTACAACCTGTTCAAAGTCAAGTGAAAGGAGTTTAAATTATAGTGCGGTTTATCTGCTAGCAAGTTCTCTGATTAAAAAAAAATGTGTTATCCTATACCATGGGAATCTTGCAGTGGTCTTCCTCTATAACTGCAGAGCTATGAATATCATCCTCCTACTTTGGTATTCACTTGTAGGAAGCAGCTGTCAGGAAGAATAAATAATAAGTTAATGTGTAAACCAGTGTAGGTCTTCCTGCTGGGCTTTTAAAACTAAATGGAAATACTACCTTATGTCCCATATTCCTCTCACTTTGGTTTACAAACATATATACATAAGATATATTTCTGGAATCAAGAAAGCCACTTCCTTTTTAAAATAAAGCAACATGAACACTAAAATAGATATTCTGCTTCAGCAGATATTCCCAGAATGCAATGGGAGAAGACTAGAGTATCACAAAGCTGCACTGTTGTCAGTGAGTAAACAAGGGAGAGATAATTGCATGCTGATAAAAAGCAGCACAGAACTGATTACAGTCATGGTTACAAATACCGGTACTTCCATAAATTTTGTGGCTCTCGTGAAGACTAACAAAATAAATTAAATTTGTTAATTAATGTATTAGTTATTTCACATTCTTTAAAATATTCCCCATTTATTTCATTTTATTTTCTTCATTATTCTGTAAGAACATTGAATAAAGGTTTGGTGCATACTTTTTGATTTTTTTTATTAAGGTTTATTATAGCATAAAATACAATGAAAATGCAGATTAAATAAAGGGACTATGCAGAATGAAGAATAAAGGACAGAAGGAAAAAGGGTAGACTTTTGACTTTCCAACATGACACCATACTAATACAATTATGACCTTATTTTTTACAGTACCTATAATTATTAAAAGCCAGTTCTATAAGTACACAATCATTAAATCTTCAAACTAAATTCTGAATTTCATTTTTTCTATTTCAAGCATAAAAACCAGAAGCAATATCCCAACAGAAACAAGATCAAATAATATCTCTATTTAAAACAGCTTATATCACCAAAAATCCATTTTTTCTCCCCCCCCCCTCTTGTCAGAAGTGATATATATTTCTATTTACACATTACTATTTCTAAGTTATCTTCATTTATATTAAGAAAAATCATTATATGCTTTCAAATTCTTTAACCGTAAAGGGAAAACTCTATTATATTCATTTTAAGACTCTAAACATTTCTTTAAAAGTTTCATCTTTATAATTTAAATCAATTAATACTAATGCATCTTTTAAAACTTTCTTTTAACACACATACTTTCAAATTCACTTTCAATAATATTTTGCAAACTGTAGGAATTACTCAAAATTATAAATGATATAAATAGTTGATAGATAAGAAAGAGAGAGGTGATATAGAAACAACTCACTTTATAAGCACAAAACAAAGCATTGGGCATATTACCTATGAAGAATCAGGACCACATGTTAAGTTCCAGTTTAACTGATTAATTGCTGATGCCTATACATAGAAATCTAATCAATTAATGGCGAGCACCAAATTGGCACTAGATAAGAGTTAACAGAATTCAAGAAGACTAGGATTGCTTGTAGTAATATAACGATTCCAGGGTGATTCCTCTTTTAACTCTTCCCCAGAGTCTGCCTCTCCTTCTCCTACAGGAACTTTCTTTTAATTTCATATGTCAAATAAATAGAAAACCCGTCCTAATTCCAATTAGTTTATTAAATTTAAGTAACACCCTCCATCTTGTCCTAATAAAATAAAATATTTTTCTTCTTTGGAAACCTATTAAATAAATACCAAGTTCTCTTTTTCTCAAGAGATCCTCCAATATGATTTTTTAAACCAATATGGATTTTTGGTGCCATCTTGAATAGCTACTATTAAAGTATAAAGAAAGAAATACTCTTCTTTGTCGCTTATACTTAAAAGCTGAGGTTGCTTACATTATTCAGTTTCAAAGACCTGCCTGGCCATTTCAAATTCATTTGTAAATATATATTTTATGCTACTTCAATTGGCAAGTTGCTTCTTCTGAACATTATAGAGTTCAGATGATTCAAATAGTTTTTAAAAGGTCTCTTAAAATTCAACAGCACTCATAACTGTAACTATCTCCCTCATAATCAATATTCAAAATATGATGCTGACTGCATGAGAAGATCTAAGTCACACATTGGAAAATATTGCTGCAGCTGCATGTTAAAACAGATCCCAATCTCATACATCTAGAAATAAACCCTGCCGGCTTCAAAAAGAAACCTAAGTCGCAAGTACATCTGTTTTGGATTATATCTTACATTTGGAATTCACAATATAGACTCATTACCAGAAACATTAATGCAAACCAAATTAAGAAGATATGTATTTCCAAGATGGCAGATGCTATACTTTGGTTTATTTATTAAACTTGCTTATAATGCCTCAATCTAATAATTGTCGGCAATATGCACAATACATTATCAAAAATAATATGATAACCATCTTAGCTGCCATACTCTGCACCAATCACAGCCCTCTTCAAAGGCATCCCCATATAGTTTGTTGCAAAGCGAACCTATCCAGAATGTCAACTGAAAACAATGTTTCAAGGGGTGAAGATATGAGGGCAATTCAGAAATAAAACTCTGTTTGGTTTTCAATGACAGACACTCGCAGATACAAACTTGTATTATACACATTAGAAAACTGAATAGCAGCTCCACAGTGAGGAATTTAGTCTGAGTTTTCTTTGTTCCCTGTGAACTCCTGACACCAACCAGTTCAAAACCTCACAGCATCTCCGGTCTGGCTGAGGGTTATGATATACAGCTAAGTATTATGAACATACTGATGATACTTTATCTGAAAACAACAGTGCTAGGCTGCCTTAACAGAGGGATACAATCAAGATCACATGAAGTATTAATACCACTTCACAATGTCTTGGTAAGGCCACACTTGGAATACTGCATCCAGTTTTGGTCACCACGATGTAAAAAAGATGTTGAGACTCTAGAAAGAGCACAGAGAAGAGCAACAAAGATGATTAGGGGACTGGAGGCTAAAACACATAAGGAACAGTTGATGGAACTGGCTATGTCTAGTTTAATGAAGAGAAGGACAAGGGGGGACATGATAGCAGTGTTCCAATATCTCAGGGGCTGCCACAAAGAAGAGGGAGTCAAGCTATTCTCCAAAACACCTGAAAGCAGGACAAGAAACAACAGGTGGAAACTAATCAAGGAGAGAAACAACCTAGAACTAAAGGGAAACTTTCTGACAGTTAGGAACGACCTGCCTCCAGAAGCTGTGAATGCTCCAACACTGAAAGTTTTTAAAAAGAGACTGGACAGCCATTTGTCTGAAATGATATAGGGTTTCCTGCCTGAGCAGGGGGTTGGACTAGATGACCTCCAAGGTCCTTTCCAACTTATCATCATCATCATCTTAGAGACTTAGTTTATATAGATATTAAATAACATCAGAAAGAGTACTGAGCCCTGTAGTATCCACAATGAAGTGTTTCCCTCATGACTACACACTGGAACTCGGATAAAAGTGGGCCCACGATAAAATTTGCCTCTAACCCCAGAAGCAGGAATCCAAAGTAGCATAGAAATATACATGTGTTGATATTTTACTGCCATTATGTAAGCTGAAACTCAAGCATGTATCAGTGCTTGGTTGTGTTTGTTTATAGTTGTGTTTGTTCATTGTATTTTATTTATTAATAAAAAATTATTAAATTTGTTTGCCACCTATTTCGCTACAATTTTACTTCATTTCTTGCATTTCCTTGGAGGACTAATGATCCAGTTGGTATTCTTGAGTAGAAAGTAGCCTGTGAGAAAAAGATCACTGGTTGCCTTCACAATCATTGGGCAATACCCAAAGTACCCTCTAGAAAACCTCAGGATCCATTAAGCTCTGGGGTGAATTATCCTAATAGGTCTATTGCCCCAAGGGGTCCTGTTTGCTCATATGATTCTGAGCTTCAGAGGATATTTTGGAATACTAAAAGCATTCTAAGCCCTCTAATTCTGTCAGATTCCCCAAAGCATAGAAAAATTGATAATGGGCCAGATCAACTAATCTGATGAGCTGACAGAACAGGCTTGTATAATGCAATATCTTTCTTGTTCAGACCTAACATAAAACCCACCTAGGAACATTGCAAACCTAGGTAGACTGCCTTTTACCTTGCTCACAAAAGTGTATCTTATTAAAATGCACAGTAATGTAATAGTTTATGTTCTTGTTTCCTTGCATTTATTTTCTCCCACCATTATTGCTCAGTCACAACTATTTTCAGGTTGCACAAATCATATGATACTTTTAACTAAAGCCTGAAATTCATATTAAGGGTACCTGTAAGCTGGAAGATCATATGGAAGTTTATTTATCCTGAATATATGAATATGACATGATTAATGGCATATGCATTTCCTAGAGGCAGAAGGTTAATGTCACTGCCATTGGTTGACAGCAAGAATGGTTAAACAATGTGAAGAAAAAAAGCACTGATAAAATTCATATTTATTTGAAAAGGATTGAGTTTTTTTCCTAAAAACAACAACATGGAAGCTCATTTAATAACCATTAACAATCAACTGCTTGTTAATTGAATCAATTCTTTTTTTTGCTTACATTCAGCTTCCATTCAAACCTTTTAATTTAATAAGGCTTTTGAAGCATTTTTATTTCTTATCTAAAAGAATGATATACTCTCCAATAAATCTATTACTAAACCAAATCCAGCATAAACCACTTTATCTGCTTAAGTAATTTGCAGAGTAGGCAGCACTTTTTAAAAGTCCCATGATCCCTATAGAGGAACATAGCAATTTAAAACATGCAGCCACAAAGCAATGAAGCAAAGCTTCTTTACATATGTGCCAATTCACATGGGGCCACATTCCACCAGTTGGCTGGGGGAAAATTAAGAAGGGAGATGAAGCAAGTCTAAACAATAGGCCACAGGCCACATCACAGAGGCAACAACTGAGGGAGTGTCACTTTCTGTCTTGCTGACTGGTTGAAATGTATACAAGAAATGAAACACATCAAGGATTAGAAGCTGTGTATCCGGAATGAATAAGCAGAATGACAAGATTGATACTGACAGTATTCTAATCACTCTCTGTTCTCAAATGAAGGTTTTTCTAATGTTACCTCCAGAGTTTCAACCCAACATCAGCTGCTGCTTAAAAGTTGGCTGTAAATTGATCAATTATTTCCAAGGATCCCTTCCTAGGGACAGAGCACGTCTGCCTCTCTCTAAATCTTGAGACATGAGCATTCTCAGGGATTTAGTTAATATTTGGCTGCCTCAATCCAAGTTGTCTTAGAAGATGGGCCCAGCACAGCCTCCCCTGCAGGTCCCGAGGTTTGTGCTTGTGGAACTCTACCCTTGTCTTTGAATGTAGACAATTCCAGTGGAATACGATAAATAGACTTACATTTTCTTTAGCAAACATCCAGTCTTTCAGAACTTTTAAGTACAGAATTAAGAAGAAACATTTCCATTATACTCAGCTGCATGTGCATTTTTTTTCTAGAGGTCTGCTGATGATTGCTTTCATTTGCTCTGTTGTACTATCTAAATTAGGCATGGCATTTTACCAGTTTTTAGTAAAGTTTTAAGAAAATATGTATCAAAATAATCTTTGAATATATTTTAAAATAATATTGATTTCAGCAAAATTGTAAAATTCAGTATTACCAGCTTTAGATTTTTTTTCCTCACCAGCCAAATTCATTTGACTGAACTTTGAATATATTCCAACTCTAAAATATTACTGTTTTAACACATGAAAGATGAAGAAAATTCAGGGCTCTTACTGTGAAGTAGAACTGTTCAGTCTCCTGTTGATTGGCCCGTCTCTTGGCAATGCTTGGCTTACTCATGAAGGTTTCAGAAACTGTGGATTTTACAGACTCCATAGAATTGCTATACTGAAAGCAATCGGATACATCAAAATCTTCAATAGTGACAATATCTTGAATAGTCTGTAGTGTGGCTTCCATTGTTTTTTTAACCTGGCATAGAAAATGAAGAAGGAAAAAAATATAAAAAGTGAGGCTGAAGCATAACTAATCATATATTAGATACTGTTTCAATACAAAGACCTTTTGTAGAGATGCTGAGAAAGAACAAATCTAATTATGTACCTTATATGCCATGAGAGGGATCACGTCCTATTTCTAGGACATGATTTCTAGATCTAGAGCAACTCCTTTTTAAGAGGGATTTCAATACATCATCTTTAGGGCAGGTGACATGTGCCTAACCCCAAAGAAGCATTGGCAATCTCCTGCTTCCAGTCACTTGCACCTCACTTTGCAGCCCACAGAAGACAAGAAGAGATTGAATTAAACAGGTTGTTTAATTGTTGGCTTAGTATTAATCTTGATATTAATGTCTGCTTATCTGGGTATTGATTGTGGGCAAGTAGATGTTCTGATCTTTCAGTTTTTTTATTTTCTCTTTTGAATGTATGTTGATGTTGCTTGTCTCTGTGTGCCTGTTGATGGCTGATTTGTCTGAGTGTATTTGGACTTAACTTGGTCTGGGATGTTCACAGTTTCACATCTGAAACTATGGCTGTGTCTATCCATCTGTTGTATAATTAAGGACTTTTCATGATGTCCTGTGACTGCTAATTGGTGTTGCTTGTTTTGAAAAAATAAGGTGGTATTAAAGCATTTTTTTATATGTGATTTAGCCAATTTAGCTGTTCTAGGTCCTGGGTGTCCAACCTTTTGGCTTGCAAGAGCTGAATTGATTGAAGAGGAAATTTCTTGGGTTGCATATAAAATATTTAATATACTTAATATATATAAATCACATAATATTATAATTTTGAGATCTTGTGGAACAGCATGATTAGCTATCCAGGGCCACATGTGGCCTGTTGGGTTGGACATACCTGTTTTAGATGTTTAGGTGGGCAAGGACCTCATAGCTAAACTACATCTACTCTAACTTCATATAGTCATCTCTAACACTGGAAGGTTGATAAGAGATCTTACCCTGCCCACCAAGGTGGGTGTTGGTCCACTGATATCCAACCAAGAATGGGTACTAAATTCATGCGGTCAGGCTTTAGGCTAAATGTCATGGAGAAACAGGAATATGGAGATATATCAACGAAAAGAGGGAAATTCTGATCAGAGGTGTGGAGTTTGGGTTCTTACCTCTTCATTTTCAATCTTCAGAGTGGATAGCCTAGACTGCAGCTGCTGACATCTTTGTACCAACTCACTCTGCACTGGTTGCTGGGCACAAAGCTGGAATACCTAGAAAAGAATAGGCTGTTTTTCAACTTTCCAGATACTTGCTTCTAGTTCTTCACTTTTGTTAAAACTCATAACCAGGTATGAGATATCTACACTGGGCCATAGAACAAAAGATTGCTAAACAAAACAGGAAACAAATTATTTTTAATTCAAATTCAATAAACAACAATTGCCTGGATGTTCACAACTAGTCATAAACCACAGTTTACCTTATACAACGGTTAGGCTCACACACTGGAATAAACCAAAAGGGCAGAGAATGGAGGGGAGTTAAGTGTGTGTAGAGAATCCCTTTCCTTACAGAGGAAAAGGGAGTCCCTTTCCTTACAGAGGTTTGTGGCTAGAATGGACCAAACCAGGAATGACCTTGGTTCATTCATTGCCTAATGATCAGTGGGGTTTGGTTAATTGTGGTAATGGGGACTTGCCATTGCAATGCAGTCAGGTTACATTGCGCTTTATGACTACACCGCTTAGTGACATAAATTTTGGTCCCAATCACTTTTGTTAACCAAGGGCTACCTGTATATATACAGAAATGTCCACAGTGAATATGGAATAGATGTTTGTTTGGAAACTGGAAGAGCACTGCATCACAATGAGCACAGCTAGGTTAATTGGGCTTATAGCATGCATTCAGTATTGAAGAATTGTTCATATTGCTGTAGAATCCTTGGCCAATCATGATTATAGTTTTTTCTGTTTTTATACAGACTTATTAATTATGTCTGGAGTGAAGTTTGCAATGAAAACAGAAAATGGGGGTGGGGGAAAACTAACCATGTCACCCATGTGGGGCTGAAACTCAAACTTCATGGGTGGGCAGAAGACACTGTTACACATTTCCATCAGACGCTGCTTGTCACTGTTGGCATCCAGATTTTCAACGGCATTCTCAATGGCATCCAGGCCTTCGTGCTTTGATTGTTCTAGATTCAGCTCTGCTGACAGGAATGTTCTAAGTGCCCTACCAAGGCTGGCATGATATCCTAGGTCACAGCACTGCTGGGGAAAAAATAGGAAAGTAAAAACCATGTAAAGCTCAAAATGTTGAAAGAAAAATTATAAATGATACAATATACAGATAAATAAAATAGACAAATATTCATCTCAAAGGATTTCTTGTTTTCTGGAAATCAATGGTGCTTACACCAAAACATAAATTTATTTAATAAATATAGAGGCTTCCCAGGTTGTAGGAGATCTGATTTATATAAATTCAACTTTACACAAATGTTTTTATAAGCCACATTTAAGGTGAGAAAAAAAGTGTTACACTGGTAGTGCAAAGTAGGACAGCTCACAGTTGCATATCTTATTTACACAGTTTGAATTTGTAAAGCTTTCCATAACTGATCAGATATGAAAGTCAGGAAGCACATGCAATAAGTAGTTTCCCTTTTTTTAAAAAAAAATGGATCACATAAACAATTTGAATTGTGCCAGACTGGTCAATCAATTGCTTAAATTCCAGAAGTGGTGAATGCTCCAACACTGGAAGTTTTTAAGAAGAGACTGGACAGCCATTTGCCTGAAACGGTTTCCTGCCTGAGCAGGGGGTTGGACTAGATGACCTCCAAGGTCCCTTCCAACTACTACTACTTCTTCTTCTTCTTCTTCTTCTTCTTCTTCTTCTTCTTCTTCTTCTTCTTCTTCTTCTTCTTCTTCTTATTATTATTATTATTATTATTATTATTATTATTATTATTATTATTATTATTATAGATGGTGGAATTATAAAACACAGTTCAATCTGATGTAACAGAATCTCCTGCTTCAGACTGATTTATCCACTGATCCAGCCCACAATAACTTATCCTCTTAGATCTATATATCTATATGAAATGGGACCATTCTCTGCTCTTTCGCTCCCAGTCTCTCACCTCTGGTATTGTATTGTATGGTATTGTATGAATAAATGATGTGGGCAGGGTATCAAAATAAATTTATTTTATCACATGAGCATGTGGTCCTTGCTCATGCTGGCTAATTATATCAAGAGGTTGCTAACTGGGTCTATAAAATAATAAATACACCTGCAAAAAAGGGCTTTAAGGTACTTCAAAAGAGGAGCCTACAAAGCCTCTCTTGAAGAAATCAGTCCTGCAATTCAAAAATGCTTTTCCCACTATGGAAGAAACACAAATATTCTTCTGTCAGAGAAAGATGCCTATTATAGGATGCTCTGATGCCAATGTAGGAGCATGTAAAAGAGCATAAACTTGTTAAATAAGATATGTAATCAAGTAGCTGCTGATAAAGAAACAGATACTTACTACAACATCCAAACTAGAAATCTGAAGTATTTTCTACATTATATGTAGAATACATATAATAACAACAACAAATCTGCCAAAGCCAAATCATATGAAAATAAACTCCTGCCATCACTTGATGAGAAAAAAAAACTACATATCAATAGAAGAGGAACAATGGTTTCAGCTGGTGAGAGGAAAGAAGGGAGGGAGGGAGGGAGGGAGGGAAGGAAGGAAGGAAGGAAGGAAGGAAGGAAGGAAGGAAGGAAGGAAGGAAGGAAGGAAGGAAGGAAGGAAATCTTCTGAATGGACAAGTATCCATTTGTTTGACAGAAGTCACAAGCTTACATCTGCTCTACTAGACAAGTATTGCACATAATGGTGGAACAGAAATGCCATGAATGAAATGAACATGTGCCAGAGAGAGGAACAGGAAAGACAGGAGAGAAACATAAATGAATGCAGTCCTGAGTCCTGCAATAACCTGCTCACTGTCATATGACTGGGTACAGTGCCAAAAGTCTGGGGCAGGTGTGGACAGTCTGCTTTGTAAAGCAGCAATTGTTGGTTTTACTGGAAGCAGGCAATGAAAGAACAATAAATTTAGTCAAGAAGCATAAAAACTAAATAGGGGTTAAAACAAAAACAAAAAATGGTTGATTGAGAATCTGCATATGTCAAGGCTATTTTAATTCATAAATATTCAGTAGTTTCAGCTTTGCAACCAAATTAACATTCCGTGTTTTTCACAGATCATGGAAGAGAAATCATGAGAATCTTGCCAATGAGGGAAGTCACCAGAAATTTCAAAATGACTAATATTCATCTGTATTAATATATGTTTTACTCTGTCAGAGTTGGAGCCTTATGAATGTAGCTTTCTCAGGTGCAGGTTTCTCTTTCATAGAATAGTTTCCCACCATTGCATTCCTCTCTATAAAACCAGATTGAGTGATCTGTGTGGGAGTAGATGGGAACAGAATAGATGACTCTATTTTTATATTTCCATTCACGGAATCTGAATGTGAAATTATAATTTATAATTCTCATTGGAAATCAGAAGAAGAAAATTTAATTCAGCTAGGTTTTCCAGCTCAGCACTCCTTATTTTTTTGCATTTTAAAATATCCCTTAAATTACATGTACAAGTATATCAGTCTCACTCATGTTTCTTGGTTATATAAATACTTGATCCATGCTTTTTCCAAAGATTTCTTTTTTAAAAAAAATAAGAATTCAAATAAATTAAATTCTCAACATGACAAATTAACGCTTCATCCACTAAAATAATCTTGAAATACAAAGCTGGTAGTATAAGAAAATGTCCAACATGCCAAAATTCAGCTTAAAAATATGTCTGTCCACACTTTTACAGGTTGCATGTTTATTGTGTAAAAGTACATTGATGAATATAAAGATACAAATTCAGTAAATGAGGTTTACTGCCTATAAAAGTGTCAAGATATTTAAATTTATAACCGGAACAGTGAGGGTTGTGTAAAGAGTTAGAACACACAGTTATAGCTGATTGCTTGGAGAGATGTCTCCTTGCACGAGGCAATCTAAGCTGTGATTGCTTGCTTTGAGTAAAAAGGGGGAGTCTCCTTGATTCCCGCCTTTTTGCCCTGTGTGTCCTGTATGCTCTCTGTTGATTTACCTGACGATGTTGCTGCTGCGTTGATTTACCTGACTATGCTCCTGGTTTGCCTCTCTTATTTACTGTAAATATATTTATTTACATAAAACCCCAAGTAAAGGTAAAGGTTCCCCCGCACGTGCGTGCTAGTCGTTTCCGACTCTAGGGGCCGGTGCTCATCTCCGTTTCAAAGCTGAAGAGCCAGCGCTTGTCTGAGGACGTCTCCGTGGTCATGTGGCCGGCATGACTAGACGCCAAAGGCGCACAGAACGCTGTTACCTTCCCACCGGAGTGGTCCCTATTTATCTACTTGCATTTTTACGTGCTTTCGAACTGCTAGGTTGGCAGAAGCTGGGACGAGTAACAGGCGCTCACTCTGCTACGCGGCACTCGGGATTCGACCCGTCAAACTGCCGACCTGATCGACAAGCTCAGCACCCTAACCCACCGCGTCCCCAAGTACTTGTCAGCATTCTCTGAGTCCATTTGGACACTGGCTGCACAATTCCCTGACAAAGAGATTCCTCCTTTTTTTGTTTTGATTGCTCTTTATAATTAATCTTGCATTATTTTCTTCATTTTATCATATAGATGGTTTAAAGTAAAGCATTGTAATTTATACTTTTGGGGACCGATGCAAAAATAAAACACAGATCAGAATTCTGGAATACTCAAATACTTCATCCAAAAATGGATAAAACAGTTAATAAAAAGTTGAAAATTAGAAAAAGTTGTATATGAAGTACATTTGAATTTTTATGAATCATATAGATATTATCAATATAGATTTAGCCCAACCCAGACTTAAATTCAATAAATGCTAGCCTGACAAAACTAGAAAAGATGGATGTGTCTGTCCCTACTACTAGCCTTCTATGGGCACTGTAGTGAAGGAGGAGGCCAATGATTTGTTTGTTTGAACATGTATTTCACATACCTTCCTTAATGTGTTGAATTGGGACTAAAAAGACAAATTATACTTATGAACATTTTCTGTTTCTCAGCTCAATCTTATAGGACTGACTGCTATGGTGAAAAACGACAGTAAGGCATGTTAAATATGCCAGCATGTGTATCCTAGAAGAAAGACCAGCTGTAGATCCATTGAATAAGGAGAAATGTTGATATATTCTTTGTGTAAACTTCATGCATTCCTATATAACCTTAAGAAAATTCACCATTCATCTCAACTAATTGAGTTGGTTTCAAGATCATTTGGATAAATGAGGTTGTCTAAATCTTTCAGACATTTAAGATGAACTGTAAACTATTTTACGCATTCTGTTGTAATTCCTGGAAATCATTCAAGCAGTAAGTCAACACATAAAATAAGAAGAAAACGTAAGGTATTTATTAAAAAAAACCTATGAGATGAAGATGTATTTTATAGAACGTCCCACTGGTGCATGCAAATTAAGATTGTTCCCAATGCTTTCTAGAAAAGTTGAGGAGTGTGCACACTCCAAATATTAAAATAATGAAAATACCTGACAATTGTAGAATTTGGTTTGGCTATTTAATTAGTGCTGTGTTTAAATGCTGTTGTCCTTCAATAATTAAATGAAACACAGATGGAACACAGATAAAAGATAAAATCTCCATATGGACTTCTGTCACTGAAGAAATTAACTGAGGAGAACAACATAATGAGGCTTGAAGCAGAAACATTCTGGAAATACACCACCAAAGTACACTTACATCAATGAGGTCTGACAGGTCATGGATATAATACTTGAATACAGATGCATTGGTGGCTTCCAGAGCCAACAGATATTCATTTCTTGCCTTAATAGCCTTCAGTTTATTTTCTGTGTATTTTGCTTGGCGCTGAAAAATATACAAATGGATTTTTATTATAAAATAAAATGAAGAAAGCAGTCACCTTGAAAGAAGGAAAAAATATTCTGCAAAATCAAGAAATTATTTCATTTTCTTTTTAACTCAGACTAAGAAATCTTAACACTTTCAGGCAAAACAAATGCATCATCATATAACAATGATTCAAGGAATTGTTGAGTCCTGAAGAGACAGGAAGGTGATCTAATCCATAGATGGCCAAAAAGTGGCTCACAGGAACACATAAAGTTAATATATCCAATCCGAGAAGCATGTTTGCAACCTGAAGATCCCTGCAGAATTTTATTTGGCTCTGATATGGACACACAGGACTGACATCAGCAGAAGGCACTAAAGAGCCAAGTGTGAACAAAGGTCTGATACCCAAATCCTCCAAATTATAGGGACCGATCATGTATCACTAGAATTTAATATATCGTCTGCACTAGGCAGCTGGAAACCTAGGCCCACACACATTCCTGTGCCCAGAAGAATAGGAAACAGGCCTTCCTGACCTAATCCAATCAATATGTGAATACTGTACATATGGAACATTAATAATTTAAACTTTCATCATAAAGTTAAAACTAATTCAATATTTATTGACTGATTTCATTATTTGAAAAAATTCAAAGTGGGTAACATTTAAAAATATTTTACAATAAATTAGAATAATTAGAATTAAGCTCTATGGCTCTAATTATTTATTAAAAATTGAAATCCTAAACACAATGCAGTATAATCCAGAACCAGATGGGAAGGCACAGCAGCACCTGTCTACCCAAATATTTGATGAAGAGGTCTTAAACTGTCACCAAAGGTTTACGATGGTAACTGTCAACAGCATCTAAAACAAAAGGAAATTCCACAGCTGAGACTGTGGAATCAAGACTCTCATTCACAACTCACTGCATAGCAAATAGCCAGTGGATGCAATAACCCAGTATGTCACCTCCAATAAATCTTCCTATAAGGGCAAATTACATGTAGTCCTTGAGTTATTGGGACCAGGACTGCTATTGTTAAGCGATGAGATCGTAATGTGTGAAGTCATGTGACCACATCATTTAGTGATGCTGATCCAGGCAGTCCCAGTTGCTGTCATAATCTCAAGATGTGTGGGTCATTAAGCAGGCAGGAAATAACAGGAGCCACAGGTAATGAGAGCAACAGTGCCACACAGGGACGGGGAAGATCCACCCTGTGCAAGCTGCATGCAAGATGAAGAAGGGAGTGCTACAGTGTGGCACAAGTGCAGGAAGGCTGGAAAAGGAGGGCACAGAGTGCATGTGAGAATAGAGGCTCAAGGAAGGAGAATGCTGGTGGCTGAAAATGTAGGGAAGTCCAGGTGAACACTGATGGGGGCATGCTTGCAAGAGCAGGTCTGGGAAAGGAAGATGCTGGAGTGTGTGTGTGTGTGTGTGTGTGTGTGTGTGTGTGTGTGTGAGAGAGAGAGAGAGAGAGAGAGAGAGAGAGAGAGAGAATGGGGAAAGGAGGACACTGGTGGGTGTGTGCATGCGAGGGGCAGGGGAAAGAGATGTAGTGTGTGCAAATGAGCAAAGAGGGAGGAAGGGGGGGGGTAGGACACCACACTGCATGCAAGTAAAGAAAGGCAGGGGTGGGGGAGACTTACCCAAGCAATTTGTGACCTTCCCTGCAGGTTTCCCCATTGACTTTGCTCTTGGTAAGTCAGCAGGGAAGGTTGCAAATGGCAATCAAGTGACCATGGAACACCGGAATTGGTCACATAGTAAGTGTAAGTGGTTTTCAAGTGTTCAAATGTTATTCATGTAATTGTAGGGGTGATACAAAGGCTGGAACTTTAAGGGCCAGTTGTAAGTCCCTTTGTTCAGTGTCACTCCATCTTTGAAAATCAATGGTCAGTCACTGAACGAATGGTCATAACTCGAGAACTATCTGTATACTGTATCAAGGAACAAAAGAGGGGGAAAACCATTGGCTGTACTTATTTTACTTGCTTCGTGCATGATCCTATCCAAAGTGTGCTTGTATTTCTGTATCTCAGTACAATGAACATTTCCAATTAAGAATATCACTTCTTAAAACAACACATCCAAGGTAGCCTTCTGCAAATATTAAGCCTTTTCCCCAACTTTTTAAATAGTCTCTCTGCCTATGCCACTATGTTACATTACCTCTTCAAGTTAAAAGATTTAAATATCAAATTGCTAACTGTTAGATACACAGTATCTTTATGTACCATGCAAATCAGTTTCAATTCGAACACATTTACATAGTTGACTAGGGATAAGAAGAAATGGATCAGTGCCAAAACAACCTCCTTGCACTTTTGATTCCTGTACCTCCTCATTCCATCTCATGAATACTCATACCTAAATATAGTTTCTAGACCTCAGGATAATCCCTGAGCCATTAGGTCAGTATTTCTGCTATTTCCCCATTAAATAGCTCTTCTCCCTTAACGCCCCGATAGATATTCTATTGTGTATTAGATTCCCAGCAAACACTCAGCAGCTGCTATTGGTAAAGAGAGCTTTGCAATTACCTAGCAGTTAACCCTGTTGCGCACTCACCTTCTCTTTCATTTTCTCAATCTTCTTGACTGAGCTCCGACGGACATGCTTTTCTTCAAACTTGACACTGGAGGCTGAATCAGGGGAGCGTGGAGTTTGCTTTTCCTCCTGCTTCACAGACTTACCAATCTGTTTTTCTTCTTGCTTCTCTGCCTCTTTCAGCTTGCTTTGGGCACTGATGCTGTCAGCATTGTACATATGGTAGGTCTTCATTACCTGCAAAGGAAATTCTCACTTAAAAACACCTTACTTGGAAACACCTGAACATTAATCAACCAGTGCCTTCAAAGTAAACTTAACCTATAACTATTCTACACACCTACTATACAGGCAGTCCCTAACTTATGATGGCAACTGGGACCAGAACTTCCACTGCTAAATGACGTAAAGTGTGACCGCATTGCTTAGCAACAGAAATCCCTGCAGTCCCAATTGCCATCTTTAATCAAATCCCATCGTTGTTAGGCAAGGCAAACTCTTGCCAGTTCCCACAATCAAGTCAGTGGGAAAGGTGGCAGGACTTTGTAAGTCCCAGGTGACTTACGAGCAGGCTGGCAGGCAGCTTAAATGGCTACTGCAGGGTGGGGGAAAGGCACGAGGGGGTACACAAAGGTGTGAGGAAGGTGTGGCAAGGCTTGGGAAAAGTGGAAAGGAGGCGAGATACGACTCGTGGAGAGTGTGCAAGAGTACGAGGGAGGCATAGCAAGGGTTAAGGTGGGTCCACGAGGGTGCAATGAAGATGCAAGGGGGTGAAAAGGGGAGCAAGGAAGGTGTGGTTACGGGCAGGAAAGGTATGTAAGAGGTGAAGCAAGGGTCAGTGAAGGTACGCAAGGGAGGACCAAGGGAGGACCGGTGAGGCTCAGGAGGGGGCACGATTAGTTGGTGCAGTATGAGCAGATGGGCTAAGGGAGGGTATGTGGATGGGGAAGACTTATCCCAGTGAATTTGATCACAGGGTGCTGCAACTGGTCTTGAGTGCAAACTGCTTGCTAAGCACCAGATCATAATCATGTGACCATGGGGTTTATGGGGTGGCCTGAACTCTCAAGGATCAGCCATAACCAATGCTCGTTCAGCACCATCGTAACTCTGAATGGTTGCTGAAAGAATGGTCACAAGAAATACCTATAAAAAGGATCAGCAAAGGTATGGAACATTTTAAAACTCTCATGTGATTCTGATGGCTAAACCAGGGCCTCCACTACTTTATTCTAACTCTGCTTGTCAAGGTTTGCTTGGATTTTTCTTTCTTATTAACATATAATTTTTATTAAAGAAAAAGTTTTAAAAGAAAAAGAACAATACCAACTTTGGGGAAAAAACCCTGAAGTAATAAGTGAAAAAGTGCAAAGAAATAGAGAAGAAAAGGGGGAAAAAGTTATAAAGAAGCAGATTTTGATATTGGAAACAGAAGTACATTTATATTTTACTCTCTCTTTCTAAGGTTACAGTATAATCTTCTTTTCATATTCTACCTTTTTAAATCACCAAACACATAAATCACGTTCATTTTTTAGCAAAAAGTCCATAAGGAGTTTCTAGTCAGTAATAAATATGGGTTTTGTTCTTAGTCAGACAAGTCAACCTTGCATCTTTGCTAATTGCATCATCTTCAGCAGCTGTTCCTCCATTGTGGTTATTTGAGATTCTTTCCATTTTTGTGCATGAAATAATCTAGCAGTTATTACATATAAAATAGCTTTCCATAATGCTTTTCTAACTGTTTATCCATTAGTTATAAAAAGAAAATTTCTGCTTTCAAATGAATATTAATCTTTAAAATTCTTTATTTGTTAACACTATTTGAACCCCATTTTTTGCCATAATAAAATGACCCTTCATGTTTTCCGCATTTCCAACATAAATTGAAAATACCTTTATACATTCTAAACAATTTTTCTGGAGCCTGTACCTCTTTATAAAATTCTCTTTTAAAGTATAACATAATGTAAATTTCAGTCCCTTCAGCCATGTATTTCCTACTGTTCCCTCAATACATTATGTCCAAATTTCTTAGGAACGTTTCTGATATTTGTTTGAATATCAGTAGACGTGGGTCATTATGCATAGTGCAAATCTCTATTGTAGTCCATACAGCAGAGCTCCAATGATGTTAACTTCTACTGCATGAAGTGAAACACCCTATTGGCACAAGGCTATAAAAGGCCAGATGAAAATAGGAAAGAGAGATGAACAGATAAGAAAGAAGTACAAGAATAATTCTATTTTCAACTGGAATGTGACAATGTGGGGATAAGGACAAGGAGAAAAAGGTCATTAAATAGTATTCCTTTGTTTCCCCCAGGAAGTTGATATCTTTACTTTAAAAAGCAATTACTAGAAGAGAGACCACTTTTTAACTGACCGCATAGCACTCCATGCCCTATCAGTGCTAATCCTGCTCAGCAATACAAAAGGCAACATAGACAGCAGAGGCTGACTCTGCTAACAATCAGCCTTTCTTTTTGTTTCTCTACAGTCCCTCCATTGTTTCGGATCAATACTGACTTTTCCCTTTCTCACTGGCATTTGTTACAAATAAATGAGCTCTAATAGTTGAACCACATATTTTGATTCCTGTCCTTCTTTGTATTTTGGCCCTCCTGATAACCTTTTGAACTTGGCAAAGATCAAATATCAAAAGTTTAAGAATCTCTAATTTGTCTCATTAGGCTAATCAACACATCATCTAGACAGGTTTAAAACAACATACATAGGTAGGTAGGTAGGTAGGTAGGTAGGTAGGTAGACAGACAGACAGACAGACAGGAAGGAAGGAAGGAAGGAAGGAAGGAAGGAAGGAAGGAAGGAAGGAAGGAAGGAAGATAGGGATTTATTTACTGAAAATCAGTTTTATCCTCTCTTTCCCACAGATTCTGATCAAGGTAGCTTACATAATAAAATTTAAAAACTGACTTGAAAAAATGGTATGCACTCTTCCAATTACATCATAGACCTTCATGAAATATTAATAACTATAATAACTGCTTTGTAAATGTGTGCTCAAACAGAGAAGAGATCTATGTTCCAATTTTAAAATCCTGCTGCAAGCCAACTCTGGCCTCAAATCCTTCCAGTTTGCAAGCACCAAGCCCCTGAGTCTTCTTTCACCTCAATTTGAACTTGACCGTAATTTTTGTTAGGTGGAATATATGCTCTCATTTTGTTACTCCTTCTGGAGCAATTAAATCAACACTCCTTAGTTACAGGAAAAAGTAACAGTTAAAAATGCTAACCCACTCAGTATTAAAGGAAGCATAATTTATGTATATGATAACTCTGAATTATTATCAATGAACAGAATTAAAGGTGACATTTGGAATTGCCTTAAACAGGAAGTAGAGGTATTCTTTCCATGTACCCGTATTCCCATTACATCTACTGAAAGATATCTGGCACAAGGCATCAAAATCATGTAAGTCCCAGTTTTAATGGTTTCATATATTTAAGGATGTGTCAACATGGTCGATCCATATCTTTCTGCCAAGACTGACATCAAGGTCCAGGGTCAAAGCAATTACATAAGGATTCAGTCCGGAAGTCTAAGTATTATAAATACCACACGCTATTCCCATCAAGGGATTATATTAAGATGCTAGATGAGCATATATTTTGTCAGTCCTGCCTTGTCTTTTAATTAGAAATCTCACACCTACCTATAGGAATGAGCAAAGGAGTTTGTTTTGAGTAGCCCAACTGAATAAAGAAAATAAAACTCATAATTTTTTTAAAAAAACCCTCCACTCTTGATTATCCTATAATTAACACTGTTTAGAAAACAGGAACTTGATCAATTGCCTCCCTAACAGAAAAACTTGCCTCTGACCATGACACAGCCCTGCCTATTTTGCAATACTGTACCACTTCAGATTTTGTCCTTGAAAAGTTGCTCGGGTATGATGTAAAACCAGGATTCATGGAGGAACTTCACTTTGTTGGTATTTTAAGAAAATAACTGCTAAGAATTTGTACACAGATTTGGAGATACTGGACGTAAGACCTTATCAGTATGACACTCAGATAGAAGGATTATCTGAAGGAGACTCTTCAAAATGTTAAACAAGAATGCACAAAAATGATACCAACATTTTGGAATGGACTACTTCCTTCTATTTTTTTCTTCTTCTGTTCAGTCATTGTCTGATTTTCAGAGACTGCCTGGACAAGTCCTTTTTTGGCAAGTTTTTCATAAGTGGCTTGCCACTGTCTCCTTTCTAGGGCTGACAAAAAGTGACTGGCCCAAGATCACTCAGCTGGTTTTGTGACTAAACAGTTTCCTGGTTTCAAGCCTAATGCCTTAACCACTATACCAAATTGCCTTTATTTCCCTATATATTATTTGCCTATAGAGAAGTGTCATAGGCATTTAGGGGATTCAGTCCTTTTGATCTGCTACACGGAAAAAAACAAGAGGATCAAATGAACTTCCAGGACCAAAGATTCTGATTATGCTCTCTCTCTCTCTCTCTCTCTCTCTCTCTCTCTCTCTCTCCCTCCCTCTCTCTCTCTCTCTCTCTCTCTCTCTCTCTCTCTCACACACACACACACACACACACACACGGCAAAAAATTCAATGGCATATTTCAGGAACATCTGCACAATAAGACTGATATCATATAAGGCTCTCAAGAAAAAGAGTTGCTTTTTGTTGCCTACTCAAGAATGCAAGTTTAAGCGAGGTGGCAAAGCTCACTTTTGATGATCAAAAATGGAGTCCATAAGTCACAAAGTAGACTTGGAAATGGAAAAACCATCTAGTCATAAAATTTTAAGAACGTGCGTTGCTTCATTAGGAATATATAGATTAAAAGATCTAGCGAAACAAATTTATAGCTATTTGCCAGATGCACAGAAAGTATGAAGAGACACATATCTTATCTTTGTAACAAAAGCAAACTTAGAACCACCATGTCAAGTAAATATTTACAATCAATCCAGGTGCTGCTACATTAGTACAACACAAAAATGCTACCAGAGATGCAAGCACAATAAAGCAGAAACATCTATTCTAGAACAGGGGTCCCCAAACCCCAGTCCATGGACTGGGACTGGTCCGCAGCATGCCAAAAACCAGGCCACACAGAGATGCAGGCAGCATACGAAACCACACCACCTCCAATTTGTGGAAAAACCTCTCTCCATGGAACCGGTCCCTGGTGTCCAAAAGGTTGGGGCCACTGTTCTAGAGTTAGAGATACACTGAAGAAAGAAATACAAAACATGCTAGAATTAAGTTTTATTGTACTTTCATACTGTGAATTCAGTGAATATAGCTATAGTGATTTCTCCTAAGTCAAATGGAAAAGTAAATTTTTGTGCAGACCTAAGATATTTTAACCAAGTTTGATTAGTACTTTATAATAAGAAAAAATGACCAACCAGAACAGTTAAGTAAGGCAAAATACTTATCTACTTTAGTCTAAAGCAAGGACTATTAGCAAATGCCTTTCTTGGAAATCTTCAAAGAGAAACCAGGCTTTATTATAGTTCAAGGACTGTCCCAATTTTTTAAGAATGTTTTTCATCTGAAATGGAGCGCCAGTGACCTGACTCATGGGCAAAAAATTTTTCAGACTGGGGAAAAAGTATCTGAAATAAATCTGAACAACATTATCATTTCAACAGTATCTGGGAAGAATACATGCAACATTTAAATGATGTTATTTCCACTCTTGAGGTGGCAGGCATAAACATCAATGCAGTGGAATGTTATCAAAGGTTTTCTGAATTAGATTATATTTTTGGTGTTAGAAAGAAGTTAGCCAGAAGAGAAGAAGATGCAGATTATTTAATAGATGCAGCCGTCAACTACCAAGAAAAACTAAGATCATTACAGGGGTTGTGGGATACCATGGGAAGGGGGTCTATAACTCATTTTTAAAATCAAAACTAAAGCCCTCGCAGTCTTAATCAACAAGAGCTTGCCTAACAAAGCTCAATGGACTCCTGAGTATAAAGAAACTTCTTAAGAATTAAAAATTACTTTGTATAATCTTCCCATATATAAGACTAACAGATTTCAGTCTTCTTTCTGCTTTGAACATAGATGCCTTTGATGTATAATTGAGTGATAACGCAAAACTCTGAAAGAGGAAACATGTAATTCTTTATATTTCTGAAAAACTTTTATCAATAGAAAATAAATAAATTGAAGACTGGGAATCTGAATGGGAGAAAATCCACTCAACACAAATGGCCTTCAATGGAATTGAAGGGATGACAATCCAATATGTTATATATAACATAGAGAAAAGCCAGCTGCTAACCTGACTGAGAGAAAATTGACACAGAACTTTGTAATCAATTCCTTAACTCTTAATTTAGGAAATAGGTAGACTGAGAAATAGAGCAGGACACACATAAATCAAATTCACATCATGATCCTAAAATATGCAGGCTTAGATTTGTTTTTTTGCTGTCTTTAATACAGGGAAAAAAATCCTTGGCTGTTTAAAATTGCTAATCAAACAAGGTTTGAAAATTCATGGAGGAATGCAGTGCAATTAGTTTGCTTGCCAGCTAAGGCTAAAAAACCAAAACTGCTTATGCAACATAGTTTAATATGCATCTTAATTAGAGGGGGGAAAAGCTATCTGTTCAATGTATCATTCCAACTCCTAAAAATCCAGAAAACAGTCTTTGTCCTTGAAAAGTTGTTCAGATCTGATTTAGGACACGCTTGTGTGGATTTCTCATTTTGCTTTTCTGGAAGATTAAAAGTGATAGTCAGAAATCCTTGCTTATCTCCTGTAAATAAGCCAGAGATTCATTAGTAGAATGAGATATACATTCTGCCTATTCCATGTTTTCTTGTTGTCATCCACAAGGATGAGCAATGTAGATCTTACTGAACCTTAATTCCCAACACAAATCAGCATAATCATGGCTAATTGATGCTGTGAGATATAATCCAGCAACACCTAGAAAACCACAGACTACTGACTTTATATGAACTCTATTCTAGCATATTTAATTTGCTGTAAAAAATTAAATAGATAAATAAGGATACTGCAAATGTTACTGCCTTCCAGAATGTGGTTAACAATCAGCCCTTCTTGCAGGCACAGCACAAGAATGAGAGTTGAGCCCAGCACAAGTAGTTTTGCAATAGGAATGTAACAGCAATTTGATTGTGTGAAATGAATTAATGGTCATTAAGCAAGGACTACTGTATGTTGTTGATCAGAGTTATGCTGCATAAGGTAGGTGAGAATACATAGCTAATCAATCAATAAAGAAAGAATTATCCAGATTAATAAATCTGTGCCATAACCCCATCATTGTTTCAACTTGTTTTGGAATTAATCTTCCTATTCTCAAAAGGCAACAAGTAAGTAAAGCTTTCTATTTGGTCAAGGGTTATTATTCTTTCACAGTACAAATCTAGATTTTTTTTAAAAGATCATTTGTAATGACATGTGCAGATGACTTTATGGAAAGAGGTGAAGAGATGCTGCCTAGTAAACAATCAGGCAAGAGAGGCATAAGCCCCAGGGGCTTAGTGGTCAGAGAAAGAAACTTAGGAAGGAAGTGCCCTGAAGGATCAAGCAGTTAAAAGTGATAGTGGGAACTTTGTACTTTCAGACTTGTAAGATTGTTGTCAGTCTTCCCAGGTAAACCAGACAGGAAACATGAACTAATAGTGAATTAATTCTACTTTATTATAATTATTATAATGCTATATTAACAGAAAGTACAAATTTCCGACCATCCATTGAAAAATATAATTGATTTCTATAGGTTTCTTTCTCCCATACTTACAAACGTACTCAGCGTGGCACCTTTATATAAAGTTATCTCTGCTCTGGATACACCACTAAAATTTGGCAATCCTCAGTTTACCATTATTTTCAATAACTTGCATAGCTTTCCCCCAGAAGGTCATTAGTATTACTCATTCTCACATAAAAGTATCTCACAGTCAAAATTGCCAGGTGATATGTATATATCTATGTACATTCATAAAGGGAAAAAACAAATCAATATTCTTAAAATTCCTAGCAGTCACACTCACTGGACCCTAGCAATTACATTCCTTCAATGAATTTGTTACAAACAGTATAAAATCCTTCCAACAGGAATTCTCTAGTGCAGGGGTGTCAAACTGCCAGCCATAGGCTGGACGCATCACAGCAAAACTGTGCCCACCCCATTGCCGGCAATGGAAAAAAAAGTCACGATATGTCGCGAAATGTCACGTGAGGTTGCGAGTTTGACACCACTCCTCTAGTGGCCTTATTAGGTTAACTATTCCGTTTTTTTGTAAAAAGCAAGGTTGAAAGCCACAAACAAGGCACACCCTCTATTCATTTTTAGAGCATTTCTACAATGTCACCAAACCAGTTGTTATGTTCAAAATGATGAACATCTGCAGCTGGAATTCAGTTGAATAATAATAATAAAAAACACCATGTAAAGGTTTCAGGCTTTGCAGCTGCCAGAAGGCAGTTCCCAACATTTGCCTATAATAAGATATAAACTTTATCCCTGTGTGATTTGCTGATTCATATAAATTAGACAAAATTGCAAAATCAGCCTGTATCTATGCCATCTTGATTACTAGTTCTACTTCATGGCAGGGTCTCATTGCGTTTGCCTCAGAGTTTCTGTGAAACATCTTTTCATGTGGCAACTGGGTGTGGAGAAAAGTATTTGCCAATGCAATCACCCTAGCTGACCAAACAAAATCCAGAAACCTTCTGCTGTTTGGGGAAATGCCACAAAGAAAACATTCAAAGAGCCTAAATTTCAAAATAGAAGTAATTTGCTCTAAGTTGCAAAGTTTAACAAACCTGAAACAGGTTTAATAAACATTAAACGTTCTCCAATTCTAGCATGAAAGAAGAGATGCCCAGAATTTTTACGAGCACAGGCCTCCTTTTGTGCCAGTCATATTCTTCCTTGAGGTTTGTGTCATCTAAATTACAGAAAAGAAATTCTTCAAAAGTGAAAACAAATAGAACATCTAAGAACTGCTTTCCCCAACTACTGATGTCCAGAGAGGATGAAAATAAATCACCATAATTTCCAGTTGGTGAGGGGAAAGCTAACTGTAAACTGAAAAAAAACCCCAATAAACACAATTAGAACCTTACCTTAATTATTAGCTCACTAGAGGGTGATTTTAAATAACTAAGATAAGAGATAACTAGCAAGAAAATTAACCAACAACAATTGTTAAAAGAAAATAATATGAATGAGTCTAGATCAGACATGTCAAACACAAGGCCCGGGGGCCGGATTCGGCCCGCGAAGTGGTTTCATGTGGCCCGCGAAGCCATCCTGGAAACAGTGAGGGAACGGCCCTCACTGCCTTGGCCCTGGCCCAGAGACCCTCCTTCTGCCAGAGACCCTCAGATCTCTCCCACTCCTGCCCAGGCCCCCATAAGCACCCTTGATGAGAAAGATGTAGAGCTGGCCACACCCACCCAGTAGGCCATACGCACTCTAGCCACACCCACCCAGTAGGCCATGCCCACCCTGGCCATACCCACCCGGCCCCCTGAGGGCAACCGCAATGCTGATGCGGCCCTCAATGAAATTGAGTTTGACATCCCTGGTCTAGATGATGAGTAAACAAATGAACTTTAGATAATGTGACTGATATGTGGCACATGCAACCATCATATTAGACCTGAAAATTCAGATCTCAGAGGAAGGGCAAAAAAGGACAGCAATGGAAAGCAAGTGGAATGTTGTGGAATGTTTTATGTAGCAATGGATTATTTTAATTATCAAAATAAATAAAATAATGTTTCATGTCATTTTATATAGTTTCCCTTGCTATTTCCTTTAATGCTTCATTCAATGCTACTTATCAATTAGTAAACAACATCTTTGAAAAATAAAGACAATATGATTCAAAATGTTACTCTGAGAATTAAAAATGGCACAACACTTGTGTAACTTGTAATCCTCTTTATGATGCAGTAGTCATGCTCAGTAAAAAATAAGCTGCCTTTTTACTGGCTTTGTACTAGTATTTTAAGGCTGGAGCATTTCTGAATATTCAATTGACAAAAGGCTGCGTCTCAACAGACTCTCTTAACTTTCTTCCCTGGGGACCAGGGCTGGGCTGTAGATAATATGCTTGTTTTTACTTATTGTGTGACTGATAGAGGCAGGTTTAAATATGTTCTTAGCTTTGGGGCTCCCATTTATGCTGTAAAGTTTTCTAAATCAAAACTTACTGCTACCAGCCTTCTAAAAAGCCAAATTAAAAAAAGTTATACAAGCATCTAATGCAAATAATTATTGCATGTGTATTGCAGGACAAAAGCTTGTGCTTCATGCATTCCTACATTTGTGATGAAAGAAACCATTGTATTTTGGTCCATTTGCAGCCAAAACTGACCTCAAAGCTGATACTATCTTTCAATAAAGAGCCCAGTGATTTAACTAAACACTCACCAATGTTCACTCAATGTAGAAAGTAATCCCACACCAGCAGCAAAGGCAACAGAGATGAAACCAGAGAATTAAAATGAAACAATAGAAGAAAATAATTTCTGGTGCTTTGTTGCCATTTTTGTAACACAGAGAGGAAAGTCAAACTTTTTGTCACTACTTTCTAAAAAGAGCAAAAAAAAAAAAAGCCAAATGGATTTACCGTGTAGAGCTCATTCAGGACTTTCATCAGGTCTTCTTGGAGCTGCTGTCCAACTTCTTTACTCTGCAATGCAAAAGGAACAACAGAAAGTTAGCTGGAAAAAAGATATGCTGGCTACACGCATGTTACAACATTCACAAATTAACTCCTGAGAGTGAAGTGTTTGTTCTCCAAGCTTGTGGGTTGGTTTCTGAACGTTTCATTATCAAACTAGTTAACATCTTCAGCGGAGTCTCCTAAATTCAGCTGAAGATGTTATCTAGCCTGGTAAGGAAATGTTTGGAAACCAATACACAAGCTCGGAGAATGAAGCTTCACCCTCATCGGACACCTGAGCTACAGATATTCACCACTATTTTCAAATTGGCACAGACATTTAGCTCCTATTATGCCCAAATTAAAGAAACATTTTTAATAAAGTGAAATGGGCTGTGTCCAAAACCAGCCAAATATTGGTACTGTTTTGGCAAAGGAAAGCAATCTTTTCTACAGAAAACTAGTTCTACTGTTTATTGAATGTTGAACCATGGTAATTGAATTTTATCAGGCAGGAAGAAAGGAGTTTGCGGGACTGAGTAACGTGCATCTAAGAGAATGCAGTGATCTTCACAGCTATCAACTAAGCTGAAACAACCTTATGTGCTCCCAAAAATATCTGTGGTGCCTCTGTAATTCTAGGTATATTTTAGCACAAGGCAGCCCCTGTAAGTCATAGCTTTACAGCATAAATGGGAGCCTCCAAGGAACATATTTAAACCTGCTTCTATCAGTCACACAGTAAGAACAAGCATATTACAACACATTCCCATGTCTTCTAGACTCTAAGAATCCTCCTTCACTCCACCTCTTAGAGCTAAAAGTGCAAGCAGTTATATTACTTGATTTGGCCAGAGGAGATTGCCCAGATGGGTGACACTTATATGCTGAAACAAACAGTTCAGTGTCTATTATTTGATAAACTTTTGCTCTATAGGCATTCATTATAAAAAAAAAACTAATTTTGAAGGAAACACATATGTATGTGGTATTTTAATACAAGGTTAATTCCAAATGCAAAGTTTTCACTATGTTTTGCAATAAAGCCAGTTTATCAATCCAGCTAAGTAAAATAAAAAGTTTTATAAGATAAATGTTCTGGTTGCTCCATGGAGATAGCCAATAGGTATTAGAATTCCATTGCTTTCTTCCAGAATGGTTTTCTATTTCACAATCTAGCTTATTCTTCTGAAATGTCCTAGTATAGTCCCACCTGTGTGAGATCAGATAGGTAATTTAGGTGCTGTCATCATTTGGGCATCCATTCAAGCATCAAGCATCAAATTATGAATCAGATTGCATCAACACTTCATTTTGCAATAAAGGGGGATTAACAACAACCTAATGAGATGAAATCATACTATTTAAGCCAAAATCTGTCTGGTTCTGCTGTTCTGCTCTGGGTGATACCAGAAAAAAAAAGGTTTCAGTTAAACATGGGTGGAATTCACAATATGAAATCATTCCAGCAGTTAAAAATTTGGGCATGCTTTATATGTACTGTATGGATGCAGAGTTCTTGAACGAGAGTAGCCAGTATTGGGATCTGAAATCTATACTTTAAAATGATACTTAGATTAGGGAAGGTGTTTTAGGTTAATGTAAGCATGCAGCCCTGGGATTCCAGATTCCCTACTGTTACCCAGGCTTGTTCCACCTGTTAGAGGTAACTCTACTGAGGACAAAAGGCATTCCATTCAAGGTTATGGGACTGACGAGGAACAAATTTAAATGTTTCTCCTGTTTTTGCTTTACATGAGAGAGAAAAACAGCTTGTGACAAATTACATTTTTTCTGTGGCTCGATTAATACCCATAGAGACAATGTTAATTCTAAACTCTTCTGACTGTGTCCATTAGAACCTGAAAGGAAGTCTTGCTTTTTTACAATCCTTGCTGAATGTACATTGTGCAGTTTACAAGATCTGCTACTTTGCCTTATTTTAGACTACAGTTTCATTGCCAAGATTCAACACAAAAGAAACCCCACCCAGTGTACTTCATATTCATACACAGTCAACTCTCAGCATGCCTTCCAAGACTCAGATGTGTCATTGTCTTCACTTCACAATACTGTCATCTATTTTTATCAGCAAATAATCATAATAAAGTTATGTTTGTACAAATACACAACATTCCATAGTTAGGAGAGCCTGGACTTCTGAACTACCATGTTAAATCCGAGGCATCATGACTCATGCATTTGTTTGCTTTAGTAAGAATTATTAATGTAATAAACTAATCAAATAAAATTCTTCCCAATATGGATTTTACATGGAATTTTTACATGGACTATAAAACAGATCTGCCTAAAATATACTTTAAGAACGATTTTTCAACTTAATCAGGTATTAATAAACTATTCTTTCACCCTTTTCATCCATTGTAGCACATTTAGGATATGGCAACATCCAAGTTCCACCAGTTGCCTAGCAAGGTGTCAAAAACTTGACGACCAAAAAAAAAAGGGAAAAGTGATGAAGTGCAGGTAGTCCTCAACTTACAACAGTTCATTTAGTGACTGTTCGAAGTTACAATCGCACTGAAAAAAGTGCCCCCCAAGCCACAGCCGAGCAAGACACCTGCCCGGCAGCGCTCTTCCTCCTGTCCAAGGTTTTCATTCTTGAGAGCATTTCTGTTGAGGATTGGCAGCGGGGATGGGGTGGGGGGTGTTTGGTTTTTATTCCCCCGTCTGCTTGGTGATTGCAGCAGGTTTTGGTCACTTCACATGACCCTGGGACACTGATAAATATGAATCAGTTGCCAAGCATCTGAATGTAAATCACAAGACCCTGGAGATGCTGCAATATTCCAGCTGATCGGCACTTCTTCTGGGCTCAGAAGCACCAGGATCAGCGCCAAGCTCCAGCTGGAGCCTGGCGCTGATCCTGGCACTTCCACTGAGCCCTGACAGCTCCAGCCATCTCTCGCTCAGGCTTGTGTGGTACTGCCACCGGTTCAGCTCATTCCCCTCCCCCGCTGCCACTTTTCTAGGATGGTTGCATACCACCTGCCAGGTGCCAATGTACCACAGGTGGTACCCGTACCACTGGTTGAAAAGCCCTGATATAATCCACACTCAGAACTGCTAAATAAAAGAACATCTTTATCCAATTTTTATAGCAGCAGCAATACATTCAGAATCAACATTACTAAAATCTATTCAGAACTTTCCTTCTAAGTAAAAAGCTAAAACCATGGACCGAGGCACGATAACTTCTGAAGCCCACTCATTAAGCATGGAGATGTTTATTTATGAAATGTACAAACTGCTTTAACCCCAAGGGATTCTAAACTCTGAATAAGAGGAACAGCGCTGCAGACAGTGCAGAATAGTACAATAAAACACAATATAAAATCTAATAATAATATTTTTAGACGAAGTGAAGAATAGAAAAAAGAGACATGGTAATGCAAAGTATTACATGACTAGTATCTTTAAAAAGTAGCAGGCAAATCAGATTACAAGACCCAGCAGTGACTAAGAACAGGGAAGCTGAAGAAACAGAGGGACTAATTCTGGCTGCACAAGGCCAAGCATTAAAAACAAATGTGCACAAAGACAGCATTGAGAAGACAGCAACAGACAACTAACGCCGCCTCTTCAAATAAGCTGAAGAAACAGTGGACCACCTAGTTAGCTGCTGCAAGATCAGTTAGTTGCTGCAAGATCACACAAACTGACTACAAACGGAAGGCATGACAAAGTAATAACAGTGGTGCATTGGAAGAGCTACAAAAAATGCCACTCGCCTGCAAGCAAGAATGGTGGGACCACGAAATAAAGTAATAGAAAATGAAGAAGCTAAAGTAGGACTGGGACTTTAGAATTCAAACAGACAAGCACCTGCTACATAATACAGTACTCCAGAAAGAAAAGTCTGGACAGTGAATGTGGCACTACCTGGAGACAGCAGAAGAGAAGAGAAAGAAAATCACAAAAATGCAAAGACCTGCAAATAGAAGTAGAATGACTGTGGCAAAAGAAAGCAAAGACAGTAGCAATAATAATAGGTGGCCTGAGTGTCATCCCAAAACATCTGGAGTAGCACTTGAACACTACTGGCATTGCCAAAATCATCACAAGTCAATCACAAAGGCAGCTTTATTTGGACCAGCATACCTGCCTGGCTAATACATCTAACAACATTTGTCTATCCCAGCTTCTTGGGAAGGACTTGTTAGGTTGCTAATAATGTCAAATCCATCTAAACATCTGATTAACAAAGCAACAGACCATAATGCTAATTACATCTGGAATCATTAGGCCTACAACAACCAGATCTTATAAACAGACTGGAATTATATATTGTATTTCCATTGTATTTACTGTTTCCATAATCTGTTCTTTGTGGAAGAAAAAATATGAATAAACTTTAGGTTCATATCTTCTCTTTTCATATGAATTCTAATACTCTGATTTTAGTAGCCTTTGACTTATTTGCAGCTGTCTGTTCACCTTATAGAAAATGATGCGACTTCCGGTGGCGTCGCGGCGCCGAAGACAGCCTTCCCGGGCTGCCCGCGGCTCAGCTGTTTGTTTTTTCGCCCGTAACAGCGCCGAACAGCTGTTCGGGCGAAATTGAAGCCCCCTCCTCGGGAGAAGAGGAGGGGGTGAGGCCCCAGGTAGGGGTTGAGTTCTCCGAGGCCGCCTGAGCTCGGAGCTTGGGCGGCTGAAGGATTGAACTCCCCCGAAGCCTGGGTTGCTCCCAGCTGGCCGGCGTGTCTGCTCTGAACTTTTTGGAGCAGAGCCAGGCGTCTGCGAACCATCCCTGCCTGAAGAAAGGACTATGATTTAAAGGAGCAGGCAGAGCGATACAAGAGATAAAGGTGAAGAGGCTTATTTTATTATACTCTCTAACTACTTGAACTTTTTAAACTCTAAGTGAAAGTGCGTCATATTTGAGGATTAAAAGATGGCGGCGAAACCTCCCCCTAAAACTCTTCGGAGTGGTGGATCCTCGCCAGTGCAACAATCATCTTTACAGGCGTTGCACCCTTCTGAAGCGCTGACAGCGAAGGAGTTTCGAGATGCTGTGGATAAACTTTTGGACTCAATTAATCAATCAATGGCTGACAAATTTGCGCAGATGGAGGAGAAATTGGAGAAACTGGAGGAGAGAATGGAAGAGAGGATGGAACAGAAGCTCAGCGTGATGAAGGTAGACATTTTGTCTTCAGTGCATAAAGTGGCGGAATGTGTGGAAGAATTAGATGAAAAGATGGATGATTTGGCTCAAAGGAATGCTATATTAGAAGTTAAAGTAAGAGAGAATGAAAATGTAAGAGACAAACTGGAGAAGGACTTAAGCTTAGCCCAATTTTACCAGATGCAGTTTGCTGTCAGAATCAGAGGCTTAAAAGAGGATACTAAAGAAGATTTGAAGCAGCTGATCTCTGAGGCTTTTGAAGAAGTATTAAACCTGCCAGCATCTGAAATAAGAGCAGCTATGGATAAAGTGTTTCGGGTGAATTCATGGATTGCCAGACAGAGGAAGTTGCCTAGAGATGTGGTGGTTTATTTTGCAAAAAGAGAGATCAGAGATCAAATTATACAAGCTGCCTATGATGTTAAAGTGGTGATTGCTGAACAAGAAGTTTTGGTTTTAAAAGAAATTCCTCCAAGGATTTTAAGGGGAAGGAAGGATTATACATTCCTCGTGCATGAGCTCAAGCAAAGAGATATAAGGTTCAGATGGGAGATTCCTCAGGGGCTGATGGTGATGCATGAAGGTAAAAGGTACCGGTTGATTACTGTGAAGCAAGCGCGTGATTTCTACAATAATGTCCTAAAAGCAACCCCATTAACGCTCCTGGAAGCTGGAAAAGGATCTGGAGAAGAAGAACAACAAGAGGAGGAAACAGAGGAAAGTGGCGTGGGAGGAGATCAAGTTACAACTTCTTTGGATGATCCTAGAGAGCAAAGAGTGACGCGTGCTGCTTTAAAACGAGCAAAGAAAATAATAGAACAAGATCAGCAAAAGTCTTCAGTTTCTTCGCAACGTACATACAGTCAAGCTGTGGGAGGGGCACGGCCTAAAGAAGTTAGTCCTATCAAGGCTGTGGTCCAAGGGCTTCTGGATGATATGCATGGCAACTAAATTTTTAACTTGGAATGTTAATGGACTAAATTCACCGCAGAAGAGGAAGAAAGTTTTTCAATATTTAAAGCAATTTAAGATAGATGTTATATGCTTGCAAGAAACGCATATTAGAGTTTTGGATCAAAAGTATTTACTGAACTCGAGACTGGGTACGCATTTTGTTGCCTCTGCAGAGAATAAGAAAAATGGAGTAGTTGTTTATGTTAAAAGTGCCTTAACAGCAGACTTAATTGAAGCAGATAAGCATGGAAGATATGTTATGATTGAGCTGCTCTTAGAAGGTAAAAAGATGCTTCTAGTTGGACTATATGCACCTAACCAACAACAAGCTGATTTTTTTAGCTTACTTCATACAAAGCTTACCCAGTTGGATTATAAATCTTTTATTATTATGGGAGATTGGAATGGTGTTCTGGATGTACACTTGGATAAAGCTGGAGCTTTTAAGCGTATTCCAAGCCACGCCAGACTGCCTAAAACTTTTTTTGAATTGAAGGATGATCTCGAATTGCGAGATATCTGGCGGGAGAGGCACCTGCAGGAGAAGGATTATACTTTTTACTCTGACAGACACCAATCTTTCTCAAGGATTGATTTTATTTTGTTGACTAATGATTTCTTTTTGAGAACTAAAAAAGTGAAGATATGTGCAAGAACTATTTCAGACCACAGTCCAGTTTGGTTGGAGATTGATAAGGAGAAAAGAGACAGGCGCTCGTGGCGCCTAAATGAGAACTTGTTTAGAGATCAGAGAAATGTGGAAGAATGTAAACAGCGGATGAAGGATTTTTTTGAGATTAATATGAATAAGGGTACCTCTATGGATATGGTTTGGGATGCTAGTAAGGCCTATATGAGAGGTGTGTTGATATATATGAATAATAGACGTAGACGTGTAGTGGAAACCAGAAGGAAAGAACTGGAGAATGAAATAAAGGAAAAAGAAAGGGCTTTGATTTTGAATCCAGGGGACGTGAAGATTAAAGAGGCTATTAGGCTGTTAAGAGGACAATTTGATAAATTAATGGCAGACCAAGTGGCAACCAATCTGCGGTTTGCTAGGCATAATACTTTTTGCAACGCTAATAAACCAGGCAGATGGTTAGCCTATAGACTGAGGAAGAAACAAAGGGCCTCTAATATAGACAAGATTGAATATAAAGGAAGGGTCGTGTTTCAACAGAATCTTATTAAGGATGCTTTTGTGGATTTTTATTCGAAACTATATACCAAAGAGGAAATTGAGGTAAAAGACATTGATAAATATTTGGAGAATGCTAATATTCCGGTCCTTACGCAAGCACAAAGAGAGGGGATTAACCAACTGATCACAGAAGAAGAAATCCTTACAGCAATTAAGGATTTGAAGGTTGATAAGGCGCCCGGTACAGATGGCTTGTCTGCGGCTTTTTATAAAAATTTACAATTTGAGATGATAAAACCGTTAAAGGAACTGTTCCAGACAATCCAGAGGGGGGGAAAGGTGCCACCGTCTTGGAGAACAGCTTTTATCTCATTGATTCCGAAGGAAGATCAGGATGCTACTCAAGTTAAAAATTACAGACCGATTTCGCTTTTAAATACAGATTATAAGATATTTGCTAAGGTTTTGGCTAATAGACTGATGAGGGTTCTGCAACAGGTGATTCATGGGGATCAAACGGGGTTTATTAGTGGTAGGCAAATGAAAAATAATGTTAGACATATAGTTGATGTGTTAGAGTATTTGGAAAGGCACAACCAGATCTCTGCAGCGCTAATCTTTTTAGATGCTGAAAAGGCTTTTGATCAATTGAATTGGCAATTTCTGTTGAGAATGTTAGATAAAATGGATTTTGGGGAAAATTTCTTACAGCCGATTAGGGCATTATATCAAAAGCAAACTGCCCGAATCATAGTTAACAATAGTCTGACGGCAGTATGTAATATTGAGAGGGGTACAAGGCAAGGATGTCCGTTATCGCCCTTGTTATTTGTATTAACTTTAGAGATATTATTGAACAAGATTCGGAATTCGGAAAAAATTAAGGGGATACAAGTTGGAGATCAGGACTATAGATTGAGAGCATTTGCAGATGATCTGGTTGTTACAGTGACCCAGCCAGAGAACTCTGTTGTGGACCTGATAGAGATAATAACACAATATGGGAAGGTTTCTGGATTTAAAGTAAACATACAGAAAACTAAAATTTTGGCTAGAAACATGACAGTGTCACAGAAGGCCTTCTTGGAAGGATTAACTGGATTTGAGATTGTTAAAAGGGTTAAATATTTGGGGGTAATTTTGTCGCCCTCGAATACAAAGCTATATAAAAATAATTATGAAAAATTGTGGGGGAAAATTCAAAAAGAATTGGAGAGTTGGCAAAAATTGCAATTGACTTTGTTGGGACGGATTGCAGCAGTGAAAATGAATGTCCTGCCCAAATTTTTATTTTTATTCCAAATGATACCGATTCTTAAGAAAGACTCTAATTTGGAGGAATGGCAGCGTGGTATCAATAAATTTGTGTGGGCAGGGAAAAAGCCACGAGTTAAACTTAAGATTATGCAGGATATTCGTGAGAGAGGTGGCCTTAAATTGCCTAATTTTAAATTATATTATGAAGCTGCTGCATTAGTAGGAATAAGTGATTGGATCAATTTGACGCAATCGAGGTTATTAAATCTTGAGGGCCATGATTTGTTGTTTGGCTGGCATGCATATTTGTTGTATGATAAGAAGGTAGGTACTGTGTTTAGGACGCATATTTTAAGACAGGCATTGCTGAGAGTTTGGAAGAAGTATAGACATAAGCTAAGTTGTAAGATACCATTGTGGGCAATTCCAAAACACGCAATAGAAAATATACATGCTGGTTTCAAACACGATGAGACTACCTACAAGGAAATTTTAAGTTTGGAAAGGAATGTTTGGTGCTTGAAATCATATAGCTTCTTGCGAGAAGAGAAGGTTGTTCAAACATGGTTTCAATATACTCAGTTACGGGCCAGGTGGAAAGAAGACCAGAAAATTGGATTTGCAACGATTGATGAAAATCTGATAAAGCAAATTAGAAATCAGGGACCTGCACATATTAAACGGATATATCTTGCATTGATAGAGATTGATTCAGAAACAGAGCTTGTTAAGGACTGTATGATAAAATGGGCCCAAAATATCCAGGAAGTTATTACAATGGACATGTGGGAGAAGATCTGGGTGAGGAATGTGAAATTTACTCAAGCTCAAAATTTAAGAGAGAATTTTTATAAGATGTTTTATAGATGGCATTTAGATCCTAAAAAGCTTGCAAGTATGTACCCGAATTATCAGCCTAAGTGTTGGAGGTGCGGGGTTGAAGATGCAACATATTTTCACATATGGTGGACATGTAAAAAGGTTAAGGCCTTTTGGATTAAAATTTGGTGGAATATACAGAAGATCTTTAAAAGGAGGATAAAGTTTTGTCCGCAATTTTTTTTGTTGGGAATAATTGTTGATGCTACAGTGGTGGACTCCAAGTTGATGCTGAATTTAGTCACGGCAGCAAGACTTTTGATAGGACAATATTGGAAGAAAGAGGAGCTGCCGACTATAGAAGAATGGACTTTAAAGGTTTCCGACCTGGCAGAGATGGCGAAGATATCGGCTTATTTGAAAGATCACTCGCAAGAACGTTATATTATGGAATGGAGAAAGTGGATTGAGTTTATCCAGAATAAGTATAGGGTTAAGAAGTTTTATCTAGCATTCGAATAAGTCTTCTTTCGTGTTTTTTCTTTTCTTTTCCTATTTTTTTTTATATATATTTAATAATGTTAAGTTTTGTTTGTTCTTATATAAGTTAGAGAGTGATGGATTTTAGAATTTATGGTTGTTAGTATATGGTTGCTTATGATTGCTTTTATATATATATACCTTGTATTTAGCTCTGGGAAGTCCGGGGGGGGGAGGGGGGTGGGGGGGAGGGAGGGGAGGGAAGAGGGAGGGGGGAAGGGGGGAGGTAAGGGGGGAGGGAAGAGGTAGGGGGGAGGTAAGGAGGGGAGGGTGGAGGGGGATGGGGGTTTTTAATGGAAAATTGTATTATAAAACTTTTCAATAAAAAAAAAAAAAAGAAAATGATGCATATGATATACACATATACGCAGTACACCAATGTGTACACATCAGCGTGTGTGTGTGTGTGTGTGTGTGCACACACACACACGGCTCTGATTGAACATTTTTTTACTATTCTGAAACGTTTTCACTTTCTAAAGCACCAAATTAGTGGTATCAAAGACCAAGAGAAATCTCTTTATATTTATTGAATAGTTTATAATACTTGCACAATGATGCAATCCCACCATTGAATGAATGACACTAGGAAGACAATGAAACCAGTAAAAGAACAATTAATGCAAGCAGATGTTTCCTCCTAATAACAGTTCTGAGAAGGGATGTAACATGCATTATCCCTGTTTATTTCAGCAGCCTGCTGAATTGAGTGTGACTTACTCCTTTAGTCCTGGTTCCCTATGGAAATTTGTATTGTGCTTTACAAAGGAGGATGAAACTTTATGTTGTTTAAAGTAAAAAAGAGATCTGTGGAAATCCAAAGCTTTACCTACACCAAATCACAATCCACAATCACTGAATAAAAAAAATCCAGGAATATGTTAATAACAATGAGCTCAACTGCAGACAAAAACATATATAAAAATCAAATCATATGGTATGGATTGTTAGGAAAGGGACTGAAAATAAACACGCAAAATTTTGTAATGATCACATCAAAGCAAAACAAAATACAACCATACAATTTTAAAAAGATATTTTAGAATTGGAAAGAAAGCAGATTGGATCACTACAAGTAAAGGTTTAAAAAATGTTCAATGTTTTTATTTTAAGTTATTAAGCAGATTATAAAAGCAACAGAAATTTAAAATTTATGAAATTATGCATTTTGCAAATCTGGAATAGTTAGGCCATTCTACAAAAATGACTAGATCAGAAAAAAAGAAAATACTTGACTCTACAATTCTGTTAATTTTTTTGGAATTCATTGATTGTAAAATATGCTCTTGTTTATGAAGAACTGAATATTCAGTACACTGCAATGAAAAGTTGCTACAGCTAGCATGACTGCTGAAAGATCTGTTTTCCATAAACAAGAGATTAAAGCTATTTAATCATTAGATGACAAAGAAGGAAAAGGGGATGCTCAAAGAGGATATGGAGAATGCATAATGAACTCTTTGCCTAAGTCTGCTCTGACTTGTAACAACTAAAGACAATGGAGGGGGACAACAGAACACATTATAGGATATTTTCAGAAAATACAAAGTTAACAAATCTCTGGATCCTGATGGCATCCACCAGGGAATTCTTAAGTTCTCAAATCAAAAACTGATGACCACTTAACAAAAATATCTAACCTCTCAGGCATAGTGTTAACAGACTGGAAAGGAAAATGTAGTCAAATCCAACATTTAATATATAAGGTCAGAAGCATTTTCTACTTGAAACTGACCTAGTTAACAAGTTTTTAGGAAAACTTATTACTCCACAGTAGAGCCTAATATTTGTCTCCCAGAAGAATATAAATACTTCCTTCTAATAATCAACTCAGGAGTCTAAGTCTCTGGGATTGTATTGGGACAATTCTGTGAGCTACCTAAGAATGCTTTATCTTTTATATTTGTCAGTTACAAGTATTATCATACAGCGTCCAAGACTCACAGAATGTTGACAATTAAATAGACAGAACCAGATTTTTAAAATAATCCCTTTGGCAATAAACAGAATGTTATGTTTCTTGATGTTTTTCTGGGCTGAACATGCATTGCAACACTCACATATAAGCTAGAGCAGGGATCCCCAACCCCGTCTGTGGACCAGCACTGGGCCACATCATGCCAGCAACTGGGCCGCACAAACAAGTGAAGCCCCATCCGTGGGATGCAGGCAGCATACGAAACCACGCCCCCTCTGGTCCCTGGAAAAATCTTTCTCCATAGAACCAGTCCCTGGTGCCCAAAAGGTTGGGGGCCTATGAGCTAGAGCCTTGATTTTCTTTTAAAAAAGGAAATAATTGGGTGGGGTGGGGGATGGATTTAAAGTATTAAAGATTTAAAGGCGGAGAGGTTTAAAGAATTTACCTGCTCAAGAGTCTTAAAATTATACTGGGATTCTTGGGAAAGATTGTATGTGGGTAGTTGTGTACCTATTACAGATATAACATCTTCCCTCTTTATACTACCCAAGACATGTATGAAAGAAATTGGTCGATGCTTTATAAATTAATAGGGAAATACAAATGAAAAACCAAGACAGTGACCTAGATAGTTTTTCTTACTGAATTTACAAAAGAGGTTGTTAATGTATCACTTAAGGAATATCCAGTTAAAAATTCTAGAATAAAATAATAAAAGATAAAATCAATATTAAAATCACATCCCCTTTGTCAGTTACAGATAAGCAAAACACAGCATGGCCAACTATACTATAATATCAATCTTTAAACTGTGAGCCCCATAGTCATTAAATACTAAAATGCAAAAGAGTAGTAATGCAAAAGGGTTTGCTGCATTAATTTGTGAAAAATAGCTATGATGGATTAATCACGCGTTTCAACTTGACTTGATTTGACTCTGAAAAAGGTACTTATGACCCAGATTCCACTCAGGTTATATGACAAATATTTTGTTCAGTTATGCCTTGTTCAGATGCTTCAAAATGCCTTAATTCTTTAACTTTGCCTTTCTATTTTTTTTCCCAACCCAACAGAATGTCACATAGGAATTACATAACATAAGAATTACATAAAGGGGTTCAGGACTGTCAATCTATTTGTCTATCAGCAAGATCATTTTCTAAAAACAAGATGTTTGCATAGTTGGAAGCCAACAAAAGATAATTTTGAGTTCAAAATTGGGTTGGATTTGGCTGGGGTTGTAGAAGGGGGGGGGGAAATCCTCCAATGCATTCCTACAGTCTGGGAGACACTTGAATAGTGGTTGAGAATGCCTATGGCTGCTGTATTCCTAAGGCCCAGTCCTCATGATACAAATGATACAAAGCAGAGCTACTACAAATCTAAAAGCCATTCTCTTTATGTTCTCCATACCTTGCTTCTCTCCCCACTCCCCCCCACAGCCGCCTTTCTTTCTGTTTCTTAAATACTTCAAAGTCCTTCACTGTGCCAGCCTTTTTTGTCTGCAGACTGGAGTAGGCTTCCTTATTTGATATTACTATGGATTGAAAACTATGATTACACACCACTCCTAGTTAGGGAAAATGAACAGTGCAGGTATATTTCTTTTAATTGTTGATCATGCCTAGGAGGTCAGACTGAATCATATCTACTCAGGGAAAATGTGGACACAATGCATAATCCATGGGGGGCAGGGCAAAATTTCCTTACAGCACAATTTAGCTCAGGTTAATAATACTGAGGAACAGTGGAGGAAGAAAACATAATATAACTCTAAATATTTTTTTCCTAATTGATCATCTATTTATAAAAGAGGCAGGAGAAAAACCTCTATGAAATTGGCTACTTTTGTTTCAAAAGAATAATCTTAACAAAAATAGTAATCCTGCGGTTTATTAATCTGTATTTAACAAAAGTTACTCTCAGTCACACAAAGAAATGTGTGTCAGTTCTTTATGTGCAGTCATGAGGTTTATTTTATTTTAATTTATTTTGCTGTCATATAAGACTGATAACTCGTCCAACCAATATAAAATTCTCTTATTACTGAACACTGGGCTATCATTTAGTAAATGGCTGGAGAATGAATATGCCTAAAGAAACTAATACTAGAAACAGTATGGATTGGGAGGTCATTCACTAGGTCATGCTTTCCTCTTTCAATGAGCCTATTTAATTATGGTTTTGCTCTAAGTGTTCATTCTAACAAGATATGCAGCTTTGGGGGAAAATATGTAATCTGATGTGATCTGTTGCCTGTGTCCAGATAAGTTATAAACTTTTCACAGTTTATGATTAGCTGAATTGACTCTCTAAACTCTTCACCAAATATAAAAATAAGCAGGAGAATCAGAATGTTCAAATGATTTAAATTTTTACACTCAATTTTAATATATGCCCTCAGGTCCCACATAACCATCCATAGGTGGCCAGATTAATTGCTAAGTAAATAAATCAAAGCTGGAAATTGACAAAGGAAACCTTTTATGAAAGAGAAAAAAACTATAGTGCCCCAGTAAATAAGAAATTCTGCAACTATATTCAGTCCTCTTTCAAAAAAAACAAGGAAATTAGAACTGTTTTAACCATTGCTACTATGAAAGATGCCCAAAATATGTCATAGATGTAATTTCCTTAATAGGAATTATTTTAAAAAACCAAATGACATTCAAAGCATCCCAGAGCTTTAATTTTTTAACCAAAATATTCCGTGTTGGTGCTCAGCTTCATGACTATATGGTCATTTACTGTCCAAGCTGTTCATTTTTTAGAATGTGGCTGATTTTACACTCTTTTATTCCACATTGACAGCTTATGCACTCATGCAAAAATGCTCAAGTGGAACTTTTTAAGTAACTGTGGAAAAGATGCTTTTGAAATGTTGAAGTATGCTGGTTCAGGGAAAAGAGGAAAGATATGCACAAAAGGAAATCAGGCTAGCTGTTAACCTGGGCTACACTGAAATTAATGCATATACAGCATTAAACAGGAAATGTCATGGTTACAAAGTCAATTTTGTAATCTATAGATCTGAATTATGGAATTAGGAGTCAGTGCATATGGTGGCAAAAACACTAGCTAAAATGGTCAGAAGGGAGATTTCACTGAATATGAAGAGATAGTAAAAACAGACAATATCCAAAGTTTTCCAAACAGTCACACACATGCAGTTCTATAAGTAAAAGTTGTGTTCTTGGATTCACAGGAAGCAGTCAAATAAAGATACCTTTTGCCAATAGTGCAAACATAAAAGAGAGACTTACACTGAGTAAATAATGGAAAGACAAAGAAGAGTGCCACACTAAAAAAATAAAACCCTTTTTAAAAACAAAATGAATCTACTTTTTTTTAGTGGTGGACTATAATTCATATACATAGCATTTATAAAAAGTCTGAAGGATAAGCTGACATTCTTGACCTAAGATCAAAATCTTGCTTAATTGAATAACTTTTTTCAGAACAAAACAAGAATGTTAAAAGAAGCCATGAGTATGTGTGTGTGCGTACACACGCACGCACGCGCACACACACACACACACAAGTCTTGTACACATACTCACACTCAGTATTCTCCCACTGTCTTAAAGCTTTGGTCTGTACATGATTCATGGACAGAACTGTAGGTCATTACCACAACTGACTGGAACGTTAACTCTCAGAAGCTAGTCAAGGCTCTCTTTGTTCACCCAACCCTGCCTGCATTTAATTTAATCATTATTTTGGGGGAGGTAGGGAATCCTGGGCAATGGTTGCTTGACTGTTCCACATTCCACTGAAAATTACAGCAGCAGCTTCAAAATATTGAGAAGAATGAAGAAGGCAAGTTACATTATATTGTCCAGATTTTACAGCCTAAATAAAACATACTTTTAAAGCATCATAATGTATGGTAGAAAAACAAATTTAGCTTCAGTAGCCTTTACCCTATTTCAAAAATCAAAAGGATTTTTCCACACTACTATTTGGTCATTATGAGGGCAATTAAGTGTCCCATTAGCTGAAGCTCTGATTACTTTCACTTGTTTGATTTTTGAAAAGATCAATAGTCCCAAATTATCAACTGCAGTTATAAACTGTGCATTACACAATTAGAATTAGATTTTAGGATTCAAGGCAAGACTTGTGAAAGTTTAAATAACAGAATAAAAATCAAATGGATGATGAAACAAAACCAAAATAATATCTACTGATCAGTATGCATTTTCCTCCATTGTTAAAAAAATCTCCACAACCTCTTTTTAACATTTTCTATTAGAATCTATTTAGAGTATTTTCTTAGCCCCCTTTGCATGAAATGCTTCACATATATCCTGTACCTTTATAATATATCACAACATCGAGGCATCATAGGATCGAGAACCATTTAGATTACTTTGGCAAGTAATTTATCTCCATTTTCAAAGGTTGTTGAGAGTGTGGTGGCGCATCAGCTTCCTCTGTTCCTGGAGGAAACTGATTATCTGGACCCATACCAATCGGGTTTCAGGCCCGGATACAGCATGGAGACGGCATTGGTCGCGCTGGTGAATGATCTCTGGAGGGCTCGGGACAGGGGTTGCTCCTCTGTCCTGGTCCTATTAGATCTCTCAGCGGCTTTTGATACCATCGACCATGGTATCCTACTGCAGCGTCTCAGGGGGTTGGGAGTGGGAGGCACCGTTTTACGGTGGTTCTCCTCCTATCTCCTGGGCCGTTCGCAGTCGGTGTTGACGGGAGGGCAGAGATCCGCCCCGAGGCCTCTCATTTGTGGAGTTCCTCAGGGGTTGGTTCTCTCGCCCCTCCTGTTCAACATCTATATGAAGCCGCTGGGTGAGATCATTTGTGGTTTCAGGGTGGGGTATCATCAGTACGCTGATGATACCCAACGTTTTCTTTCCACCCCGAACCAACCCAGCGATGCTCTCGCCGTGATGTCCCGGTGCCTAGAGGCGGTCCAGGTCTGGATGGGGAGAAACAGGCTTCGTCTCAATCCTGCCAAGACTGAGTGGCTGTGCATATCGGCATCTCGGGTCAACCAGATTATTCCATCTCTAACGATGGGGGGGTGAGGTGTTACCCCCCGTTGATAGGGCTCGCAACTTGGCCGTCCTCCTGGATTCACGACTCAATTTTGAAGACCATATAGGAGCCGTGACCAGGGAGGCTTTTGCCCAGGTTCGCCTGGTGCGCCAGTTGCGACCCTATCTGGACCGAGATGCCCTACGCACAGTCACTCATGCGCTCGTGACCTCCCGTTTAGACTACTGCAACGCTCTCTACATGGGGCTCCCCTTGAGGACCACTCGGAGGCTTCAGCTGGTGCAGAATGCCGCCGCGCGAGTTGTGATGGGGGTTTCCTGATACTCCCATGTAACACCTCTACTCCGCGAGCTGCATTGGTTTCCGGTTGCCCTCCGGGTGAGATTCAAGGTGCTGGTGATGACCTATAAAGCCTTAAATGGCTTGGGTCCGGGATATCTGAGGGAACACCTGCTGCCGGCATCAAGTTCCCTTCGTCCAGTGCGCTCCCACAGGGAGGGTCTTCTCAGGGTGCCACCGGTAAGAGATTGCTGGCGGACGACACCCAGGGATAGGGCCTTCTCAGTGGGGGCGCCTGCCCTTTGGAACCAGCTGCCAGTGGAGCTGAGGACTGCCCCCGACCTCCGTTCATTCCGCCGGGACCTGAAGACCTGGCTCTTCGAGCTCTCTGGCCCAGGCTGAGGATTAATCTTATTTTAACTGGGGTTTTATTTATGCAGGGACAAATATAATTTTTTTAAAATTTGTTTTTAACTTTTGTATCTTGGTTTTTTTTAATCACCCTGTAAACCGCCCTGAGTCCTTCGGGAAAGGGCGGTATATAAATGTAATAAAATAAAAAATAAATAAAATAAATTTTCCAGGCAACAATGAAGTATATTTCCCTACATTGCATGATTCTACATCTTTCTTCTCTCTTACTTACTCTGTCTCCACCTTCCCCTGCCAATATCTTTATGTTTATATCTATTCCCAGGTACTCCTGTGTATACATAGAAGCAAAACTACTGTTCTACAGTGAGTGTCCAGTTAGGTCAAAAATTGCCAGACAACCAAGTACCTTTATTTGTGAAGCCTGCTTATGAGTAACAACCACACATAGGTCAATTTAATTCTTTATATTTTTCTTTGAGAAATATAATGAAGGGCCATTTCTTAATGATGTTCATTGAAGATGATGGTAAACCACTGAGAGTCAATGACAGCCACTGGTATTATAAATAGATATTGTTTCCACAGTTTCATTAGTTTTAATTTAAATGTGTTATTGACTCTGACAATTTAATTTACCTCTATAAAAGATTAATTCAGTATAAAATAATCATAGCTTTACTGTTTATTTCTTTGACTCATAAAGTTGGCTCCAAATATTGCCTTAAATGCTGTGAAACATACAAGGTTTCATCATCCATATGAATGAAATGAACCATGAAGACTGTTTCAAGAGGTGGCATACTTTACCAGCTGCCTGGAATACTAGCAGAACACCAGATATTATGCCCTGTAATTTATCTTGCACAATTCCAATTCTCCTTACAAGATACCCTTGCACTCTACCTTCACTGATGCCCTTTTTCAAACTGCTAAGCAGAATGTATGTTGACCCACTTGTCACTTAGAGTGCTGCTGCCAATCCTTTAGCTGATCTGAAACTAAACAGGCAAAAGCAAATTGCTCCAAAAAGGTCAATACAGATTCTCAGTAAGTCCATAAGTTTCCCCCCCTCTAAATAAATTATACAACATACTTCTGCTGTTCATAACTTTGCAGCAGCTATTCTCAGCAGCTATTTTCCCCCTCATCTATGTCGTCTTTCACAGCATTCCACAAAGCATTCTTGGATCTCCACACCATTCTGTGGCACTCCATAAAATAATTACTTTCTCATTCCAAACATTTTCCGCAACTACTTTTCATTTATTCTGTTAATGGGATTGATCTATATTTCTCTTGCTGCAGTAATTCTTTTTATATTTCACTTGCTTTCAACATACATTTTAACACTTTCATTCATAATAAAATTTACACCTTCATTTTTCTACATGTATTTGTTAATGGTATCTAAGATCAGACCACTTTCATTCAGCTCTATTTCAGACTTCTCCTTTCTCTTAGTTTCACAGACAGATAACAAATACATTCTAATTTGAGGGGTCTTTGGTACTGTCTGAGCTTGCTTGTTTTCTTGCAGATGTTTCATTACCCAAACTAGGTAACAATATCAGTGTTAGTCTGATGATTTAATGTCTGCAAGAAAACAGCCAAGCTTCTCCTTGGCATCCTATTTTTCTTTCTTTCAACTTTATTTTGTAAAAATGTTGCCTTATAACGGGTGACTTTTGTTTAATTAAAAAAACCTTTGGTTGACTGATTGTTAGGAAAAGCCTCTTACACTTCCTGATTTACAGTTTTATATAACAATTCATGATCAAATCTGCTATACTCTAGTAATCAAGCAAGAAAGGACTTCTACATATCAACTGAAGTAAATGAACAGAGGCATTTTTAAAAATGAACAAATTTTAAAGCAGAGATTAGGCTAAAAAATTCAAAAATATTTATGAACAGGTTTTTAAATGTCTCAGTCTATACATGCATATATTATAATATCAATGACAATATTATATTTTTCAATCTTTTACTGTTACTGTTACATGACATCAAGAAGATTTTAAAGTAAAGGAAAGAGAATTAGCTTATTAGAGTTGAGATATTTTTTGTTGCAAAGGTAAATGGCCCATACAGGCAACCTTCTTGCTACCAAGAGAGAATCATAATATGTCAGTTTATTTGAGAAGGAAACTCGACACTTGGTTTCTCTTTCTCAGAGAGCCATCTTGAAATCTGGGAAGAGACTAAAGATAACTGTAGGATTCAGATAGAAATTTTTGGACGAAATAGCATTTTAATATAACCCAGGCTCAACTTATTTACAGCATAAAACCAACACTGAACTGGATTTAAAAACAGATTGACAGTCTCAGTGAATAATCTTGCCAAACTATTTTGGGCCAGCTGAAATGTCCAGCTTGCTTGAAAGGATAGCTGCACAAACAATGTGCTGCACTGATCCAATCTCTAAGTTACTGGAGCGTGGACTATTTCTGCCCAGGTACTGCTGCAATTGGTATAACAACTCAAACTAATGAAAATGGCTTTATGCCACTAAAGCCACTTGCTGTTTCAGTGACCGTAAAACATCAGAAAGACCCTAAAACTACAAAAGTGACCCTTTAGTTTGAGTGCAAATTGCATGAGAACAGAATGAAAATTGTTCCATGATGGAACTTCATTTCCAGTATTGGAAGACTAACTGTCCTCCATTTTCTCTGTGTATATGTGTGTTTTGTATATGCAGTCTCTCTGTCTCTCTCTGTCTCTCTGTCTCTCTCTCTCTCTCTCTGTGTGTGTGTGTGTGTCTCTGTGTGTGTGTGTGTTAGGAAAGAAATCGAACACCAGGATAAAAATATAAGCAAAACTGTTTAATATACAAATCTACTTAGCTTTTGTCAGCTAACTGCCAAAGTCGTCAGAGTGAAAACAACAGTTCCAGGAATTTGCTTATGTAGCCGGTTGCTTTTGCGCCCTGCTCATTGAGCGGGTCACCAGTCTACCCGCCCCAATCGATCGTAACATTTCTAATCATCCCGCATCCATCTGCTTGTTTGTGGAATTGCAAGTTGTTTTCTCGCTTGTAGTCACTCTCCTGGCACGTGTACGACCACCCAAGGGCTGGCTCCCTGGCTGCTCTTGTTCCATGCCTCCCCTTTTTTGCTGGGTCCGAGAGCCTGTCCCTAGATCTTGTTCAGGACGCGCTGGGGAGTCTTCCTGAAGACCACAGTTGTTTCACATGTAGCCACGCCATTCCGATCCTGCAAGGGACAAACTCATTGCGCCCGTTGTGAGTCGTAGCGCTATTCCTCCCACCCCGAGTGCCTGATAAGCAGGCAATAGGTCTATGTGACGATTGATCAAATTTTCAGCCTTTTGGTTGTTTCCCCAACGTAACTGCATTGGCAATTCTTACACTTAATTTTGCATATTATTGAAGATCTTTCCTCATTGGGGAGTGGCTCTTTAGGATGCATTATCATGGTACGCAGGGTTTGATCTGGTTTGTGGGCAACGTTGATGTTGAAAGGAGCTAGCAACCGTGCCGTTGCCTCGGACATACCATTAATATATGGGAGTGTCGTTCGTGTTGTAAGCGTTGTGGACATGCTAATGTGTGGGCTACCACGGGGTTCGTATGGTCTGTTGTACTTCCTAACGAACTCCATTGGATAGCCATTGTGTCTGCAGATACGGTAAAGATGGTTCTTCTCAACTCTGGCCCTATCCATATTGCTGTGAGAGCTGACTCGCTTAAACAATGTCCTGAGGCAGCTGATCTTTTTTTTATTGAAAAGTTTTACAATACATTTTTAAATACAAAAAAGCCCCCCTCCTCCCCCTCCCCTCCCCTCCCCGACTTCCCAGAGCTGAATACAGGGTATAAAAATACAAGCAAACATAATCTAAAATATGCTAACAACAATAAAACATTAAGTTCTATCGCACTTTAACTCTCCATCGTCAAATTATTAATAAAATAACTATTAACTAATTATACATCATATAGATCCACTACTTATTCAAATGCTAAATGAAACTTTTTAGTCCCATATTTATTCTGAATATATTCAATCCATCTCCTCCATTCCACAATGTATCTCTGTTGCGATTGGTCTTTCAAATACGCTGAAATCTTTGCCATTTCCTGATGCAGCTGATCTTATGCGCCACGGGATGGTTGCTCCTATAATGTAGGATCCTATCAGTGTGAGTTGGCTTGCAGTGGACGGTCGTATGGAGGGTGCTGTTAGGTTGGCGGCTGACTAGTACATCCAAGAAGGCAAGAGTACCCTTGGTCTCCTCCTCCGTTGTAAAATGAATGTCAGGATAGACCGAGTTCAGCTCGTCCATAAAACTGCCACTATCTTGTTTCTTAATGACTACAAATGTGTCGTCCACGTATCTAGCCCAGAACCTGGGGTGGTGCTTGGTCATCACCACAGCCTCTAGCTGCTGTAGGACCGCCTCCGCAATGATTCCCAAAATAGGGGATCCCATTGGTGTACATTTACTTTGTTCATAAATAGCGTCCTGGAAGGTGAAATACATTATGAGGCACAAAGTCGTAAGTTGTATGAGATCTTCAATATGGAGTGAGTCCTGGTGCTGTCCTTGCTCTTGTTATAAGCGGCTCCTTATGACTGCAACCTGCCAGATTTTGTGGGACAGAGGTGAAGAGTGAGGTGACATCAAAGGATACCATTATCTCATCATCCTCTATCCTTAGGGGTTTTATCCTTTCCAGGAACTCCTCTGCTGACTTCACTGTAGTCTTATTGTTTTTGACCAAATATCCAATATGACCGCTCAACCATTTGGCCAATCCTGAGGTTGGTGTACCTCTAAATGACACAATAGGACGCAGAGGAATCCACCCTCCTTGTGGATTTTTTATTTTTATTTATTTTTAATTCCATTTATATCCCGCCCTTCTCCGAAGACTCAGGGCGGCTTACAAGCTTAGCAGTAGTCCAGAAGTCCATAAAATCTGGCCATGGCCGAATATCCGGGGCGTATTGTCCTCAATGTGTCATCACTGATCTTCCCCTGCCATTTGAGATTGTGTGCCACACATGGGAAGACTTTATAATTTTACCTTGTATTTTTATATAGCATGAGTAAATTCCATAACAATTATCAAGCAACAATGTAATAGTTCACTAGCATCAATGAACTAGTGAACATAAAAAGGACCCCATATCATATATTCACATTATCTGTCAAGAGGCATGCTGGGGTTTATGAAATGGAAGTCCAACTCTTTGAATAAAACTGCACTCTCCACTTCCCTTTCTTGAGCCCAGGCAGCTTTCATTCTCACCAGCCTTAAAATTAGACTGAAACTTATCTAGACCAGGGCTTTTCAATCAGTGGTACAGGTACCACCTGTGGTACATTGTCACCTGGCAGGTGGTACGCAACCATCCTAGAAAGGTAGCGGGGCAGGGGAATGGCAGTACCACACAAGCCTGAGCGAGAGATGGCTGGAGCTACAGGGCTGTCAGGACTCAGCAGAAGCGCCAGGATCAGCACTTCTTTGGGGCTGTCAGAGCTCAGTGGAAGCGTCAGGATCAGTGCCAGGCTCCAGCTGGAGTTCGGTGCTGATCATGGCACTTCTGATCCCAGAAGAAGCACCGATCAGCTGGAATGTTGCAGCATCTCCAGGGTCTTGTGATTTACATTCAGATGCTTGGCAACTGATTCATATTTATGACGGTCACAGTGTCCCAGGGTCATGTGAAGTGACCAAAACCTGCTTCAACCACCCAGAAGACAGGGGGAATAAAAACCAAACACCACCCCACCCCACCACCGCTACCAATCCTCAACAGAAATGCTTACAACAATGAAAACCTCGGACAGGAGGAAGAGCACCGCTGGGCAGTCAGGGAGGAGACTTGCTCGGCTGTGGCTTGGGGGCACTTTTTTCAGTGCCATTGTAACTTCGAAAAGTCACTAAGTGAACTATTGTAAATCGAGGACTACCTGTACTTCATCACTTTTTCCCTTTTTTTTTTTTGGTCGTCAAGTTTTTGACACCTTGCTATGTGACTGGTGGTACTCGGATGTTGCCATATCCTAAAAGTGGTACAATGGGTGAAAAAGTTGAAAAGCCCTGATCTAGACAATTTATTTCATCTAAGAATGTAACTGGATGTAACTATAACTGAATTCTGAACCCAAATATTACACGGCTGTGCATCTAATCATGCTGACAGTAAATAAAATAAGAGATGATTCTGTGATTTTTGTCTTTAGCAAGTACTATTCTCCAAAGTGCCTGAAGGCAGGACAAGAAGCAATAGATGGAAACTAACCAAGGAGAGAAGCAACCTAGAACTAAGGAGAAACTTCCTGACAGAACAATTAATCAGTGGAACAACTGCCTCCAGAAGCTGTGAATGCTCCAACAGTGGAAGTTTTTAAGAAGAGACTAGACAGTCATTTGTCTGAAATGGTATAGGGTTTCCTGCCTGAGCAGTGGGGTTGGACTAGATGACCTCCAAGGTCCCTTCCAACTACTTCTTCTTCTTCTTCTTCTTCTTCTTCTTCTTCTTCTTCTTCTTCTTCTTCTTCTTCTTCTTCTTCTTCTTCTTCTTGTTGTTGTTGTTGTTATTATTATTATTATTATTATTATTATTATTATTATTATTATTATTATTATTATTATTATTATTATTAATTAGTTGATAGGCTTGAGACAAGGACAATATTTTAAATTAGAACTTTGGAACTCTATATAATTTCCTGATAATAAAGGAGTTCAGTCTTAGAAAGAATGCCAGTCTCAGAGATTCATGCAACAGAATTGCAGCAAACTTTTATAACACAATTGGAACTCAGCCACTAGCTGAGCATATGGAGGAAACAGTGTTATGGGAAGTGAGATTCTGGTGACCCAGAAGACTCCAGTGGAGAAACAGAAGTAAAGCCAGACACACTGAGAAGATTATCCCAGCTTCCTTCTAGATATAGTATCGCTGAGATGGTAGTTACATGTTAATGTACCTTTTTAGTTGTTTTTCAACAAAAATAAAATGTACATGGCCCAGAAGTAGGAAATTTAAACTGACGTCACTTTTCAGTTTTGTCTGTTATAATGCATGTTATAGTTGGTCAATTAATAAAAAAAAATCTACAGAAGATGTATCTCATCAATAACAGGAAAGAATAGGAAAAAAGATAATTGTTGACAGTTTAAACACAAACTGCTGTCCTTCAGCAAGGCCTTAAAAACCTGATTCTTCCAGAAGAATTTTTGTATCTCCTAGATGATTGTCTATTATTTTGTGTTTCTCATATTCCACCTTGAGTTGTTGTATGACAATTAAATGGCTTTAAAAATCGAGTAAGTTGATTAAAAAGACCAAAAGCACAGCAATTTTTTCTTTAAAAGTCAATGTGTAAAAAAACAACAAAAAACAAAAACAGAAGAAGTGGTTCAACATCCAATTTTGGATCCATGTAGAGTTTCTTCAGGCCCACATTAAAGACAACAGGAGAGTTGGAATGAGAAGTGAAGAATTTTCTTTCCCAAACTAGGCTTCATTTAAATGCCTTACCTTCAAATTTTACAGAGTTTAAAAAAGAGCACTTCATTTACAAAAGAAAAAAGAAACATTACCAATGCTTGAAAAGGTGCTCACATCTCTCTCAGCGAGATGCATTAAGATCTGTGGGATCCAGAAGGAATACAGGGCAAGTAATTACCCTTTTAAGTCCTTTACACCTCTAAATATTTAACCATTCTTACAATAATGGCCTCTTCATCTCATTTCAATCTCACTATACTTCAGTCATAACTTCTGTCATTATTCTTATAATTCCATCTGTTGTACAGCAGAAGTGTGTGTGTCTGTGTGCGCATCCGTGTGTGCATGCACATACACCCAAAAGCAACATCCCTGTTCAAAGTTTACACATAAAGAATGCCAACCCTACATTTATTAGAATTTGAACACTGATACAGAACAGAATTATCAGAACACATTCTGATGGCAGAATTTATAATTTATATTCAATTAATATAATATACAGTTAGTCCTCAACTTACTACTAGTAGTTTAGTGTCTGTTTGAAAATATGACGGACCTCTCATGGCTACATGGACCCAGATTTGAAGTCCTCATGGCTGCCCCCACCCCATGGTCATGGGATTACATTATGAGCACTTGGTAACTGGCCCACATTTACAGACATTTGTAGCATCCTAAGGTCACATGACTGAGATTTATAACTTTTTTTTCCTCTGAAAACTGGTATTTACTTCCAGGTTCCACCCAAGAATACCCATTGTGGAAAATGGGTATTGTGGAAAATGGATTCACTTAACTGTTGTGCCTATTGTAACATTTGCTTAATGACAGCCACAAAAAATCAGAAAATAGGGGATAGTGTTGTTGGGACCCACTTAACAATCCACATGACTTACTACTATAATTCTAAGTTCAATTAGGGTCATTTGTTCAAGGACTATCTCTATTTGGAAATATCTCTTGGCTGGAAAAAATTGAATAATGGAATGTCACCCCTATAAAACCTTATATTTTGTTCTTTATTCATTGCTTTTCTCCCTTATAATATTCCAAGACCAGTCCCACATTCAACAGCAAACACTAGTGTTCCAACTCATTAAATAAACTTGCTATGATGAAAAAAATCTTAACCAGCAAACAGCATTTTGAGTAAATTAAAAGCACTGACAGTACATTCTACATACCACCCAATTTTTAGCTTTGGCAGTCAACCTGACTTCCTTTATCATTAGAGATACTTTTGAAGTGGTTGGCGGCCTTCCATCCATAGCTCAAATAAATAAGTCCCTTCTTATCATAGCCTTGAAAAGAATCTCTTCATCATGTTATACATATATAAATCCTTAATCGGATTATATTAAACCATCTTGCAAGCTGTTTCTAATAGCAAACAAATTTAACAACAGAGGCTGAAAACTGTCTTCTGAAAAGCTTCACAAGACCTAAATATATAAATTGCTTCTGGAAGTTTGGAAGTTAATCATGTAAAACAGGGTGTAAAACAGGGGTGTCAAACTGCCGGTCCATGGGCTGGACACGTCATCCGGAAGCCATGCCCACCCCATTGCCGGCAATGGCAAAACCGTCCTGATATGTTGCGCAATGTCACGTGACGTTGTGGGTTTGACATGTCTGATGTAAAAGGAAACTGATGACAAAGGATGACAGGCAGAATCCATGAACTATCTTTATAACATCTTCATTTTAAAGCAAGAAAGATCTTGCAGTAAACTACAAGAGAATTTGTTGTGGCCTGCTAAAGGCTAAATTATCCATTTGTTTTGCATTTGTTCTACAGAAAATTTAAACTATTCTTTGATGCATTGTTGAAAGAATCAAGAGGCGGCCACTTTTCCTCATGGAATCCATGACTATGTCAGGGTTCATTAACTGTCAATAACTGTGACAGGATGCATCTTTCCTTCTCTGCGATAAGCGCACAACTGTGTCTCACACAAACCTTATCACACTCACAGGCCCATGTAGCCAGAAGGCCGGATTATAGTGGCAGGCATGTCTTAGAACTATCCTTGAAAGGGAGTTGCTTCATTTAGCACACTAGCAGTTCATCTCTTCAGCTTCTCAGTTTATCATAACCATGCTTCACATTTAGTATTAGCAATTCTCTAAACATGTTGGTGTGATCTGAATCAAAATGAACTTTTGGAACTTGTAAACCAGGCGTAATTGTAAACTTCTTTTCTCAGGCTTTACTAGGCTCCTGTAATAAGCCACTTATTCATGCTTATTTGTTTATTAACAATGATTTGCATATATGTACATTAAGTATCTTTCATTTATTAATGTTTGTGCTTATTAGATGCAAGCTCTACATTATATATGCATTTACCCTCCAGATGCAAACTCTCATAAATTATCTCATAAACGAAGCATAGCACAGAGGCAATAAAGTTTGCTTCTACATGCTTACATTGTCTATTTATTTTTATTGTCCCTACTTTTTAAATGTAAGCAGCTCAGAATCACATAAAGTTGGATGACCTCTAAATTGTAGTAAATAAATAAATAAATAAGAAAAGAACTACAAGGAAACTCAAAGGAAACAGTATTGTCTTTCTAGCTCTGACAAGTTATTTAGCAATGTTATAAACATCCTTATAATGCTCTTAAGCAACATAGCTTTAAAACTTATTCAGGATAAAACATGGATGAAAACAGAAGATGAATAGCTGATGAACGTATAAATATTCATAGCTCTACACAAATGTTTTCTAGTAGTATGAGCTTTTTTTCATTCAGTGCAGATAGACTAGGTTATTGCAAACACGCATGCAAAAGTGACTTTAATTTGTGTAATATGAGATTTCGTATATCTTCCCCTAAGGACAGCATTAATAGAAAAGGACTATCCTTCACAAACAAATCAATTTCAGTTACCTCACATACCGTATAACATATCTGCATCTAAATGAGATACAAAAATCCATGCACTTGGAAACTATCCAAATAAGACAGTATTGGTGGAGCAGTGGGCCAATGCCTCCTTAAGTAATACCAGCTGCCTGCAATTATTGCAGGTTCGCATCCCACCAGGCTCAAGGTTGACTCAGCCTTCCATCCTTCCGAGGTAGGTAAAATGAGGACCCAGATTGTTGGGGGCAATAAGCTGACTTTGTAATAATGCCACTTGGGGGGGGGGGGGGCGAAAGCCCTAATAAGCAGGAATATACATAGAATGAAGGCTATTGCTAAGCACATTTAATTTGTGCTTAGATTGTAAGCCGCCCTGAGTCTTCGGAGAAGGGCGGGATATAAATGAGATTAAAATTAAAAATTAAAAAAAATTATTATAAAACTACATAAAATCATGAACAACCATCATAAATTTACACTATAAAACAATGAACCAAAAAGCCTACAATTAAAATACATAAAAGATACATGGCATCAGCCATTAAAATCCAACAGCAAATTAAGTACTATTTGAGAAGGCTAAGGAATAAAAATATGTCTGAAAGGTTTCTTGTAGAGCTTGACAAAGAAAAGATTCTCCAAACTAACAATCAACAGCATATTTCATTCAGCAGAGCAGGATTTCATGCATACAAAATCTAAAGAGACCCTTGAGTCAAGCTCAGTTTCTGGTGCTTGTATTCATGCTGTTTTCTTGGCAGTGTTGTCTTACATTGTCCAAAACACACAGTGGGGACCAATCTGATCTCTGTGGGAAAAATGTTCCACAGGAAGGGAGCCACCACAGAGAAGTTTCTTCTTCTTCTTCTTGTTAGTTGCGAAGTCGTGTCCAACCCATCGCGACCCTATGTTCCTCCAGGCCTTCCTGTCCTCTACCATCTTCTGGAGTCCATTTAAGCTCATGCCTACTGCTTCAGTGACTCCATCCAGCCACCTCATTCTCTGTCGTCCCCTTCTTCTATTGCCCTCAATCTTTCCCAGCATTAGGCTCTTCTCCAGTGAGTCCTTCCTTCTCATTAGGTGGCCAAAGTATTTGAGTTTTAGCTTCTGGCCTTCTAAAGAGCAGTCAGGGTTGATCTCCTCTAGGACTGACCGGTTAGATCGCCTTGCAGTCCAAGGGACTCGCAGGAGTCTTCTCCAGCACCATAGTTCAAAGGCTTTAATTCTTTGGCACTCAGCCTTTCTTATGGTCCAGCTTTCACTGCCATACATTGCAACTGGGAAGACCATAGCCTTGACTATACGCAAGGCTCTTGGTCCTGCTAAATGGGCCTCCTTAAAGAGACGGGATCTTTAGCACACTACCTCCCTGGTCTGGTAGGTCAGGTAGATGTAACTGGAGAAAAGATAGTCCTTCAAATAATCTGGCCCCCAAGGTTTCCCTTCCCTACCTTTATCATCATGAGAACTATGTAGGATCATGTACCTGAGATGCTTACTCAAATTATGTTTTTGCCGCAGCCTCATTTGTCTTTTACCCGATAATTTCTTTGGTTAAAGTTCTTTCTCTTGTTCCTCAAGACTATTCCCACTGCCCATTACATACATAGCCTTACAACTGAGCTGAATGAACCTTCCCCTCCTAATTTTCAAAGAGCCGATGTCTCATTATTCATGGTTTCTTTATTCTTGGTTTTATATTAGAACAGAACCTCCAAGGGCTGCTTGCATATATTCTTGTACGTCTGCATTCCTCAAATTAAAGTACAGATGGTTACAATTTTGGAAAAAAGTTATTATTTGATCGGCAAGTGCTAATTTAGCCTTACACAAGTAACCAACGTTAATTTGCAGGCCAAACTCCAGGAGAAATTTCAATAATTTTCACTGCAACAACAGATTTCTTATTTTATAAAATTACAATGGTAATATGTTTTGAATGGAAATTATTAGCAAAGAACCAAATAAAGTGATGAAACTAGAATCTTCTTAATTGTTGGATCACTTGTAGCTAATCATCTATGATGTAGGTTGACACAATTACTTCAAAGGGTTTTCCCCTGATTTGACAATTATTTTTACACAGCTAATGTTTGTTATTACTATTATAAGCCCAAATTAATCCACTGTAGGATGAAGATTCCTTCACTAAAGCTTATGGATCATAACCTACTATGCTGTTCCAGTGAGGTTAATAGATAGACGCTTTTCAACTTTCCAGCCAAGGGCTGAGAGAAATTGACTAGGTCAAAGTCACCCAGCCAGGTTTCCTACATAACACTTGGGTCTCTAGTGCAGGGGTGTCAAACTCAATTTCATTGAGGGCCACATCAGCATTGCGGTTGCCCTCAGGGGGCCGGGGTGGGTGTGGCCTGGGTGGGTGTGGCCTACTGGGTGGACGTGGCCAGCTCTACATCGTTTGCATCAAGGGTGCCAATGGGGGCCTGGGCAGGAGTGGGACAGATCTGAGGGTCTCTGGCAGGAGGAGGGTCTCTGGGCCAGGGCCAAGACAGTGGGGGCCGTTCCCTCACTGTTTCCAGGATGGCTTCACGGGCCACATGAAACCACTTCGCGGGCCGCATCCGGCCCCCGGGCCTTGTGTTTGACATGTCTGCTCTAGTGTCACTTCTTTTTATAATTTGTTCTGTGGTTAAACAGGTTAGCTACTTGCTTGTTAACAAATCTGCCACTTATGAGCTTTGATACTCGGCCTTTATCAGTTGCCTTGTGCTAGTTCACACTTTTCAGATTGATCGTAACACTAAAGGAAGTTTCCAGCAAAGAAGACAATCAGGAGAGGTTATGGGTACAGTCACATAGCATTTCCATTTCACATATCATATGTCACTTGAGGAAAGATTCCCCAGGAGAGACTGATACAAAGAGCGATAGACTAGCGACACACAACAAGCCGAAAGTGAGTTTATATATGAAACTGTCTTGGCATTTGACCAAGTTGGCAGGGTTGTTACTTAGATACTAAAATCATGCTTTTTGTTTCCTGACAAGTAACAGCTCCTGCCTAGGCATATTTGAGCAGGGAGGGGGAACAGAGAAAGAAAATGTATTATTAGTTAGAAGATAAATAATGAAATAGTTATACCTATATTTAAATTTTCATTGTAGCTACTCTAAAATTTAATGGAGATAGCAAACTTATTTTAAATCCCCATGATAAGTTACTGTAATTTTATGTTTTTATAGCAATTTCATTGTTACTTCAATTAACAAATTAAGGTACTGTGATCCTTCTGGGTTTTACTGAACTCTGACATTGGCCAAATTGGCCCAGAAAAACTGACAATTTTAGTAAAGGTTTTTTTTTTAAAAAAAAACACTCAACCACCAGTTACTGCACATTTGCTTATAAGCAAGCCCCACTGATCTTATTTTCAAGAACAAACATATTAGTTTTCAGCCTCCTTTGAATCTTCCCAATGTCTACTCCAGGGCTTTTCAACCTTTTCACCCATTGTACCACTTTTAGGACATGGCAACATCCGAGTACCACCAGTCACATAGCAAGGTGTCAAAAATTTGATGACTAAAAAAAAAAAAAAGGGGGAAAAGTGATGAAGTACAGGTAGTCCTCGATTTACAATAGTTTGCTTAGTGACTTTTCGAAGTTACACTGGCACTGAAAAAAGTGCCCCCAAGCCACAGCCGAGTAAGACTCCTGCCTGACTGCCCGGCAGCGCTCTTCCTCTTGTCTGAGGTTTTCATTGTTGTGAGCATTTCTGTTGAGGATTGGCAGCAGTGGTGGGGTGGGGGGGTGTTTGGTTTTTATTCCCCCGTCTGCTGGGTGGTTGCAGCAGGTTTTGGTCACTTCACATGACCCTGGGACACTGTGACCGTCATAAATATGAATCAGTTGCCAAGCATCTGAATGTAAATCACAAGACCCTGGAGATGCTGCAACATTCCAGCTGATCGGTGCTTCTTCTGGACTCAGAAGTGCCATGATCAGCATTGAACTCCAGCTGGAGGCTGGCACTGATCCTGACGCTTCCACTGAGCTCTGACAGCCCCAAAGAAGCGCTGATCCTGGCGCTTCTGCTGAGCCCTGACAGCCCTGCAGCTCCAGCCATCTCTCGCTCAGGCTTGTGTGGTACTGCCATTCCCCTCCCCCGCTACCTTTCTAGGATGGTTGCGTACCACCTGCCAGGTGCCAATGTACCACAGGTGGTACCTGTACCACTGATTGAAAAGCCCTAGTCTAGTAGAACGAAATTTCAAAATAGCACCTTATTTTCCTAAATACAGGTAGTTCTCGACTTAGGACTACAATTGAGCCCAACAGTTCTGTTGCTAAGTGAATCACTGGTTAAGTGACTTTTGCCCCATTTTACAACATTTCTTGCCCCAGTTTTTAAGTGAATCACTGCAGTTAGATTCTTTGAAAACACACTCTGTGTCAGATGCCATTGCTGTCCCTACATTTGTTAGCACTAGTGCTGATTATAGCAAAAATGAATTGTTTTGCTTATAAATAAACAAGGTCATAAAATGCTACTTTAGATTTGGCCCCAACGTGAAAAGTGAGTATGTTCAATTCTTCATTGTTTATGTATTTTTATTAAGTAAAAAAATGAAATCAGAGCATAAAAGAATAAATAGGGAATGAAAGGTCTCATTAAAAGAAAACAAGCAATGCAACTTGCTAAATCAGCAACAACAAACTCAAAATTGTCACTGTGCCTTGGAACAATTATGACTAGCTCAGACTACTAATAATTAGCTCAAAACAGTGAAAACTGTTTCTCTAATGTTTCTCTGGAAAAAATATGTTTTCACCAGCCATTGAATATAGCAAGCACAGAGAGCCAATGGACCTTCCTTAGGAAGTTATTCCACAACCTTGATGCCAGGATAGAAAAGACCTCTGCAGACATCCCTCTGGTTAGATAAGATAGAGAAAAAGAAGGGAAGACTCCATGTTAAAAGATGGTAACTTTTAAAATTTCTAACCCTGCCACATTATGAGTTTAACATTCTTCAAATCAACACTATAAACTGAGCCAGAAGCAAATTGGCAGCTAAATGAAAAATAACATGACATCAGAGTGACATGTTCCAACCTGCATGCTCCGATCAGCAGCCAGGCAGCTGCCTTTTGAACCAAGTTATGCATTAAACACAACTAGACAAGAAACAATAGTGGCCAGATGCCCATCTACATTTGCTTCAGCCATGTCTGGAGCCATAAAGAAGTGCACGCCACAATAAAATCATTACCTTTTTGAAAAGTCGTCCAGAGTCTTCACTGACTTGAACAAACCGAGGGATTATATTGTTCAGATAGATGTCACTCAAAGTAGTGTGGTCCCTGCTCTCTCTCTTCACCTGATTTAATAGGAGGTTCCAGCAATTGACCGGAGAAAGAACATTTTGATCCTTCCTACAGGAGAAACAAAACCATAATATGACTTTTCACCCACTGTATTATTTTACGCAGTGAAGTTTTCAAGTACAAACATTGTTGCAGTTATCAGGGAAGGGAAGGAAAATGTTGGCAAACTATCATTCTGTAATCAAGACATGAATAGACAATCTACAAGAACTGTAAAAAAACCCAACCCTGTAGTCCCCTTGGTATTCATTATTTTTTACGCAAAACATATCAAATTAGCTCCTTCCCAGCTTATGTGAAGTCATAACAAAAAAACTGCTAATCACCAAGCTTTCGAAAATAAAAGAGTAAAACTGTAATGTAAGAAAGAATATGATTAAATGCTGGCACGTCCTATAGGATAATGACCTTTACACAGAAGTATCATCAGAGTTTTGTTTGGGTTTGTCACTATGTAAAATCAAAAGGTTTCTCACTCAGTGAAGAAACATTGAATGACACGAAAGGAGGAAGTTAAAGCCTGCAAGCTGATGACCTTGTGAACTGTAGTTTTCCAGAAAGTGAACACTCAGGGAACAGAAAATAGCATTGTACTCTTCTCAGAACATAGCCATGCCCCATTCCCATCACAGTAACCATGAGAATTATCTCATGACAGGATATTACACAAATATTCACCCAATCATCATTTATCTCAACAAAAAAGAAACAATATTACAAGAAACTTTTAAAGAGAGGAAGTTTCCAGCATAACCATCTCTGACCAGCATAAACAACTGTCCTGTGAGCTTTTAGGGCATATGTTAATGGATGATGATGATGATGATGATTACTAGGCCATGAGGGTAAAGCAGGAGTCCCCAACCTTTCTGGGTTGGCAACCCAGTGGGAAAGAGAGGGACAGGCACCTTTATGCACGCATATGCACACACGCTAATGTGGATGTGTGCATGTGTACACGAACAGGGCTGCAAGCACATGTGCTCCGCAAATGGGGCTGCTAGCACCGGTGCACGGCTCAGCTAGTGCCGGTGCGATGTGCGCAGCTTGGCTAGCGCCAGCATGAGTCTCACAGCTCAACTAGCACTGGCATGAGTCTCACAGCTCGGCTAACATCGGCGCAAGACTTGTGGCTCGCAGCTTGGCTAGCGCTCGGCTAGTGCTGGCACGAGGCTCAGCTGGCGCCGACACGAGGCTCATAGCTTGCTGCTCCACTAGCACCAGTGCAAGGGTTGAGCATGCACGTGCACTTGCCAGCCACTCAAGAGGCCACGGCCTGGGAGTGGGCTGCGGCCCATAGGTTGGGGACCTCTGGGGTAAAGTATTTATATGGCACATTTTTCAGATGTAATACTACCCAGAATAGCCTCACTCAACCTAATGTGATGGACTGTAATTCTGATAATTCCAGGTTCACATAATCTTTAGCTAACAGTTGTAAGAGATGGAGAAGGTGGGAGGAAAGTTCGGCAAAAATAAATGAATAAATAAATCTAAAGTTTTTAAACGTCTTTAATTGTCTTTAAATATCTTGTATATGCCCCAAAATATTTAATTTGAAGTTAATCAATTTAAATCCAATTTTTGTCCTTCAAAGATCAAGAAAGATCTTTACTATCCTCCAAAACTGCATAATACTGCTATAAAGAGTAGTAAAAGTTTTCACGTCTTCAGAAATCTCAATCTCTCTCTCTTTCTCTCTCTCTCACTCACACTTTCTGAAACACCAGTTATTCTACTTTCATGACTAATATTCAATTCCTTACTTAATTATATTTTATATCACATTTCAGTTGACACATTTTTCCACTGCAGTGCAAATTGAATCCCACCCTCCTAAACAAGTAAAGCACATTCACACACACATATCCACCAGGCTTCTCCTTCAGGGTAAGCAATGCAATCCCAATAAATAAATGCCACTGTACAATGAATAAATAACAGAGGTTTCCTACCACAATACTCCTGGAAATATCAGAAATATAAATGAAATTTGATTTCCACAGTTATTTCCAAAGCAAAACAACACAAAGCAAGACTGGATCTGCAGTAAGATGCAGGTTAATTTAATTTAAACAAAACAGCAAAATACAAGAATCCCATTTTCAAAGCAGCTGATTTGACAGTTTATTGATGAAAAATGCCACAGGAAGTTTGCAATCTGGATTGCTTCAGGAATTCATATATAAAGGAAGTGAGACAGTTTGACTGATTCAAAGCAACCATTAGTTCTAATTGCCAAAAAGAAGTAGTGTGCTCAAGAAGAAATACTTTTATTCTGTGGTCTTGTGTTTGTATGCTGCTACTGCACAGAAAAGTTTGAGACAAAGATCAAAAGGCAGCACCACGGAATGTAACAATGAGCTGGCCGCGGAACAAACACTCTCTCTTGCATACAAGTATAAAAATAGTAAAAGGTCTGCAGAGCTGTATTTATGCTCTTCCATAAAAGACAGCGTATGCTAAGCCTAACCTGTGGCTCCCTAGATGCGTAATACCATATCTCAAGTCAGTGCAATCAGGAGAAGGAATGATGGGGGATGTAGTCCCATTGCATATGCTGAGTTTCAATTTTGATTAGTGGATCCTACAGGCTTTGCAATTCTTAAGACATCATGCTACAAAATTTCAAATGACATTGCATTGGTACAAAATGATACAATATTGCTTCTTGGGGCAAATGATTGATTGGTTCCTCCACAGCAAAAGGCAGGGTCTATTTTAGTTGCTGTAAAAGCACAGGCTTAGGCAGCCTAGGGCAATACAATAGTCAAATACTAAGGGGACCTTACAAATTGCCCACAGGCTATGGATTTCAAACACCAGCTTTTCTGTTATAAAGACTAGGTGCAGCCTTTTGTTTATGAATAGCAGGCAATATCTGCTTGTTTGTTTGTGACCAAGTAATTCTTTTCAGCAATCCAAATATAATCAAATTGGCCACACGGGAAAAAAATTCTAACCACACCATAAAGTCAAAAACTCTGAATGGAAAAATAGAATGAAATGCATTCTATTATTAGAATTGTAGGATTACAGAACTGTATACTCCTGAACATTAAAGAGAATGCATGTTCTGCTCTTTGCCTCCTCCTCCTCCTTCTGAAAGGGCTAGAATGTGACAAGTATGCACATTTTTCTAGCTATTCAACCAAAGTGATAAATTGAATAAGGTAATGATTTTAGCTCCAGGGGACTGAGATTGAGGATGGCTTATTTGTACTTTTGGACTATTATTGCATACATTTCTTATTAGAATTACCTAACATTTAGCAGTCTCCAATCCCCCCAAACCAGTCTTACTGTGCTAACTCACTGTGGCAGCAGTTACAATAACTCATATTGGGTAGCAGTGAAGTAGGAAGATGCTGGAGGCAGATAATCACTTCAGTGCATTGGCATCAATTCATACTGTGTAGGAAAAAGCAGTAGTAAATCATTCCTATGTATTACAACCAAGAAAATCACCTAGACAATATGAAATGGTTGATGATATATTATTGGACAATGGCTCCTCAGATCGGATGGCCCTCAACATTCCAGGATTACAGTCTTCAAGATATTCAGTTGCTGATATTGCCATACAGAAAAAGAAAATCCCAAACTGCAAAAACAGAATTTACAGTGGGAACCCGAAACTTGAGAAGATAAATTCAGGAAAACTCAACACCATGGAAGATGAAGTAAAATGAGCACAGATTTAACTTCCTAGGCAGTAGCAAAGCAAGATGGACTGAAATTGGACACCTTCAGTCAGAAGATTGTACTGTTTACTACTCAGGACATAAAAACCAAAAAGGAATGGCACTGTTTTTATACATGGGAAAAGTATAGCAAGAAGAGTATTTGGCTACAATGAAATCAATGACCAAATAATATCAATTAGACTTTATGGACCTGACCCTGTAATATGATGATCGTCCATGTTTATGCTCCAACCACTGATGCAGAAGAAGATCAAGCTGATGAGCTTAATGCTCAAGTTGAATTTGAAATAACAAAGCTGTTGTGATTCAGGGTCAGCCTGTGGGTTCGGCAGTTGGGTTGGACGACTCAGAGGAGGAGGAGGGGGGTGTTGAAGACCTTGCTGAGGGGGTTGAAGATCTTGCTGATGAGAGCCCTCAGCCAGGCCGCTCCCACTTGGTCACCACGGAGACCCAGCTGTGTGAGCCTGACAGCGTGGATGAAGATGACCCACAGCTGGCCCTGTTCAAGGATGCCCGACGCAGGAGGCAGTCAATTAGGAGTAAATAGAGGAAGGCAATGGGGCTTCTCAGAAGGAGGCAGAGAGAAGCCACGCCCTGAACTCTATATAAGGGGAATGTGTGGGGAGGGCTGGTTTGCTGAAGGCAACCGCTTGGATAGTTCGTGTTTCTTAAAGCTCCTGTTTCTTGGTTCGTGTCTTGTTTGTTTTTGTAGCTATAAATTTGGCAGGCGTAATTCCAGCCTCTTGCCGTTTGTAAAGGGGTTGTCCCTGCCTTTTCTGCAGGGCCGGTAGCAGGCTGGTACAGAACAAAAGCATTCAAGCAAGATGTGCTGCTTATGACTAGAGACTGGAATGCCAAAGTTGAATACATTAGGGATGAAACTGAGGTTGAATTGTATAGAACTGAAACAAAGTAGGAGACCAAGTTAGTAAGTTTTGCCCTCCAATTATTTCTTCACAGCATACACTGTCTTCAAACAACTAACACAACACCTGTATAAATAGACATCACTAGATGGTGTATACAGAAATCAAATTGATTATATTATTATTAAAAGGAGGTGGAATACCTCAAGTGCAGCATCAAAGTCTAGGTATAGAACACAAGCTGTTCAAGTGCAAGTTCCAAGTCAAGATAAAGAAGAAAGCCATCAGTTTCCATAATATCATCTTGAACATATATCCACCGCTTTCAAGGGGAATATCAGGAGTCACTTTGAAGTCCTGAACATCATCAGTAAAGAACCAGAGGAGCAGGGAAGGAACAAGTCATTAAGATCAATGTGACATACAGGCCAGGAAGTCACAGTGTGAACAGAATGGGGCAAAACAGGTTGACTGCAGGTTGGCAAAGGAGTCTTTATAGGCTGTAGAACTTCCACTTATGTACTCAAACCTACAATAAATGTTGAATATATATTAAGAGAAGCTGAATGTGGCTTTAAAACTGGAGAAAGAAACATTGATAACTTGCAGTGTACCGATGACATTACTCTAACAGTTGAAAATGAAAGGATCGGAAAACTCTAATAATAGAGGTCAAGAAGCACGGTTAAAAAAAGGGAGTACATTTAAAGATAAAGATAACAACAGGTTTAACAGCCTAGCTTTACAACGGAAGATATTACAGAGGTAGATGGCTTCTGCCTTTTAGGATCAACAGTATAGATCAGAAGTCCCCAGCCTTTCTAGCTTGGCAGCCTGGAGTGGGTAGGGGGGGAGGGAGGGAATGGTTCTGTGCGAGGGGCAGGACTACGCACAAGTGGACCTGTGCTCATGCACCACTTGCACAGCCCAATTCCGAGTGAGCCACAGCCCAGCATTGGGCCACGGCCCCGGGGTTGGGGATAGATGACAGTATAGATGACAGTACTATAGTACATGTGTGGTGTTTTTTTAATTAAAAAGAACAGAGGGCATCTTTCCCATGTATAAAATCCCAGTGTAGTTCGCTGACAGTTTTAATTTCAGCACAGGTGCATTTTAGACTAAATACTGTACTTGCCTTTTGAATGGAATGTGCAGGGCTAATTGAGGACCTCTCTATAGCAAAGGAAGGGACGCGGTGGCTCAGTGGGTTAGGACGCTGAGCTTGTCGATCAGAAGGTCGGCAGTTTGGCGGGTCGAATCCCGAGTGCCGCGTAACAGAGTGAGTGCCTGTTACTCGTCCCAGCTTCTGCCAACCTAGCAATTCGAAAGCACGTAAAAATGCAAGTAGAAAAATAGGGACCACTACGGTGGGAAGGTAACAGCATTCCATGCGCCTTTGGCGTCTAGTCATGCCGGCCACATGACCACGGAGACATCCTTGGACAAGTGCTGGCTCTTTGGCTTTGAAACGGAGATGAGCACCGGCCCCTAGAGTTGGAAACGACTAGCACGCATGTGCGGGGGAACCTTTACCTTTACCTTACCTATAGCAAAGGAAGCCTATATGTCTAAACTCTTAGAAATAACTAAAAAGTTAGGTGTCATCTATTTTGTATGAACCTGTAAGCCAGACACCTGGCTTTGAAAACCTAATTCCAAAGCTGTGAGAGCAGCGTCATTGCCAGGAGGCTGAGGAAGATGAAGAACCATTCACACCCACACACAAACACAAGCTTTATATAGCAAGACTCTTTGCTATTCTTTGTGAATAAAAAGTATTTGGAGTCAGAAATTCCTCCATGGAAACTAATTAGTCCTGGGTGAATTTAGGTGGAGTTCTCAACTGTTTCTGAATGTAAACAATGAATTTTGGAAGAAATGTCCAAAGGCGAGAGAATATAAGATTTCAGGCAAGTGTTACAAACCTGCCTGGCCATACCAGAAAGGTTCCATCAACTTTATCCTGTGCATATTCCCTACTCTCACGCTCATCATATGCAGACCCTAGAGCATGTGCCCAAAGTTTATTTAGTTCTTAGCTCAAAGTAAAATCTTCATCCCTAACTAAAACTATTCTAAAATGCATAATACATTTTAGTTGTGTAAGATTCAGCCACATATGTTTCTTGGATGAACTAAACTAGGCAGTAAGAATTTTATATACAAGGTATAAAGTAAGAAGTTGTTTAAGAGATAAATAGACAGACAGACATTCCACTGTGAATATCAGAACTGAGAATGAGCATACTTATAATTACTGCTCAAGGGCAGCTAAATGCTCTAGTAAGGATATCCCCCGGACTAATGGTTTTATCTTACTCCAGCACAGCCTTACTGGCGCTCAGGGGTGCCCCCCTCTCCTGGGTGCGACCCGCCTGCCTTTCCATCGTACCTCTTGATGACAGGCACAATTATTGGGACCCCGAGAGATGGCTGGGCAGGGACAGGAGCCTCTCTTCCAAATTTAACAAGAGGCCCCTGGTGTGTTTTTTAGCTAAATGTTTTGAGGGGTTAGGGAGGGGGGTGGGTTTACCGGTTCGGTTGGAAACTAGGGGGGTTCCGCCAACCGTTTCTCAGACCAGGTCAGGGATTGATCACGCCGTGGTGGGAGTTAGGCTGGGGGCCTACGGGGCCCCGAGGCGGGGTGTGGGATTATCTATTCCCACGGCAGTTGGGAATGGCCACAGGTGTAGGAACAGAGGGCCACATCAATTCCCGGGGGTGCGTCCCCGCTGTCTTCAAGCGGTGATGCGCTCCGACCCTCTGATTTCAGCACGTGGTACCGGGAGCGAGGATGTGCAGCCACCTGAGCTCAGGCTCGTGTATTTCAATGCCAGGTCCGTTATGAATAAAGCACCTCTCATTCGTGATCTGATTGAGGAGGAGCATGCGGACCTGGCTTGCATCACGGAGACCTGGTTGGGCCCAGAGGGCGGAGTCCCCCTGGTTGATCTTAGCCCATCAGGTTTCCGGGTGCTGCACCAGCTTAGGGCTCAGGGTAGGGGCGGTGGAGTGGCAGTTGTTGTGAGGGAGACCTTATGTCCGCGGGAGGCCACCATAGTCCAGATAGCCGGATGTGAGTCCCTCCTCCTGAGATGTGGTCCCAGAGCTCAGTTGGGCTTGCTGCTGGTGTACGTTTCACCAAGACACGTGGCAGCAGCCCTGCCTGAGCTTCTCGATATCCTCTCAGGGTTGGTGGTTGAGTTCCCCAAACTTATAGTTTTGGGTGACTTCAACTTACCATCCCTGGGGGGATCATCTGAGTTAGCTCGGGAGTTCATGGTTTCCATGACGGCCATGGACCTGAAGCAGGTTATTCTGGGCCCAACTCACGGGGGGGTCACACGCTCGATCTGTTTTTTCTATCCGGACAGTGGTTAGATGATCTGGGGGGGGGTTCCCCAATTAATTCACCCCTGTCATGGACCGATCATCATCTCCTGCGGATGGTCTTCTGTTTTGCCACTCCCTGTCGTGGGGTTGCTGAGCCAACAAGATGGTTCCGCCCTAGGCGCCTTATGGACCCTGAGCGGTTCCAAACGGCGCTTGGGCCCCCACCTGCCTCCTTTGCTCACAGCTCGGTCGATGCCCTAGTGGAAGACTGGGAAAGGGCAGCCACAGAGGCACTCGACCAAGTTGTACCCATGCGGCCCTTGACCCGACGCAGATCCCAACGGGCCCCTTGGTTCTCCATGGAGCTCCATGAGATGAAGCGTCGGAGACGGGGCCTAGAGAGCTGTTAGAGGTCCAGCCGATCCGAATCCGACCGGTTACGACTAAGGTCGTTTACGAGAACTTATCTCGCAGCGTTGAGGGTGGCTAGGTCTAACCACTTTGCCACCCTCATCGCGTCCGCAGATAATCGCCCGGCCGCCCTGTTTAGGGTAACTCGCTCTCTTCTTAATCAGGAGGTGAGGGAGGAACCCTTGCAGGGTCGAGCCGAGGAATTTAGCCGATTTCTGTCGGACAAAATCGCTTGGATCCGGACCGGTTTGGACTCCGACTGGGCAGAGTCTGACGAAGAGGATACAGGCGGCCTTGTCGATTTAATCTGGGAAGAGTTCGATCCTGTGACTCCTGAAGAAGTGGACAAGATCATGGGGAAGCTGATCTCCACCACGTGTTTGTTGGACCCGTGCCCCTCCTGGCTGACTTATGCAGCCCGGGATGGGACACGAGGCTGGCTCCAGGCAGTGATTACTGCCTCTTTGAGTCAGGGTAGTTTTCCCTCTGCCTTGAAGGAGGCGGTGGTGAGACCCCTCCTCAAGAAGCCTGCCTTGGACCCAGCAATTTTAAACAACTATCGTCCGGTCTCCAACCTTCGCTTTTTGGCGAAGGTTGTTGAGAGCGTGGTGGCGCAGCAGCTCCCTTTGTTCTTGGATGAAGCAGACTACCTAGACCCGTACCAATCGGGTTTCAGGCCCGGGTACAGCACGGAGACGGCATTGGTCGCGCTGGCGAATGATCTCTGGCGGGCTCGGGACAGAGGTTGCTCCTCTGTCCTAGTCCTTTTAGACCTCTCAGCGGCTTTTGATACCATCGACCATGGTATCCTGTTGCGACGTCTCAGAGGGTTAGGAGTGGGAGGCACAGTTCTCCAGTGGTTTTCCTCTTACCTTCTGGGACATTCGCAGTCGGTGTTGGCAGGGGGGCAGAGATCGACCTTGAGACCTCTCATTTGTGGAGTTCCTCAGGGATCGGTTCTCTCGCCTCTCCTGTTCAACATCTATATGAAGCCGCTGGGTGAGATCATTCGTGGTTTTGGAGTTGGGTAACACCAATATGCTGATGATACCCAACTTTTTATTTCTACCCCAAACCACCCCAGCGATGCCCTCGACGTGATGTCCCGTTGCCTGGAGGCGGTCCGGGTCTGGATGGGGAGGAACAGGCTTCGACTCAACCCTGACAAGACTGAGTGGCTGTTCGTGCCGGCATCCCGGGAAATTCTGATTATTCCATCATTGCCCATGGGGGGGTGAGCTATTACCCCCCGTAGATAGGGCCCGCAACTTGGGGGTCCTTCTAGATTCACAGCTCACTTTGGAAGAGCATATTGGAGCTGTGACTAGGGGGGCCTTTGCCCAGGTTCGCCTGGTGCGCCAGTTGCGGCCCTATCTAGACCGGGATGCCTTGCGCACAGTCACTCATGCGCTCGTGACCTCTCGTCTAGACTACTGTAATGCTCTCTACATGGGGCTGCCCTTGAGGTCCACCCGGAGACTCCAGCTGGTGCAGAATGCAGCCGCGCGAGTTGTCTTGGGAGTTTCCCGATACTCCCATGTTACACCTTTGCTCCGCGAGCTGCATTGGCTACCAGTTGCTCTCCGGGTGAGGTTCAAGGTGTTAGTGATGACTTACAAAGCCCTTCATGGCATGGGTCCGGATTACCTACGGCAACACCTGCGGCCGGCGTCAACTTCCCTCCGTCCAGTGCGCTCCCACAGAGAGGGCCTCCTCAGGGTGCCGCCGATCAAAGAATGCCGATTGGTGACCCCCAGGGGGAGAGCGTTCTCTGTGGGCGCGCCAGACCTTTGGAACCGCTTACCGGTTGTGCTCTGGACGGCCCCCGACCTTCGCTCCTTCCGGCGCGATCTCAAAACTTTCTTTTTCGAACAAGCTGGCCTGGTCTGACGGGATGGGGTTGGGTTTTTATAAATAGTTTTAATTGTAATATGTATTAATTTTAAGGGCATAATGTTTAATGGTTTTTTAATTTTTGTATAATATTTTTATTGTGTATTGCCCTGTTCACCGCCCTGAGTCCTTCGGGAGAAGGGCGGTATAGAAATCAAATTATTAAATTAAATTAAATTAAATCTAAATTATAGAACACTGAACTTTTTAGGGAAGATGGTCCAGACGGTCTTGGATAAAACAGTTTATCTGGACTCTTTCCAGTGGGGCTTCAGGCCCTGATACAGGACAGCAATGGTACTGGTTGTATTTTTGGATGATCTCTGGTAGGAGTGGGAGTTAATACACACATCTTGGCTCTTCTTGACCTCTCCGCAGTCCTCAGTACATCAATCATGGTATTCTTTTGTGTGGGGTTCTGGGAGTCACCTCTTTCTTCTGTGATCAGTCCCAATCAATATTGATAGGAAGCGAGAGATCCAGTCCATGTCCCCCACTTTGCAGGGTGCTGCAGGGCTCAGGGCTCTCTCTGCTCCTTTTCAACATCTACATGAAACCACTGAATGAGATCCTATATAGCCATGGAAGGAGCGACCATTAGTATGCAAATGATATGCAATTGTATATAACTAAGCAATGTTATTGATGTTCTTTTGTTGTGCCTGGTGGCTGTAGGGTTCAGGATGGGGAACAGGCTTCAACTGAACCTTGGTAAGATAAGAGTGGCTATAGGTGGTGGGCTCTTCTGTATATAGGAGTTTACCATTGTTGGTTATGGATAAAGTTGTACTACCCCAGATGGACTCGGTGTATAATCTGGGCATCCGCCTAGATTCATCATTCTTGCTTGAGGAGCAGGTGGCAATTGTAGCTAGGAAGATCTTTGCTTCTTTCATGTTATACGCTAGTTGTGTCCCTTCCTAGTCAGGAAGCCCTTCTCTCCGTCACTGGTAAACTCTCATATGGATTAATGCAACATGCTCTTCAGAGGCAGCAGCTGGTGCAGAATGCCATGGGATAAGCAGAGAGCATTCCAAAAAAGCTCTGCTCCGACCAACTTCTGGTAGTCCAACAGTGTTTAGGCAAACCATATTTTCTATAGAATGCTATTCTACAAAGTTGGGTATGTGTGCAATATTATACTTGCTTCCTCACATGGAACCTCCACAGACTGAGCTACAGAGGGAAGGTGTGTGATAATATTAGCCAATAGCAATAGAGTCAGCTCAGCATCTTTCCATACCAAACAAGATTTCCTTTAACAATAAGAAAGCAGATAAGGCCCTCCAATAGAAATGCATATGCCCTTTGTTCTGCATCCACTGACATTTCAGAAACAGATTTGAAATGGTATCATAACTTGTCGACAGTAAATTCTATTGGACTTCCCAAAGTCTTTCGTTCAAACCTTTTATCTGAAATAGTAAGGTACTGGGATTTATTTCAGAAGTAGACGGGTTTTTTCAAGATAGCTTGCACTAATCTTAAAAACTCATTTTAACTGAATTTGAACTGAAATTGGAAATCATGTGAATAACAATAAAACTGTAAATTAAATAAATAAGTTACACTAATTAAAACAGCTTCAGATAAAAAAATTAAAAATACATAGACATAACAAAGCAACCTTAAAAGAGATGAAAGAATTTTCTCTGGAAAGGCATTCTAAAGTCAAGGGGTCACCATGGGCTATTTTCTATGATTATTCTTTCTATAATGATCAAGAAAAATAATCAGTCGAGGGTACTGTTTTTATTTTATATTATGAACATGTTTACAGCAGATGGCATACTTACATACATACCATCACACTATTTCCTTTCATAGTATATATGCATGGCTGTTCATGTAACAATGGATCTCTAGGAAACTAAGAATAACATACTAGGATGCTATTCCTATGGCAGCTTAGCAAAAGGGAAAAAAATAAGTTTCGCAAGCAATTTGACCCAAATCTTACATAGTCTAGTTTACCCAATTACTTTCAAACTTTGTTTCAAATTGTCATTTAGCAGAACTTGGTATTTCAAATCACTGGTGATCGACAGATGGCAGGTGACACAAACAGCTGAGATTGAAAGCATGGCTCTCTGAAGTATAACAGCCTTATCTTGAGATGAGAAAAAAAACAATGCCAGCATATTTTAAAAGATCATGTCTGACTGCTGCAAATATGTCAAAATTAGAAATAGTTGCTACTGCCACAACTAAGAGGATTCTGAACTTAAATTCCCAACCTACAGGAATTAATTCTCTGTAGAACCAGCACATGCTACAAACTGGCTTTATATCCTCTCCAAAGAAATTTAAAATTCCACTGAAAATCAAAGAGTTTATGAATTTTGCAGAAACTCCCGATTGATATGTCAGTCAGTTCTTTCCAAGAAAGAAATATGCCTTGCTTGCCATACCACAATACGCTAAGGAGAATGCTAAGGAGTGTATGTTCCATTGTGGCACTTAATATGTGAAATGATTTTCATACCAAGTTTAGATGATTTTTCTGCTGACAAAAATTTATTTCTCTGGGCATTTCCCTTTCAACATAACTACAGTCATTTTCAATTGCTTCAAGAATCATACATGGAACACAGATTACAACAAAATAGATTTACATAGAGTAACCTGGTAGATTCTTAATTAAAAGGCATATAACAGTTTTAAATGAATAAAATGTTCAAATACAAGAGACACCTAAATAATTTTTAAATGGAAAATTCTGCATGGTTTTTTGTTGTTGTTTGTTTTGGTAACAGCAAAGTGTGTGGGGGAGGAAAAGTAATAAAATTCTCATTATACCTCTACTTGACATGAAGCTGATGAAGAAGAAGCTTTTCTTTTCTGGCCGTAGGAAAGATCCTGACATTTGCTTTGTGCCAACTCAAAATCCCATGCTATCATCTAATAGCAGCCAGTCAATCTGCCACAGCAGAAGGCGAGATGGAAGTCAGGGCCCACTATCAAGTTGGTTGAGAGACTGTCTTCAGTTGGCTTTTTTCCTCTCCTTTAACCATCACCCAAACAGAAGTTACAGCAGAGGGTGAGCTGGTGAAAAAAAGCTACAGAAATGGCACTGCTCAAAGACCAGCTGAATGGAGGCCCTGAATTGCTTCCCATTCCCAGAGATAACAATAAGAACTGCTTTCTCTTCCTCCTTGAATACATTTTTAGTTTTGTATTATGGAGGGCAAGGAGGGTTTGTCTTATGTAAGCTGGTCTGATACTTTTCAAATGAACACACTGAGGTTAAAATAAAATTAAAATAAAGAAATCGTGAATAAATAAATTTGCTACTTCTTGTACTACTGAGTGCACAGAATTAAAAAACATTCATATTCCTTTCTAAATGCTAATAAACCTTAATAGATCATATGCTTTTATCTCTATAGCAGGCCTATAATTCCAAAGCATCTTAGCCTATAGCATGGGTGTCAAACTTGCTGTGTCACGTGACCTGTCGCAACATATCACGACTTTTTTCGCATTGCCGGAGCTGGGGTGGGCGCGGCCTCCGCATGATGCAACCAGCCCATGAGCCGGCAGTTTGACACTTGTGGCCTATAGCCTCTAGTAAGCCAATAATATTCACCTGACTGAATCAGTTGAGTGTTGAGATTTTTTTAAGCAAAACTATACTGAACAGTCAGATATTTAGCCTCACAGAACAAATAAATAATTAAAATAATCTAAGAACAATGGACCTATATGACAATTTCAGTTCAACTACCAAACTTATTTAACAGTACAGTCCTATAATGATGCAAAGGTTACAAATATGCACTTATCTGCTTCCTTCAGAAAGGTTATACTTTTTTTAAAAAAAGACCAAAGTTCTCAACTTAAAATACATGTAAAGTATTAAAACTTACTGAGCGGTTAGTACAACTAAAAGTTTCAAATAAAAAGTTTACAACAGTTTCTAAAATTAAAGGGGAAGAAAACGAAGACAAAGTGATGCTGGAAGTAATTTTGCATTTCGGAAGACAAAGCCTCTAAGACACGGGTATCAAACTCGCCACGTCACATGACATGTCATGACTTTTTTTGCATTGTCAGAGCTGGGGTGGCCGCAGCCTCTGTAAGATGCAACTGGCCCGAGGGCCGGCAGTTTGACACCCCCACTCTAAGATGACATAAGTTGCAATTAACTAAGAAAGGGCTTCTCGGTCAAGGTGCTGGAAAATTGTTCTACTTTATCTGCGTGTGTGTGTGTTGTTGTTTTTTAACTCAAGGGAGGTCTACATTGTTCTGGAAGATATCAGGATTTTCACAATTAATTGTCTCTTTCCCTGGGTACTCTGCTATGTTATTGTTTTCTGCTAATTTGCAGGTTTTGCTTTCACCTAATTGAAAACAGATGTTGATCAACTTCTTAGCACATAGTCTCTGTTGTTGCTTTTAATATGGAATTGTTATCCGTATTAAAGATCTTTTAGAATAACCAAAAATGCTTAAGCAAATGAACTAAAACACAGTTCAATTTTCCTAGTGTAATTGGGAAAAGAGAGAGAAGGAATTTGGGCTCTTATAATAATAAGTTTTCATATATGCAATATTGGCCAAATATGGGTTTCTAAAATATATATTTTCTCATTCTAATGTGAATATGGGGAAACAGTTACAAACAGTAGACACAGATAACCTTGTTTCAGCTTTCTGACTTCTTTACTGCCTCTCCTTCTGGAAATAAGCTAAGATAGAGGGAGGAAATGATATCCTGCCTAAATTATTTAATTAGAAAAGTTACAATCTACTTACTTCTATCTTGGTCACCTCAGATATATCACTGAATATATCCTTCAACTGTTTTTCCTCTACGCCCCTGCTCATTTTCTTCAGGAGCATGTTCCAAATCCGTGTTTACTGGGGCAATAGTTTGAAACAATGAGGGGTAAAGAAGGTGTTTTTACAAAAGAATTTTAAGAAAAAAATGCATTTTCCTGCCCATTGTTTTTCACATTAATCATATTACCCTTGCTAAGGAAAAGTGGAAGGAATGGTTAAATCCCTAAGATACTTCCTGAACCTCTCAAATACCCAAATATGGCTTCACAATTAGCATTATCTTGTTGGGTTTTATGCTTCTTAAATAAAATGTCTTGGAATCCATATCTTGGATTCTTCAAACTGGATGAAAGCTTTACACAGAGAAATCCAAACATGAAATAAGGAGGAACTTACTGATTGTGAAAGTGAGTGACCAATGGAACCATGTGGAATTGTGGGTTCTCCATTACTGGAGATTTTCAAGCAAGGCTGAAAATCAGTGAATTAGGCTAGAAGACCTCCAAGGTCCTTTCCAATTCTTTGATTCTCTGACACTGGAGAGGTAGCATTCAATGGGGAAGAAGACAAGGAAATGGAATGGGACAACTTGCTGTGGTCAACTTGCCACAGCCGATGTGCAACAGCCAATACATCATAGCCAACTAGGCACGGGACAACTCGCCCCTGGACAATTCAATTTAATTATTTAAAATAATTTTTTAAAAATATTTTAATTATTGTCATTCACATTTCTTTCTTCATTTTGCATTCTTTCTTTAATGATTCTATTCCATCATTTCTTCGATATTGGTGTTACTCTTGTTCTGTGGTGAATTGCTGACTTGCCCATGGCAAGTTGTCCCACAGCAAATTGGCCACAGTGAGTGGGCTGTGGCAAGCTGTCTTAGACACCAAAGAAAAGCACTTGGTAAGAAGTTTATATCTGGTGGGGCAAATTTCTAGACCTTCTCACTTTCTAGGAGGAAAAAGAAGTCTAAGCATTTTGAGAAACTGGCCTTGGTAGTGATGGTGAGTATAGGAAGTTTTGAAGGTAAAAGAATCACAGTTGTGTTCAATTTCTGAAAATGTGGATTTGCCACATCTGACTCCAGAGATGCTGTATATCCATCCTTAGGGCTAGCGATCACATGTGGATTTTTAAAAAGTGTAATAAAGCACTCTGACAAATGGGTGAGAGAGTAGCTTAACAGACAAATATCCACTTAACAGACATAAATTTGTAATTTTACTGGCTGCCATCACTCCCTAACATTTTTTCTATCCACCCACCCGCCCAGGTTTTGGGAGCAGTTCGGTATACTCTTCAGCAATCACTTTTGTTTCTTTTTTTTTCACTGAAGGAACAACTAATGGAGCTTATATGTTGAAAATAAAGATGCTGGGACCTAGTACTTTGTTTGTAGAATGAAAGCTCATTATTTTATTTAAAAGAATCTAAAAATCTTTGTGGTACAGCACTAAAAGCCTAAACAACTGCTCAAAACATAATGAGTTTCTGAACACAAAGGGAGGATGGAAAACAATAGGGATGAGAATAAATATTACTAAACTGCAAAACCATTTGCAAATTAAAAGGCTATACATTCCAAATTCAAGCTGCTGAGAATTGCAACTCCATAATTCTTTTGCTATCACTGACAGTTGAAGTTAGCTTATATAAGATAGGAGTAGCCAATTAATCCCCACAAAACACATCAATCATATAAGGTAGTACATATTTCTTTTGCCGTTATCTGTCTGTTTTTGTTTCCTGGTTACAATCAGTTTTGCAACAAGTCCCCAATGCTACTTTCTTACTTTTAGGGACCTCCAATCTCCCTGTTCAACATATGTCTGAATTAAAAGTTGTTGCTAGAACGACAATTTCCTTTGTCTCTGTTTCCTGTTATTTGCCAAAATTTGGCAGCAAAGTTAAGTAATAATGAGAGCATCTGGGAGAACATATTTTTCCATCACCCACCTCCTGTTCACTCTGCTTTTCCCACCTCAAGATTTACCATAGAATCGAAAGCTTTACACACACACACACACACACACACACACACAAAAAAAAAAAAAATCCTGCAATAAAATAAGATAGAGAAAGCCTGCACACAGCAGACCTTCTGGAATTCTTTCCAGCACTTTATCAGAACTGGGTATAGGAAGCATCAGTATCACTTTTTGTGTAATGAAATAACATGTTGTGTCTTTGTATGGCTGTTTCTCTTCTCTTGTCATGCTGCCTAGTGTGTGTTTGTGTGTATAAGTGTAGAGGAAAACACACGGTAGTCTGCATATGTTCTACTATTGATCACAGGACTAAAATGAAGGAGAGTCTGTCTGAATGAAACAGTTGGCAATACAGTATGTCTCTCCCATAGGAATACACTGGGGAAAAGGTTTGTTTGGAATATTTTCTCTGAAGCCCCAGACTGATTTCAAACATGGTCTTTCTTTTTCCAGCATTTCTTTCTTGATTAAATCTTCTTCCATTATAGACATGGCTAGTTTATACTATGTAAAAGCAAAAAGTTGAAGTTTGATGTTAGCTTATTCTACTGCACCAAAGGGAGTCGGAAGTCAACGGCTTTCCCCCCCCCATTTTCCTACACTTTTCCCTTCCCTTTTCCTTCCCCTATTTTTCCTAACATTTTCTTTTGTATTTTTGTATTTTATATTATAAAATACTAAAAAGGAAGAGGTAGATTAAATCTTGTTCCATTCTGCCCAGTTTAATTTATTTAATACAATTTGAAGGCCACCCGATTCTCCATAATTATGGGTGGCTTACACTTTGAAAAAATATGAGCAATTAAAAAGAAGCCACTCATAAGTATTCAGAAGGCCAATTCTGTGACAAACAGTTAATCCGCTGATAGACAACATCGATGAACAGGCAGGCAGGTGGAACGAAAAACGGAATCCTACATCCCTCTGCACAATTTCTTTCTAACATGCCATGAGGTTGAAAACATCCCTTCTATTTCCTGTTTATTTTTCACGAACACTCAAGCTTTATTCTCTGCTACCAGAGTTGCAGCATTCTCTGATCTGCAGAAGGGTCCTTTCTCTATGCACTGTCTATGAAAGCAGGCAGAACTTGCTGCCAAGAGGAAGATGAGGCTACTTCTTAAAAAAAAAAAAAACAGGAAAGACTATTAGGGAGTGATGGAATGACTGTAATAACAAAATTAGCGAGAGTCTGCAAAAAAAAAAAAAGCATGTGAACAATACTATCTGCATTTGTTTCCCTAGCCCTTTTGCTTGCTCTTGCCCTCTTTTGAAAATTTAGCCCATGAACTGATGGCCCACTCACAGTATATAAAATTACTTAAGAGTCTGTGGAGTCTTTGATGCTCTCTAAGCTTGGTTGTTTGTTTGCTGACGTTTCATTATCCAACCAGGTAAGATCACTTATCATTAACCAAGCTCAGAGAATACCAAGGACTCCAAAGTTCAACCTTGAGCTATGTATACTGTCTTCTATGGGACCTTAAGACTTTGTTTTAAAAACCAGCAATCTCACTCTTTTCAGTGATATACCTTGCAGCATCAATCAAAATCTTGCTAGGTCACTTAGGTCATTTCCATGTCAACGCTGCTAACATCGAATGTTATTGCTTGACAAGAGATGAAGAAGTAGCTATTTCATATGTTAAACTTGTGTATTGCTTTAAGACTTGTGTATTGTTTTAGTTTAAAATTGGGGGAAGAGTAGGAATGCACTTTCAAGGCCATTTGTCTCTCTAAAGAAGATAAGATTTTGGCGGTTCTTCTAACGGAAGAGAAACTGATTCTTTAAATTAATTGGAGAATATGATTAATGACAAAATTAGAAAGGTGTAGAATTGTGTTTTAATATATTGTGCAAGGGGCGGAGATTTCAGATTCCAGCTTCCTTTGAGCAAGCATTTGCCCGGTGTATTAGGCTAATAAAGGACTTTTAAGGTAAACAATGCCTCATAGTCACTTGAAAAGCCCATACGTTGGAAACTTGACATCCCATACTGATATTCAGTTGAACATTTCAGAAAGAAAGCAGAAATTTAAGTTATGGCTGTAATGAGAGGGATTTATATTAATGAAATTTAATGGCATCATGAAATGGAAGCTCATTCTTTGTTAGGGGAAAAAAATGAATTCCTAATTACAGAAACACCTTTTGCTTTCTTTGTTTTCTGTCCTATATAACAAAGTCAGATCTGGCCAATACTTGGATAGGACAACTCCAGGGAACAGCAGTGCTGCAGTCCAGACAGGGAAGAAGAAAAGAGAAAACATTCCAGAAGAAGGTAAAGACAAATCGCTGTTGTATTACAGCCAAGGAAACTACATGGACATATAATCAATCAACAACTTGAAGGTGAATTTACTTTTCCGTATTCTGTAGCAAACTTGGTATTAATACATTTGACAGACTGGTAACAGATCCTGGGGGAAAAGTCTTTCTAAAGGTATTTCAAAAGCAGAAAAGTTTAGAATTACACATGAGAGTTTGACTCACCTTGCCAATTATCTGTTTCTGTTATTTTAAGGTGTAATCGGCCATCATATTAAAAAAGCTGAAGGTCAGAAATATTTTAAGGTGAACATATATTTTCTAGGATTTTGATAAGAATCCTACATTCCATAAAAGCAACTCTATAGTAATAAAGCTAGTTTTTGTTTCCTATAAAAAACAGCAATTCTGTTCCAATTTTTTTTCCTTATGTACAATAAAAAACTGCGGCCCTGTAAAAGTCCATATTTGGTATTTTAACATACTGTAGATATGGTCAAAGGAAAAGAAGACTCACCCCTTTGCACAAGTTATCTCATCATCCTAAAAGTCTGGAAAGTAAACATAAACACCAAGCCTTAACAGGACAGCAAGGATAATTTAAATATCCTTTTTTTCAAACAATAATTAAATTTACATTGGGTCCTGCATTTTGATTCCATGATCACATACCACATTATAGTCAGCATTAAAGAATACAAATCATTTACTGTACATTAGGTTTGATGAAAGAAAAAATAAAAAGGTAAAGACTGGCATGTACGACTTAAATTGTAATTGAGAGACAATTTCCTTTTTAAGACATCCATTTTCAAACATCCAATGATGCTTAAATGTTTGTGAGCTTTTTTCAATTTTCAGTATTTCTGCATAAATATGACCTAAAACATGATTTATTCTTTACACAAGTCCTAAAAACTAGATAGGGAACCCAATTAAATTAATGAGTGAAAAATAGTAGTTCACCTTTAGTCGTCACAAATGGAATCAATCATTAAGTATGTGAAGAACAAATCACATTTTAGGTCACATTTATGCAGAAATGGGGCATTGTTAAAGCTGAATGCCTTTTCTCAGCATGATAATGGAGAATCCACGAATGTGTTAACTCTGTCTTCCCACCCAATTAGACTATGTCAGTCAAACTTGCCACGCCTCTCCTGGGCCAGGACACCTCCCAGTCACAACAAAGGCAAAGCAAATGATGACAGTCTGATGTGTTGGCTCCCATACCCCTGACACAGGACTTGACGGACACTAAGGGGTGGGTGTGGATTCTCCATCATCATGCTGAGAAAAGATGTTCAGGTAAGACAACGCCCCTTCTCTAGCATGATAGATGGAGAATCCATGAATGGGACATACCAAAGCTGCCCTGTCCCTATGAGAGGGAATCAGTCTGGGCCTGTGTCCCACCCTGTGGCACTACCTGTTGTAGCACTCTCCGGCCAAATGAGGCGTCTGCGGAGGCAAACCTATCCAGTTTATAATGCCTCATGAAAGGGGAAGGCGAGGATCATGTTGCCAACCTACAAATGTCCTCAATGGACGCCTGTGTTGCCCAAGCCGCAGAAGTTGCAGCACTAAGAGTGGAGTGAGCAGTGATACGCCTGGGAACTGACAGGGAATGAGATTGGTACGCCCTGCAATACAAGCCCTGATCCACCGGCCTATAGTGGAGTCAGAAACCTTCCGCCCCATAGTAGAGGGTTGAAAGGAAACAAAGAGGGCTTCTGACTCGCGAAAAGACGCTGTCCGCTTAATATAGTAGCACAAAGCCCTGCGGACGTCCACAGTGTGCCATTGCCGTTCCAAGGCAAGAGATGGATGAGGACAAAAATCCTGCAAAATGACTTCCTGCGCTCTATGAAACAAGGTATTGACCTTAGGAATAAAGGAGGGATCCAAACGAAGGACCACCCTGTCAGCATGAAAAACGCATTAAGTCCTCTCTGACAGAGAGAGCTGCCAATTCAGAAGTGCGTCTAGCCGACGTGACGGCTATCAAGAAGGCCACCTTAATTGTCAAGAACCGCAGAGTACAGGTCCTGATGGGTTCAAATGGAGGAGAGGTAAGGGCCTGCAAGACCCGTGACAAATCCCAAGAGGGATACTAGTGAACCACTGGAGGTTTGGTGTTGGTCGCTCCTTTGAGAAATGAGCGTACCATAGGATGTTGAGCCAATGCCTATGAATTGCCCCAAGTAAATATGGTGGAGAGAGCTGCTACTTGTCAGCGGATGGTATTGGGCGCCAAGTCCTTGTTAAGCCCCTCCAATAAATAGTCCAAGATCCTCGGGATAGTAATAGCCGAAAGATCTAACTGGCTCTTATCACACCAACTACAGAAACTCTTCCAAGTGGAGTCATAGATCCTATTTGTTGTAGGCCATCTGGAGGCCTGAATCATCGTAATTACCTCCGATGAATAAGACCCATGTGTCAGGAGCGTTTTTCCCGGTTGTTTGAATTGATGGTAAGGCCTGGGAGGGAAGGAACGGGGGGGGGGGGGGCTGAGCAAACTCCGATCCTGACCCTGACCGGAAAAATTGTCTGCGGACGTACGGGGTAGGTTGTCTATCTGCCCGTCTAAGAAGATGAGAGATCACCTTACGCTTGTCCTTGTTTTCCAACAAATAAGGTATCAAAGCCTCCCCCAAAAGCTGACCACTACGGTAAGGGGCAGCCGCCAAGCGCCACTTGGATTTAACATCCTCTCGCCAGTGTTTTTGCCACAGGAGTCTGCGAGCAGTAATATTGGAGGCTATGGCCCTAGAAGAGAACCTGGCAGCATGTAGAGATGCGTCCGCCATGTACTCCGAAGCAGCCACTAACTTGGCTAAGTCCTGGTGCATTCGGACTTCCTCCGGGGGTACTCTGGCCTGAAGTTGACGGAGCCAGAGAAGGGAGGTTCTGGCAAAGAAAGAGGTGGATGTGGCCACCCTCACTGACCATGCTGAGGCCTGGTGGGTCCTGCAGAAGGAAAGTTCAGATTTCCTGACCTCCACTTTCAAGGTCTCAGCCATATCACTGGACACCGTGGAGAAGAGTGGAGTCAGAGGTTCATCCACAGAAGGAACCTCTAGCACTTCCAACAAGGCCAGGTCAACATTAAAGAGATTCTTCTCTGTCCCCCCTGGAGAGGGAAAAGTGCCAGGTGGTTCCCATTGCTTCTGTACCGTGTTGAGAAAGAGAGGGGGACAGGGGATGTGATGCTCAGTGACCACATGCTCTGAAAATACTGGCCTTGTGTCTTGGCTGGTGGATGGACCAGGATGGGGAACCTGATCAGGACCAATCTTAGCAGTAGCGCTGGCCTTATGAAGCAGAGATTTAAAGAGCGCCGGATTGAATAGACCAACAAAGGGAGGAGGGTCCGGAGTAAGATCCTCATCCTCTGAGAGCAGCATGTCCATCAGGACATACTCCTCAGAAAAAGATACTCCGCTGTGAGGAGACTGGGCTGGAGAAATAGGGCCAGAATATTCTGGTGCTTCCAACTGGGGGAGATAAGGTGGTGTCATTGAGGCCACCGATTCAAGTGCATATCTTTGTTGACGTTGTAAGGCCAATCCCTGGGCGACCGCCTGGGAGATCAGAGATCACAGCCTGAAACTGCTCTGGCGACCACACTCCTTGCGCCTCTGCGCAAGCCCGGCTGCTATGGATGTAAAGGTGGCCTCGGGCCTGGACTGCATTGCTCTTGGGACTGGAGGCGTCAGTCGGATACCTGGTCCCTGGGTAAAGGAAACCATCTGCTCCTGCTCAGCCCTGGGAAGATAAGGCTGGTCATCATCATCCCCCTCCGGAGACCAGACCCTCTGGGCCAGACATGTCAAACACAAGGCCCGCGGGCCACAAACGGCCCGCCACATGATTGAATCCGGCCCGCACAACTCTCCCAGAAATTACAAAGGTCCGGCCCCCACCACCTTGGCACCGGCCCGGCTGAGCACTTGCTCAGTAGGAGGCAAGTGCACGTGGGCTGGTGGAACCCAGCACTATTTGCATCTTATTAGTCTCCTGCGGCTCCAAAAAAAAAGTGGAGGAGGAGGAGGTAGGAGGGAGTGAGGTGGGACGGGGGGGGAGGACGAGCAACACCCAGCCGGTGAGGGGGAGAGATGCCCAGGCCAGCCCCAACCTCCGCAAGTGAAAGCAAGGGAGATTGCAATTGGCTCCTGAAATCTCCCTGCGGCCCGGCTTTCTCTTGCAGAAGGCAGGCTGAAACGGAGCAAGGAATGCGAATCGGCCAATCTCGCGCTCCTAGGATCTCCTCTGCTCGGGTTCAGCTTCACTTGCTACAAGAGAAAGCAGGCTGAAACAAAGCAAGGGAGATTCCCTCGCTCCGTTTCAGCCTGCTTTGTCTTGTAGCAAAAGAAACTGAAACTGAGAAGAGGAGATCGCTGAAGCGCGAGATTGGGCGATTCGCATTCCTTGCTCCGTTTCAGTCTGCCTTCTGCAAGAGAAAGCCGGGCCGCAGGGCTGCCTCCGTAGGTACTGCTCTAACGCGGAGAGGGAAGGACAGAGAGGGAAAGAGGGAGAGAAAGAAAGGGAGAGAGAGAAGGAGAAAGAAAGAGGGAGGGAAATAGAGGAAGAGGGAGAAATAGAGGGAAAGAGAAAAATAGAGAGGGAGAGAAAGAGGGAGAGAGAGAAGCAGAAAGAAAGGGAGGGAAATAGAGGGAGAGAGGGAAAGAGGGAGAGGGAAAGAGGGAGAGAAAGAAAGGGAGAGAGAGAAGGAGAAAGAAAGAGGGAGGGAAATAGAGGAAGAGGGAGAAATAGAGGGAAAGAGAAAAATAGAGAGGGAGAGAAAGGGAGAGAGAGAAGCAGAAAGAAAGGGAGGGAAATAGAGGGAGAGAGGGAAAGAGGGAGAGGGAAAGAGGGAGAGAAAGAAAGGGAGAGAAGGAGAAAGAGGGAGGGAAATAGAGGAAGAGGGAGAAATAGAGGGAAAGAGAAAAATAGAGAGGGAGAGAAAGGGAGAGAGAGAAGCAGAAAGAAAGGGAGCGAAATAGAGGGAGAGAGAGAAAGTGGGAGAGAAAGAAAGGGAGAGAGAGACAAGGAGAAAGAAAGAGGGAGGGAAATAGAGGAAGAGGGAGAAATAGAGGGAAAGAGAGGGAGAGAGAGAGGGAGAGAGAGAAGGAGAAAGGGAGGGAAATAGAGGGAGAGAGAAAGAGGGAGAGAAAGAAAGGGAGAGAGAGACAAGGAGAAAGAAAGAAGGAGGGAAATAGAGGAAGAGGGAGAAATAGAGGGAAAGAGGGAGAGAGAGAAGGAGAAAGGGAGGGAAATAGAGGGAGAGAGAAAGAGGGAGAGAAAGAAAGGGAGAGAGAGACAAGGAGAAAGAAAGAGGGAGGGAAATAGAGGAAGAGGGAGAAATAGAGGGAAAGAGAAAAATAGAGAGGGAGAAGGAGAAAAAGGGAGGGAAACAGGGAGAGGGAGAAATAGAGGGAAAGAGAAAAATAGGGAAAGAAGGAAAGGGAGAGAGAGAAAGAAGGAGAGGAGAAAGAAAGAGGGAGGGGGAGAGGGAGAGAAAGAGAAGGAGAGAGAGAAATTAAATTAGTAACATGATTGTTAGGTGAATCTGGTTTCCCCACTAACTTTGCTTGTCAGAAGGTTGCAAAAGGCGATCACATGACCCTGGAACAATATGACCATCATAAATATGAATCGATTGCCAAGCATCCGAATGTAAATCACATGACCCTGGGGATGCTGCAACGGTCATAAGTGTGAAAAATGGTCATAAGTCACTTTTTCAGTGTCGTAACTTTGAACGGTCACTAAGTGAATCATTGTAAGTCGAGGACTACCTGTACTTTATCTTTTTTTTTTCTTTCCTTTTTTAGGGGGGGTTAAGTTTTTGACACGTTGCTGGGTGACATTGCCTTGTCCTAAAAGTGGTACAATGGATGAAAAGGTTGAAAAGCCCTGTTTTAGTATACTGGTACTATTTGGTTCAGAATATTTTTTTTCTTGTTTTCCTGCTCTAAAAACTGGGTGCGTCTTATGGTCAGGTGCGTCTTATGGTCCGAAAAATACGGTAGCTCGCACGCAAAACAAGCACGGCAGAGGAGCCCTTGTGTGAAAGAAGCCTGGCAGAGGAGCCGGAGCGGCTCCACTGCTGGGGGCGCGTCTTGGCTGGGGCCTTCCAGGATCCAAGCCGGGCGCCTCTGCTCGCCACTCCGGCTCCTCTGCCGGGCTTGTTTCGCATGCGAGCTACTTTGCCGGGCGCTGCTGAGGGCGAGCAGAGGCGCCCAGCCCAGATCCTGCACGGCCCGGCCAAGAGGCGCCCCCAGCAGTGGAGCCGCTCCAGCTCCTCTGCCGGGCTTCTTTCACGCATGGGCTCCTGTGCTGGGTGCTTGAAGTGCAAGGATCACATCCAGGCAAGAATGTTCAGCTCACAGAAAATGAGATTCTGGGCATATGCCTGAAGTCACGAGAGATCTTCCTGAGCCAGCCCATTTTGTTGGAACTAGAAGCCCCACTCAAGATTTGTGGTAAACAGCGGTATAACATAAAATTATGGAAGACCTTCACTGATTGCTTCAACTGCCTACCTATCACTGCCGAGGGCAGAATCCTTTAATTCCAGGCTGTGTTACGGGTAATTTTGCAGGTGCTGGGTTTCTGCTGCACAGGGTAAAGCTATAAAATGGAAACTGAAGTGGGATCCCCTGCTGCCGGTGTGGTTTTGAAAAGCTGGCATGGGTACAGAAGTGTGATTATGTGTTGAATTGCTGTTCAAGTGTGTGTACTTCAGGGGCACTCCTAGCCTGGGGAAAGTAAGTCTCTGGTCCTTTTTAGGAAGGTTTCCTGAATTTGAAGCCCTCTACCCCACCAAAAAGGACATAGAAATACAGGTAGTTCTCATTTACCGACCACAATTGGGACCAGCCACTTGGTTGTTAAGCAATGCAGTCACTCAGTGAAACTGCAACTGACTTAGGTTCTTACTTCAGCTGCCATTTGCCACACAAACCTGAAAAAGTTCTAAATGCAAGGATTGGCTGCAAAGTTACTTTGTCACCACTGTTGTAACTGTACTGTTGCTAAACGAGGACTACCTATCTTACGGCTATGCAATGCTCATCGGGGTGCCCGCAAATGAGCCAATATCCGGCCCCACCCCACTAGGCTTTTTCGGGGGACTCGAGGCCGAAGGGGGAAGTTGGCCCTCTGGGAACCAGGTTGAGTGGCACTCTGCCTGCTTCAAGTGCACCTACCTACAAGAGTAACCCTGGTGTGATTGCTTGATTTGCTGTTATAGTAGAGCTGAGCGCTAAAAACTGTTTTTGCCACCCTGCCTGCCCCTCAGGGGCACTGCTGCCAACTTTCTTTCATTGAGTAAGCTGCGCTGAGTGAGCAGCATTGAGCTGGCCACCCCCACCCGGCCACGCCCACCTGGCCACGCCCTCCCGGCCCCCCGAGGGCAACCGTAATGCTGATGTGGCCCTCAATGAAATTGAGTTTGACACCCCTGCTCTGGGCAGACGAGGGAGAAGGAGCAAGCTGTGGCCCAAATATAGATTCCTCTGCCAGGGGAGAAGAGACCTATTCAGCACCCATCATGTCCTGTTTCTGTGCCTTGGCAAACTGCCTTTCTAAGGCCTGGTGCCTCCTGCTGGCCTCTTTCTCTGCCGCCTTGGAGGACCTTTTGCCAGAGATGGCCTTGGCTTTGGCCTTGAGCTTTCCAGCAGTTTTGAGGACTTATGCTTTGATTGCGCAGGAGTGTTGCGGCACCGTGTGAAGCCTGAGGTGCAGTGTTGTCTATCATCACAATTGGGAGATATCTCAGTGGAATGCTAAGAGCATTCAGAGCAGAGTACCGATCTGAGGCTGTGTGCCACTCCCAGGGATCGATAAGTACTCTATGGTAATGGTGGCTGCAGGACCAATTTAAAGGACAACTGGCACACCTGCAAAGCTCCTGATGGACGTAAGACCAGTTGAAGCACCTTTGGAGCACAGGCCAAGTCTACTGTGGTGGCAGATCACCTCGGTGATAACAGCCAGCTCACATGTAGAAACCTAGTGGCGACAGATCACCTCGGTGATAACAGCCAGCTCACTAGTCCTAGTTGGTGGTGGCGAGGCGAAGAATGGCATGGCCAGCACACATCTTCTGTTGGAATGGACAATGAGACAGCTAGGTTGAGGCCTACAGCTACAGTTGAAGCCTCCTGTACTTGACCATCCACTTTGAAAGGTTTCAGGCAAGGCAAACAATGATTGTGCTACAGTCAGAAGGGATTTGAACTCAGAACCCTCTGCAATGATTGGGAGAGGAGGAGCCTGAAAAAGGACCCCTGCGAACTGACCAGATGCTCAGGGACCAACTTCCCTGAGCTGGAAGGCAAGGTAAGCACTTTTGAAGTCTGTGGGGTTTTTGGGGGGGCTGAAATCTCCCCCGCCATTCTCAGAAGCTAGCAAAGAAGACTGAACAAGCCTTTTCAAAGGAAAAGCAATGTGATCGTGGCACCCAAAATGGCGGCCACTACTGCTGGTAGTAAAAAAAGAGAAGCAACCTGTCCTTCCCCCTTAATTCAGGAGAGAAGGCAGGCAGTTTTGAGAGTCTTCGCATGCCTCTGATGCTATCAGCATGCTTAAAAAGGCTTTCTGACAAAAAGCCTCCTCTTGGCCAGCTGCTGGTAAGCTAGAATTCAAAATGGTGGCCACAACTAGTGTGCCGTGAAAGAACCGACTGGGGCTTCTGAGAGAAAGATAAGATCCTGAAAAGAACTACAACGAAAGCTATCTAATTGAGAAACCTTCCCCATGGACTTGCAACAGTGAAACAGTTGTCCGGAAGGCTGAAGCTCAATCAGAGCTACAGCTCAATCATAGCTACAGCTGGAAGGAGAAAAGCAAACTCTGTATCCTAAGAAGAATGCTATCTAATTGAAGATCCACAAAGGGGGAAATATACCGTATATACTTGAGTATAAGCCGAATTTTTCAGCCCACTTTTTGGGCTGAAAAACTCCACTTCGGCTTATACTCCAGTCAACAACAACAACAAAAAAGAACTTCTACCCCCGTTTGGAGAGCTGCTGCTTTCATCAAACATGGACGAAGGCAGCAGCTCTCCAAACGGGCTGCGGCGGTTTGGAGAGCTGCGCGCGCAGCTCCGCCGCCACCTCTGCAAGCCTCCGCTAAGAGAATGGGGCGGTGGAAGCTTGCCACCCATTTTCTCGGCGAAGACTTGTTTCGGGGGATCCAGCCTCTGTCACCCCCTTCTCTCAGCTGGGCAGCTGAGAGAAAGGGGCAGCAGAAGCTGCATCCCCCGAAAGAAGTCTTCGTCGCTGAGAGAATGGGCGGCAAGCTTCCCCACCCCACACTTCGCGGAGCGCTCCAACGCCTTGTTCTCTTGTCTCACGGAGACTTGTTTCGGAGGATCCAGCCTCTGTCACCCCTTCTCTTAGCTGGGCAGCTGAGAGAAAGGGGCGGCAGAAGCTGCATCCCCCGAAAGAAGTCTTCGTCGCTGAGAGAATGGGCGGCAAGCTTCCCCACCCCACACTTCGCGGAGCGCTCCAACGCCTTGTTCTCTCGTCTCACGGAGACTTGTTTCGGAGGATCCAGCCTCTGTCACCCCTTCTCTTAGCTGGGCAGCTGAGAGAAAGGGGCAGCAGAAGCTGCATCCCCCGAAAGAAGTCTTCGTCGCTGAGAGAATGGGCGGCAAGCTTCCCCACCCCACACTTCGCGGAGCGCTCCAACGCCTTGTTCTCTTGTCTCACGGAGACTTGTTTCGGAGGATCCAGCCTCTGTCACCCCTTCTCTTAGCTGGGCAGCTGAGAGAAAGGGGCGGCAGAAGCTGCATCCCCCGAAAGAAGTCTTCGTCGCTGAGAGAATGGGCGGCAAGCTTCCCCACCCCACACTTCGCGGAGCGCTCCAACGCCTTGTTCTCTCGTCTCACGGAGACTTGTTTCGGAGGATCCAGCCTCTGTCACCCCTTCTCTTAGCTGGGCAGCTGAGAGAAAGGGGCGGCAGAAGCTGCATCCCCCGAAAGAAGTCTTCGTCGCTGAGAGAATGGGCGGCAAGCTTCCCCACCCCACACTTCGCGGAGCGCTCCAACGCCTTGTTCTCTCGTCTCATGGAGACTTGTTTCGGAGGATCCAGCCTCTGTCACCCCTTCTCTTAGCTGGGCAGCTGAGAGAAAGGGGTGGCAGAAGCTGCATCCCCCGAAAGAAGTCTTCGTCGCTGAGAGAATGGGCGGCAAGCTTCCCCACCCCACACTTCGCGGAGCGCTCCAACGCCTTGTTCTCTCGTCTCACGGAGACTTGTTTCGGAGGATCCAGCCTCTGTCACCCCTTCTCTTAGCTGGGCAGCTGAGAGAAAGGGGCGGCAGAAGCTGCATCCCCCGAAAGAAGTCTTCGTCGCTGAGAGAATGGGCGGCAAGCTTCCCCACCCCACACTTCGCGGAGCGCTCCAATGCCTTGTTCTCTCGTCTCATGGAGACTTGTTTCGGAGGATCCAGCCTCTGTCACCCCTTCTCTTAGCTGGGAAGCTGAGAGAAAGGGGCGGCAGAAGCTGCATCCCCCGAAAGAAGTCTTCGTCGCTGAGAGAATGGGCGGCAAGCTTCCCCACCCCACACTTCGCGGAGCGCTCCAACGCCTTGTTCTCTTGTCTCACGGAGACTTGTTTCGGAGGATCCAGCCTCTGTCACCCCTTCTCTTAGCTGGGCAGCTGAGAGAAAGGGGCGGCAGAAGCTGCATCCCCCGAAAGAAGTCTTCGTCGCTGAGAGAATGGGCGGCAAGCTTCCCCACCCCACACTTCGCGGAGCGCTCCAACGCCTTGTTCTCTCGTCTCACGGAGACTTGTTTCGGAGGATCCAGCCTCTGTCACCCCTTCTCTTAGCTGGGCAGCTGAGAGAAAGGGGCGGCAGAAGCTGCATCCCCCGAAAGAAGTCTTCGTCGCTGAGAGAATGGGCGGCAAGCTTCCCCACCCCACACTTTGCGGAGCGCTCCAACGCCTTGTTCTCTTGTCTCATGGAGACTTGTTTCGGAGGATCCAGCCTCTGTCACCCCTTCTCTTAGCTGGGCAGCTGAGAGAAAGGGGCGGCAGAAGCTGCATCCCCCGAAAGAAGTCTTCGTCGCTGAGAGAATGGGCGGCAAGCTTCCCCACCCCACACTTCGCGGAGCGCTCCAACGCCTTGTTCTCTCGTCTCACGGAGACTTGTTTCGGAGGATCCAGCCTCTGTCACCCCTTCTCTTAGCTGGGCAGCTGAGAGAAAGGGGCGGCAGAAGCTGCATCCCCCGAAAGAAGTCTTCGTCGCTGAGAGAATGGGCGGCAAGCTTCCCCACCCCACACTTCGCGGAGCGCTCCAACGCCTTGTTCTCTCGTCTCATGGAGACTTGTTTCGGAGGATCCAGCCTCTGTCACCCCTTCTCTTAGCTGGGCAGCTGAGAGAAAGGGGTGGCAGAAGCTGCATCCCCCGAAAGAAGTCTTCGTCGCTGAGAGAATGGGCGGCAAGCTTCCCCACCCCACACTTCGCGGAGCGCTCCAATGCCTTGTTCTCTCGTCTCACGGAGACTTGTTTCGGAGGATCCAGCCTCTGTCACCCCTTCTCTTAGCTGGGCAGCTGAGAGAAAGGGGCGGCAGAAGCTGCATCCCCCGAAAGAAGTCTTCGTCGCTGAGAGAATGGGCGGCAAGCTTCCCCACCCCACACTTCGCGGAGCGCTCCAATGCCTTGTTCTCTCGTCTCATGGAGACTTGTTTCGGAGGATCCAGCCTCTGTCACCCCTTCTCTTAGCTGGGAAGCTGAGAGAAAGGGGCGGCAGAAGCTGCATCCCCCGAAAGAAGTCTTCGTCGCTGAGAGAATGGGCGGCAAGCTTCCCCACCCCACACTTCGCGGAGCGCTCCAACGCCTTGTTCTCTTGTCTCACGGAGACTTGTTTCGGAGGATCCAGCCTCTGTCACCCCTTCTCTTAGCTGGGCAGCTGAGAGAAAGGGGCGGCAGAAGCTGCATCCCCCGAAAGAAGTCTTCGTCGCTGAGAGAATGGGCGGCAAGCTTCCCCACCCCACACTTCGCGGAGCGCTTCAACGCCTTGTTCTCTCGTCTCACGGAGACTTGTTTCGGAGGATCCAGCCTCTGTCACCCCTTCTCTTAGCTGGGCAGCTGAGAGAAAGGGGCGGCAGAAGCTGCATCCCCCGAAAGAAGTCTTCGTCGCTGAGAGAATGGGCGGCAAGCTTCCCCACACCCCACACTTCGCGGAGCGCTCCAACGCCTTGTTCTCTTGTCTCATGCAGACTTGTTTCGGAGGATCCAGCCTCTGTCACCCCTTCTCTTAGCTGGGCAGCTGAGAGAAAGGGGCGGCAGAAGCTGCATCCCCCGAAAGAAGTCTTCGTCGCTGAGAGAATGGGCGGCAAGCTTCCCCACCCCACACTTCGCGGAGCGCTCCAACGCCTTGTTTTCTTGTCTCACGGAGACTTGTTTCGGAGGATCCAGCCTCTGTCACCCCTTCTCTTAGCTGGGCAGCTGAGAGAAAGGGGCGGCAGAAGCTGCATCCCCCGAAAGAAGTCTTCGTCGCTGAGAGAATGGGCGGCAAGCTTCCCCACCCCACACTTCGCGGAGCGCTCCAACGCCTTGTTCTCTCGTCTCACGGAGACTTGTTTCGGAGGATCCAGCCTCTGTCACCCCTTCTCTTAGCTGGGCAGCTGAGAGAAAGGGGTGGCAGAAGCTGCATCCCCCGAAAGAAGTCTTCGTCGCTGAGAGAATGGGCGGCAAGCTTCCCCACCCCACACTTCGCGGAGCGCTCCAACGCCTTGTTCTCTCGTCTCACGGAGACTTGTTTCGGAGGATCCAGCCTCTGTCACCCCTTCTCTTAGCTGGGCAGCTGAGAGAAAGGGGCGGCAGAAGCTGCATCCCCCGAAAGAAGTCTTCGTCGCTGAGAGAATGGGCGGCAAGCTTCCCCACCCCACACTTCGCGGAGCGCTCCAACGCCTTGTTCTCTCGTCTCACGGAGACTTGTTTCGGAGGATCCAGCCTCTGTCACCCCTTCTCTTAGCTGGGCAGCTGAGAGAAAGGGGCGGCAGAAGCTGCATCCCCCGAAAGAAGTCTTCGTCGCTGAGACAATGGGCGGCAAGCTTCCCCACCCCACACTTCGCGGAGCGCTCCAATGCCTTGTTCTCTCGTCTCATGGAGACTTGTTTCGGAGGATCCAGCCTCTGTCACCCCTTCTCTTAGCTGGGCAGCTGAGAGAAAGGGGCGGCAGAAGCTGCATCCCCCGAAAGAAGTCTTCGCCGAGAAAATGGGCGCTGAGATTTTCTCGGCGAAGACTCACCTTCTCCCGTTCACCTTCAGCAGCTCCGCCAGGCCCGTCCAGTGCCCTGCTAGCAGAGCTTGACAAATGCAAAAGCTGCTTTGGTTAAACACTGGAAGGTTTAGTGATTAACCCACCCCACCCCACCCGGTCTTCTTGCTGTTTCTCCCCATCCTCACTCCTACCCACAGGGGCTCTTTGCCTCTTCTAATACTTCTTTTTCTTTCTTTCTTTTTTGCTGAGGTGTGCGTCTCTCTCTCTCTCTCTCTCTCTCTCTCTCTCTCTCTCTCTCTCTTTCTCTCTCTCTCTCTCTCTCTCTCTGTGTGTGTGTGTGTGTGTGTGTGTGTGTGGTGTGTTATCTCAAACCAGATGGGATGGCAAAGTCAAATGCAAATGGGGATCTTGCAGATCTTGCCCTGCCTTTCCAACCACGGTTACCTTCTGTTCTTGATGAGCTCACGAGTGCTCAAGGACAAAATAGGGCAGGGCAGAGCCGGCAGTTAAAAATAGGATGCAGATAAAAGGAAAGGTAAGGAGGGGTTCAGGTTGAGAGGAGAGGCTGCGTAGCCTTAGTGTAACTCCTGTTTGGGCTGACTGGGTTGCCTCCGATGGGCTCTGACAGTGGAACAGAATGGAATAGAAAATATGGAATGGATTGGAACAGAACGTAGAACAGAACAGAACAGAACAGAACAGAACAGAATAGAATAGAAATATAGAAAGTGAATAGAATAGAATAGAATAGAATAGAATAGAATAGAATAGAATAGAATAGAATAGAATAGAATAGAATAGAATAGAAATATAGAAAGTGAATGGAATAGAATAGAATAGAAATATAGAAAGTGAATAGAATAGAATAGAATAGAATAGAATAGAATAGAAATATAGAAAGTGAATAGAATAGAATAGAATAGAATAGAATAGAATAGAATAGAATAGAATAGAATAGAATAGAATAGAAAGTGAATGGAATAGAATAGAATAGAATAGAATAGAAATATAGAAAGTGAATAGAATAGAATAGAATAGAATAGAAATATAGAAAGTGAATGGAATAGAATAGAATAGAATAGAAATATAGAAAGTGAATAGAATAGAATAGAATAGAATAGAATAGAATAGAATAGAATAGAATAGAATAGAATAGAATAGAGAATGGTAATAAGAATAGAATAGAATAGAAATATAGAAAGTGAATAGAATAGAATAGAATAGAATAGAATAAATAGAATAGAATAGAATAGAATAGAATAGAGAATGGTAATAAGAATAGAATGGAATAGAAATATAGAAAGTGAATAGAATAGAATAGAATAGAATAGAATAGAATAGAATAGAAATATAGAAAGTGAATGGAATAGAATAGAATAGAATAGAATAGAATAGAATAATAGAATAGAATAGAATAGAATAGAATAGAATAGAGCTGGAAGGGACCTTGGAGGTCTTCTAGTCCAGCCCCTTGCTCAAGCAGGAGGACCTATACCAGTGGTGGTGAACCTATGGCACGCCTGCCAGAGGTGGCACTCAGAGCCCTCTCTGTTGGCACGTGCGCCACCACCGCTGTCAGCAGCAGGTCCTTGTTGGTTGGTGGACTGGAAGAAAAGGGAGGGGGAAGCATTTTACATGCGTGCATGCGCGCACGGGGCCACGAGCAGGCACATGCTGCAAAGGGGGCGGGGCTAGTGCCTGCGTGATACTCACTAGCCCAGCCCCGTTCTCACGTGATGCGGTGCCTTGTATCTGCACCCTGCGGCACGGCGGTTGGCGTTTTTGTGCCTTGCGGTACGGTGGCCCATTTTTTGCTCCCCCTTTTTTTTCGTGCCAGAGACGGCACTCAGAGGCGCCTCCCTGTCCCCTCCCCTGAGGGCACCAGAATGCCGATGCTGCCTTGGCACTTTGTGATAAACAAGTGGGTTTTGGCTTGCGGTTTGGGCACTCGGTCTCTAAAAGTTTCGCCACCACTGACCGATACCATCTCAGACAGGTGAATGTCCAGTCTCTTCTTAAAAACCTCCAGTGATGGAGCACTCTTGATTTCTGGTGGCAAGCTGTTCCACTGGGCAGCTGAGAGAAAGGGGCAGCAGAAGCTGCATCCCCTGAAAGAAGTCTTCACCGAGAAAATGGGCGCCGAGACGCCTCATTCTCTCGCTCAGCGGAGACTTCTTTCGCGAGATCCAGCCTCTGCCGTGCTGCACCGAGAGAACAGCAAGCCGCCCCATTCTCTCGGCGGAGCACTCCACCGCCCCATTCTCTCGGCGGCTTGCCACCCCGTTCTCTCATCTCAGCAGGGGGATCCAGCCTCCAGCTGCTGCATTTCTCAGCCTCGGCTTATACTCGAGTCAATAACTTTTTCCAGTTTTTGGGGGTAAAATTGGGGGTCTCGGCTTATACTCGAGTCGGCTTATACTCAAGTATATACGGTATATATATATATACGACCTGCTTAATTACTCAGAAGAGATGACTCAGCAAGATTCTGGGAGCCAAAATTACCACGTCTATTCTGGGCACAGACTAAGTCGTGACTGGGAGGTGTCCTGGCCCAGGAGAGGCATGGCAAGTTTGACTGACTTAAGTCTAATTGGGCAGGAAGACAGAGTTAACCCATTCGTGGATTCTCCATCTATCATGCTGGAGAAATTCAAAATGCAAAAGGATTAAAAATGTTTAAGCAGATAGCTTTAAAAGTGTATAAATAACTCCAAAAATAGCCACCACTGAGAGTACAACGTGAATTACATCCTAGATATGCTTGTTTTTATCCATAATAGAATAATATATTATGTCTATAGAATATTTTAAGAGAATCTAATATCCTTCAAACATTTGGAATACAAATTTCTTGGGAACAGATGACTATCTTCATACTGTTGTTTCAATATAAGCCTTGGGCAAATTTAAATATCTATTTGTGTGTACAACCAAGTCAGCTGAATCTCAAATACTTTGGCCACCAAATGAGAAGAGAGGACTCATTGGAAAAGAACCTGATGTTGGGGGAAGATTGAAGGCAAAAGGAGAAAGGGACAGAAGAGGTTGAAATGGTTAGATAGTGTCATCAATGCAATGAGCATGAATTTGGACAAACTGCAGGAGATAGTGGAGGATGGGGGGGGGCTGGCATACTATGGTCCATAGGGTTGCGAAGAATTGGATACAACTCAGTGACTGAACAACAACAACGACAAATACAACAATGACACAATTAAGTCTCCACTTGTTTAGAGCCAAGGGAATAACCTTGAGGGATTGCATTAAGAGCACTATCAAAATAAGGTGCCTGAATCCAGAGCAAAAAATGTACTGCAACATGAGTAGTCCCTAGTTCTCATGAACATAAGTGAAAGGAGAGAGAAGCATATTCAGACTTACAAAATTCTGTACTATAGCTTTACAATAAAAGCATAACTGACTTACACGGCACTTGAAATCTACCCAAAACTGAGCCTCTACAGTGATAGAGCAACATTTCCTCTCAGTTTCAAAAGAGTCACAATAACTGACTCAGCCACACCATCTTCCTACAGAGAGAAGCTTATTTCCAGTTCCTCCTTTACAGCAGACAACCATCATCCATATATTTGCATATTATAGTTGAAAAGGGCAGAAGTTGTGTGTTTAAAATTCTTCTTGGGTGTCAAAGCCAAACTATTTCAAACTGACAATAACTAGAAATAGTCATGATTAACAACAAAATGCAGTTGTAAAGTTTAAAAAACTTTGTTTAATCTTGTCTTCTATAGAAGGATGCGAGTTATGTCTACAATCTGGATCAGAACTTTCTGCATTACAGAAAGCTGTTCACATAGAAACACTAGATTTCACAGAATCTTCTAATCTTTCCATTATGCAAGCCATCAAGACCTGAGCACAAATGCTGACCCCTGCACTTTAGCTAACACTGGAATTGAGGGAAAATGGAACTCTCTGATATTTGCATTGTAAATGAAATATAAACCAACAATAACCTGACTATGACATTCATAAAGCAATGTGATTTGCATGCTGATAACTGGCATCTTCCCAGTTTTATGGCTTCCCCCTCGCTCCCCAGATCCCATTTCCTCCGAGAAGAAATGATTTACTTGAATTGCTGATCTTTGGTGCTCCTTGTTTTTGCCAGAAATCGTTCAGCCAGCTTCTCCAAGTTCCTGGAGTAATCCATTTCAATTTCAGCTTTCTTGCGAAAAAAATCCTGCAAATCCTGGAGTAGTTGGACTCTTAGTTCACATTGCTGGTCAAGACATTTCAGTTGTTCAATAAGCTGGGCTCGAATCTCTGCAAAATAGGGGAGGGAGGGACTTATTCATGAAAATAGCATTAACACAGAAAATGCTATGAACTACCTGAATATATTTGCTGCCTGTAATTGTTAAAACTAAATCTCTCTAAAGTCAAATAGCAACCAGAATAACCATTCTGAGCTTCCTAAAGAAAAAAACAACTAAATATATATAGTGGTGTGAGAGACATAAATTCTAAGTTGTTACATAGGTTTAAACTCAATCAGTTTCTGAAGCACATAGAATGATCAAGATTTCTAACATTGTAAGGTTCTGAAGATAAACTGGGATAACCTCATAGTCACTGCTCTCAACTCTTTGGAGAAAGGGCAAAATATAAGTTAAAAAAAGGATATTAAAAACAATTTTTAAAATGAAAGTTAAAGTTCCTCTTGATCTTCATATCCCAATGGAGCTTAATTAAATATTAACTAAAAATCCCCTTTCCTTACTTGCTCAGCTGATTTTTTTTTAAAAAAATCCACCAATTACTATTGTGCATTAGACACAGTAGCCAATGAATAACAAAACAACCTGATTCCAATGCAATCTACTTATAAGGATGATTTTCACTGGTAAAGATTCTATTAATAAGATATGTCAAGGATACATTAGCAGTCATTTTCCAAATATGCACTGAATCTCAATCTAGATAAAGGCCACAGGGTTGGATAATGCTCCAATTCTCCACTCTTAGCTCAAATTTCCTCTAGAGACACTATTAAATTCCTTTGCAGACTACTCCTACGGCAAAACCAAAGCACTGATCATGCCATACATTTCCCAGAAGATACCAATTTGGGACTATTCACGCTGAGTCTCCAACTGCGACATTGCAATTAAGCACAGCACATCAAATTGTGAATGGTTTGCCTTTGAAAAGTCCAACAAATTTGCATGCCCAGTTGGGAAAGGTCACAAGAAAGACAGTTTCATTTTTCATGGAAAGAATGCCTTTGAGCAAAATTTGCAAGCAGATTATTTTTAACTGCATGCAGGGTGTTTTGAGTGCAGATGATGCTGGTGGTTAACACACCATTTTTTAAAAATCTAGCCTTAAAATATTTCAAAAAGATCACCCAATGTTTGCAGTATAATTTCAGAATTTACCCTGACACATTCCCAGTATATGGAAAAACTAATTTTGCTAACTATGTGGTACTGAATCTCAAAATTCACAGCATTTTTCTTGGACTCTACAATGAAATTCTACATATTATTGCTTTTTGTTAAGGAATGCTAAGTTTTTCCATGCCATGAATATTATTATTATTCTCCAATCCCTCTTCTTCAAATTATCAAATGATATCATTTCTTTTTCACATCCCTGAGCTCAGAAATGCTAATCAAAGATGCCTGATATTGCTGGATGTTTGCTGCAATCTTTCTGAGCTTGTTCAAAATTGAATTTATATTAAATACAAGTAGTCCTTGACTTACGACCACAATTGGGAGTAGAATATCCATTGCTAAGCAAGGCAGTGGTTAAATGAGTCACACCCAATTTTACGTTTTTGTCACAGTTCTTAAGCGGATCACTGCATTAGATAAGTGAATCAAACAAATTTGGCTTTTCCCATTGGCTTTGCTTGTCAGAAGCTGGCTGGGAAGATAGCAAATAGTGATCATATGACCCTGGGACTCTGCAACCTTATAAATACATGCCAGTTGCCAAGTGCCTGAATTTCGTTCATATGGCCATGGGGAAGCTACATCCATAGTAAGTGCAAGGACCGATTGTAAGTAATCTTTTTCAGTGCCATTGTAACTTTGAACAGTTGCTAAAAGAATGGTTGTAAATTGAGTTCTATCTGTAGTACAAGTAACACAACATTTAACATTCAGTATATTTCTGCCTTTTTTATAGATACAGATCATCTATGTAAAAAACTTGATGGAAATTGTTCCATTCAGGAAAAGATGTGTTTTCCAAATATTTTACTTTATAAACTGTCTCTCTCTTTTTCCTTTCTTGTACTCAAGAAACACACAAATTATAAATTTTATCCAGATGAGACATAATTACTGACAAAGAGCCTACAGCAGCATTTCTTAACTTGTTGCTTTTCACATAAAACACCTGGTCAGGAATTGCATCAGGCCTCTTAGTAAAGAAATCCACATTGCACACCAATTTTCTGAGTCCTGGATTGTAATTTCGCTTGGAAGGACAGTTTGAAAAGATAAACTGTCTTTCTTTGGGACAAGGATCAAGTGTTAAATCCAATCCAGGAAGAAAATGCGCTTCATCCATCAATTCTTTTAAAAACTGATCAGAACAAATGAATTTAGCTGCTCAAAATTTCTCATATTATAGATACAGCTTCATAGTTATCCATTATCAAAATCACATGAGAAAAAGTTGTAACTCCATAAAATCTTAATGTGTCAATACAATAATCCAATGTAAACAGATTCAAAATTCACATTTGACCGAATTGTAACATGCTCTTTATTTCTCCTTTTATCTTGTGTGTGCTTGTTGTTTATAAGAAAATCAAAATCCAACGTATAACACATCTGAAGTTAAAGCATGAACTACTAATGTCAGATCAATGATATACCCCAACCAATGAGCTATTTTAAGTGTTCCAATTTATTTTAGATCCACCCATCTATTTTCTCCTAAGTATGTTTAGACATGAGTTTCAAAAGAAAGCCAGTTTCATCTAATGGTTAAGGCACCAGGCTAAGCACATTTGCTGCCTTGAGTTATTTATAGGAAAAAAAATAAATGCAGGAAATAAATCAATAACTATATCACAAGGTATACATGACACATGCAGAGATCCCATACATAGCTTCTCATACACAGTTTGTCCTTCCTTTGCTTTTCACTGATTTTCTCATAAAATTAGTAATTCATCAAGCACAATAATTTCAATAGTTAAATAACAACTATGTATCTGCTGCACATTTGTATTTGGGCACTACTAGAGAAGTGATTAAGAGATCTGATTCTTGGGCAACCAGATCCAATGGAAATGCTGAAGTGTTAGATTTTACTACTTATAGTATGAATAAATGAGATCTTTTATCTTTGAAGCCCAAGCAGAAAATAAACAGTTAATTACACTATTTAATTAAGTTTGTTTAGAAGTTTTTTCTGCTAATTAATATGCTATCCAAAACATTCCAATTGTTAGCTCTAGAAAGAATTCACTGTAATATTCAGCACTAACCTCTATCTTCAGTGGACTATGTTTCAGATAATAATAAACATCGTAATAATGATATTATATATATTATTAATCATAATAATAAAGAACATCCAATAATAATTTCAATGACTTTCAAATTAAATATTCAATCATAATTTGCCAAGGCAAGAGAAATCATTTTGAAAAAGTTTACAATACATTTAATACAATATATTTCAGGAGAATCTACTATATTACAAAGCAGCATGTATTAAGAAGAATGTTATTTCAAGAGCCAACGCCTTACTCACTCCACAATATGTCCTCTGAATTATTAACAAGTCTTGATTATGTAAACTAACATGTGTAGCTAATCTGACATGCATATACAAGAGCAAAGTTCTAAATGAAGCAGATAAGCTCTTTTGCTTCTTCAGATATCTATTATGTCAAGACACGTACTTTACAATAATCAACACTGTATTACTGTTTGCATAAAAGGGAAAGTAACGGCTGACAGTTCCTGGCAGTGGCATATAAGAGTTCATTGAAAATCTATATATCCTACTACAGAAATATGAAGTATAGAACACTGGGTCTTGTTCATAACTTTCTCTTTTTCAGCAATGTTTTGTTCTGGTTCCACATAAAGAATATCAAGAGTGTCGGTATTTCCTGAAACTCAGGTAACTTCTAGGGATATATAATGTCTTTTTGAAATTCTTTCACTTATGTAAACAAGAGGGATATCCAGTCTATTGTTAGAACAAACTGCAGCTAGTGGATCACAATACAGTTTGCAGAAAAAAATGCCCTTGCAAGTTCAATATGAAGACTCAAAAAACTTGGAACTTGAACTATTAGAGGCAATTTAAATTAAATTGGAATGGACTGTATCTCTATTTTTTAAGAATTCTGAATCCATTTATGAAGATGATATTTTAACACCTACCATAAATTACAGAGAACAAATAAGGAAAAGACCTAATTTCAAGCATGAAGTTTAATAATATAAATAACAACTTAGCCTGGAACACACATAATAAGCCTTTCCTGGTGATACTGAAAAACTTTCCTATCTATTTACATTTAGGGAGATTATGGACAAGTTGCAAAAGGGCAGGGCTGGAGTTATTCTCCATGAATATATATTGATAGTTTGCAATGGAGAACCTCTTCTACTCATTTGGTTTCTCCATGCAGTAGAAGACGTAGAGAACTCAGGGTTTTCCAAACAAACCTCTTGTGCACTGAATCAAGAACTTCCATAGTTCAAATGAGTCATAGGGAACTTCCTGCCTATGACCTAATGCAAGTCATCTCTTGCATTTAATAAATAAAATATAGCAGGAGTGTATTTTTTTTCTTTTTCTTTTTTTGTAAACATAAACAATCATTTGAATACTGAGGGAAAATTAAGTTTAAATAAAAATTTTGAAAATAGGACACATAGTGACCTAACAAGATGATTTTTACAAATACAATTGAAACATAAATTAATTAGAAAAGATGTTATATATGGATGTTATTGTTATTTGTATAAACACAAAAATGTTTTTATCCAACCTTGTATGTATAGAAAATATTATTATATTTATCTAATGTTGGCAAGGGAAAATAACATTGGAAGAAGGCAAGATCAAGGAATTATAGAAATTATTATTGATTTTTTTCAAATATATCAACCCAGACAACACAGTTTACTAAGCACTAAAGATTGTTATTGCAAAAAAATCAATAAAATATATTTTTTTAAAAACTTCCATAGTTCAGATTAGTCATAGGGTACTTCCTGCCTATGACCTAATGCAAGTCATCTATTGCATTTAATAAATAAAATATAGCAGGAGTGTATTTTTTCTTTTTCTTTTTTTTTAATAAACAAAGAATTATAGGTGAAAGGAAAAAAAACAGCAAATAAGTCTTCTCCCCTCATTCCACCAGTAAAAAAGAGCTATGCTGGATCAAAAGTCTCTCATAGTCAAAAGGGGCCTTTTCATCTGAAGAATGACAGCTCTAGATCTAAAGGAGAGGGGAGGGAGACAGCATAGCTTGTATCTGATATTTTTTTAAAAAGAAGCAAAAAGAAAAGGACTCAAGGTGCCAACTATGAGGAGAGAACTCAGAGGCAGTCTAACACAGAGTGGTAGGATTAAGAAGCAAGCAGGAACAACATAGCCTGAATCGGCACAATCAAGTACCTGGCATTGTGTACAGAAACATCTGCACAGAATATGGGCTAACTAGACCACAGGTCGGCAACCTGCGGCTCCGGAGCCACATGCGGCTCTTTGAGCCGTCTCTTGCGGCTCCCAGCCGCCCGGTGCGCGCGCACCTCTTCCAACGGGCAGTGGTGCGCGCGCACCTCTCCAAATGGAGAGTGGCACTGCCCGTTTGGAGAGGTGCACGCGCACCTCCCCGAATGGGCGGAGGTGCGCGCGTACCTCCGCGTGAAGGGGCAGCGGTGCCGCTCTTTGAGGAAGCTGCCGCGGCCCGTCTCTGAAGCTGCCGAAAGCGGCAGCTTAGCAGACGGGCCGCGGCAGCTTCCTCAAAGAGCGGCGCCCCTGCCCATTCCGAGAGGTGCGCGCGCACCTCTCCGAACGACCGGAGTTGCGCGCGCACCTCCCCAAACCTTTCGGCAGCTTCCTCAAAGAGCGGCGCCGCTGCCCCTTCGCACGGAGGTACGCGCGCACCTCCGGTCGTTCGGAGAGGTGCGCGCGCACCTCTCGGAATGGGCAGGGGCGCCTCTCTTTTTGAGGAAGCTGAGACGGGCCGCGGCAGCTTCCTCAAAGAGCGGCACCGCTGCCCATTCGCGCGGAGGTCGTTCGGAGAGGTGCGCGCGCACCTCTCGGAATGGGCAGGGGCGCCGCTCTTTGAGGAAGCTGCCACGGCCCGTCTGCAAAGCTGCCGAAAGCGGCAGCTTTGCAGATGGGCCGTCGCCGTCGGGCAACCGGGAACCGGTTCCAACTCATTTTTTAAAAAATGGCAGCCGCGTGCGTCCGCACATGCGCAAAAAACCTTTTTGCGCATGCGCATGCACGGACACACGCACGCGGCTCCCTCTTTTTTTAATTTGTGATGGAACCGGTTCCCAGTGGCTCTTTTTCTTTTTTAGGTTGCCGACCCCTGAACTAGACCTTCCTAACTCTAGATGGGAGAGCTCACAGAAGGTTGTGGCTAAGGTGTTGTGGGATTTTCAGATCCAGACAGACAGGCAGGAAGTGGCCCATCAACCAGACATTATGGCAAGAGACAAAGACCAGTGACAACTGTGGTGATAGACATAGCGGTGCCAAGTGACAACAGTATCAGGAAGGAGTATGAAAAACTGGTGAAGTACAAGGATGTGGAAAGTAAAGGCCGAAGTGATCCCAGTAATGGTAGGAGCACTCAAGGCTGTGACTCCTAAGCTGAGAAGAATGGCTCCAACAGATCCCAGAACATCACAGCTCTCTATCCAGAAGAGTGGGCAGTGCTAGGAACACAGTGCAGAACCCTCAAACTCCCAGGTTTCTGATAGAGAAGCCATGATTGAGGAAGACACAGACCACCCATAAAGGGAGGGAGGGAAGGAGGGAGGGAGAGAGAGAGAGAATGAATACATATACATACATATGTGTGTGTGTGTGTGTGTGTGTGTGTGTGCGCACACACACACACACACACACAGATACCAATCTCCAGAGGAAGGTATTAATATGTAAAACTAGTACCTCCATCTTATTTTCAAAACATTTCAGCAAATTCTCACAAGACTCAATACTATGTGAGTATATGAATTTTTTTAAACAGAAGAAACAGAACTAACTCTGCTTTATATAAATTAATAAAATAATCATGTTACTTGTTTTTGCTTAGTTTGATATGCAAACCAGACACTTGTGACTTTTGTCTTGCTTCATTTGTTCAAACCATAGCTTACTGCTGACTATAGATGGATTCAAATATCAGGTTTAACCTAATCAAAAACAAACCAACCACATAATATTATTTTTCAAGATTGCATCTTAAAATATCCTTAGGTTAGTAAAATGTTGCCTTATAAAAGCAATGCATGCAATTTGAGAAAAAATGAGATCGTTTGTAATTCTGATATTTAAATGAGTAATATTAATATATTAATTTTTTGAGTTAGACTTTTTTCCCTTGATTCTTGTTTCAAACAGATTTTTTTAATTCCATTACTTTATAATTTACAGTTTCAGTGGTTTCAAAGAAGCTAACAAGGATGGGTGCAAAGAACGTCTGTGTCCTTAACATAAGCTCAGCATGTAGTGAATTTAAAATCTTCAATCCCTGCTGAGCCTATTTCACGTAGGTAAAACTGGAAGCTGCCTTATACAATTGAAAATTCTGTAGCATTTTAGTAATCCATTGTCTATGAACATACATGTTCCATTTAACAAATATTAAGACAGTCAGCTATACTGAACTTTTTACTCCTCTCTTGGAATTCAACCTCTTTCTCCATGATAACAATTAGTTGCACTTACCCATGTTTCCCCCCCAAATAAGACCCGTTTTTCATACTTCTTCCTGATACTGTTGTTACTTGGCACCGCTATGACTATCACCACAGTTGTCTCTGGTCTTTGTCTCCTGCCATAATGTCTGGTTGATGGGCCACTTCCTGCCTGTCTGTCTGCATCTGAAAATCCCACAGGACCTTAGCACTTTTATTTTCTACAACCTTCTGTGAGCTCTCCCATCTAGAGGCACTAGGTTTTATTTTCAGGGGATCTTATTTTTCCCACCACGGCCTCCACCCTACTTCTGCGGCCACTTTGGCCCACTCGCAGGACGGTGCCACTGCCATGAGGGTTGGCAGGTGACGGGGGGGGGGGAAATGGGCTCCATGCGTCCTGCTTACTGTGCCGCAGGTTCCCATAGCCAGGTCTCTCACGCCGCCCCATTTATTCGTGTAGCCACTTTTGGCTGCTTGCAGCAGGACGTTGTGTGTCACGCGCATCAATGCTGCTGCCATGAGGCATGGCAGATCCCAGCCCATCTGCTCTGCATGCCACCTGCTTTCCAGCTCTGTCACACTTCTCTGCCACTTCTCTGGAGAGCTTGTGCACTACCGCCCAAATGCCCTTGATTCCCCCAAACATTTCTTTGCTAATCTAATTTCCAGCTCTGTCATGTTTCTCTGTCAGTTTCTCCATCACATTTCTCTGCCACCACATGCGGCGAAGCAAAACAAGTTTGTGGAACTAAAAAAAAAAGTTCAATCAGATCTTCCAACTGGAAAGCAGGTGGCAAGGCAACCCCCCCCCAGTGCCGAAATGGGCCCTTCTCTCCCTAGCAGCTGCCCAGACCCGCTGGAGAGAAGGCCGGCATCTATTGAAATGCAGCAGCATTCCGGCTCTGGCAGGGAAGAAGTAGCTGGCATGGGCACTGCAGGCAGGATGTCCAATTGCTTCACCACCCTCCCTGACCTGCTGGGGCTCTGCCTGCCACTTTGGTGGCTGTGTTGGCTCAGCTGCAAAGGGGGCCAGGGGGCCAAAAATGTCTGCAGTCTGGCTCAGAAGGGGAGTGAAGGGGAAGAGGCGGGTGGGTTGGCGGGGTCTTAAATAGGGCTTATTTTGGGGTAGGGCTTATATTAGGCCCACCCCAAAAAAAATCAAGGTAGGGCTTATTTTCAGGGTAAGTTTTATTTTTGGGGAAACACGGTAGTTCTGTCTTAAAAAATGGTCACTACTGTATTTTTACCCAGCTATGTGGATGCTAACAAAAATTCAAGAACAAATGAAATACACTTGCCTGTCTTTTACTGGGAAATACAATTTTTTTAGGTCCTTGTGCTTTTCTTCTCTTATTTTTCATATCTTTTATCTCATCTTTTATATTTCATATCTTTAATCTGTTTTACTATGTTCAAATAACTGGACATCTGGTTTAATCATTCTCAAAAAGGCACAGAGTGTTTTAGAATTTTACATATAGATCATCTATTTTGCATGGAGATATAGTTCTACTGTTTCCCCGCTGCTGCATTCATTAAATACCAGTTGGAGAGAAGCTTAAAAACATGCTTTATGAATAAAAAGCTCATTAAATTTAGATTCATGTATTTATCAGGAGCACAAAGGTGCCTGTGCTGGCTCTAAGAAAGAATCCTTAGAAGAAAAATATCCATGATAGATTTTTCTTAGAATAGTCAGAAAGAGCCATTTTGGTCACTGAGTCCAGCTCCATGCTCAATGTAGGGATCCTAATCAAAACATTAACAGTCTCTGCAGCATAGAGAGACTCCTCACCTCTCTGGATTATGGTACCCCCAGGCAAGAAGAATTTTTTCCTACATTCAAACAGAACCTGCCTTAAACCCATTATCCCATCAACTGTACTCTAAAAAGTAGATCATGGTCTTCTTCTATATGATTCCTTTCAGATATTTGAAGCACCCCAATGTGTGTTTTCTCAAGATTAAACATACACAGCTCCTTCAATCTCCTCAATGTTCACTGCATTTCTCTGAACAAAAGTTTAGCATCCAGGATTACGTATTGTACTTCAGGTGTGGTTTTAGCAAGGACAGAATGAAATTATAACTTCCCTTAATTTGGAAATTCTATTTCTGTTGATGCAGAATAAAACTGGATTTGTCTTCTTCGTAGCCACATCCTTCTGTTAGTCCGTATTCAATTTACAATCAACTGCTATTTAAAACCAGTTACCAAACTAAGTTTATGCACAAGTACTTTGGAAATTTACTTTTGTTTTCTAAATGAAGAACTCTGTTGACCACTGTGCTACTTTTGGTTGATTTTTACAAACTAGTAAAACAGCTTTGAATTCTTGGTATTAACTATACACCCAATTTTGTAAAGCCTGAAAATAAAACAGCAACAACAACAAAATAATTAAATTTAAAAATTTAAAAACTCTCTTCATCCAAATCACTAATAAAAAGCATTAAAAATACAGGACCTAGAATTGATTTTGGTGGCATCCCACTTGATACCTCTAAAGGTTCCCCAGACTTGCTAATCAACATGTAATGGAATACTTTGTCTTTGATGAAGCTGAATTTCAGCAAATGATTTGCTGAAGTAGAGGCACAACAGGCAACATAAAAATGCTGAATGAATGAATGAATGAATGAATGAATGAATGAATGAATGAATGAATGAATGTCTAAAGCTCTTCCCAAACTGATCAACAAATGAGAAAGATTACTCTCACAAGATTTGTTGACATTAATCCATGCTAATTTCTGGCCAGTTCCCTGCATCCAGTTTTGGTCACCACAATATAAAAAAGATGCTGAGACTATGGAAAGAGTGCAGAGAAGAGCAACAAGAATAATTAGGGGGCTGGAGGTTAAAATATATGAATAATGGTTGCTGGAATTGGGGATATCTAGTCTAATGAAAAGAAGAATTAGGGGCAACATGATAGCAGTGTTCTAATATTTGAGAGTCTGCCATAAAGAAAAGGGGGGTCAGTGTATTTTGCAAAGCATCAGAAAGCACAAGACAAGAAGCAACGGATGGAAACTAATCAAGGAGAGAAGCAACCTAAAACAATAAACTAATGGAACAGCTTGCCTTCAGAAGCTGTGGGTGCTTCATCACTGGAAGCTTTTAAAAAGAGACTGGACAGCCAATTGTCGAAATACTATATACTGCTTGAACCCTAACCTTAACCCATTGTTTTTGTTGGAGAAAACTGGTCTCAATTGGAGTTGAATTGTCTGTAAGTTCTTTATTACCCATTATCAAAGAAATCAAACTTTAATTGTTGAAAAGCAACAGTGGAAAATTTACTTCTGAAAGGAAAAGGACAATAGGGACTATGACACAGAGGATACAAATCTGTCACTCCCCTGGTTTCATGAATCTATAAATTCCTTACCTGTCTGCTTTAGCCATAACATTGCTAAAGAAATACACTAAGTGAATCTAGGGTTTTAGTGTCCCAGCAGCATTCTAAGCCCTTTCAACTGAGTAATTAAAAGTAAAAAATACATTTTTCCCCAGCTCAAACTATAATTTAAGCTAGAATAGTAACACATTTTAGTATGTGCATTTACTATATGAATACACCAATCATTCTTCAATGTAGTAATTTCAAAACTCAAAAATCATACCAATGCAATATACAGTTTATGAGAAACATGGCTTCTCTTGTTGCACCTAAAATATATGCAACCTGCCATATTTAACACAAAATAAAATTCTTCCAAAAGTCTTAAGAATTCTGATTTGCCAAAAGGATTCTGGGTGAGATTTTACTTCATATGTCAGGGATAAGGTCTGGAACTTGTTTTCTTTTTTTAAAAAAAATCAATTTTTGGAGCCACCAAGCCATTGCATAATGGTAGCTAGGATTTTAAGGATTAATACTGGTAAGAAAGCAGAACTTTTCTTATGGGAATTTATGGATAATGAATTTAAAAAGACTCATAGTAAATTGACACTGATAATAGCAACAAGATTATTGTGTACACCAGAGATCCCCAGCTTTTGGGCACCAGGGACCGGTTCCGTGGAGAGGTTTTTCCGTGGACCAGAGAGTGTGTGGTTTTGTGTGCTGCCTGGATCTTGCAGATGGGGCTTTGCTTGTTTGTGCGGACCAATTGCTGACATGCCACGGAGCGGGGGTTGGGGACCCTTGGTGTACACAACAGTAAAAAATAATGGAATGAATTGTGAAAATATCAGAATTTGCAGAAATTGTGAAGCTAACAAGTTTGGTCAGAAAACAAACAACAAACACTTGTTTGAAAGACTGGAAGCCTTATAAAAACATTTCTCTGAAAAGAAGAAAAAAATAAAGATGAATTCTGGATTTGCACTAAGAAAGATGAGGACTAAATGAAGAGGTGACAGGACTTGTTAATATATTTAAGAAGAAGGAGGGACAATAAGAATGTTAATTATCTGTTGAAAAGAAGACTGGAAGTTATCTACCTAACTTTGGTTTTCTTTTTTTCTTGCACTTCTGTTTTTTTTCTTTTGTTTATTATTATATACGAATTTTCAATAATTTTGTTATTATTATATACAAATTTTCAATAATGATAGCTGGGATCTAAAAAGTTGCCTGTGCAATTGTTTATTCAATAAAAAAATACGTGTTTCTACTATTTTTCTTAAAAATCCTTTTTAATACCTGTGCTGCATCAAGAAAATAAACAATAAAACATGATATATATTTACTAGATGTAGCACAGGCATTAAGAAGCAAATAAGTCTTAGCTTACTATAGCACAGTGCATCTAAACAATTGTAAAGCAAAATGCTTGGGAAGAAAGAATTCCTTGACACCAATTTATCTTACCACAAGAGAGGAATTACAAGATGTTTTTATTTTAATCCCAACATTTATAACTGAGATAAAAATAATTTACTCCATGTCTTGGCCCTTCTCACAATGAAGAAGAGCAACAGCAAACATTGTTCTTCCTTCCAGCCACCACAATGGCTCATAACACATAATTTGTGGTATGGGTGAGCTGTGGCTGAGCTGCTAACGTTTCTCTCTCAAGTGTCTCAGCAGCAGGTCAAAATGTTCCAGAATGAATAGCAAGCCATATTTATAGTTAGCTGAAGTAGCAATTTTAGATACTAGCTTTCATTGGCAATTAGCATCTAAAGTAAAACAGAAACTTATGTCTCATAAAACTATAAATAACTTACACTCAGGATTTCACAATCTGGACAGTTTGAGATTTATGCTTTAGTCTAAAAATGAATTTAAACTCATCATTTAAGAACACATCCAAACAAAAATATGAGGCAAATAAAATTTTAAAAAATAAACTATCATATTTGGGAAGATCAGTTGGATTTCCAAATGTCTATGGACACTCTCAACAATCCAGGTCACGGTTGTGCCAAAGGTGCTTCTTCTGAAAGGAAACTGGGCTTTCATGGTTTTTTTTTTCTCTGAAAAGGTTTCACTTAGCTTCTTGGATGCCACCGCACCTCGATGTGTGAAATGATTTCAAAAGAAAAAACAGAGGAAGTCCAGTTGCCTTTTGGAAAAAGCACTGTTGGCACATTAGGTTTCCAAGTTAATCAGATTTAGGTGTTCTAGGACAGGGCTTTTCAACCAGTGGTTATGGGTACCACCTGTGGTACATTGGCACCTGGCAGGTGGTACGTGACCATCCTAGAAAAGTAGCGGGGGAGGGGAATGGCAGCACCACACAAGCCTGAGCGAGAGATGGCTGGAGCTGCAGGGCTGTCAGGGCTCAGCGGAAGTGCCAGGATCAGCACTTCTTTGGGGCTGTCAGGGCTCAGTGGAAGCGTCAGGATCTTCGCCAGGCTCCAGCTGGAGTTCGGTGCTGATCATGGCACTTCTGAGTCCAGAAGAAGCACCGATCAGCTGGAATGTTGCAGCATCTCCAGGGTCTTGTGATTTACATTCAGATGCTTGGCAACTGATTCTGTTTATGACGGTCACAGTGTCCCAGGGTCATGTGAAGTGACCAAAACCTGCTGCAACCACCCAGCAGAGGGGAGGGAATAAAAACCAAACACCCCCCCCCACCCTACCACTGCTGCCAATCCTCAACAGAAACGCTCACAACAATGAAAACCTCGGACAAGAGGAAGAGTGTCGCCAGGCGGGCAGGCAGGAGTCTTGCTCGGCTGCGGCTTGGGGGCACTTTTTTCAGTGCCAGTGTAACTTCGAAAAGTCACTAAGCGAACTGTTGTAAGCCGAGGACTACCTGTACTTCATCACTTTTTTCCTTTTTTTTGGGTCATCAAGTTTTTGACACCTTGCTAGGTGACTGGTGGTACTCGGATGTTGCTATATCCTAAAAGTGGTACAATGGGTGAAAAGGTTGAAAAGCCCTGATCTAGGAATCAATGTAGTTTTCCTAGTAACATTATGGACAGGTTTGCCACAGCCTTCTTTTGGATATTTGCCCATCCCCTCAGTTAATCATTCTACGTTAGTTCTCATCCAATTTTAATCACACAAGGGAATCCTTAAGTTTTCAAAATCAGCCAAGGTCAGATAAGAGCTGCCATTCAGAGTAGGTTACACTGAAATGGAAAGCTCTTCATTGCTACTAGTAACCAATCCACATTGGTGAACGTGAACAAAACTGAAATTGGCAAATGGGAGAAATATTTCTGAGAAATGATGAAGGTACTTGAAGCCCAGGATTTATAGAACTATTAAGAAAACTATCATAAAAATCAGAAAAAAGCAATGTTCCATAAACTCAAAGAGCTCAATTAGGGTCGACGTGTTAATTCATCACAGAACATTAAGTGCTAGAGAAAATAATGGAAAACTGGGGAGAGAACAGTATGTAGTAGAAGAACCCTTTTGCTATTCTGCTCTCTGAAATAAGAGTTCATTGAAACAATAAAATTATTCTGATGAAATGTATTCAATCAGTTTGTCCTTTTTCCCTTCTTGATAACAGGTTACTGCCAGAGCTAACACTGAAAAAAAACTTTCTGAAAAGAAGTATCATTAGATTTATATATACAGTAACAAAAACATTCACAACCCTACTTTGGGGGAAGTCAGTCAATTGCTTGTATTTGTATTAAGTTACGTACAATGGATTCATCCTCACCAAGTAAAAAAAATACTTTTCATATTTAATAGAATTTAAATTTCTAATAAATTGTACAAGCCAGGGACATTGCATATGGACATTGCAAATCTGCAATCTACAAAAATATCCTCTTCATATTTTCCTCCTCACGTTATTTTATTTATTTAAAACATTTATATGGTTGCCAATTTTTCAACCAATTCTGGGTGGCTCGCAATCAAAAACTAAAAGTCACATAAAATCATTTTTAAAAACTGTAAAACAACCACTTAAAACTTAAAGCATTAAAGCAACAAAGTCCTGTCACCAATCCATGTTAATGTGCCTTCATCTAATCCAGGGATCCCCAATCTGTGGGCTGTGGGCCGCTGGCCACCAGGCCACGGTACAAGCTGGCCAGTGAGTGCACGTGTGCATGCACACACACACACTTGCACCGCAGCTGCGAAAATAGGCCGATGCCATGCCACAGGGTGCAAAAACGGGCCATCACCGCACCTCAGGGCGTGAAAACGAGCCAATGCTGCGCCTCAGGGTGCGAAAATGGGATGCCACCGCACCTCGATGTGTGAAAACGGGCCAATGCCAAGCCTCAGGGCACGAAAACAGGATGATGCTGTGCCTCGTGACATGAAAATGAGACTCCTCTCTGGGGCGTGAAAATGAAATGCTGTGCCACTGCGCTGCATGAAAATGGGCCAACGCTGCACTTCAGGGCACAAAAATGGGATGCCTCTGTACCTTGGTGTGCAAAAATGGGCCAATGCCACGCCTTGGGGCGCAGAAACAGGACGCTGTGCACAAGAACAGGGCAGGGCTAGTGAGTATCATACAAGTATTAGCCCTGCCCCGTTTGCATCACGCGCATGCTTATGGCACCCTGTGCGTATAATGCTTCTCCTTCCCTTTCCCTCCAGTCCGCCAACCATGAAAGGTTGGTAACCTCTGGTCTAATCCATTCCTAACACCTGAGGGAGAAAGGGCAGGTCTTTAGATCCTTACAAAAGGCTAAAAGGATGGAATCCTGGCAAACCTCAGGCCAGACAAAGTGTTCAATAGGGCGGGGATTATTATGGAAAAGGCATGTTTATTTTTGGGTGAGGGAACCAGTAGCATGCCTACCCTGTTTGACCTGGTAGGGCAGGTAGATGTTCTTAGTAAAAGGCAATCATACAGCCTGGCCCATATAGGGCTTTCATATTGATGGCCAGAAACTTCATATTGAATATATGAAGTAACAGTAGTAAGTGGCTCCAATATAGAAAACATTGTGAATCATTTTTATTAATTTGATAGGATGTACCTAGAAGTCCCATGTAAAATTTCTAAAGTAGATATAAGGCTCATCTATAGATAGGCTAAAATCTAAATTACACTTAATGCAATCTTTCAAATGTGCATTTGAATACCAACATATTAGTATCAAACCTTTCAGATTCACTCAAATAGGAAAGCACACGTTACATATCCCCAAATTATTCTGTTCTTGTTTAAAACTCTAGAAAACAACAGAAAACCACATTTAACCACAGTTAGTGTAGGACAGTGTCTCCCCATAGCTTTTCAAGATAGAACAATACATATACACGCATATTCAGACAGAATTCCCACCCCATGCTGATTTTCTGATTGTTTTTGATTTGGGTTCACAACAACTTCCAGAGCCACATTATATTGGAAATACATGAGGCTCCAGTAAAATAAGAATTTGAATATAGTTTTGCTATTTTTGCATTAGCATTTGACTTGATTGTACATTCTGAACATTATTTTTAACACCCACTAAAAGAAAATAATTCATCTTCAATCTATGCATTTCCAGGAAACATGAAGAGATTCTTTTAAAAGTCTTCAGCACATAGATCATCTTTATAACTCTATAACCACTACTTCAGTCTACAAATAAAACTATTTTTGACTTTCTCTTACTGTAAAAAGTGAGTGCTATTTATAAATAAAAACAGAACACACTGAGACACACACTCAAAAAAAGAATTGGAGCTACACAGTGCATTTTTCCCCCATTACCAGACCACTTCAGGTGTTCAGAATCAAGGATACCTTCTGCAGAAGAAAATTCTATGACAAGATTGCATCCTACTCTTACCATCCTTGCTGACACAATTCTTAACAGAAGAATGAAGTGTCAGAGAGAATGAACTTTCACCCCTCCATTTCAATATACAGTTAAGGACACAATGCTGAAAAAGGCTGCATTCAAGCCAGCAGAGCTCTATCTTTTTTTAAATTCTCTTTGATAAAAGGCTTCAGTGTTCAAGAATGTCAATCTGGTATCTTTCAGACAGATTTTAGTCCCTTAAAAGAAATATAAATAAAAGGTTACAGAGGGATTGATGTCAGGTGTAAGAAGCTGAAAGACATTCTCATAGAGACAGCTCCCACTATGTTTCATTGATGAACCCACAAAGGAATGAATATCTGATCTTGTCTTTAGTTGTCTTGACACACTGTGCTCAGATAACAACCAGAACCTGATTAAGATTATATTCAGGTTTCTTTGGAGAGAGAGGAGAAGGAAAAAGAAGGTAGTGTACCATACAGTCTATGCCAAAATATTTGCAGACACAAAGATACTTGTGTTTCCCCATTTACATATTCAAATATACATGATGCAACATTGATATGGGACACATTTATCTATACATATAAAAATATAAATATAGAATACTAGCCATATCCTGCTGCATAGTATGTCAAACTTTGTGAATATGAAAACAACAGATGTCTAAATATCACTACTTTAACGGTCATAAATCTGCAAACTCTGGCTAGCTGATGAAGACTTGAGTCCCTCCCTCAGTATCTGACCTTAAGGAATGTTTCCAAGATGAATGTCGCTGCAATGTAAGTCTTGGTCCTTTCTTTTTCCCAAATTCTGGGAATGTACTTCCTTATTTTACGTAGAGTCTGACACCACAAGTTGTCTTAGTGGCTTAATAATATAAACGCAACATTAAAACACGTAAAGGAAGATAAAATAGTAATTCAGGTAAATTTAAAATGTGAGATTCAAATAATTCTTTGCTTAAAATGCTGGGTTGAATAAAAAGGGGTTTACCACACATTAAATAGTATATTTTGCCACCCCCCGCCGTGGAGGTACGGAGCCAACTAGATGGTACCGCCCCAGACGCCTAATGGATCCTGAGAGATTCCAAGCGGCGCTGGGGTCTCCACCTGCCTCCATTGCTCACAGCTCGGCGGATGCCTTAGTGGAAGCCTGGGAAAGGGCAGCCACTGAGGCACTCGACCGGGTTGTACCCTTGCGGCCCCTGACCCGGCGCAGATCCCAGCGAGCTCCATGGTTCTCTGCGGAGCTCCGGGAGATGAAGCGTCGGAAACGGGGCCTAGAGAGCTGCTGGAGGTCCAGCCAATCTGAACCCGACCGATTGCGGTTAAGAACCTATATTAGGTCTTATCTCGCTGCGATGAGGGAGGCGAGGTGTAATTACTTCTCCACCCTCATCGCGTCCGCAGATAATCGCCCGGCCGCCTTGTTTAGGGTGACCCGCTCCCTTCTTAATCAGGAGGTGAGGGAGGATCCCTTGCAGGGTCGTGCCGAGGAGTTTGGTCAACATCTGTCGGATAAAATCGCTCGGATTCGGACCGGTTTGGACTCCAGCTGGGCAGAGTCTGACGATCAGGACACGGGCGGTCTTGTCAATGTTATCTGGGAGGAGTTTGATTCTGTGACCCCTGATGAAGTGGACAGGATTATGGGGAAGCTGAGTTCCACCACATGTTTATTGGACCCGTGCCCTTCTTGGCTGGTTTATGCAGCTAGGGAGAGGACACGAGGCTGGCTCCAGGCGGTTATATCTGCTTCTTTGAGTGAGGGTTATTTCCCCACCATCTTGAAGGAGGCGGTGGTGAGACCTCTCCTCAAGAAGCCTGCCTTGGACCCAGCTGTATTGAACAACTTTCGTCCAGTCTCCAACCTTCGCTTTCTTGCGAAGGTTGTTGAGAGTGTGGTGGCGCATCAGTTCCCTTTGGCCCTGGATGAAGCGGATTATCTGGACCCTTACCAATCGGGTTTCAGGCCCGGGCACAGCACGGAGACAGCATTGGTCGCTCTGGTGAATGATCTCTGGAGGGCTCGGGATAGGGGGTATTCCTCTGTCCTAGTCCTATTAGACCTCTCGGCGGCTTTCGATACCATCGACCATGGTATCCTGCTGCAGCGTCTCAGGGGATTGGGAGTGGGAGGCACGGTTTTTCAGTGGTTCTCCTCCTATCTCCTGGGACGCTCGCAGTCGGTGTTGGCAGGGGGGCAGAGGTCGACCCCTAGGACTCTCGCTTGTGGAGTTCCTCAGGGGTCGGTCCTCTCGCCTCTCCTGTTCAACATCTATATGAAACCGCTGGGTGAGATCATTCGTGGTTTTGGAGTTGGGTATCATCAATATGCTGATGATACCCAACTTTTTATTTCGACCACAAACCACCCCAGTGATGCCCTCGCTGTGATGTCCCGTTGCCTGGAGGCGGTTCGGGTCTGGATGGGGAGGAACAGACTTCAACTCAACCCTGACAAGACTGAGTGGCTGTACATTCCGGCTTCCCGAGACACCTGGGATGTTCCACCTCTTTCTATGGGGGGTGAGCTTTTACCCCCTGTGGATAGGGCTCGCAACTTGGGAGTCCTCCTAGATTCACGACTCACTTTGGAGAATCACATGGTGGCCGTGACTAGGGGGGCTTTTGCCCAGGTTCGCCTGGTGCGCCAGTTGCGGCCCTATCTGGACCGGGAGGCCTTGTGTACGGTCACTCATGCGCTCGTGACCTCTCGCCTAGACTACTGTAACGCTCTCTACATGGGACTTCCCTTGAAGACTACTCGGAGGCTCCAACTGGTACAGAATGCGGCCGCGAGAGTTGTCTTGGGAGTTTCCCGGTACTCCCATGTTACACCTTTGCTCCGTGAGCTGCATTGGTTACCAGTTGTCTTCTGGGTAAGGTTCAAGGTTTTGGTTATGATCTTTAAGTCCCTACATGGCATGGGTCCGCGATACCTCGAGGACCACCTGCTGCCGGCGTCGACTCCCCTCCGCCCTGTGCACGCCCACAGAGAGGGCCTCCTCAGGGTGCCTCCTGTCAAGGAATGTCGACTGGTGGCCCCCAGGGGGAGGGCCTTCTCTGTGGGTGCTCCGGCGTTATGGAACCAACTGCCGGTTGAGCTCCGGATGGCATCAGACCTCCGATCCTTCCGTCGCGGGTTGAAGACCCATTTATTTGAACTAGCGGGTCTGGCCTGATGGGGGTACTTGGGTTTTTTATAGGTTTGTTTTATTATTCTGGTTTTAACTTGGGCATTAATTTAATTATTTTTTAATGTTTGTACTGTTGTTTATATTTTGCCCTGTGAACCGCCCTGAGTCCCTTTGGGAGAAGGGCGGTATAAAAATCTCAATAAATCTTAAATCTTAAAATCTTAAATAAATATAAAGACAATAACAGGCTAGCCATCTCATTAAAAAAAATTCTTTGGAATTCCACTTCTAAAAGCTAGTTACCTGCTCTCCTTCTTTTGATGGGATTATTCAAGAGTTAAAATCAACTCTTTTAATTTGACGTAGAAATGAACCGGGAGCTGACAAAGCACAGATGGAAAGTGGTCAAAACACTATATACCAACCCATTTGTAATCTTTCCATACTAATCTAAGTCAATTGCAATTTTTAAACAACAGAAAAGGCAGCCACATTTCCAATGAACTGCCAAGGTTAAATCACTAGAACATGAACAATTATGACCAGGCTATCAACTAAGCTACTAAAAGGAAGGATAGAAGTCATTCAAATATAGAATAACACCAGATCAGTAAAACAAGATCCAGGATGAGAACTGGATCTTATGGGACAGAGGGATTTAAGCTAAAATCCAGAGTATACACAACCTCAGATTCAGCCTCTTCAAAAACTGTAATTTTAGTGTGTTACCTTAAATTCATCAAGAATAATCATATGGATTGCATTTTTAAGTTAATGCAGTTTTCCATTAAATAAGATTTTATTTCTGGATGCATTCACTTCTTTGTCTTGGCTTAACCTACTTTTTGAAGTGCCTCCTCCCAGCATGCCATCCAAAGTATAGTTCTGGGATGGAAAAAAACCCAGGCTACTATGTGTTAGGGAGAGTACAAATCCATCTAGTTACTAAGATAGTGTTGAAGGAAAAGTCTTCATTATGGCTTAGTCCAAGCTGGGAATAAACAACATGGCGACTGCTTTAGAAAGAAGGTTGCAGTTTACTGAAGAGGAGAGCCAGACAGCAAGATGGCTATGGAAGAAAGAGAGTGAGCAGATGTAGGGAGTGGGTTTTTATACCCTCTGAAACCTTTTGTTTGGAGTTGTTTCCTGTTCTTGTTTGAGGCTTTGTATTTCCTGTGTCATGTATTTTGACCTGAGTCTGAGTGTGCCCCTTTGGCATCTGTGAGTTAATGCTATTATGTCCTGTCTTAGATTTTGGGTGGGGTATGTAGATTTTAGGTGTCTTTGTCTTCTTAATCTTCTAGCTTCAACTTTCCTGAATGGTTTACATCTGCATTTCTATACAGCTGGTTTCTGCTTGGGGGAGGGAGACTTGGGGCTATTAAGAAAAACTGGGCATGCTTTTCTGCCTCTTTAAGATCCTTTGAGGAAATATATTTTTCTGCCGATTTAATATTTCCTTCTCTGGGGGGCTGACTTCCCACAAGAGAATTTCAGTGTATTTGTTCCCACCATATCTATGAAACTGATTCAGAATAGCTGCAAACTGTATGTAAGCATTCGGCCTGTTCATCTGAGATCTAAAAATGTAAGGATGCAAATCTCTCTTCCAAAATCTTCCCATGCTCAGGATATCCTTTTGCCTGTTTCATTTTTAAGTGTCCAAATAAAATATATTCCAAAGAGTGACATATTCACCTATGTCAAATAAAAAAAAGACAAAATTGGGATACCAGTGTCCATATCCTCACAATCAAAAGGGCAGAAATTTGTTCTTAAACTTGCAGTGAACAATGTAAGGATTCAAGACACTCATAGCGATAAAATTCTAGTATTCTCCAAGATACGAGTTTAGCAGAAGGTAAGAGCCCATCCTACTTTCATGCTGATGGAGACACTTGGAAGCTGTGATACCATGCTACCTCCAAACCTCAGCATGGAACTTAAAGCTGAGCCTCTGTTAATCATTGACAACTTAGTTATTAAAATAATCTAGATGAATTTGGAGTCCAATGTTCATGTTATGTGTGTTGTCTCTGGCTTGCCTATTCTTTAAAAGTGTGAGAATAAAATATTCATTCTATTAGGACCACTGCCACAACCTAGAGATATCAATGCATAAATGCCCCATTTCTTCCTACTGAATTGTCTAGGCTTGAAAAAAATATTCTTAAGGCAGTTCCCAAACAAGTGAACTGTCAGATTTTTTTTTTACTCCTTTTCATCATACTTTGCCTGCTGCAATACATGTAATCTTATAGAAAATATTTAGTGTCTTAAAAGAGACACAGCCTGCAACCATTTCTGTCACTGCCATAGCTGCTAACATATTAATTCAGCATTTGGAAAAAGCTATGTAAGAGTTTGATATATGATTTTTGGGGATATCTGTCAATATTTTATTTAAATATTGCTTTATTGGAGGTAGCATTTTTTCTCTAAGAGAAAAGCATAGAGATTGCATCAAAAGTCACCTATAAGCAAATGCAAACAATCAGGATATTTACCCCTAGTTATGATTCACTTGTTTTTGCCCATGGCTAACCAATCATCTCTTAAAAATGTAAATAAACAAAAGAGAAGGCAGGAAGTACCTTTCTCTCCTTTCAATACAAAATCAATCATGCTTGAAGGCCAGGACACTACCAGAAACTATATTAATTTATACCAGATTTATTGTGGTTAAAATCATTCAAAAGTCTTCAGAATAAATTTCATTCTTCTCTCATTTTCAAGTCATTACATAGAGAAATCATTCTCATTTATCCAAGGAAAATGTAACCCCTTATTTCAAGAATCTTCAGCCAAATCAGGGCCCTAAGTCTCCTGAGAAATGATAAACATGTTGCATTAATGGATATTGAACTATTCTGCATTCTAGCCAGAAATTCAATACCTTCAATTCCTACAAAAAGTGCTTTCATAATGCTAAAAACTGTTCTAGTACTAGAGAAGGAAAGATATGGAGGGGTGGAAAAGAAAAAAAAATCTATTATTTTACAATGAGGCGATTCACTCTATAAAGGAAATAAAATCTGAAAATCACTTCACAACCCAGTAAATAGCTAAAAGAACTTTTCCTAGCATTTCTTTTTACATTCCAAAAGTAAAATGTATTCCTTATGAATTGTTCATTTTCAGCTTTTTCCTTACTTCCAAACTGTAAATATGGCTGAGAAACAAACATCTTAACTCTTTAGTCTTAGTCTGTCAAATTCTATGTGCTGAATAAATGCTTTTTACAAATCTTTCCTATCACTTCCTTCACTTCTATTGAGATCTAACTTTGAAAGTGTGTGATACTGCTGGGGGAGAACTCATCCTACAGTAGAAAAAGTACAAAGGGAAACTTCTGGGGAATGCAATCTAACAGAAACAATTGTTTTCATAAGGTAATTTATAAAATATTAAAAATGGAGTAAATGTTAATCCAATTTGCAAAATCATTTTCCTGAAATCAATTGTTAAATCTCATATTTCTAAAACTCTAAGAAAAGAGACCAAAAAGCTAAGCATTCTCCCACTTATATGCTGCTTGAATAAGTGAATGCTTTTTCTGGCTTAACAATGATTTACTTAACAAATGTGGCAAGAAAAGTGATATAGTGGGGGCAAAACTCATTTAATAAATTTCTCACCCCTTCTCCTTTTATATCCTCTCTTCTCTCTCCTCTCCATCTTTTATATCCTCTCTTCTCTCCCCACTCCTTTTTTAATATCCTCTCCTCTTCCCCCCCCCCCTTTTTCTTTGCTGCACCTCCAGCTGATTTCTCTCCTCAAGGCTGCGCTTCTCCCTCTTTCACTTCTCCCTCTTTCACCATCCCCTTCTTCCCCCCCATTGTTTTTTTTCTCTCCCTCTTCTGTCAAAATCTGCTCCTTTTATAACCTCTCCTCTCTCCCTCCTCCTCCTAGTCTCTTCTGGGTGTACCAGAAGCGCCAATCCTGGAGCCTCTTGTCTCGCCCCTGCAGCCTGCAGAAGCGCGCACCGATCCTAGGGCTTCTGCCGAGCCCTGCAGAAGCGCCGATCAGCATATAGCTGTGCACACCAATCTGGGGCTTCTGTCAAACAGTGCAGCTCCAGCTGACTTTCCCTCAGGCTTCTGTGGTGCTGTCGCTGCTTCAGCTCATTTCCCTCCCCAGCTACACTTGTCTAGGACAGTCATGTACTACCTGCCAGGTGCCAAAGTACCATCAGTGGTACGTGTACCACCGGTTGAAAAGCCCTGTTCTAGTGATCTCAGCTGGGCAAAAAAGAAAGAAAGAAACATAAGAGTAAAACAGAAATAATGACACTGCCTGCACAAATGAAAATATTGGACAATTCACTTTTCTGGCTCTCCTTTGAACATTCCTTAGTAAATGGGAGAAAAAATCTTGCTATTAAGCCATTAGATATAAACACTGCTATTACATTTGGTTTGTGATTCCATAGCATCCTGAGAGCCTTTCTTTTTAAATAAGTAATTATTAAATAAACATAAAGGATTTTAAAAATATACATGCAGCAAGATAAAATGCTAATAGTTTAAAAGTATCTGAAAAGCATGGCATCAAAGGCTGTAATCAACTAGATCAAATAGGTGTATTGATTGTCATACAAAGGAAAGAGAACAAAAAGGCAATGTGCCAAACCTATCACAACTTATGTCAGCAATTAAAAGAGCTTACATTCGCATAAGAACTTTTCCCTCATTTTGGACATTGTTTATTCAGCCTGAACACAACACTCCTAATCATATTCCCAATAGATAACTGGAACCATAATAGGGTTCTTTTCAGTGAAGTAGTTATGGTTGTCTATGGAAAGATAACCGCACACTACCAAAACTCTGTTCTTGTTGCCATGGCAACTTACTCTTTTTTTCCCTTGAGTCTGTTCAGGTTTCCTACAGCCACAGAATCTACTTTGATTTAATAAAATTGTGCACTTTTTGGTGCTCTCTGAGCTGGTTGTTTGCTTGTAGACATTTCATTAGCCAACTAGGTAACATCATTAGTGATAGTGACTGTAGATTTGCTCCCTGCTTACGTATAGTAGCTTGCCCTGCCAGTGTAGGTGGGGTATGGTTTTCTTCTTGGTGGTTCCTTGATTAGGGTATTGTTTGCTGCTGGACTGATTGTCTAGCATTAATCCCTGATTATCTGGGTGTGATTGCTGGAGAAGGGTGTGTTCTGGTTTATCCACGTGTTGTGAAATTAAGAAGTTTTATCATATCTTCTGATTACTAGTTGATGTTCATGGATGCATTCCGTTTTGTTTTTTGCTTGTTCTACGTAACGGTAGTAGCTGTTACAGTCCTTATGCTATATGTTGTAGATGAGTCCTTTTTTTCCTTCTTGGACTACTGGGTCTTTTGGTTTACTTAAGATGTTATGGAGGGCTTTAGTTGGTTTGCGTTCTATGGTGATGGCGTGTGCTTTTAATGTAGTCTGTTGGTTATTTCTGAAATGTTTTTGATGTATGGTAGTGTTATCCTTTTCATAGCTTGTGTTGGTTGTGCTGTAGTGGACTGAGTGATAAGACCTGCTTGATAAAGTTTCATAGGTATCCATTTTGTTGGAAGATGTTGTACAGGAAGTCTGACTCCTTTTTGTGAAGTTCGGGTTACTGCAGTATGTTTAAACTTGTCTGACTGTGTTCTTACATAGTTTCCATATAGGAAGTTGGGTTGTCCTTTAAGATGCTGTTCGTTTCATGTGTCTTTAATTGTTCTTTTTTTATTATGATAAAGGTATGCTCTATATACCCCACCATACATCCACCAATACTGCCTGGCTTAGCCATGGTATATAAAGAGGAGGAAACCCACATTGACTAGCACTGATATTACCTATGGTAGTCAAGTAGTGAAATATATGCTAGCAAACAGCAAAGTTCAAGGAGCATCAAGGACTCCACAGTTCAACCCTGAGGTATATATATTTTCTTCTATTTAATAACTACTCAAGGTATGCTGAACCTATATCCTTTCTTAGATCTCATCCTAACCAGACCAAATTTTACTCTGCCCATTCCCTTTACAAAAATATTCTACATCACTTCAGAATTTTTTTTAAATCCTATTAAAATCGCTTAACACTTTTTAATAAATTACAGAAAGATTACCAGGCTTGGTTATACTATTATCTATAAAATATAAAATGCAAGTAGAAAAATAGGGGCCACTACAGTGGGAAGGTAACAGCGTTCCATGCGCCTTTGGCATCTAGTCATGCCGGCCACATGACCACGGAGATGTCCTCGGACAAACGCTGGCTCTTCGGCTTTGAAACAGAGATGAGCACTGGCCCCTAGAGTTGGAAACGACTAGCATGCATGTGCGGGGGAACCTTTACCTTTACCTTTTATAAAATATGCAGCATTTCTTGAAAACTGTAATTATTTATTATTTGGTTATTTTTTAGCATATCTGTCCGGTATGGCTGAAATGCAACCAAAGATCAGTTTTATTCCAACAATTATAACATATTATTCAATGCAAGGCAGAGTCTCTGAGTCCACTATGCCGGCCAGTTTAATGTTGGCTACAATTAAGAGGCATGTGTAGTATACCAATTAAATCAGAATACCAATTAAAATAAGTTTTAAAGTATTCAATATTTAAAATAGTAAATACAGTGGGAGGAATCATTAGCTTTAGATCTCAGACACAATGCTAATGAGAACAGGAAGTCCTTATCCAGGCTTGCAGGTAAAATGAAGTGTGTGTGTGTGTGTGTGTGTGTGTGTGTGTGTGTGTGTGTGTGTGTGTAATATAATTCACTGCAGGAGTAAAGGAATAGAGACTCTACAGGCATTAGAGAAATCAAAATACTTAACAAAAGTAATGTCAATACTGGAAAAACTGTCCCAGTATTATTGCAAAGAATACTATAAGGACATTGGTACAACAGTTAGACCACAGGTCGGCAACCTGCGGCTCCGGAGCCGCATGCGGCTCTTTGAGCCGTCTCTTGCGGCTCCCAGCCGCCCGGTGCGCGCGCACCTCTTCCAACGGGCAGTGGTGCGCGCGCACCTCTCCAAATGGAGAGTGGCACCGCCCGTTTGGAGAGGTGCACGCGCACCTCCCTAAATGGGCGGAGGTGTGCGCGCACCTCCCCAAACCTTTGGAGAGGTGCGCGCGTACCTCCGCGCGAATGGGCAGCGGTGCCGCTCTTTCAGGAAGCTGCCGCGGCCCGTCTGTGAAGCTGCCGAAAGCGGCAGCTTAGCAGACGGGCCGCGGCAGCTTCCTCAAAGAGCGGCGCCCCTGCCCATTCCGAGAGGTGCGCGTGCACCTCTCCGAACGACCGGAGTTGCGCGCGCACCTCCCCAAACCTTTGGGGAGGTGCGCGCGTACCTCCGCGCGAATGGGCAGCGGTGCCGCTCTTTCAGGAAGCTGCCGCGGCCCGTCTGTGAAGCTGCCGAAAGCGGCAGCTTAGCAGACGGGCCGCGGCAGCTTCCTCAAAGAGCGGCGCCCCTGCCCATTCCGAGAGGTGCGCGCGCACCTCTCCGAACGACCGGAGTTGCGCGCGCACCTCCGCGCGAATGGGCAGCGGTGCCGCTCTTTCAGGAAGCTGCCGCGGCCCGTCTGTGAAGCTGCCGAAAGCGGCAGCTTAGCAGACGGGCCGTGGCAGCTTCCTCAAAGAGCGGCGCCCCTCTCGGAATGGGCAGGGGCGCCGCTCTTTGAGGAAGCTGCCACGGCCCGTCTGCAAAGCTGCCGAAAGCGGCAGCTTTGCAGACGGGCCGTCGCCGTCGGGCAACCGGGAACCGGTTCCATCTCATTTTTAAAAAAAATGGCAGCCGCGTGCGTCCGTGCATGCGCAAAAAACCTTTTTGCGCATGCGCGTGCATGGACACACGCACGCGGATCCCTCTTTTTTAATTTGTGATGGAACCGGTTCCCAGTGGCTCTTTTTCTTTTTTAGGTTGCCGACCCCTGAGTTAGACGATCTACAAATTACATCTCTACATCTGCTAGAGGTGGCCTAACCCTTTGATTTTGCCAAAGAAGCAATTGGCTGTTCCCCATTTTCTGGAACTTGGGGAGGGGAGGAAGTCCAAAAATGTTTTTCTGTGATGACTTTCGTTTGGAGGTTCAATGAGTTCCAAAATATCTATTGACAACAAGTTGTCAAAAGATTTTCTGGAGACCTTTTGAGGTATTTATACTCTGTCTTGTTATATCTTGTTATTGTGTTATATTTTGTTATTGTAAGCCACCAACTGTTTTTCATGATTGTGGCAGGATATAAATTATAGATGATAGACAGTTGGATGGATGGACTTGGAGAGACTATTCCAATTACTCAGGAAGAATGTCAAATTTTCACAAAGATTTTAGCAAGGAAGGCTGGCCACTGATGGTACCAGTACTGATGGTGCCAGTTTTTTGAATCTAGAAAGTGAAAAGCATAAAGCAAAAAAAGATTGTCAAACTAAAAATTCCATGTACTAAGTAATGTATCAGTTAATTACATGATATACTATTTGGGTCAGGAGATATAAGAAGCAACAGAGTGGCAATGATACTCAGAAAAGGACACTTCTAAACATGTCTTTGTTTATAATCCAATGCTAGATGCATATCTATCAGAATTAGTAAATATCAGTGTTACAAAAACTACAAGAATTATTAAAATATAAGAGCTCACATATAGTGTTACTAAAGGGTGACTAGAATACAAAGCTGGAGAAATGAAGGAATCACAGAAAGCTTTGGATTGGACAAATGCAATTATATAAGTTATATTAAGTTATATGGAGTTTTGTCAAGAAAATTATTTGCCAATTGTTAATATCTGCGCCAAACAACATAAACAAACTTTATAAAGGAACATCACCAAGTGGACAATACTGAATCAAACTGAATATAAAACAGGAAACAGAAAATGGAGAAGTGCCATTTGGTCAATCAGGAAACTTCCTGGTACATATAGTGGAACAGACCATGAATTATTAATGTCAAATATGCAAGTTAAACAAGAAAAATAGTTGTGCCAGCAAGATTTGACCTAGAGGGCATACAGTTAGAATACATATTCAATAAAAGGAACAAGTTATTTAACAAGGAATACATTGGTTTTACTAACTAAAGCAAGGTCTTTAATTCTGTTGATCATACCAGAATGTAATAAATTATATTAAAGCTACTGGGTGTGCCAGAATAGTTTATTATTCTTCTGAGGAACTTTTTCTAATGAACAAGAAGCTACTCTAAATGTGTTGAGTTTAGAATAACATAGTTCTACAGAAGAGGCAGAGAGACCAGGATATATATTCTTTCACTGTTCAACTTATACATAAATCTATTATAAGAATGAAAGAACTAGAAAACAGCTGGAATGAAAATTGGGAGCTGAAACACTAACAACATGACATACATTGATGATAAAACTTTGTTAGGCAAAGTAAAAAAAGACTTCAATGATCTTGTTATGAAAGTAAGAAACAAAAGGTAAATTCTGCTTGTCTTACATGTAGTCTTTGATTTAAGACCACAATTGACCCCCAAAATTCTGTTGCTAAGAAAGACATTTATTAAAGTGAGTTTTGCTCTATTTTACAACACTTCTTGCCACAGTTGTTAAGTGAATCATTGCAGTTGTTAAGTCAGTAACATGAATCTGACTTAGCCATTGACTTTGCTTGTCAGAAGGTCACAAAAGATAATCACAAGCAAAAAGTGATCATAAGACCCCGGGGTACTGCAACCATCATAAATATGAGTCAGTCGCCAAGCGTCTAAATTTTGATCACATGGTCATGGGAACACAGCAATGGTCATAAGTATAAAAAATGGTCATAAGCAGTGGTGGGATTCAAATATGTGAACAACTGGTTTTCCATGTGGATGCTGCTTCTGGAAGTCCATTCTGGGCCTGGACAACAAAAAATTAGCTACCGGTTCTGCCGAACTGATGCAAACTGGCTGAATCCCACCACTGGTCTTGTATGATAAAGTGGGCACAAAATATTCAGGAACCAATTTCGCTGGATACTTGGGAGGTAATTTGGATTAGAAATGTTAAATTTACTCAGGCTCAAAATTTAAGAGAAAATTTTTATAAAATGTTTTATAGATGGCATCTGGATCCCAAAAAGTTGTCTAACGTATCCTAACTTACAGTCTAAATGTTGGAGATGTGGTAGTTTAGAAGCCACCTATTTTCATATGTGGTGGACTTGCAGAAATATAAAAGCTTTTTGGGTTAAAATTTGGTGGAACATTCAAAAGATTTTTAAGAGAAAGATAAAGTTTTCTCCACAATTGTTTCTATTGGGTATGGTTCTAGATTGTGATGTTAAAGAAACCAATTTGATGTTGAATTTGATAACAGCAGCAAGGTTACTGGTGGGACAATATTGGAAGAAGGATAGTTTGCCTACAATAGAAGAATGGGTGTTTAAAGTTTCGAATCTTGCAGAAATGTCTAAGATTTCTGCTTATTTGAAGGATCATTCACAAGAAAGATATATTTCAGTTTGGAGGAGATGGATAGATTATATTCAGAATAAATATGGAACTAAAAAGTTCCATCTAGCTTATGAGTAGATTTTAGAGGGATATTGTTACTAATTTTAGTGTTAGTACTTTGTATGTATTTATGTTAAAGGGGAGTTAAAGCACATTATGAATTTGGTTAATTTTATATTATGGATAATCTTTAGCTAGAATATGATTATTATAACTATACCCTGTATTTAGCTCTGGGAAGTGGGGGGGAGGTTTGGGGGTGGGTGGGATTTTGGGATGTATTGTAAAATTTTGTTTTTGTAAAACTCTTTAATAAAAAAAATCCCACCACTGGTCATAAATCACTGTTTTTAGGACTGTTATAACTTTGAATGGTCACTAAACAAACTGTTGTAAGTTAAGGACTAACAGTATTTCGTTGCAGCTAGTTGCACTATCTTTCCTTTCTTTCAACCGGAATGATTTTCATGTAATTTAAGAACATAACTCCATTTCCTGCAGCCTGGTATAGGCCTTTACTTCTTCAGTATGACATTCTTTGAAAATGCTAACAGTTACCTTTTCTCAAGACTAATGTAACAAAGAAAAATTAAAGGAACTGGGTAAGATTGAGTTTCCAGACTGCCCATTGTTTTCTTCATATTTATTTTAATGAATGCTAATCTTTACAGAGTATATGACAAAATATGCCAACCTAAATTTTGCTGCTTTCAGTACTTTCTCATTAGAACTATTAAAGAATTCTATAATGTGGAAATTCCTGCTTAGCATTAGTTAACTAGATGAAACACAACAGGAAGAGTGGGCGGACACACCTCTTGTCCATAGCTTATGGACAAACCCATCATTGAAATAATTATAACTTACTCAAGGTATAAAGTTATTAGGTGTTATTAGATGTTGGAGCAAATTATTTGCCTTCCTGCTGCAATGTTGTGCTTAAGGCAAAACCAATACCAGATCATCAAAGTTGTTGCAATAGTGATATACCACACTTTATGTTTAAGAATAGGAGAAGACATCAGTGCTATCCCTAATAGCTAACACAATCCAGGTGTGCCTAATTAGTAGCATTTTGATACCACTTTCTGCTAAAAAGCTATTAAATTGTTTAAATTGTTAAAAGCTATTTATCATTTTAATTTAAAAATAATTTGAGTAAAAATATGCCATAGCTATTTATAAAAACATGATCTTATTTAATAAAATTAATTCATGTATATATAAAATAAATAGTAAAATAAATTTAGTTATGCAGTACAAAAAAGAGTACACCACACAATCTGGAAATTGTACATGAGAAAATATTTTCCTTTCTGTGAGGAAATCAGATTGGTGCCTGCCTATACAGTCGTGGGTGTGTGCTCTGATGCAGAACAAATGAACAAAACAGACTCAGAATTAGATAGCAAATCCCTTAAACAGCCAAGTTCTAAGCCAGGGATATGGACAAATTGAGCCAACATGACTCCCAAATGCTTTGGGCACAGCCCCAGAATCCTTCAAAATGGTTCAAGTCAGCTTAGTAACTACACAGTTTCTTATAAACAATCTGATAATTTTTTGTACTCTAAGACAGTCTCAGCAGATAGTAGCAGCTAGCCAACCTTGACTGATTGTGAAAACAAGAAACAGGGTCAGACACAATTACTTCTTGAATGGGAAACCAAACCTACTTCTAAAGCGAAGAGCTAGACTAAGAAGTTGAAAAACATCCCGAAAAAAAATCAGCATCAGGCCGCGACATGCCAGAAACTAGTCCACGCTAACAAGCAAAGACCCATCCATGAGATGACGGTAGCACACAAAACCACACACCCTCTGGTCCATGGAAAACCTCTCTCCACAGAACCGGTCCCTGGTGCCCAAAAGGTTGAGGATCTCTGATCTAGGGAGTTGTAATCTTTTCTGCTTAACCAATTTTGGCAATGTATATTTTAAGGAGGGAAACACTTTTTTTTCCTGCTCTGACAATCAGTTGTCCCTATTTGCTCCTTATACCTCCATTATCATCCCCTCTCAAAGGGTATTTCTTTAATATGTCCTCTTTTAAGTATATATTCATTTTTTTAATGCATTGAATGTGTATAATTTTTTTACCATAGGTTCTAGTTTACATGAATGTCATACAGTAGTTCTGCTGATTTGCTTTTTCTCAGCTGAGTTCCTAAAAGAGCCAGCCAAAGTTCTGAACATTGATCAGTGTGCCATCAGGCATCTTTCCAGGAAACAGTTATGTGGTTTTCTTTGAAGCAGTACAGCTGTATAGCATGGTTGTGTTATGCTTCAGATCCAATTCTGAAAAAGATATTTCTGAATGCACAAAACTATAAATACTCTACTTATCTGCAACCCTTTAAAGCAGTTACATCTTTTCTTGGGATCATGCAGAATCTACAAAGGACTATCCCGGTACTTATTTGGAATCAAATCTGAGGAACTGAGAGGTCCCATTATATACTAGCATTACATAGCAAATTGCACTGCATTTAAATTTGTAGGAAATATTTAATTATTTTTATTGGCAGATTATGCTCTTTATTTTGGTATATTATGCTCTTATTCATTTCCCAGTAAATTAAAATATAGATTTTAATAGAAATTCAAATTTCATCCTTGACAAGTTTACTATATACATAAAACATTTCCTCAGCCCTGGCAATGAATTCACAGTGATTGTTCCCAGTGAATAAAGTTCCTCTGTTTAATCAAGAGTTTTTAAATATATAATTATTTCACTAGTTTTAATCAAGAGAAGAGCCATATCTTACTTTAATACATGAACTTACTATTGCTGAAAGCTATTTCATATCTAAAATTATTTTAAAATATGATCCCCATAATGAAAACAGATTTTCTATCAATCCTATGAAAGGCCAGAGTTGTCTGCAGCTTCCCATTACTAATTTTGCATTGATTATTCTCAGAAAAGTTCATAGAATAGTTGTTCCTACGGTAATGTACACTTCACTAATTAGACACAGACACCATTCACTTGTTTCAATGTAGGCAAATCAAAACATAACTGAATTAACATGTGGAAGACTCAAGCACTGACAAGAATTTAATGGAAAAGAACAAAAACAAAAAAGTGACAATCAATCAATCAATCAATCCTCTTAAAGGAATACTTTGAATTCTAAACCAAAAGCTCTCTATCTTCATCAGACACATTAGGTTTTCTAAAAGCTTTTGAATTCCATTTCATATTTTCAATAGGTTTTTAATTCCTTTTTCTTTTATTACTGTCTTGAGGAAATTAAAGGTGGAAGTGATTCTAAGAAAGAGAAATAAAATGTATGCCACAGGCTCTCATACTGTAATCTCCACAGGTATGAGTCAGGAACCATTTAAGACATGGGTCCCTAACCTGTGGGCCATGGGCTGTTGGCCACCGGGCCATGGGACAGGCTGGCCAGTGTGCACACGTATGTTTGTGTTAGCACCATGGCCACAGGGTGCAAAAACAGGACGCCGCACTGTTCTGTGCAAAAACAGGCTGCTGCCATGCCTCGGGGCACAAAAATGTACATGCAACCATTTTTCAGCAGCATTAGGGAGGCATGATGCCAGGAGGTACTTTCAACATGGACAATCCCATTATAAAGTTATATGTTGACACAGGCAGTCCTCGACTTATGACAACAATTGAGCCCAAAATTTCCATTGCTAAGCAAAATAGTTTTAAAATGAGTTTTACCCCATTTTATGACCATTTTTGCCAAAGTTGTTAAGTGAATCATTGCAGTTAAGTGAATCATGAGGTTATTAAGCAAATCCAGCTTCTGCCATTGACTTTGTCTATCAGAAGCCAGCTGCAATAGTGCAACTGTCATAAATAAATGCCAGTTGCCAAGCACCTAAATTCTGATCATGTGACCGAGATGCTGCAATGATCTTAAGTGTGAAAAACACTCATAAGTCATTTTTCAATACTGTTGTAACTTACTTGGTATTTACCATGAACTGCTGTGGAAACCATGGAAACATAAAAACAAACAAAATGGCAAAAACTGGAATTTTAGCATTCCCAAAGAGAGATACCTGTTTGCAGTTCTCCAAGAATTTTCTCTGTAAAATATTTCTTCACCTAGAAGACAGCATATCCTTTTACTTTATGCAGCAACATAAAGCCAAAGTATCCACAATCATCTGACTACCACAAATAATTCTTGCCTATCAAGCTCATAAAAATATATGGTTCCCTGATGGGTAAAGATAATCTCCAGATAAAAATACCAGGCTTTTTTGTGGGATGCAAGGGAGGAATTAATTCCAAAAACAAGTTGGTGGTTCTTTACTTTCATGAGATCATATATCACAACTGACTGTCAGCCAAAGAGCAAGAATTGCTCTTTGTATCTCACAAAAGACAACATGAGATGTTCAATCAAGTCCCTCCCTGTATTCTCATTTAAAAAAATACTTTTCAATAGCAAATCCTGGTTTCTCCTTTTCTCATCTTTCAAGAAGATTTTTAAAAAGATTCTTCACAAGACATTATTGGCATAAAACTTTGATCACAATTTTTAAGAGCTTCACATATAATGTTTTTGTTTTCCTTTCTTAACTATACAATTATATCCCAGGACCACAATGTAAAGTATGCATCCTTACAATTGACTATGTAATATTTTTAAAGCAATCAGTTTGAATAATCAAAGAATCAGAAATATAAAAGGGGTTTGCTATGAAGGGTAAAAAATAAATCAAGTTTGCCCTTATTGAACAGGAAGAAGAAAATGAATCAGAATTAGGCCTAAACATGCTCATAATTTTTCTCCATTTAGTACAAGAGAAAGCATGATTCTGCTTTCTTCTCTTCTCCATTCAGTACAAGCATGCATGATTCTGCTTACAAATAATTTTAAAAATGGTATATTACAACATGACTCAGATTATTACCATCTGGAAGAAACATTGGGGCCCAAGAGGTTTATTTTAAAGGCTTTAAAGAGACTATTTTCTAGACAGTCTCAAATTAAAAAGAGAGGTGGGGAGGAGTGATCCACATAGCTTCTGTGAGGTGGTCAGAAAAATCTTTAAAGCAGACAAAATATAGGAATTGTGTATCCCTAAGGATGAACTGTTAACCAATTTTTAGAAATTTCAGCATTTTCAGACATGAAGTCTTTAGAAAATAATGGCTATGGAGTTACCTAAAGCCCTATGGTACATCTCTCAGACAGAATGCCTATTAAGCAAAAAAAAAAAAAGGGAATGTAATTTATATGGAAGAATGTAACCACAGAGAGAGAGAAAAAGGTACAGGGGATGGAGAGAGAAAGGCATTCAGCCGGATGTAGCTTCAAGTCTATTTGTAATAAAAATACAAAATGACCAGGGACTTACATTTTCCAAATAGACCTTCTTACCTTATTGTATTTTAGAGAGAGAGAGAGATTTTAGGCCGCCAAAAAGTAGTAACTTTTCTTTTATTGTAAAGTCCTTATACATAGTAAGTTGTATTTTTCTTTGTTTTGATTTGACTGAAATTCCAGAGAATATATGAAGAAGTTTATCTAGTTCAATGTGATAGAAGAAATTGAAACTGATAAGGATTTCATACAATCAATATTTACTACAAATATTCTCCTCTAGTTTTATTTTACTTTTATCCTAGCAGTGGGGTCCTAAGCAGTGGGATTTACTCTGTACTACAGTACTGCTGGTTCAGAAGTGAGGTCTTTTGCTTCAGGCTCAAAATCAGAAATCATTCCATCTTCAAAAGCGAGACATAATTTGTACCCAACTCATTTATATTATCTGAAGCATTCCAGCTGGTTGACTAATGAAAAAGTTATTAAAATAATTAGGCAATGTTCTTCATAGCCGCCTCATCACCATTGCATAAGTGATGACCTCATTTGATTTGTCTCTGTTACCCAGTTCTCTCTTTCCTAGAATTTCAGACATTTTTTTTAAACAAATGCTGAATTTCACAAATTTTTCACACTGCCCTTTATCCCACAATTCTCCTGTTCTCTTTCATTGTTCCAAAATTTCATGATGGCTTGTCTAGCCAAGAAAAGAAATGCAGAGAAATGAGCTAGCAGGCCAACCATTCTTTGCCAGTTATTCTAAATGTTTCAATTTCTATACGATAAGCAAAAAGCCAAATTCTTCTGAATTCAGGAAAAATATTCCAACCTGCCCTGATTCTAAGAGAGAGAAAAAGATGATTAAAATAAATGACCCTATAAGATTATAGTCACTCTGCACAAAGGTGTGGTATTGTTCCAAGTTAAAAATATTTAGATTGCATTTGTAAGTTTTACTTTGGAATGTTAATAATAAAAAAGTACTAATCTTCTGAGACATCTGCTCCATTAACACTTCTATGCCCCTCAAATGTCCTGTTCATGAAGTATTTGGTCTGCATTCATTGATCCCAAGTTAATGTTTAGTCTAATCAATAACTAAGAACATAGAGTACAGACTGTTAGATTTTCTCACATCTAGCCATTTTTTTATTTGTCTTACATAAAAGATTCAATGCAAGAAAAATCTACAGGTATCCTTGATTTATAATCACAATTGGGATTGGAATCTTGGTTGTTGAGCAAAGTGGTTGTTAAGCAAGATGCCATGATTGTTTCACTCAGTGACCACAATCCCAGATCTCCCAGTTGCAGTCATTAAGTGACCATATGGGTTGTTAATTGGGTGGAGCAAATCAGCTGCCTGCCAAAGTAGGGCAGGCAGCTCCCCTCCATGTGCCTAAGGGAACACATGCAAAAACTTCTTCAGGATCCAAGCTTCACTTCCAAAGACTGCCACAGGTTTTCCCCTTCCCTCTATACATGGAAGGGAATCTCTGCAGTGGGCTGAAGAAACAAAGGTTGGATCCCAAAATTCCAAACTTAATTTCTGCAGTACTTCAGAGAAATTCCTTTCCCCTGGATCTGTGAAACAGAACTTCAGGAATGGAGCTGAAATCTTCAGGATCTTTGCTGTTTCACCACATCTGGAGGTGGGAGAGGGAAACTAATTTGGAATGCTGTAGAAACAGAGCTCAGATCTTTGGGAGCTGACCTCCATTTCTGCAGCCCTTCCAAGAAGTTCCCCTTCCTTTGGCAGGAAGCTCTTTCACTTTCAAAGGTGGGATCTCACCTTCATGCTCAGTTGAAATTCCCTCCAAGTAGGGCAGCCCTTTTGCTCTCTCTTGCAACTTTCCTGCTAATTTCCTCGTGGATTTTCTAGAGAAGTTAGCAGGGAAGGTTGAAAATGGCAATCACAAGACTATGGGGTGCTTGGTAATTGGTCATAAGAGCAAACAGATTGCCAAGCACCTAGATCACAATCAAGGGGACTGCAACATTTTACATTGAGTAAAAGTGCTTTACAGACCATAAAACACTCTTTCCAAGGCCACTGTACTTTCAAATAGTTGCTAAACTAGTCATAAGTTGAGGACTATCTGTTCACACTGCCATGTTTCATGAAACAAGAGCGAGCACTGGCTATGGTGCTGTGGCTATGGTGCTGTCAAAACAACATAAAAATCAACTTGTTTCCATCAGTGGATAGTTCAAACAAGAATCATGTAATTATTAGCCAAGCTCAACAAGTTCATTAGTAAGCGTATTCATCAGATGGAAATGAAATAGCAAAGCTGATAATGTGGATTCTCAATGGCCAGAAAGTTTCTAAAAGGAATAAAGTCATATACATGTAATAAGAGCCCAGTCGAGAAAAACTGGCTTGCAAGTACAACAGGAATAATAATAGCAGCATGGTCAATTTATGGAGAAGTTAATGAATGGTTACAGTTTTGACAAAATGAATGGAGTAATTTTAACACAATTCAGGAAACACAGAAATATCTCCTTTTTTACTTTAAGTCAGTACTGCCTCCAGGGTTTTTTTTAATCAACCAATTCCTTGGTGGGGTTAAGCACCACTTCTAGCATAACATTATACTTAGCCCACATTTAGAGATATTTTAAACTTTCAAAATTGAATTCTCAGCACAATAGGGTTGGAAGAGAGAAAAGAGAATGGATGCAGCATAATTTGTTTTTACCCTATTCTCCAATTAACAAACTAATTTTGAATTTCAATTCCAAAAATTTATCTTGACATATATAATCCACCTGTCAAATGATTTCTAAATGCAAATAATTTAACTATTCAGATATATATTTTCCTTCATTCTATTCAAATTTTCTTGTTTACATAAATCATAGTTTGCTCATTTAAATATAAAGGCAACCTAGTTTGTATGAGAAAATTAATGAGTAAAACAACTGGAGCATATAAAACCTGGAGGAGTTTCTGATGTGAATAGTCAAATTGATCACCGTATGTAAATCCAGATATGTCTACAATTACAGGATTGGTATTTTGAGTTGTGTTACTGAAATTTTCCAGAGCCACATTCTGTTGAAACATAGACAGGAAGAAAAACTTGTTTACCAGACCAAGCTGAAGTCACCAGACCAATAGGTATCACTGGCTAGATAATTAAGTCAATTAGAGTAGCTAAATTCCTATAACACAAAACGAAAGGAAAAAAATAACTTCTATAACAGGGGTGTCAAACTCAATTTCATTGAGGGCCGCATCAAGCATTGCGGTTGCACTCAGGGGGCTGGGTGGGTGTGGCCAGGGTGGGCGTGGCCTACTGGGTGGGCGTGGCTAGAGTGTGTATGGCCTACTGGGTGGGCATGGCCAACTCTACACCGTTCGCATCAAGGGTGCCTATGGGGGGCCTGGGCAGGAGTGGGACAGATCTGAGGGTCTCTGGCAGAAGGAGGGTCTCTGGGCCAGGGCCAAGGCAGTGGGGGCCGTTCCCTCACTGTTTCCAAGATGGCTTCGCGGGCCGCATGAAACCACTTCGCGGGCCAGATCCGGCCCCCGGGCCTTGTGTTTGACATGTCTGTTCTATAACATGATTCTGAGAACCAATTTGGTGTAGTAGTTAAAACTTCAGGCTAGAAAGCAGGAGTTGTGAATTCTAGTCCCACTTTAGGGCCCAAAAGCGAGCTGGGTGATCTTGGGCCAGTCACTTTATCTTGGCCCTAGGAAAAAAGCAATAGCAAACCTCTTCTGAAAAAACTTGCCAAGAAAACTGCAGGGACTTGTCCAGACAGTCTCCAAGAATTGGATACAACTGAATAGAAAAGAAAAAAAGATGATTCCAGGAGACTATTATCAGCTGCTCAGAGTTGCCTGAAGTGTGAGATGGATGGCAAATAAATTTAATAAAAATAAGCAAAATAAATTATGTTATTATGCCTGGTAGCAAATGGTATTAGGAAAATATTTGGCATATGATCTCCAATGAAAAATGTAAAAAAAAAAATAATTCGAAATGGTTTCTTATTGATCCTTCCATTTAATAATCAATTGTATCTATTTCAAACCTTATTTAGAAATTCAATTTCAGGACTAAGTGTCAGAAACTAAACAATTTTTGAAACTAAAAACCAGGAATTTATGTTAAGCCTCAAAGAGTGTAAAAAGAAAGTAAAAAGTTCATAGAGGAATAGTTTTGTTCCAGAATAATGTTGTAATCACAGTTTTAGCGCAACCAATAACCAATATATTACTCTATTTGCACTTTTTATATCATGAATCTATATAATAGCAGAATTTCAATGGAACTTGTTTACTTGCTTGTTTACTTACTGTACTTCTGTTTATGTGATTTTAAACAGTCTGGTCCAGTTATCTGCCTTTACAGTCCACTGCTCTAAAGGAGGTGAAGAATAATTTTAGCTATAGGAAGCACTTGACCCCAATATATGATGAATCAGTCTGGCTATTGTAATAGGAGATCAAGAGGATTTAAGTTTTCCCTTGACTTCCACATTGCATTCCTATTTTAAATCTAGGCATCTGTGGATTAATATGTAGCAGATATCAAATCAACCTCCCCATCACCTGTTATTAGTGAAACCATGACTGTTGAAGAGATCTGGATCTTAATACCTGAAAACAGATTTTAATAAATGTACTGCCTAATTGTGGACTTTGAAACAAGAAAAATGTGTTATACAATTTATTGTATTGATAGAGAAGTGTGCTGTAATATACAGTAACTATGAATATATTTTTATTTTTAAAAGGCAAGTGTTCAAGGCTGCTTTATAACAATTATTCTGTTGCTCTGCCTTTTCACAACTTTCTTTATAATCCAAGGTTATAATAAAATAAACTAGATTCTAAATAACAGGTAGCAGACTAGGGCCCTGAGTTAAACATATCTTCTCCCTAATGGTTTCAGAGTGCAATGCAGTCAGTAGCTACACATTTGATGCCCATTATTGTGATCTAATAATAGAACTGCAGAGCCAACAAAATTAAGCTATATCTGCAGTACTGCTTTCTCACTATGCATATTGCTATCTGAGGACTATTTTAACCTGTATGACCGGCAAGGTTATCTTTCAGTTTCACTACAGAAAGCTAGCCAAATTGCTAACTTTGAGAATGATTCCAACAAATTTGCAACAGATACAAACAAAAGTAATGCTACCTTTTGGAAACCAGCCAGACTTCGTAGACAATGCTTCATTTGCATATAAAGATCACCAAATGCATAATCTTAAATCAGAAATAATAACCAAAAGTCCCAGAATTTTAAGTGGTCTCCAAACCTCTTCCAATTGCTGAAAATCAACAGTATTACTTCCAAGCAGAGCGGAACGGAACGGAACTGAACAGAACAGAATAGTTCTTTATTGGCCAAGTGTGATTGGACAGAAGAAATTTGTCTCTGGTGCATCAGCTCTCAGTATACACACCAACAACAAAGTGATGTAATTATAAAATACCAATAGGAGATGATAATAGAAAAGATGGGGAGGATATTGAAGCAGAAAACATATAAACATTACTATAGTCCTTTAAAGAGACTTAGTGCAGTTTTTTAAAAAAAATCTCCCTTTCCCACCTCAGGCCTGAAAAATTCAGAAACAAACCAAATTTCCTGGGCTTGATACTTTTATATCATTGTTCTGCCAACTAAGGCACTTTCAAAAAAAATGATGTCATAGCACCAAAAATTTCCCCTATTTTAGATTTAGTAAACCTCATCCAAATTTGTGGACAACTACATTACAATTAGTCCTCGACTTACAACCATTCATTAGTGACCATTCAAAGTTAGAAAGGCAGTGAAAAAAGTGACTTATGACTGTTTTTCACACTTACAACCATTGCCGCATCTTCATGGTCACGTGATCAAAATTAGGATACTTGCAACGGTTCATATTTATGACAGTTGCAGTGTCACAGGATCACGTGATCCCTTTTTGCGACCTTTGACAAGCAAAGTCAATGAGGAGCCAGATTCACTTAATAACCGTGTTACTAACTTAACAACTGCAGTGATTCAATTAACAACTGGGGTAAGAAAGGTCATAAAAGGTCATTTGTTAATTCAATTAACAAATTTTGCACTTAGCAACAGAAATGTTGGGGTCAATTATGGTCGTAATTGTATATCTTATGAAATTAATGGTCTTGGATAACATCATCATCATCAACTTAACTTTCAGAGTTCTAAACACAGCAGGTTCCAAGTACAACAAAACTTGCATCCAAATCAGTTTTGCACTAGTGAGATATAGCAAAACATAAGATGATGCAATTTTTAAAATACCCATTGAGCAGTTTCTATAATTTCATCCTAATTCACAACTTCTGAACTCTGTAACAAATAGAAGAGTCACAAATTAGACATGGTAAATAATTTTAAAAATCCTATCAACAGATCCAAAAATTGGAGTTGTGATACAGCTTGGAAAATACACAGAAACACAAGAATACCATATATAGCATATATTTAATTTTTCAATATATTTTTGACCTCACCAAAATGGAAAAAAAAAACAGTAAATTCCCACAGTTAGACATTTAAAAATAAAGGAAATGTAGATATCTTGAAAAACCCACTTAAGATTTATATGCTATTATGGTCCTCTATTATCACAGCATAAATAGTTAGGAAGGATTAGGTTACCCAGCCCATAATCAACTTTTCTTTTTTATTTAAAGCATTTACTCTCCTTTTCTGCCAAGAAGGCACTCAAGAGCGGCTTACATAAGATCAATAACAGGAGACAATCTCTGCACACAGGCTTAAAAACATAACACAAAGGGGGGAAAGGGGTTAAAACAGCAACAATATTTAAAACTACACTGTAATTCAAAATGACCGGCCATGATGGAAATGCATAATACTAAAGAAAAATGATCCTGTTTTGCAGGTCTTACATTAATTCCTCCAACAAGAAAGGCAGAGGAGATAATTGCATACCGAGGCTAAGTTCCCAACTGATATGAAGAAATGCTCCATTCACATGTAGAAGGTTTAAGTCCATTCCTTCAGAGTGCATTTCCCACTTTCTCTCATCCAAAGTTCATCCCATCCCAACATTAGGGGGTCTTTGGAACTGTTCTGTACCAGCCTGCTACCGGCCCTGCAGAAAAGGCAGGGACAACCCCTTTTACAAGAAGGCAAGAGGCTGGAATTACGCCTGCCAAATTTATTGCTACAAAAACAAATAGAACAAGACACAAACCAAGAAACAGGAGCTTTTCAAGCGGTTGCCTTCAGCAAACCAGCCCTCCCACGCATTCCCCCTTAAATACAGTTCAGGGCGTGGCTTCTCTCTGCCTCCTTCCAAGGAGCCCCATTGCCTTCCTCTGTTTACTCCTGATTGACTGCCTCCTGCGTCGGGCGTCCTTGAACAGGGCCAGCTGTGGGTCATCTTCATCCACGCTGTCAGGCTCACACAGCTGGGTCTGCGTCGTGACCAGGTGAGAGGGGCCTGGCTGGGGGCTCTCATCAAGCTGTCCAACCCCCTCAGCAAGCTCTTCAACACCCCCCTCCTCCTCCTCCGAGTCGTCCGACCCAACTGCCGAACCCACAGGCTGACCCTGAATCACAACAGAACCTTCATCACAAATGTCCTGCAGAAGGAAATTTTGCACCTCCCCAGAAAAAGAAATGACCTGCAGAATCACCTCTAGATGTAAGATAACGCTGGATATGTTTACCTAACTAATCAAAGTCTAGTGATTTTGCTGTCGTAATAATGTAATTTCCATTCTATGCTGTCAGAGTTCACTCTTAAAGTGGGAGAGTACTTCCATGCTACATGAAATCCCCCCCACAAATATAATTTTAATATGAATGAAAGCAAATATACCCGGCCCAGAATAATGTTGGAGGTTCCAATCCGGGTCAGTTATTGGGACCAGATGTTTAGTCTTCTGAGCTTTTGGACTCGCACTGGAGCCCATTGTTAGGAAACTTCTCTATACCATAATGTGTGCTTTGGACTATTCTATGCATACTATTTATAAATATACACACAGAAAATCCCAAAGCACACATTCTGGGACAGAGAGGTTCACTGACAATGGGCTCCAGCATGAGTCCAAAAGTTTGGAAGACTAAACCTCTGGTCCCACTGACTGATCCAGATTGGATCCTGCATAATTTTGTTAGGCAGTTTTCTGGCATATTGGACTGACTGCCATAGGCTGGTAGAAGGGCTTAACAGGGCAGTATATGGACACAATATTCATAACCTTCATAATAGTAAAGTTGGAAGGGACTTTGGAGGTCATCTAGTCCAACCCCCTGCTCAGGCAGGAAACCCTATACCATTTCAAACAAACGGCTGTCCAGTCTCTTCCTAAAAACTTCCAGTTTGGAGCATTCACAGCTTCTGGAGGCAGGTTGTTCCACTGGTTAATTGTTCTAACTGTCAGGAAGTTTCTCCTTAGTGCTAGATTGCTTCTCTCCTTGGTTAGTTTCCATCCGTTGCTTCTTGTCCTGCCTTCAGGTGCTTTGGAGAATAACTTGACTCCCTCTTCTTTGTGGCAGCCCCTGAGATATTGGAACACTGCTATCATGTCACCCCTCACCCTTCTCTTCATTAAACTGGACATACCCAGTTCCAGCAGCTGTTCCTTATATGTTTTAGCCTCCAGACCTCTAATCATCTTTGTTCCTCTTCTCTGTACTCTTTCCAGAGTCTCAACATCTTTTTTACATCGTGGTGACCAAAACTGGATGCAGTATTCCAAGTGTGGCCTTACCAAGGCATTGTAAAGTGGTATTAATACTTCACGTGATCTTGATTCTATCCCTCTGTAAATGCATCCTAGCACTGCATTGGCTTTTTTGGCAGCTACAGCACACTGCTGGCTCGTATTTAAGTGATTGTCTACTAGACTCTGAGATCCATCTCACAGTTACTACTATTGAGCAAGGTACCCCCTATACTATACCTGTACATTTGGTTTTTCTTGCCTAAATGTAGAACCTTACTTTTTTCACCATTGAATTTCATTTTGTTAGATAGCACCGAGTGTTTAAGTCTGTGCAGTTCCTCCTGTATCTTAAGCCTGTCTTCTGGAGTGTTGGCTATTCCTGCCAGCTTGGTGTCGTCTGCAAATTTGATGAGTTCCCCATCTATCCCCTCATCCAAATCGTTGATGAAGATGTTGAAGAGCACTGGGCCCAGAACAGAGCCCTGGGGCACACCACTACACACTTCCCTCCATGTAGATGCAGTTCCATTGAGGACCACACACTGAGTATGGCCAGTCAGCCAGCTACGAATCCATCTGGTGGTGATGCTGTCTAACCCACATTTTCTATCTTATCAAGTAGTAGTTTGTGATCTACTTTATGAAATGCCTTACTGAAGTCCAAGTAAATTATACCCACAGCATTCCTCTGATCCACTAATTTTGTCACTTGGCCAAAGAATGCAATAAGATTTGTCTGGCATGATCTGTTTCTGACAAACCCATGTTAGCTTTTAGTAATGATTTTGTTTGCCTCTAGGTGCTTGCTGATTCGTTGTTTGATTATCTTTTCCAGAATCTTTTCAAGAGGAAGCCCACTACAACATTCTTTCCTTGCAAATAACCATTCTCAAAAAGCAATTTGGTTGGCTGAGGTAGTCATATTTCTTTGGACAGGATTGAAGAGGAATGTATATATCTGAATGCCATGCATGACTAATAGCAAAAAGGATTTGGGTAGAGCAGTCTATGTGCAATTTAAGAGTCAAATTCATCTATATTAACAATAGAAAGATTCCATCTGAACCCAAGGCAAACTTAAGTACAGGTTTGCGCACTAAAACAAATAATAATTTCAAAATTCAATCACTTACTGTGAAGGATGCATAGGCTTTTGCAGAAATCTCTAGGTTAATAAATAACCAGTGGTAAGTAGAGTAATACCTACAGTGGAAGCAAATGAAATGCCTGCCTTTGATTTCTGGATTTTCCAGAAATAAGACTGGACAGGAGATGATCTTCAGGATGCTTATGAGAATGAGAAGCCAATGGGGAAGAGAAAGGAAAGACAATTACAGCATACAACACCTCTCCACTTTTAGGACAAAACTAGGAGTTGCATTTAATATTTTGTAGATACACAGTGGCTTTAGTGAGAGAGAAGACTACAAAAGTTCTTTTCCATGGGTTAGCTGTGTTAAGCTTGTGCTTGCAAATTTAAAATCTGTATTGGTCAGGAAGGGCACAAAATCAAATTTCCTCCATTTTGAGCATCTTCCCAAGATAAATATATTCAAGGGAAGGGAGGAAAAATATAAGCAAATTAAAACTCAATCTTATTAAAGAAACTCATTCTTCTATTTGTTCTGGCATCAATATCTTTGCCTACATCCACATTTAAACCAAACCATCAAGCCTCATTTAACAAGCATACTCAAACAAATGAAGAGCACTTTAATAAAGAGGACACAATAGAAATCCTCAAGTGCTTTGATTCTGATATTTCTTGTTCAGTTAGAATTCCATAAAACCTTTTCCCTCACTTTGAATGAAAAGATGCATTAAGTCTCACACTTCTGTGAGAAGCCCAAGGTAAACATCCTAGTCCAGGTTTTGAAAGGTGGTGGGCAGGCCACTAAATAACACCCACAACTGATACCACACTATGGTGATGGCCTATAGTGCTTTTAAAATGAAAGGCGCTTTCTATTTTTAGTTTGGTACATCACACAGAATACAAAGCCAGAATTCTAGGATAACATTAGCATTCATGAATAAATATGTTGAGGTACTTGGTCTACAGCAAGGGTGTCAAACTGAATTTCATTGAGGGCCGCATCAGCATTGTGGTTGCCCTTGGGGGGCTGGGTGGGTGTGGCCAGGGTGGGCACGGCCTGCTGGGTGGGTGTGGCTGGAGTGGGTGTGGCCTACTGGGTGGGCATGGCCAGCTCTTTATTGTTCGCATCAAGGGTGCCTATGGGGGCCTGGGCAGGAGTGGGACAGATCTGAGGGTCTCTGGCAGAAGGAGATGGGACAGGGGCAAGTGCCAAGGCATGGTCCACTGGAGGAGCCTCACTGTTCCTCTCAGGCCATGCGGGGAGGGGGGGCTGGACAGTGGCACAGAGGTCAAATGCCCAGCCCAGCCCTCAAGCACCCGGGGCACTAACCCCAGCCCCACTTCTTCAAGGGGGCACCCAGCTGCACTTACCTCCTCAAGGCTGCTGCTGCTGTGCTTGCTCTCCTTAGCCAGGTTGCTCATGATGGGTATGAGGGCAAAGTCAAGAGGGAGGCCCACTCCCCTCACCATGTGAGGACACCTGGCTTTGTATCCAAAGCTCCCTTAGCAATAGGATGGAACACTCCGCAGGATAGGCCAAGAGGAAGGGGCAAGGGGATGGTGAAAGGGCAGCAGGGAAGGACTAAGGCAGGACTTCCTTCCTTCCTTCCTTCCTTCCTTCCTTCCTTCCTTCCTTCCTTCGAGTGGTGGGAAAATATTTGAGATGAGGGAGGGAGAAAAACAGGCAAGAAACGCAGCTGGGGAAGTGCCATCCTTCCTGAGGAATGAAGAAATGTGCCATCTCCTGGAACTGGCCAGCACATGGTCCTCGCCTACTTCACATATCCAACTTGGTGGGGTCTGGGGGAGGGGATGCCATGAGCAGCATGAGTTGATATTACCTGCGCAATGCTGCCCAGCCCCCAGCCTGCCCGGTTTTGGCAGGCAGTGGGGAGCTCTCCTCACAGTGCCAAGAGGCTGAGCCGGGTGGCATGAATCTGAAGAAAAGTGCAACGCTGACCAGCCCCTAGCCTGCCCGAAGCAGGCAGTGCCATGTGCTGGCCACTTCCAGGCAATTGTGCATTTCTTCATTCCTCACAAAGGGTGATACCTCCCTAGTACGCTCCCAGGAGGTGGGACCGATGCAGCAGGGGCTGGTCCCTCACTGTTTCCTGATGGCCTTGTGGAGCTAAGACTGAATGCGTTTCAGCATAGATGGCCACCATGAAATTGTATATTGGCTCCTGGCCGGCCTGGGCAAGGGCCAAGGTAGCGGGGGATGTTCCCTCACTCTTTCCAGGATGGCTTCGTGGGCCAAATGAAACCACTTCGCGGGCTGGATCCGGCCCCCGGGCCTTGTGTTTGACATGTCTAGTCTATAGTATTTGTTTCTGCTCCTGCCCCCACCCCCACCCCGCCATACCTCTTTAAGAAGATACAACAAAGCCAACTAAGAACAAAAACTTAAGGGTTAAGTCTACTCTGGGACTCTTGTCTTTAAATCTGAACCAGGAATCTGGAATAGAAGATTTAGGATTTAGGATTTTTACTCTTTATGGGCTTATTTATATCTAAGCACAGTGCAAGACCCAGTTGTTGATTTCCAGGTGAAATTGTGCTAGATAAAAATCACAAGTACAACCCTATCCTTTTCTATCAATGTAAGTTCACGAAAGTGTTTGTTCAATCGTCCCTCAAATAAAACTCAGTTTGAATGCAATAATTTTCTTCCTCTGCCCTTTTTCAATCTCTGTTATTTTATCCATGGTGGTGCAGTGGTTAGAATGCAGTACTGCAGGCTAATTCAATTCTCATCCGCTAAAGGTTTTCCAAGGTTAGTAAAATGAGGACCCAGATTGTTTGGGGGCAATATGCTGACTCTGTAAACTGCTTAGACAGGGCTGTAGTGTAAAGCACTGTGAAGTGGTATATAAATCTAAGTGTTATTGAAATAATTTGCACATTCTGTTACACCAATAAGCTTCACTCTATTACTTCACACTATCACTTCACTCTTTACCCATCTATTTTTGCTGTTTATAACACCCCCTTCCTATGATCTCTGCTCCTCCAACTTTACTATCAACTTAAAATCTATCTCTTGGTCTATGCATTCTTTCTTGTTGCACTGTTTACATGGAATTCCCCCTGTAAGAAAATACATTCTTAAAAGTACTTTTACTGGTGTACTTGTGTCCTGAAATCAAGTTCAATATAAAGGAGTCTCTGTCTTAAATCCACTCAAATCTGACTTTTTTACATGTTTCATCTTAAATTTTATTATAAGTGACAACTAAACTTTATATAACAAACTTTTTAAAACAAAACAAAATGTAAAGCTTACTAAAACATGTTTAGAATATGCATACAGTGCAAAAATGATTTAGTAAAGCAGAAGTATTTAATAAAGCACTTTACACTGGAAAGATATGCAAAAATGAACTTTCTTCTATCTCCAATTCTGTAGTATTTCATGAAACGTAACAGTCATTCAGTGAACAATGGCCACTCAAATTAATATGCTGCAAGTTTTGTGGTCTTTTCAGATTTACCGTATTTACCAGTTTGTGGTCAATTCTAAGTCACAATTTTGGTATCTTACATTTTCAATCAGTCATATTTTTTTGCAAACACTGAAATTCATTTAACCTTTTACCTTCTTAAAATAAACGTTTAATAGGAACTTCTTTACAACTTTATTCCTACAGGTATGAAAGTAATGTCTATGCAGGAAATATTTTTTTAAAAATGTTTACATAGATCTGACATGAAGAATGAAAAGGTTTATTAATGAAACCTCCACATTTCTGGACCTAGGTACAAGAGAGCAACATAGAATTTTTAAAATGCATTTGGCTCTGTCTAATTTACTCTGAGAAGGATGACTACCAGACAATTTTATAAAAGGAAGTCAATTTCAAATCCAAAGTCAACAAATAGACCACAATTCTAAATCTTGCCATCAGCATGATCCCACAACTAATGGTAAGCTTCTGAAAGACTCTAGTATTTTCTTTACTGAATTTCAATGAACCTGCAGTGTTCAGACAAGCTTGTACATGGGCCTTCATTTATTCCCATGGAAAAGCTGTTTGGGCTTTTTTAACAAACAAAAACATTTGGTTTTGAATGGGATTAATTCTCCATATTAGAAAACAAGATTAAAACCCTGTAGTTTAATACAATGTTGAACTGTCTTCATCTTCTACATATCAGCTAACTCAGGTCTAATAATAGATTAATTTTTGAAAGTTCAATTTGGGGATAAAATTTGCTGACAAATCTTATTCTTTCTTCAGAGTTTAGTGAAATGGGAAAAAGAAAACAATAGAATAATAGTCTTAGTACAATGAAAGGAAACCTTTTTTGCAGAACTTCCTCAATACGAGACAAAAAGTTCTTTAAGTGATTAATGAAAATACATACTTGAGATAACTAACAAATATATAGGGACTGTAGATTACAATTTATTTTAGAAACAAAAACAAATTTACCATAATATATGTTAAAGCACCGTAAACCACGGCCTTCATAGCTGCACACCATGGTCCATCACTTAAAACATGGTTCCTGACACCTTGTTCTTTACTCTTTGACTACAATTTCTCCCTGAAAATGAAAGATCTTTCATTTTCACCAGAAATTTTAAGAATTTTAAGAATTGTTTGTTTTACTATACTGGATTATAATGATTATTCAGGCTACCTGGCAGATAAAATTGCTCAGATACACTCCGACTTGGAATCTGACTAGGTGCCTAGACACATGGCTTGTGTAATGTGAGCTGTCCTGAGGAAGTGGACTATGTGCTCTGTGCAATCACCTTGGCTACCTGTTTATTGGATCTGGGCCCTTCTTGGGTTATAAAAGTGGCCAGGGATACAATTTGCAGTTGGGTCCATGTTGTGGTATTGGCCTCCATGACAGAGGGGTAGAACCCCTACTCTGAAAGAGGCAATATGCCTCCTCCTCAAAAGTCCGTGCTTGGATCCAAGAGTTCTCAATAACTATCATCCAGTTTAGGCAAGGTTGTTGAGAAAGTGGCCAGCCTGCAAATGATGAGAACCCTGAAGGAAGCAGATTACCAGTTTAAGTCAGTTTTCAGATTAGGACTGAGTCTTGGTCACCTTGTAGATGACTGTGGAAGACCAGGAGAGAGGTGATGCTATACTAACATCTACAGGAAACCACTGAGTGAGGTTATCCCTTAATCCAGGGGTCAGCAACCTGAAACAGTGAAAGAGCCACTCGGAACCGGTTCCCTCACAAAAGGAAAAACTGGGAGCCACAAAAAATGTGTGCGCATGCGCGTACATGCGCGCATGCGCAGAACAGGGTTTGACTGAAGAGTGGAGCCAAGGTGAGATATGCACCTACCCTGCATATTTGAATTGATTGGTTGAACTTTTTTAGTCCCACTTTTTTGGGGGGGGGACTGCGCATGTCAGAGGACTGGGAGCCGCAGGAGACGGCTGAAAGAGCCGCATGCGGCTCCGGAGCCGCGGGTTGCAGACCTGTGCCCTAATCCCTCCATATGGTAATACTATTATCTTTTCATCATGAACCAGCCAAGTGAGACTGTCAAGGTTCTGTTCCAGTGACGGGGGGCTCTGCAGGTTTGGATGGGAAAAAACTGCCTCTGACTCAGTCTCAGTCTGCTTGAGGAGGGTGTGGCAGCTGTTGTCAGGAAGGCCTTTGGATCTGATGTCCCAGTTTCATCCTTTCCTAAATCGGGAGTCCCTTCAGACAGTCACTTGTGTCTCTCAGCTTTCACTACACCATGTGGAGCTTGGACTGGTCTAGAACAGGGCTTTTCAACCAGTGCTTTTCAACCAGTGGTACGGGTACCACCTGTGGTACATTGGCACCTGGCAGGTGGTACGCGACCATCCTACAAAAGTGGTAGTGGGGGAAGGGAATGAGCTGAACCAGTGGCAGCACCGCACAAGCCTGAGTGAGAGACAGCTGGAGCTGCAGGGCTGTCAGGACTCAGCGGAAGCACCAGGATCAGCACTTCTTTGGGGCTGTCCGGGCTCAGTGGAAGTGCCAGGATCAGCGCCCAGCTCCAGCTGGAGCTCGACGCTGATCCTGGCGCTTCTGCTGAGCCCAGAAGAAGCGCCGATCAGCTGGAATGTTGCAGCTTCTCCAGGGTCTTGTGATTTACATTCAGATGCTTGGCAACTGATTCATATTTATGGGTCATGTGAAGTGACCAAACCCTGCTGCAACAGCCAGCAGACGGGGGAAATAAAAACCAAACACCCCCCCACCCCACCTCCACTGCCAATCCTCAACAGAATTGCTCACAATAATGAAAACCTCGGCCTGGAGGAAGAGCGCCGCCGGGCGGGCAGGCAGGCGTCCTGCTCGGCTGTGGCTTGGGGGGCACTTTTTTCAGTGCCATTGTAACTTTGAACAGTCACTAAGTGAACTGTTGTAAGTCGAGGACTACATGTACTTCACTTTTTTCCTTTTTTTTGGTCATCAAGTTTTTTGCACCTTGCTAGGCGACTGGTGGTACTCGGATGCTGCCATATCCTAAAAGTGGTACAATGAGTGAAAAAGTTGAAAAGCCCTGGTCTAGAATGTAGCGGCAAGGGCAGTGATGGGCATGCCTTGATATGCCCATGTAACATCCTTGCTTCATCAATCATACTAGTTGCCAGTTGGCTTATGGATATGATTCAAGATGGCCATTATTTATAAAATCCTATTAGGCATAGGAGCTGCCTATCTCCTACAATATCTGCCTAATTAACTCGACAGGGGTTGGCACGCTCTGGGTTTCCTTCGATTAAACACTGGACCCAGGAGTGCACCTTTGGGTAGCAGCTCCTACTTTTTGGAATGAGGTTCCTCCTAAGATCCAAATGGTCCACTTTGGTAGTATTTCAGACATCCGTAAAGACCTGGCTCTTTGTCTAGGTCAGGGGTCGGCAACCTTGGCTCTTTTATGACTCGCGGACTTCAACTCCCAGAATTCCTGAGCCAGCATAGCTGGCTCAGGAATTCTGGGAGTTGAAGTCCGCGAGTCATAAAAGAGCCGAGGTTGCCGACCCCTGGTCTAGGTCTTTGGTATAAGATTGATTGAAACCCCCTCCTGACTAATGTAGGTTTCCTTAGGTTGTTGCCCAGTTGGTGCTATTCTTTGTTCCTTGTTTTTATTATGGTATTATTCTACATTTCTATATTGTATCATTCTGTTCTCTGTGTTTTTAATTTGTGAATGAAATTCATTGTTCTCAAGACTAATTCATTACTTAACTCTGATTCATTGGGTTTATATTAATTCAACCTTTAGAAATGCCTTTTTAAGAACACTCAGTATCTGTATTAGATTCCCAAGGCAACTATCATTGTCTGTACCTGACCTCTGACATCTGTTTTTATTATTCTCCTCCCCCACCCTAAGTGTGTATTAAAGCTGTGCAGTGGAATTCAAAGATGCTCAAACAAAGCATCTCTCTTTGAATTATTACAGCATTCAGTATTTTGCAAGGTTCGCATCCCTGCTTTGAAAACTGTTTCTACCTATCTCTGCAAGCATATGGACCCAAAAGAAAATGCTGTGAAGATAGCCACAAGCAACTTTTGAAACAGCTATGCAGGCTTGCAAAAAATGTAGATAATTTAACTGTTCAAATTGTGCTCCTGCCTATGCATATTCCAATTTCCAAACACTTGGCACAGCTAATATACATACAGATTGTCTTCGTAAAATTGTCTCACAAGTTGCATTATGGTCATGTGTTGAAGATTACCTATATATCCCTGTCTAAAATAATGCTCCGTTCTAGGGCTATGCAACATTTTGGATTTGATTTCCTAAAAGCTCTTTGGAGCATGCAGGAGTACAAATATTGCCTCTGACTGAAACAACTAAAGTACCCATGGGAGAGTAAATCTGAATCATTGCACAAAAATCTAACAAAATAGACTTCAATCCACAAACATATATTGGTCTTTTAAGGTTCAAAAGACATTAATTTTGGTTGCAATAGATTTGATGAACTACCCTGCAGGAAATTGGTATTGTGTCCAATCCCCCTCCTGGCATTTTCTGAAGATTAGAATCTCAATTCTGATAAATAAAATCTACTACTGCTGTTACAGAGCATGCCAAATCATAAAAAAGAACGGTATCCTTGGAGATTATTTATAATACCAAGTTAAACCTGAATTAAAGCATTCTAACAGATAGCTATACCATCTGTGCTTGAAGCATCTACCCCAAAGAACCTACAGCCTCCACAGTTGGTTTTCTTGATGAATTATTCTTGCCATTAGAATGTTTTCTGTAACATTACGTGAAATGGAATCCCTGTTTCTGAATTTAAGACTGTACTTTATCCTATATTGGGAGGCAGTGGTGAAGACAAAGATAATAGAGAAAAGGGAAGAAAAAAGAAGGGATGGGGAGGGGAGAGGGGAGAAGAGGGGAAAGAAGGAACAGCTTTGCTTACTGCCATATCTCCTTAGCTCATTTTGCACTCCATATCGAGGGTGTAGATTTTGACCATCACCACTGCACTTGGAACCCCTCTCCCCCAGATGTGCAGACAGTCTCTAGGATTTGCAACCCAGTTTGAGAACACTGAATTATGCAAAATGAAGGATCTTCATTCATCCCATTAAAAACATGATTTTAAATTTGATCATTATTACCAATAAAGATGTTTTATTTTATAAAGTTTAGAAAGCCAACAAGATGCTGAATAGATTTAATGACCTAAATTATAAATAAACAAATGTATAGTGTTTCATTTGATACATGTATTAAAATTTAATTATTAAAAGTTTTACACTGATTTATTACCTAATTCAACCCCAATGAAACTAGTTTTATTTAGACTGTAAAGGAGTCACAGAAATATAGCGTGGCACCACAAAGTTTGGGAATCCCTGCACTAAGGAAATCTTTAATCAATATATAGGAGAATACTGGACTAGCAAAATATCTTATTAAGAGATCCAGTTACTCAGGGAACATCAAATTCATCATAAGCATCTCTCAGTTAAAGATCTCAGTTTTACCCCATCAAAAATCACCTAGTGTTTTTCAAATGGTTTGAACTGCAGCTGTCATAATTCTGGAATTATGACAACTTGCACCTAAACATCGGCAAGACAAAAGAGATGGTGTTAGACTTCCGGAGAAAAAAGGAGGAACCTGCCCCACTTTACATCGGGGAGGACTGTGTAGAGAGAGTTTCCTCCTTTAAATTTCTGGGAGTCTACCTCTGTGAAGATCTGACCTGGAAAGTTAACACAACCCAGGTGGCTAGAAAGGCCCAACAGAGGCTTCACTTTCTTAGGATCTTGCGGAAGAACAGGGTAGAACAACAGCTAATGACCCTCTTTTACCAGTCTACCATAGAGAGCATCCTCTCGTATGGTATTGTGGTTTGGTATGCTGGTCTGACAGCCGCGGATAGGAAAGTATTGCAGAGGATAGTGAGCACAGCACAAGACATTGTGGGCTGTTCCCTGACACCACTGGATGACATCGCCAGGGCTCGTTGCCTTGGAAGAGTGAGGAAGATTCTCAGGGATGACTCACACCCTGGACGGTATCTCTTTACTCTCCTACCATCCGGTAGGAGATATAGGAATACAGGCAGCCGTACCAACAGGCTGAAAAATAGCTTTTATTCGTGGGCTGTTAGGCTTTTAAATGGGACATAATCTTATGCAGAATTGACTTGGGAGGCCGGTGTGTGGTGTAGTTGGTTCACATGGTGTGGTGGGATGGTGGGTTTGTTGTCACTGTGTGTTGGGGGGAGAGAGCACGGGGGGAGGCTCAGCTAATCTCAATGTACACATGTTGTACTTTGACAATAAAGGTTTATTATTTATTATTATTAGAGCTCAGGAAAGCTGTACAACCATTTTTATTTATTTATTAAATTTATCTAGCTTCTCATCTTATCCAAGGAGACTCTGGGAGACACAAAACAATAAAACAAAAAATATAAACACAGCAAATTCAAATATAGATAGTCCTCAACTTACAATAGTTCATTTACTGACCGTTCAAAGTTACAATGGCACTGAAACAAAATGATGTGTATAATTTCATGACTCTAGGCATCAATTGCCCTTCAGATGCCTCCCTCAGCACCTGCAGGCTCTTTCCAATGTCTGATTGAGGAATTGCTTTGGCTTATTTCAATAAAAAATAATTAAAAAGGAAAATGGCATATCACAAAGCCACAGTCCAAGATAATTATAGTGTGTTTCTAGAAATTAAGAATGATAGTTAGCTACAGTCATACTTTGGAAGTATGCCCATCTCTTTTTTTCTACCTAGAAAAAAGACAATTGTTTGCTGCTGTTAGGGACGCGGTGGCTCAGTGGGTTAGGACGCTGAGCTTGTCGATCAGAAGTTCGGCAGTTTGGCGGGTCAAATCCCAAGTGCCGCGTAACAGAGTGAGCGCCTGTTACTCGTCGCAGCTTCTGCCAACCTAGCAGTTTGAAAGCACGTAAAAATGCAAGTAGAAAAATAGGGACCACTATAGTGGGAAGGTAACAGCGTTCCGTGCGCCTTTGGCGTCTAGTCATGCCGGCCACATGACCACGGAGACATCCTCGGACAAGCGCTGGCTCTTCGGCTTTGAAACAGAGATGAGCACCGGCCCCTAGAGTTGGAAACGACTAGCACGCTTGTGCAGGGGAACCTTTACCTTTACCTTTACCTTGCTGCTGTTAGAAGAAAATTTTGGTTTGGTCCAGGTTGGGTCAAAGAGCACAGGACAACTATTTGAAGCAGAGTTGGAATTTATTTGACAGAGAAACGGACAGCTTAGTAATCAAAGAAAGGAAAGATAAGAAATATTTACAGAAAAGTTTGATCTTTGCTTTAGAAAGCACATGAATGTAGTTCACTTGCAGAGGGAGGGGGGAACTGTTGAGCTGAATCCAGTAGGAAGAAAATGCAAATTTCTCACCTTGCAGGGTTGATAATCATCCCCTCTTTGTGTGCCCACATATTGACTCTGGGTATGGAGAATCTTATTGCGTATGTAAAGATTTTCATATCTTGAGTGAATTTCTTACAGTTTTGATTGAGTTGCTGGTGCTGGCCAATTTCCTAGTGAGAACACACTTACTCAGTTTTCAGTTCCAAGTATTAATATGGGCAGAAAAGTGATAAAACAAAATACCGCTTAAACTTAACTGACAGGTCAGAGAAGGTCAGAGTTGGCAAGTAGTCCGGGCAAAAATGTTGGCAACAATGGTGGTGTGGGAAGTCAGCTCCACAGAGAAGGAAATATTAAAAGGGCAGAAAAATATATTTCCTAAAAGATATTGAAGAACCAGGAAAGCATGCCCAGATTTCTTAATAATCCCAGGTCTCCTCTCCCCAAGCAGAAAAACCAGTTCTATTGATATGCAAATGTGAACCATCAGGAAGGTTGGAGCTAGAACATTAAGAAGACAAAAGACACCTAAAATCTACATACCCCAGCCCCAGGGAAGCAGGACATGACATTTGGACATAATAGGATCAACCCATCACCATCAGAATGCCAGAAGAGCACACTCAGACTCAGGTCCAAAGTTCATGACACAGGAAATAGCTTCAAACAGGAACAGGAAGCAACCCTAAACAAAAGGATCCATAGGGTATAAAAACTTACTCCTTACATGTGGTCAGCCCTTCTTTTCTGATAGAACCATTTCTCTGTCTGGCTTTCCTCTCTAATAAACTACAACCTTCCCAAAGCAGTTGCCATGTTTATTCCCAGCTTGGATGAACCATAATGAAGACTTTTCTTCCAACAGTGGCAATGAGGGTTTTGCCTTCTCACATTATAGGGAATATAATATACCATCAGGTAACAGAAGAGCAGTTTCATAAACTATAGCTACCCCAGCAACTGTCTCCAGATTTGCTTAATCCATGAGAATTTTGGAAATTGAATTCTCAGCACCCTGGAAGGCACTTTGTTGAAGGTTACACTGGATCTTTCTCATCTGCAAGGATCATTTAGATTAGATCCTTCCTGCCATATCAATAAATAATTGTGAATATGAATAAATAATTGTGAATTGCAGATTATATCTAATTTACCCTATTTAGTCCATGACTTGCAAAATTTCTTAGTATATCCACTGAAGTATTATGATGCATATGCATAAAGAGAACTTCAAAATGTGCTCCCTTTAGTTGGCTGGTGAGACATTCTGTGCATTCTTTGTATATAACTATGCAAGGATAACTGACAGCAGTTTTGCATATATAATCAAGAAGGCCATTAAATGTATTAATCGCTTTGTCAATACTACTCTCCCTTTCATGAAATGTCTACTACTCATATCTCCTTCTTTACAACAGGTTAGACACTACATACTGGGAAATCTATAGTAAAAGCCCATTTCTGCTCAATATAACTCCAACATACATAATAGTATCTTAGACAAAGATTAAAAAAACCCCTCTAAACAATATTAAATTCACAGATTTATTTTTATCCAGCAAAAAGAAGTTCAGCAAAGGCATGAAGTCCACAGTGCAGAAAAACGGTATGAAAACAAGCTCTTGTGCCCTTTATAAATCAGCTCCATGGGGAAATGCAAGTGCACATTTTTATTCACAGCAGAGTTAAGTTTCCATACAAACATAATTCCTATATCCTGTGGCCTTTATAACACATTAATTGTCCTTCCCTTCATTCAAAGAACGTTGCCCCACCTACTCCAGATGTACAGTATGCCTGTTTAAAAAATCTTTTGTCCATATTACAGCTTCTTCTTGCAATCCTCTGAAACCAGCCTTACTGAGGCATAAGATAGATAATAGCAGCTTGATTGCACAAAAGCCTGCTCCCTTAAAAAAATAAGAAAGAAAAGACAAATTATCAGGAAGACTGATTGGGGAAATCACCCCCTTTTTATCAGCTTAAAAGTAATGATTATGGGGCAATGAACAATTTGCTTTAAATGAAAGGGAAGTATCTGCATTTCAAAACCATTTGAAGTTCAAAAGGAACAAGGATTTACTGAATGCCTGGGAGGGGGAAGGAAGGGAAGAATAATTCTGCTAAAAACACAAGATGTCTAAGTTACAGGAATAAACACCCATAGCAACATACCACTTTTAAATCTGGTGAACACATTAACTGAAGGGGGAAGGAAGAGACACATAATATAAATGAACACTATTTCCGATTCTGCAATAAATACTGTAAGGTGCCAGTCTATTTCTACTCAATTAAACCATTACGCTTAATATTTTTAACTATAAACTTTGAATAATTATAATAAATAACAAGGTAGCTAAACAAGAAAGATAGAGATTTCCTCTAGCTGTCTTGTTTAGCTATCTTAACTTGTTACTGAATCATCAAACAGGAATGTAGAATTAAAATCTTTGCCCTATAAAAACAGTGTTTTCTACTCCCCCAAATCTTGTGTTAAGAAACAATATGATACATTTTTCAACCAAGTTGTATTGTTTCCGGTTCAATTATGCCTGCCATGCGCTGCCATATGCCTAGTTTATACATAAAATTAGTTTATAAAAACTCATATCTATATAGTACATTCTTTAACTTGATATTCTCCAGATGTGTTGGAATTGCAATCCCCAAGAGGCAAGACTTGGGAATTTGCAAACTCTTATCCCAACATAACTGGAACGTCCCAAATTGAGGAAGACTATTATATAGTTCTGTTATATAGTGATCTTCTGATCTAGTTATCCAAAGTGTATGGTTCTACAATGGGGCAACTTTACACTTCCAGGTAAAGATTATAAAATGAAAATCACTTTTACATGCAGCTCAGACAAACTTAATATGCTACTTCATAATACTCGAAGCTGACACACCACCTCAGTCTTAACATACCCTAATCCAGTGGTGGCGAACCTTTTTGAGACCGAGTGCCCAAACTGCGACCTGAAACCCACTTATGCATCACTGGGTGCCAGGGGTGTGGCCATCGAGTGGGCGATGCTCCAGCGACCCGATCTGGGCGTCGGAGGCCTGCAAAATCGGCCATGGGGGGGGAGCAAAATCGCTCTGCAGCCCAAGATCTGGGCAGCAGAAGCATTTTGCAGGCCTCCGATGCCTGGATCGGGCCGCTGAAGCATCGTAAAATGATCAGCTGGGGGGGCATGAAATCGCTCGGGAGGCCTACCTGGACTTGTGCTGCAGCTGCCTCCACCATCCAGCCGGGATCTGCCTAGCTCTTGCAGCTGCTCCCTGACTCTCAATGCAGAGAGAGAGAGCAAGAGCGCAGGAACACGTGGAGAGGGGGCAGGGCAGTTTGGTCCCACCTCCCTCTTGGGTGATGGCGCGCGTGCCCACAGGGACGGCTCCGTGTGCCACCTGTGGCACGCATGCCATAGGTTCGCCACCCCTGCCCTAATCAATATTTGCAGAATGCAGAATAACAAAGTTGAAAGAGACCTTGAAGGTCTTCTAATCCTCTGCTCAAACAGGAGACCCTATACCATTATGGACAAATGGCTCTCCAAACTTTTCTTAAAGACCTCCAGTGATATAGCACCCACAACCTTTGGAGGCAAACCATTTTGGGAGGTGGAAGTGAGAAAGAAATGTGGTCAAGAAACCACCAGTGTTTAAACAATTTAACTGTGCCTCACTTGGCTCACACAGAAAATTATACAGGATTGATTCCCATCACCAAGAACAGTAATAATCACTCTATTTTTAGAAGATGGGAATCAACTAGATTTTCCAGGCCCTCCCACTTTCATTTTTTACATATAACTATCCTGTAGGCAACAACACTGACTAATGTACATGATGATGGCTATGGTTTCCCAGAAACTATTGAAAAGACAATATCACTTTCCAGCATAAAAACCACCCAAAGATTTATGGAGCCTTATGTTGTGCAGTTAAAGACTTTCATTTAACAGTTTTACTGCTACAACCCTGCCTCTGATCTAGGCCTCCATAGCTGTCTTCACTCCTTCCACTGCTTCAGTTTGGGACAGTAAAAGGAAGAAATAGTACATAACACAGGGCAACTAAGCAACATAAATAAACATTAGTAAATAAGTTCTATTATATAAAGCAGCTATTTAGCAAATGAGAAATTTACTCGTCATCAGAGTATAGGATTACTATGTTATTTAATATAACAATCTATTAATGTATTATGAAACTATCTGTAAAGGCTGTACCCAAATATAAAGCAAATTGATTTCTACATTAGAGGTGAGAAACAGATGGCTCAAACAAATGCTGTTTGACTAACCGGCTCAGAATTCCTCAGCAGTAACATATTGGCTGGAGTTCCTTGGAGCTGTAATTCAGAAACATCCAACAAGTGTCAGGCTGTCCAGCTTTATCTGAATCAGTATCACTTCCCAAGCAATTCCCATTATTACATGCTGGTTATTATGCTGGTTATATGCTGGTTATAATCATACTGAGCTAAGATGTAAGCTACAATTTTCAAGCCACAATGATTAGGTTCACACAATATACATAGTCCTTAACTTACGATAGTTTGCTTAGTGAGTGTTCGAAGTTACAATGGCACTGAAAAAAATGACTTATGACTCTTTTTCATACTTACAACCGCTGCAGTATCCCCATGGTCATGTGGCCAAAATTCAGACGCTCAGCAACTGATTCATATTTATGACAGTTACAGTGTCCCAGGGTCATGTGATCACCTTTAACCACCTTCTGACAAGCAAAGTCAATGGGGAAGCCAGTAACTGTGTTACTAACTTAACAACTGCAGTGATTCACTTAACAACTGTGGCATTTTGGGCTCAATTGTGGCTGTAAGTCGAGGACAACCTGTACTAAGCCAAAGCTATGTAAATCACAATATGTCTTAATAATGATGAATGAATCCAATAAGCAGCTAATATAGCATGGAATGCTTATGGTATCTTTGCTCACACATAGCCCAAAGGAATGAACTATCAAGAGGCTGGAATATATATGTATTTCCCTTTTCAGACTATCTCAGATTGTTAGAATAACAGCAAAAGAAAATATTTTTCCTCCCAGGGAAGTGGGTGTTCTTTCAATCACAATTGGTTTGCTTAGGCTTCCTCTAAAGAATAGTAAGAAACTGACATACTCTTTGGAAGGTAGAACACACAACAAAGAACCATACAAGAGCATTTCCAAGGCCTTTGTAAACATCCATTTTCACTAGGACAAAGTCCTACCACAACATAAAATTAACTTACTTATCAAGATACACATGGGACATTTGAAATAACTCATTAAAATTATTTTAGAAGCTTAACATTCAATTCATAAATGCTATTTTACTGACAGAAAGGGACCTACATTAACATATGCTTTGATACCTATATTGGCAATTATCAAACACTGTAGCAGATTGCTGAGAGAACAGAAAAAGACAAAGAAATAATTTGCTAGTGAAGCTTGTAAACTACAGAATGCAGAACAAAGTTGAAACAAGGCATGTTGTACCTGTATTTCTGGAACAGATAGAGGCTGAAATAACTAATGCTATCATCAAGTGTTTCTAAAGCTCTATATGTAAGGAAGAGAGCATCCTTTTTTAGACCATTGTTTTCACATGGTATGACCACAATAGGGCCATCTGGGAAGGGGCGTCAATTCAAGCCCACCTATTCACCCATATTCAGATGCTGTTTACTTGGTTTTGGCAAAGCATAATGAGCAAAGCCATCTTTTTATGGCCAAGGGATATGTGAGAACATGGCCACTATCACTTGCTCAATAAACTATCGTTAAAGGAATCTGACTTAGCATCCTGATGAAATGATAGGATATCTATGGTTCATAAATTGGGAAGGGAAGATCAGACACAGAAACAGTTACCTAATAAGAAAAGATGCTAACATTTTTATTTCCAATGCAAAAAAAGTGTTACCTTTAAAAGTTTTGTATGTTACCAATTATGACTCTAAGCAGTATTTCCCATTACTACAGAAGTACAAAAGCGGTCAAGTCCATGGATAAGATCCTCAGTTTCAGAGTTCTGTGCTTTCTACATTAACCAACTAATCAATGTAAAAACAAACAAATAAGAAAAAGTCTATGGAAGCCTGGATTCTGGTTTCCCTCATAATCCAAATGGTCCTGCAAAACAGGCACTGAGCTCAGGAAATGAAGTCACAGCAGATTTAATAAGTCAATGAAATCTGAAATCACCGCCCCTGAAAGCATCACCTCAATCTTCCACGAATCGATTATCCCAATTGGAGTGCTTTCCCAAGGAAAACACTATTTTCATGCTGGATCTGTTGGCTAAGCTTCAGCTTGTCTTAGTAATGGGCTAACTTCAAGATGGACACTTCGTTGTGTAGGAAGAAAAGTCTTCATCATGGTTCCATCCAAACCGGGGATAAACAACATGGCGACTGCTTTGGGAAGAGGGCTACAGTTTATTGCAGAGGAAAGCCAGACAGCAAGATGGATCCAGGAAAAAAGGCTGAACACATGTGGGTAGTGGGTTTTTATACCCCCTGGACTCTATTGTTTGGAGTTATTTCCTGTTTGAGGCTATTTCCTGTGTGACTTATCCTGACCTGAGTCCAGGTGTGTCCTATGATTATTGATGGTTGTGGGTATGACCCAGCCCCTGCTTCCCTGGGACTGGAGTACATGTCTATAGAACTGGTTTTCTGCTTGGGGGGGGAAGGAGACCTGAGACCATTAAGAAAACTGGGCATGCTTTCCTGGTTCTTCAATTTCTTTTTAGGAAATATATTTTTCTGCCCTTTTAATATTTCCTTCTCTGGGGAGCTGACTTCCCTCAGTTGTAAAGATGTTCCTCAATAAACTGTGAGGCACTTGAAGGCCATTTTCATGAGCTTTATGACTGACTTACAAAAGCATGTCCTTCCCACAAAAAACACTGTGTCCATATATGCATATATTTTCACAATCAATTATAGAAGTAGATCTCATAATTTTTTTTTCTCTTTCATTATGTTGCTTATCACCTAAGTTTCTATCAAGCAGAGAGATGAATCCCTCTAATACACAAGCATCAAACTCGATCGCATCACGTGACGTATCGTGACTTTTTTGCCTTTGCGGAGCGGGGGTGGGCATGGCCTGTACATAACCATCCGGCCCATGATCCGCCAGTTTGACACCCCTGCTCTAATATGTTCCTGAAGATATCCACATATTTTTCCTCTTCTGGCAGACATCTGCTTAAGAAATAACATTTTGTAAGCCATTTTACCAAGATGAAACTGATCCCACTCAAGTATTCTTATCTAGACATACCATATGGAAACATATAGGCAGTAGAACATTATGATATCAGAGTTTTCAGAAGTCTTTTAAACCCAGTATCATTTTACACTGAGCCTCAAGATCCTTTGCATTAAAAAAACTAATTGTTTAGAATGATAAAGAACAATATAACGGTAGCTACATGGTAAGGAATGAAAGGAATGGCTAGGTAAAAGGATATTTTTCAGCTGCTCTAACACCTTTCTGATGCTTCACAACTTCAGACCTCAGTAAGCTATTAAAAGCCAATTGCACTTTCTAGTATCGTAGATGTCTAATTCCTGCAGGTTACACCTAAGATTGTTTTAGGAGTTAGGTGACTGTGAAGTGAATGGTTTGCAGCTATTAACATGAGTAAGCATGGAAGGATAGATCAAAAGGGCAGAGTGGGATGCAGAATAACACAAGGCACTTGGGACAGAACAAGTAATTTTATTTAATCAAGCTTTTTGGAATGAGATTTAATTTTAAAAGATTTCAGATGTAAAATCATTTGTAGGCATGAAGTTGCCAAAAACGTATCTTGTAGAATGACTGAAGATTATAGAAGAGTCAGATGATCTTACAGTAGAAAAATCCCATTAATTTAAAGGAAACCACTTACAAACTCACTTCTTCTGAAAAAGTGCACACAAGGATATTACTAAACACAACAATCATTAATCAACTGAAACTTATCACTTGAACTAAATAAATAGCAAATAAAACTAAAAATGTGCCCTTAATCACAGCAGGTTCTTATTAAAAAACAAATCAGAAAATAAGCATGTTTTTTCCCCCTGAACATGAAATCAAATATTAACTTTTAGTTCAGTTTGGATATTTTAAAACTGAACATCTGGGAGCCTTCAGTCAATATTTAATATAACTTTATAAAAACAATTGTTATATTTTATATCCATCCAAGAAATTATTTTTACCTGAAGCATTAATGCTTTTAAATTTGATTGAAAGCTAGCAATTATCGTTAGGAAAATTAGATCTGACAAAACAGTCAGCTCTATTCAGATATAACTTGAGGAAGAAAGCAACACAAACTCAGTGGGAATCTCATCTTCAAAGGGATACAGTTCTCGATAAGTTGAGAGATAAATTCTGTAGTTCTCATTCCCCAAGGTTCTCATGCTCGTGATATGTAGAATAATATAAATTGCCTCTTGCTCTCATAATTAAACAACCACACAGCATTAAACAACTGTGCTGTTTTGGTCTGTACTGTACCAATGTATATATGCATGCCTGGGCTATTCAATGCATTCAAAAGAGATGTTTTGGAAAGAGTATATTAGTATGAATGAAGATTGTTCTTCAAATGAATAAAGCAGTTGTATTATAAAGAGCTGCAAGGTTGCTACAAAAGCTGTCCCAGCTCTTTCTCCATATGCATGCATGTACAACTGCTTAATTTTGCTTGCTTTCTTCCCAATGAAACTAAGGAGCCATGCATGCACATTCATGCAGAGACAGCAATGGAAAGTTTCAAAGCAGTCATATGGGCATTATAATACTTGCAGCTGCTGTAGTAATGCAAAGAGGAATGTTTCATACATGCCAATGGGCCCAAAACAGATCTTTAGCATATTTTAAACAGACAGCATGCACATGTTTGTTTGCATGCATCCCATATGCAAATTACATCCATTTTCCCAACTGCCCTACTAAATCCCAAAACACATAAGCTATGTTTCATCAGAGAGCTGAGACTAATTCATCATATTATGAGCTACCTACAGTTTCCTCAAACCAATACTTTGGAAATCTCTTTTAGCTGGAATGCAAAATATGCAGACAACCAGGATAGTAAATTAGTTATTTATGGTCAAAGACCCAAATATTAAATATAGTACAGATATTCCTCATTTGATCAGCTACGGTACTTAGTGACTGTTCAAAGTTAAGACTGACCCCCCCTCCCCAGATGCCTATAACCCAAATTCAAAGTTTAGATAGCCAGTCCGCCACCCGTGATCGCATTATTCCATTTTGGGGCCCCAGCACCTGGCCTGCATTTACAGCTGTTTGCAGCAGCTACAACTTACTAAGAGAAAAAAAATAAAAAGGATTTAGTGATTTGTCTCTAAAGTAGCTCTTCAAGTCCCAGCATAATCAAGAAATAAATGCAAAACGCAGACTGGATCTAACTTTGTTTAGCATTCTGCTCTGATATAGCTGTTTGCAAACCATGGTAGCATTACAGCTTATAGAAAAAGGAAGAAAAATAAAAGCTGTTACTATATTCTCAATCACTACGTCAAGGAAGGCAATCAGGAACACACCGGATATGTTTGATTTCAAATTCCACAATAACGAGGCCCATTAAAGTAAAAGTTAATAAAATACAGGCAGTCCTCAGCTTACAACTGAGCCCAAAATTTCTGCAGTTAAGTGAGAAATTTGTTAATGAATTTTGCCCTATTTTGCCACAGTTGTTAAGTGAATCACTGCAGTTAATTAAGTTAGTAATCCGTTTAAGTGAATCTGCCTTCCCCATTAATTCTGCTTGTCAGCAGGTCGCAAAACATGATCACATGACCTTGGGACATAGCAATGGTCATAAATATGAACCAGATGCCAACTATCTGAATTTTGATGCTACAATGGTTGTAAGTATGAAAAATGGTAATATCACTTTTTCCAGTGTTGTTATAACTTTGAATGGTCATTAAATGAGCTGTTGTAAGTCGTGAATTACCTGTATATGTCGAGCAGGAAGTTGTCTCTGCCCCAGCCTACACTCATAATACCAGTCTCCCCAACAAAGTTTCAATTTGTAAGCAGACTGGAATTTCATTTCATTTCATTTCATTTCATTTATTATATTTGTATACCGCCCTTCTCCCGAAGGACTCAGGGCGGTGAACAGGGCACATATAAAAATACAGAATACAAAAATTAAAAAAGAATTAAATAAGGGCCCGAGCTAAAACAGTAGAATAATATAAAAATCCACAATAAAAACCCCAGCACATCCCCCATCAGGCCAGGCCGGCTTGTTCAAATAGGTAGGTCTTCAGACCGCGTCGGAAGGAGCAAAGGTCCGAATTGATAAAAAGGTTTATTAGGCACACTTTCTTCCCACCTCCTGTGTGTATTAATTTGGTCTGCCTTGTCTCATACAAATGACATGCTATACCAGGGGTAGGCAACCTCGGCTCTTTTATGACTCATGGACTTCAACTCCCAGAATTCCTGAGTCAGCTGACTCAGAAATTCTGGGAGTTGAAATCCATGAGTCATAAAAGAGCCGAGGTTGCCTACCCCTGTACTATACCATTCCAAACAGAAAATGCTTTCTTCTCCTAGCTTTATCAGAAACCGTTATTTAATGAAAAAAATAAATCTAAATAATCCCTGCATAATAAAATTTCAGTTAGTGATGTTGGTGCGTTTATAAAAAAAATTAAGTATAACATTCCACCAGAATGGGAAGCAAAAAAAAAGCTCCAGTATTAATATCTTGGTCCATCATCTTTAAATCCAATGTATCTAGATTTAAGCTTTGAATGAGCGGAGCCAGCTTAAGCCAATCCAAGCAGCATCTTCCATAGCCAGTCATTGAAAGAAAGCAGTTTGGCATAAATTAGCTTAGTGTTATATAAGAAACAGAGCACTCCTTTCAGTCAAAGTGCAGAACTTGTGTTACTGGAAACTCCATATGGAAATCTCTACTTATGAAGGTCCCTTAGGCTTTCCACAATGCCCAATAGTAACTAATAGCAACTATCACTCCCATTTATACTCCCTCCAACGATTTTGAGAATTTCAATTCTTCAACGTATTTCTCCCTTTTAATCTGCCATGTATTTTAATTGCTATCATTCAAGATCACTGAACTGAAGACATGCTTTCTAGGAGTGCAGATAGGAAGAGAGGATTTCAAAGCAATTACTTTCAAATTTTAGTGATAGATGGGTTCATACTATCTTGCATATCATAAAAATAATCATAGCCACATACAGAGAAAATGGATGGTTCTTTCAATGTTCTCATACATCCTCTGAGGAAACATTCCTTATTTCTGAAGCTTACAGCTTTCTAGCAGAGGAGAAACTTTGGGGATTTTTTTCCTCACCTGATTAATGTAAGTTAAATTGTTAAACATATTACATACCTACAGACTTGTTTATTTTAATTCATACACTGTTCCATTTTAAGTTTCTGTAAAGAGAACCATTTTTTTCAAAAGAAAACATTAAAAGTTGAGGAATCATTCAGGAAGTTTCTAGTTAGGTGTCACTTCACATACCTTTATTGCTAAGCTCTTAAGCATCTAATTACTTCTCTGAGATATTCACACATCGTGGAGAACAGGGGTTTTCCTCTACTAATTAAGTATTTCAAAAAATTAGATCTGAAAGTTGAGGGAACTAATTTTATGAGTACAGGTAGTTCTCAACTTACAACCACAATTGAACTGAAATACCTGTTGCTAAGCAAGACATTTGTTAAATGAATTTTGCCCCTTTTTATGACCTTTCTTGCTAGAGCTGTTAAATGAATTAATAATAATAACAATAACAATAATGATAATAATAACAATAATAATAACGGCAATTTGGAAATAAATCTCCATTTGGTTATCAATGACAGACACTCACAATACAGAACTTTTATTATACACTTTTATTATAAACTACAACTTTACATTACTTTTCGACATAATCACCATTCAAACTGAGGCACTTGTCATAACATAATCACCATTCAAACTGAGGCACTTGTCATAACATCTTACAAGATTTGAAATTCCTAGTAGTAGTTGCTCGACGCCAAATCTGACCTATAGGGCGGTCAATCAGCAACATTGACTTTGCTTGTCAGAAGGTTGCAAAAGGGGACCGCATGATTTTCGGACATTGTAATTGTCATAAATATGAATCCGTTACCAAGCATCTGAATTTTTATCATATGACCATGAGGTTGCTACAATGGTTGTAAGTGTGAAAACAGTCATAAGTCATTTTTTCAGTGCTGTTGTAACTTCAACCAGCTACTAAGTGAACTGTTGTGAAGTCGAGGATACCTGCATATTCTTATTTCTGAAAACGTATACTTATAAAATAATAAACAGAAACTGGATGGAGGGGATAAAGCTGTTTTGTCTGTGCCACCAATCAGAATAATTAAAAATCAAGGATCTATCAACAATTAAATGATTAAGTTGGTAGTTAAGCTTTCAAAGAGGAAGGGCACCTCATCTTCCCAGCTAAGTAACTACAAGTAGAAATCTCTCACTTGGGGAAAGGCCTTCCCAAAAGCTTAAGCTACGGCAACTCTCCATTAAGCACTGCCAAGAAAGGGACCAATAAAAATAGAATCCTTTTTGTCCCCTAGTGCCCACACAGAATATCTAGCTGATATTCAGTAAGAGTAACAGAGTTGGAAGCACCTTGGAGATCTAGTCCAATCCCCTGTTCTCGCAGGAGACCTATACTATTTCTGATAAGAGACTTACGAAGAGACTGGACAGTCATTTAAGTCTCTTCTTATTTCCCAACAGTTAGAACAATTAATCAGTAGAACAACTTGCCTCCAGAAGTTGTGAATGCTCCCAAAATTGGAAGTTTTAAAGAAGAAATTGGACAATGATTTGTCTGAAATGCTATAGGGTTTCCTGCCTAAGCAGGAGATTGGACTAGAAGGGTACAAGGTCCCTTCTAACTCTATTCCTATTCCTATTCCTATTTCTATTCACCTTCAGTGATGGGGAACCCACAACCTCTGAAGGCAATTTGTTGCACTTGTTAATTGTTCTCACTATTTGTTAAAAACAGATCATGCCAAACCAATCTTATCTCATTCTTCGATAAAGTGACTAAACTAGCAGACCAGCGAAACGCGATGGACGTAGTATACTTAGATTTCAGTAAGGCATTTGACACAACCTACTCCTTGGTAAGCTAGAAAAAGGTGGAATAGACAACATCACCACCAGTTGCATCTGTAGCTGGCTGACAAACTGTACTCAACGACTAGTCCTCAATGGCACTACATCCACATGGAGAGAAGTAAGCAGTGGGGTACCACAAGGTTCCGTCTTAGGCCAAGTACTCTTCAATATCTTCACAAATTACTTAGATGAGGGAATGGAAGGAGAACTCATCAAATTTGCAGATGACACCAAACTGACAGGAGTAGCCAACACCCCAGAAGACAAACTCAGGATCCAAAAAGATCTTGACAAACTTGAACAATGGGCCCTATCCAACAAAATTAGTTTCAATGTGGAGAAAAGAAAAGTCTTACATTTAGGCAGGAAAAACCACAGATTGGGCAAGACCTGGCTTAAAAACAGTAACTGAGAGAAGGACCCTGGAGTCCTAGTGGACGATCACTTGACTATGAGCCAGCAGTGTGCAGCATCAACCAAAAAAGCTAATACAATCCTGGGTTGTATAAAAAGAGGCATAGAATCAAGATCACAAAAAGTATTAGCACCGCTTTATAAAATCCTAGTAAGACCACACCTGGAATACTGCAGCCAATTTTGGTCACTATATCACAAAAAAGATGTTGAGAGTTTGGAAAAAAATCAGAGCAACTAAGATGATCAAAGGCCTGGAGACTGAAACATACGAAGAACAGCTGCAGGACTTGGGTTTGGCTAGCTAGTCTAAAGAAAAGAAGAATCAGAATCAGAGCCAAAAGTGGGTGAAACAATCTTTTGCTTTTTGGCATACAGCATCTGCAGGAAAAGATCAGATCACTGTACCAGAATTAATCTCTTGCCAAGTCTTTTGAAATCAGGTAATAGCAATAGCACTTAGACTTATACACCCCTTCTTTTCTTCTTTATAGCCCTCTCAAAGTGGTTTACAGAGTCAGACATTGCCCCCAATAATCTGGGTTCTCATTTTACCGACCTCGGAAGGATGAAAGACTGAGTCAACCTTGAGCCGGTCACAATCAAACTCCTGGCAATGAGCTGTGAGTCAGCATACTGTATTCTAACCACTGTATCATCACAGTTCTTACGATACAATTTTGATAGAAACATATAGATCAAAGACCACAAGGTACCCACTTTGATGCAAGCATAGAAGATAAGAGAATGGACAACCAAAAATAGCATAAGGATCAGTTTAATTCAAGAGCCAAAATCACCAAGAGCCAAGGTTTCTAGAAGAGCAACCCTACATAGTTCCACACATCGGCACTTAATGCAATTTGACATTCTGAAATTCTTTGCAACCTTGATATGCAGGTTAAATACCCATATCCATTTCTGGGTTATGGGATCAGATAGTAATGGTAGAAATCACTTTGTTGAAGGAAAGAACTAAGAAGATCTACCATTATTCTTCAGGTAAAAAGGTAAAGAAAGGTAAAGGTTCCCCCGTACATGCGTGCTAGGCGTTTCCAACTCTAGGGGCCGGTGCTCATCTCCGTTTCAAAGCCGAAGAGCCAGCGCTTGTCCGAGGATGTCTCCGTGGTCATGTGGCCGGCATGACTAGACACCAAAGGTGCACGGAATGCTGTTACCTTCCCACTGTAGTGGTCCCTATTTTTCTACTTGCATTTTTACGGGCTTTCGAACTGCTATGTTGGCAGAAGCCGGGACGAGTAACAGGCGCTCACTGTTACACGGCACTCAGGATTCGACCCACCAAACTGCCAACCTTCTGATCGACAAGCTCAGCGTCCTAACCCACTGAGCCACCGTGTCCCTTATTCTTCAGGTAAAAGAACCTATATCCCAAAGCACCAATAAAGAATACAGTAGAATAAAAGATACCAGTGAAACAAGTAGGAACAGAAAAGCAACTTCTCCTTGCTCTGCATAGGATACTTCTTTTGAAGTTGCTACTCTGATGCAAAGAAGCTTTACAGTAATGAAAAGGGAGAAGAAAAATGTATAAATAATAAATATGCTACAGGAACTAATTAAGACTGTGCTACCATTTCGCTTTCATATATCCTATGAACAGGACAGGGGCAGAATTAAGTATTCAAAATATCTGCACCTGTCATTCAAGAATGTGAAACTTGGCAACACTCCCAGAATCAAACAAAGTTGAAAACAAACTTTCTAGGATTCTCTAGTTATTATCTCCTTGAGGTCAATTAAAAGTCACAACACTATTTTATTTAAAAACTCAATAAATAATCAAAGCCATTTACATTAATACTTTTTTTAAAAAAACTCTTTAATCTAGCAACCTTTCAACTGAAATTATAAATCCAAGAAACCGCTGTTACATTTATCCATAAGAATTGTGGAAATCATAGTTTCAATATATCTGGAAACTCCCCCAAACTTTAATCAAATGTTTCTTTTACTTCCAAATAGAATCAGAGTCTCATAGGCTTGTAGAAAGAGGATAGATAACCATATTACCATTCAGCAGAGGTTTTACTGTACCTAATCTTGAGTTTTGCATCCTGTATGATCATAGACAATCATGAATTCCATGCAGTGAATGAATGGAGCAATAACAACAAATAACAGTTCCTCCAACACCACCTATTTTGTTTCCCACACAAGTTGCAAACCTGGAAAATCTCTTGTCTCTGTGCACATAGCTGGAATCTGCATCATGACCACAAAGAACAGCAACTGATATGGAAGTAGATATAGTCAAGCTGGATAAAATACACACTAGTATCTTTTGGGGAATTACCTACAAGAGTGCAAAAGTTTTTAAAACATCCAAATATATTCTATTTTATTATTCTGGCTTCAAGTATAAACTTTGCATTGTTCTTTGTGAAGAAGTTGGATATTTTTGCAACAAAGCATAGAGTTCTGTTTCTGACTGCTGAATCAATCATGCCTCCATTTAGAATGGTGGCTATAACATTTGAGCAGCCACTGCGAACATAACAAATGCCTTTTGCATTGTTTCAAAAGCTGGAGGAGGGAACCCTCCCTTCTGTATCCTGGAACAAAGGAAATCCAAGTTACTTATGCATTTATTTTGAAACTGCATTTGAGGGCCACCTAAACACCTAGTCCAAACAGCAATTCCCTGATGAGACCATGCTTTACTGAATTAATGCCTCCTGATGGCCATTGGAATTCCACTTCTCACTGCTAGCTCACCAATCAAAGGATGATATTAACATTGGAAGAAAGAGGAGGAGACAGCAAAAATGTTTTGACTGCCTCCAACCTGGGAATCCCAAAACAGTTTTTAAAATGCCCCTTATGACCTAATCTTCATAACTTCCTTTCCAAAAAAGGAAAGGAAAATACCTTTCCTCTCCTGTGTAATGCAGAAAATCAGAATATAAGAAAGTGATATAATTCTGAGCATGTCAAATATCAATATTTATTTAAAAGACAACAGACCGAGACATAGAATACATTTAGTTTACAATTAGAGCCAAGTTAATTTCCCAGAAACTCAAAGCCACTCAGTTGCATCCTCTTACATACATCCAAAGTGTCTCATTCAAAGTTCCTGAATAAGCAGCATTTTGTAAGGCTGTATGGATGCAGGTTTCGTACTCCACATGTATGAAGTAATGCTGAAAACTTGCAGACACAAAAGGATTAGGGAACCATCTCTTTAATGTGTCACATAAGACATATGGTGATGTGAAGCCAAGCCCACTTGTTTAATGCCACCTAGATATTGTTGCATGAAGCTTGTCCATCAAGTTGTTGCAGCAAATGCAACACAACCTTTAATAGCCATCTTGCCGAAAAGAGCAGAGAATTACTGAAACAGTTTATCATTATCCCTATGCAGTTTAAATTGAAGGGCATTGCAGCCAGCTGCCAAGGGTGTGTGCATACACAGCAGGCATTTATGAAGAGTGAAAGCCTTTTGGTGCATACAGCTGTAAAAAGCTCCTACAAGCTGAATCCATAATATTGCCAAACCACAAAGCTTCTTAAGCTATTATAGACATTTCTCAGAGGACAAGTACCATTTATCATCAAAATAAAATTGTATGCCACATTTATTAAAAAAACACGTTTTGTGTTGCATTGGTGTGTTTTTGTATGTGCACATGTGAAGACAAAATAAAGGCTTCATAAATAAAAGATATTTGAAAATATAGTAGTTACTAAGAACCCAGCCCAAAAAGCAGCAATCACTGTCAGCCTTTCTAACATACTACTGACAAACCTCTGCAAATTCCTGATGATCCACAAATGCTTTGCCTTTCCACACCCAAATATGTAGTATGAATGCATGCACTAGCAAATTAAGGCTGAAACACAAATACACAGAGATGTACATCAGATTTATTTAATTCTTACCTTTGACTTGAGTGTCATATTCAGCTATGATCTCCTTATCCTTTTTTAATTTAGCTGGCGACGTCATGTTTCCTCCCCCAAAAAAGGTTATCCTCCGAACAGATCCTCCAGAATATCACAAATAAATATAATTTGTGTTCCTCCCAAAGGAGGGGGAGCAAAACAATCAGTTGGGCAGGCTTGTCTTTCCTCCACAGCAGTCAGTCCATGGAGAGAGGGCGTGAGATGGTGCGTTTGCAAGCAGCAGAGACATGCAGATGTGAAGGGCTCAGCGGACAGAGAAGGCAGCAGTTTGAATTTCCTGCACCAAAATCCTGAGCAGCAGTGGTGGTAGCAGCAGCATCAGACTAGAGAGAATCTGCAGCCCCCAAAGGCTTTTCCCGATTGCTAACATTAATAACGCAGCCAGGGAGTGGAAGTCCTTCTGCGCAACAACATGTTGTGTGTGAGTCTGATTCTCGGTTGCTGCTTTTCTTTCTTTTTTTAAAGGACAGAGTCAGAGATGATGAAATTAAATTCCCAATGGTAGAAGTGGAAAAAGCTCCGAACCACTTTCTTCTATTACACTGCCTGTAAATTCAAATATGTATTTCGTTGGCAAATGCTTACATATGTATTTCGTTGGCAAATGCTTACATAAATATGCTACCACTGTGATTTCAAGATAAAAATGTAGTTCTAATCAAATGGTAATTGTAATATGTCACATTAAAGAAAAATGCAAAATAAGTATATCGAGAGGGCAGATTGTGAAAGGTTATAATCATCAGGACACATGAAACCCATGAACATGAAGAAATGGAGAGACAAAGAAAAATCAACCACCAAAGAAAGCAATTAAGTAAATAAGAGAGAAAACAACCATAGACATAGAAATATGGAAAGCTAAAAAGGGAAGCCAGGGCCAAATCTTCATATTATTTGAGCCATAACAGCTCATAAATTCATCCAAAGCCATTGTATAAGCATGGCTAATCCCCTTTGGTACAGTAAAACTGCAGCCATAGTCCAGCCAATAGATCAGAATTAAGTATTTTTATTATTGTTAATTTTGCAGATTTGTCCTCCACTGGACCATATCAGCAAAGAAAAACTGTACTTGACACAAGACATTAAAGCCTATTTGGACTGAGGAAATGCAGCTCAAAGACAGATGTGAGTCTCTCAGCAGGGGGAACTTTTGCTTTAGGATCACAAGCTACTGTTGGCCATAAATGTTAAGAAAGGGTTAGAGACAAAGTGGGGGGGGGAAAGATCCACTACAAAAAGACAAACAATGTGGCCAACAGAGACAGGAAATGGTAAGGCTAAAGGGACTAAGCACAAACAAACAAAAGAGAAAGTGTGGCTAACTGCAAAAAAGTGTGACATACTTTTTTGTATACTTCTGCCACATCAACCATCTGTGAAGTAACTCTCCAAAAATATATTAACCGCTCCCCATCCCATCTACAGTGCTCTTCTCCACACAGATTCAAGCCAGAGTCTTTCCTCATTAGAACCTGGTTATTCAGAAGTCAAACACAATGAAACATGACAGAGTCTATTTATATAGACACCCCCCCCCCGTTTATTTCCATCTCCACCCAAGCATATAGATTTCCACAACTGTTAGCCCACCAAGCTGAAGACATGTTTTCTAGCTGATCTAGTAAGTGACATTCTGTTTTACCAGTGATATTCTGTTTTATCAGGCCATTGTATATAGCTGGTGGGCTACATTTAGCCTAGTGGATCAACAGAATATTCAGATAAGGCTCATTTTTGTTCCTCGTTACTAAATGTATATTAGTATATAAGAAAGGAAAACACCAGACTGGGGAGGGAAAAGAAGGCAGCTTTGTTATTGGGCAAATAAAACCAGGGAGCTGTAGCCAACAGTAGCTGTTTATTTAATAAATGAGAAATCGTTAGAATCTTTCAGAAAAAGAGATATTGTGTAGAATGCTATAATTCTACTGGTCTGGAAGCATTACTCCTACGGGCTATTTTAACCGATTATCCCAAAAGACTAACTAGAATACAGGAAGTTGCACTCGAAATAGGTTTCTTGAAGCAGTTTTAGGGGAATAGTTTTACAAGATCGGGACTCTAACCAGAAAGAGCTACCGTATGTCACAGGGGGGGCAGTTTGTAGGGGAATCTTCTTCTCGCAGGGGAATATGGCAATCCAGCTCCCGGTTTGTCGCAATAGGAAGTATTATGGGATAGAACCTCGATCCTATTAAAATCTGTTGATTTCTCAAGGCGTGGGGGCAAGTCTGGAATATTACGGGCGGGGAACGCGTTCAAAAAAAAAGCACCTCCTTACAAAAAAAAGAATTATATCGAAGTGGACTTTCAGATGGCACAGGGCGACAATTATACTAATTACGATCAATTATAATCAAGTTCGGGAAGGCGGACGGGAGGGTGGACCCCTCGCAAAGGAAAATTATGGGATAGGGTGAAACTGAAGTCAGAACACGACTGCAAATTCCAACATCGTAGACGCGATTATTACCTTGCACTTCTGGCACAGACCGAGCCGCCTTCCACGCCTCGCGTTCTTCGGGATACTCCCGCGATCCGTTCCCTCCGCAGTCCCACTCCTGCAACTCCGCCCATTCAATTTCGCCACACCAATCAGAATCGAAAGCTACGAAAACTGCCAACGACGCGAGCCAATGGCCACATCCTACCGTCTCTTCTCCACACCCTCGATCCCGCCAGTTTTCCGTATCGGCACCGCCCACCAAAGACCGAAGAAGACCATTCAGGATGCTCGCCCGGCAGAAGTTCAGCCCAGTTGGTTCGCGTCCATAAGAGGAAGGGATATGTAAATAGGAGTTCTAAGCAAGCCAATCCAAAGGAAGGGGTGTAGCTTCATTCCCCGTACGTTAGGAGAGAGGCGGGATAATGTCCTAGCTCCTCCAATGGTTAAGGTCGATCTCTTTTTGCTCGTCAACTCTCCGGAGGCGGGTCAAGAATTTTCCAATGAGATGCGAAATTGTCGATTCAAACTGACAGCCAAAGGGAAAGGCTGCCTACGTTTGGGGCTTTAAGCAGCTCGGGGAGCGGGGGAAGCATCCACCAATTGGGAGGTGCTGACGAGAATCCGGGAGATTCGGATCGACAGGTTCATTCAGTGAGTAACTGAGAAACCAAGAATGAGTTTGAGAGCCCTAAAAGTTGGGAATAGTTACGAGAGGCACTTGCAGGTTATGCACACGAGGGATTCATAATAGGGGATTAATGTCGAAAGAGGGATAATTAATAAAGAAAAATAATCGAGAGCTTGGAGAAAATCCCTGTCGAATCCCGATGGGTTTCCATTGAGTGTTTTATATTGCCTGCAATTAAAGCCAGCCTTTACCTCTAGAAGCTCAAGCCAGCCAACGTAGCATTGCACCCTCCTCCCGTTTTATCCTCGCCACAGCCCTGTGAGGCCACCTGGAAAGAAGGTTTAGCGAGTTGGACTAATTCGGGCTGATCAATACATTTCATGGCAGAAATTGAACCTGTCTCTTGCTGGCTCATTCAGTCAGGTTGAGAAGGAAAAAAAAGGGGGGGCGGGGAAGGGCTGAGTTGCAACTCGGCATCGGTATTTGTGAATATCGCATTAAACGGAATTGGTGGTCACAGATTTCCTGAGAAAACAGGAGCAGCAAAGTCCTGCGAGTAAGGAGTGAGAAGAGAGAAGGACTGATTTCCACCCAGAAAGCAAACACCTTATCCGACCTACTGAAAAAGCCAAGGGACACGCTGGAGCCCCCACCAATACAGACTGACCTTAGTATGTCTGACGGCAGTTGGAGTTTTGCAGATCGATGTGTGTCTCTGTTGTTCTGCAAGTTCTGCCAACAAGTGCTTAGTTCACGGGGCATGAAAGCCGTGCTTCTGGCTGATACAGAGACCGATCTCTATTCCACAGACGTGCCTCCCATCAGGTAAGTTAATGCGTAGGATTGGAGTTAACTCTCTTATCTTCCCCCTTGTCTAGTTTGAATAGCTTCTACATAGGAGAGATTGGAAGAATATTATATATCTTCTTGAATCACAGTGACTGCTCTTAATTTAAATTGAGGTTCCATTTCTTGTTCTGTTTTACTACCCTTGCAGGGTAGTTAAGGTGAGTTGAACGGTTAAGTGCTCTTGGTGCAAACGCAAATTTTCAAATTCACATTTTGATTCGTGGTCCCCTAAAGGGTGAGATGGAGGATGACACAGGCCATGAATATGTTAAAACTGGATTTCTGCTGCTTAGCCTTGTCTGTCTGTCCTGATGTTTTATAAAATCTTTATGTGTTATAAATGGAAACACTTGATTTATTTAAAAATAACCAAAAGCAGTGGAGAAATGTAAGATTTTCTGTAGTAAGCGTGTTCAATTTGTGATCAGCCAGTTAAATATAAACCTTGAGCCATGTAATGTTGAACCTTGTTGTGTACTTTTAACATCTTACCTTTTTATATTCCCTGCAGAATGCAATCTGCTTCCATTGCTCTCTTTAGCAAACTGCAAGTTGATAAGACCTTTTAAAAATGTTTCGCAATTTAAGTAAGAGAAACAAATAGTTTTAATGTTAGAATTGCACTATCACTGCTGTGACAGGATGTTGGAACGGTCACTTTCACTTCCCCTTATGTTTAGTATGTGATCTAGCTATTGTGGTAACAACCAAAAGAACCAAGTGGAGGGTTGCATAAACCACAGGAAGAGATAATCTCTGTTTCTGACAGCTTCAATAGTTGTGAATCAAAATATAACTGCTGAAATGTGTGGAAATGAAGAACCTCACTGGGATACAATATTTTATCTACAGTTGCAAGAAAAAGTATGTGAACCCTTTGGGATTATGTGGTTTTTTGCATGAATTGGCCATAAAATGCGCTCTAAATGTCATGTAAGTCACAACAATAGAAAAACACAGTCTGCTTAAAATAATACTACACAAACATTAGCTGTTGTCAAGTTTTAATTGAAGATAAGATGGAAACATTCACATTGCAGGGTGGAAAAAGTATGTGAACCTTTGGACTTAATAACTGGTTGACCCTCCTTTGGCAGCAATAACCTCAACCAAACGTTTCCTGTAGTTGCAGATCAGACCTGCACAACGATCTGGAGTAATTTTGGACCACTCCTCTGCACAAAACTGTTTCAGTGTAGCAATATTCTTGGGATGTCTGGTGTGAATCGCTCTCTTAAGGTCATGCCACAGCATTTCAATCAGGTTGAGGTCAGGACTCTTGACTGGGCCACTCCAGAAGGCGTATTCTGTTCTGTTGAAGCCATTGTTTTGTTGAATTACTTGTATGCTTTGGTTCATTGTCCTGTTGCATCACCCATCCTCTGCGGAGCTTCAGTTAGCGGACAGATGGTCGTACGTTTTCCTGCAAAATATCCTGATAAACTCTGGAATTCATTTTCCCATCAATGACAACAATCCATCCAGGCCCTGAGGCAGCAAAGCAGCCCCAAACCATGATGCTCCCTCCGCCATGTTTTACAGTGGGGATGAGGTTTTGATCTTGGTGTGCTGTGCCATTTTTTCTCCACACATAGTGTTGTGTGTTTTTCCCAAACAACTCAATTTTGGTTCCATCTGTCCACAGAATTTTTTGCCAGTAGTGCTGTGGAACATCCAGGTGCTCTTTTGCAAACTTCAAATGTGGGCAGATGGAACCAAAATTGAGTTGTTTGGGAAAAACACACAACACTATGTGTGGAGAAAAAATGGCACAGCACACCAACATCAAAACCTCATCCCCACTGTAAAACATGGCGGAGGGAGCATCATGGTTTGGGGCTGCTTTGCTGCCTCAGGGCCTGGACGGATTGTTGTCATTGATGGGAAAATGAATTCCAGAGTTTATCAGGACATTTTGCAGGAAAACGTACGACCATCTGTCCGCCAACTGAAGCTCCGCAGAGGATGGGTGATGCAACAGGACAATGAACCAAAGCATACAAGTAATTCAACAAAACAATGGCTTCAACAGAACAGAATACGCCTTCTGGAGTGGCCCAGTCAGAGTCCTGACCTCAACCCGATTGAAATGCTGTGGCATGACCTTAAGAGAGCGATTCACACCAGACATCCCAAGAATATTGCTACACTGAAACAGTTTTGTGCAGAGGAGTGGTCCAAAATTACTCCAGATCGTTGTGCAGGTCTGATCTGCAACTACAGGAAACGTTTGGTTGAGGTTATTGCTGCCAAAGGAGGGTCAACCAGTTATTAAGTCCAAAGGTTCACATACTTTTTCCATCCTGCACTGTGAATGTTTCCATCTTATCTTCAATTAAAACATGACAACAGCTAATGTTTGTGTAGTATTATTTTAAGCAGACTGTGTTTTTCTATTGTGGTGACTTACATGACGTTTAGAGGGCATTTTATGGCCAATTCATGCAAAAAACTACATAATCCCAAAGGGTTCACATACTTTTTCTTGCAACTGTATACTATTTATTTATCGAAGACAGTATTTTTAACATGACTAACCATTAAATTATTTGCTCTAATAGGATCAAAACCAAAACTTGCTAATGTGCTCTCCCATATCTACACAATCTTGCAAAATACATGAATGTAATTGCATCCACATTGATTTCAAAAAAGATATTCGACTGCTATGAAATTATTTCCAAGATTGCTTACAATATCTATTCTGTGGAGAGAATCAGGATTCCAGATTAATAACTACGTCCAACTAAATGTAGTTATTATTCAGTACTTTTCATGTTAACTAATGGCAAGAGATTTATAGAGGTGAGTGGACAGGAGCAGGGAGATCTCAGCCTTACCAATAATACATTTTCATGTAATCTGTATGCCGTATTATTGAACAGCAGGCTCCCCGCTCCTCCTGTGTACTTTCTGTTTAGCTCATACATGGCCCAAAAGTCAGTTAGCACTTCAGCAGCTTTTGGATTTCAAAAGATCAAAATGCAAACACAGCATAAACTAACTTTTAAACTTCCTAAAATGATTCAAAGACAGCTGAAAATACTCCAGAACAGCCTACATGAAAAGAACTCCTATTATAGCCATTTTATAAAGGCCAAGTCTTTATGGAATTATACAATTGTTTTTTTGGTTAAATTTATGGCATAAGTTATACGTACCTGGTAAACATTAGCTGAAATCGTATTATGAGACTTTGGCACTGTTGTTGAACAATTTAACAGTGTGGCTATTGTTACCACAGGAATGTATTAAATTTAGAAACCTGGATTTCAGGCTGAGACATTAAAAAGGAAAATTTGTTACAGTGCTCCAGGAAATATTTTACTGCTTTTTGTTTCTTTTGCTCTGTGGTATTAATAGCTTAGCATCATAGCTATTGATGTTCTGATGCAACTAAGTGGTTAAATATAAAACATAGACCCAATAAGTGGAAAAACTGGGAGTTTTTAAATGGCAAATACACCCGATAAATACTACCTGCCATCTGATTGTTTTCTATCATGTCAAAACACCAAAAGATTAAAAAATAAATTGAAAATATGCATTGGGGATTTAAAATGTTATACCCTTATTAGGATTTTTTTTTTCTTCCTAGCATTTTCCCAGAAATGTAGAATCCATTGCCACTGAGTTTGGAAGAAGACATTGAGGACTTTGTGTTTCTACCTATGTTAACCCTGCTTGGGTGTGTGTCTGTCTCTCTCTCTCTCTCTCTGTGTGTGTGTGTGTGTGTGTGTGTGTGTGAAGTACAACTATCAATAGTGTTATGTATGAATCCAATCAATGAATAGAGATTTAAGCAATCCCTTGCTTTTTACAATATCCTCTTGCTACAATTTCTATCTAGGCCTAGAGCAGAGCTGAAGAAAGTGTTGCCAAAGGATCATAGATGATTCAGAGAACTCCATTCCAAAGTGAGCAGGTCCTAAATGCTTAAGAATTAATTCACAACTGAAAACTTCCCTTCTACCCTTACTCCAACAGATCTTGGTTCCACGTGCTTCTAAGGGTGTAGCCCTTGACATGCCACAAACCAGAGGATTGTAAAACATATGATTGCATTGGCAGTATCATCTATATCCCCTCTGCTTCATACCAAGAACTGGAAATTATTTTGGCGTTTAATATAATAGAAACAGACACAATACAGCACTGTAATAGCTAATACATCTTCAGTCAGTATATTCTACCAAAATGCACAGCCACAGGGCTTGGAATACTGTAAGCAGTGAAGCAATCCTCATTCTCTTAGAAAATGGCAATATTCTAATCTGAAATAATTATGGAAATATAGCACATTGTTTGGAACTTAATATTTTAGGAGCTTAAGCAATAGTTTTCTAAAAGCTAGACTAATAAAGCTAATAATAAGGTCTTTTGTTAATTATGTTCTTCTAAATAAAAACTGAATAAGTAATGCAAATGTGCCACTTCTTTATCTTAATAACTATCAAATAAATATTTTCTATTTTTTCCCTTCCATTCGCAGTGCACATTACAAATCTATAAAGGTATAGTCTAAAAACTAGATCAGTGGAATTCTCAGCTCAGCTTTTCTGCAAAACAATTTGGACCCCATTGGATTGATTCAGAAGTAACATCACCACCTGTGGTCAATGGATAGCTCTGAAAATGAGTTGATGTAAATTTATTGTAGCAGTATTGCCAGCTAATCCAGCCAATAATCTCACCTGCATTAATGAAAACCTGAGACTCTTAGTTAAAATTCTGAATGAATTAACCTAGCTGCATTGCTTGAATGTTGGCAAAGCAGCTACTTAGTTTTTTAAATCCTATATTGATAGCTAGAAATATGATGGAATGTTCTGTTATACTGTAATAACAGTAACAATATCCTTTGACCATTCAGAATTGGTGTTCTTCTAGTTAACAGCTGTATGGAAGGTAGGATTGCTTCAGAAGTTTGATTTTGAAAAATCTGACACCAATGGACCTGCTTTTCAATTCTGAGCTATAAGTACATCAACATCTTTTGAATTTTATACATCTACATGTTGCAATGCAGTTCTCTACTCAAAAGTATCTATAAAATGTATTTTAGAATATATTAGAAAAGGCAAAATATCTTAAAACTATTATCTTAATTAGTTACATGTGTGTTTTCAAATTTTGTACATTTTTTTAAACTGAAGATTCAAAACCAAGACCAAAAAAAGAGTTAAAATAAATATACCTGAAAAAGATACTAAGAAATTGACTAACATCTCTATCCATGTTGCTGTTGACCTTTGACTACAATAAAACATGTCTAAGCACAGTTGAAAACAGCTACAATGTTTACACCATGAGATTGCATTACAAAAAAAATGTTTTAGATTTAGGAATATTTCAGAATAGAATTTTTTACTTGCAAGTTAGTTGTAGGCATGTTATGTGGAAGTGAATATTCTTAAAAGTTGTTGGTAGCTGTTATCTATGAAGGTTAATAGGATTATAGCCATATAGCCCCACCTAATGATAGTAGAATTTGTCTCTGTGGGACTTACTCTGCATTTAGTAAATGGGATTACAGTCTTAAAGAGCACAGTGGCTGAGTTTCTGCAACACATTAAAGTCCAAACAAATCAGACTATTTGTGCTTAGTGATTTGCTGAGATACAATCCTACATATTATCTATGTAGTCACTGTCTTAGAAAGTAAAACAAAATCACTGCATTGGTTCCAATATAAAGAGAAATGCTGATTCTTAATTTTTCATTAAAATGTTTTTCTTTCCAAACTTAGGATCATAATAGAAATTTTCATTTTCTTACAATGAGCTACAATAATATTTCCTAAGCCACAGGTGTGAAACTTGCTGCATCACGTGACATGACATATCACAACTTTTTTCACATTGCCGGAGCTGGGGTGAGGGCAGCCTCCGCATGACGCAACTGGCCCACAGGCTGGCAGTTTGACACCCCTGTCCTAAGCCATTATACTGATCATCCTGGTTTGAGATAATAGGCAGTGTTACACCAGTACATCTGGAGTACATCAAGCTGGGGAAGGCAATACTATAGAAACCAGAATTGTCTTAATTCTAGCATGAAAAAGCCACCTATAAATCAAAGTTCCTTTCACAACCCAGCTTAGTTTCTTCATTTTTGGAGAGTCCTGACAAGAAAAGGACTTCTTGTCAAAACTTCAGAAAGTTGAATTTATTTCCCAGCTAAGATGGTTTTACTGTACTTCCTTGACAGTGGAGAGGAAAGAGATCTGTAAATGAAAAAATAAAGGGAATAGCTCTCTGTTAGAATTTTAATTAATACTATATTTCATGGTTAAGCAATGATCAAGTTTATTTTAATCATCTCCAATATCTTTCCTTTCTAATCACTACCAGTACAGTTGACTTCATTGGAAACTGCTATTACACAGAGATGTGCAAATGTAAACTGATGAATGTTGCTTGTTTGAAATGGTGAGTAATATTACAGTATTACTATTATTATATATTCTTTAATATATAAAAATATTATTAATAGCTATGTCTATTGCTTATTTCTATACAAGATTTAAAAGCTACATCATTACTGATACGTAATTTATCTAAGTGAATGCTAAATAATCATGGAAGTGTTGAATTAAAAATCTGTTGGATTAGTTTCAGTAATAAATGGGATGGTATATGGTGATCTAATACCTGTTTTGGGTTTCTATACCAAAATAAGATATTCAAGGTTTCCAAATTTCCATTTACAAAATTGGTTTTCATTTTTAATGGCTTTTTATAAAAAAAATGTAATGGCAGAGATAAGGTAGATGAAATTTGTCTTAGCATGGATATAGGAAATATTGAACCTTTTGAATTTCTGTACATTTTGTATTGTTGATTGCAGTTTAAAAAAGTTAGCAGTTATGTATTAATAGCTGAAAATGAAGGTGCAAATGATTTTGATCATAAAAAATGGGTAGGAGTTATCTTTTTTCCCCCCTGGGTTTTCACTGTTTGTAAGCTGCTCAGAATCACTGTGAGTGAGTGGGCGGCCATATAAATCTTCCAAATAAATAAACGAAATCTGTGTGTATAAGTTAGATGTCTCTGCAGCTGTTTCAAGCCCTCTCTTATTTTAACTGTTTCTCTCAGAGCTCGTCAAAAATTCGTGCCTTGGCACAATAAATTGATAGCTAAAGTAAAATAGAATAATGTGTTGGTAAATGTCGCCAACTGGGATGGGGTGTGCTGCATCAGATGAGCCCGCTATTGCAGCGTAGAAAGAAAGCTTTGGTTAGAAAACTGCGAGGCCAATTTCAACCAAACTCGCCTGAAGCTGCTATGAAAACACATGGGAGTGGTGGCAGTAATGGCACCAAAAAATGTAAACAAAATGAACTGGCAGGGTTTGGATTCCAGTAGTGAATCCACTGTTCAGGTCCTCCTTGGCACCATTCTGAATTATATTTTAATTATTTTGCTGTTTCACAAAACAGTACTCCAAATACAAATAAAAAACATTGCCAAATTATAGAACTTTACTATAATATATTCAAAGGGATGCGGTGACTCAGTGGGTTAGGACACTGAGCTTGTCGATCAGAAGGTCGGCAGTTTGGCGGGTCGAATCCCGAGTGCCACGTAACAGAGTGAGCGCCTGTTACTCGTCCCAGCTTCTGCCAACCTAGCAGTTCGAAAGCACGTAAAAATGCAAGTAGAAAAATAGGGACCACTACGGTGGGAAGGTAACAGCGTTCCGTGCGCCTTTGGCGTCTAGTCATGCCGGCCACATGACCACGGAGACGTCCTCGGACAAGCGCTGGCTCTTCGGCTTTGAAACGGAGATGAGCACCGGCCCCTAGAGTTGGAAACGACTAGCACGCATGTGCGGGGGAACCTTTACCTTTATAATATATTCATATTTTTTCATTTAAGAAAACAGAAAGCAGATAACTATTTGTCCTTCTGTGTGTGTATGTATACATACATTCTCTGTGCATCTGTGTATGTATGTTGCCTATTGGATGTGAATCTGACACAGAATCAGTAAGTAATAGAGTTCACAATTTCCAGATCTATTCAGTTTGGGAAGAAAAATTAAGCTTCCATTTTAAAGTTATGCTTTGTTTTCTGTTGGAATTGAAATTAATTTAACTTATTTTATTAACACAGTAGTACATTTGGAGGCTAGAGGTACAGATTATTTCTCCATTTTGCTCATTACTTTGTCCATTGCTGCATTATTTTTGGAGGATGAAAGGATTTTATTTTTATTAATTTGATATGTAAGTGATACATTTGCATATCTATCATTTGTATAGTTCAGTTTTTTCTACATAGTCTTTGATTTAAAATTTGCATGTCATATATTTTGTTTGCTTTCCCAGTGGTAATGTTGTAGGCTACCATGTGATTGCTCCATGCAAACCTTGTTTATTCTCTTGCAACAATGGACACTTCTGGATGTTTCACAGTAAAGCCGTTTTTGGAATTGACAGATTTGATTCATCTGGTATGAAACTTCTATTTTTGCACATGAAGTTAATTGTTATTATGTAAATGAACCTTTATTGTTAAAGTACAACCATGAGATTGGCTGAGCCTCCCTTCGTGCCCCACCACAACTCACAGTGACAACAAATCCACCATCTTGTTACACCATGTGAAGTAATTGCATAACACACTGGCCTCGCAAGTCAATCATACATACAAGTTATTTCCCGTTCAAGAGCCTGACAGCCCATGGATAGAAGGTGTTCTTCGGCCTGTTGGTACAGCTGGCTATACTCCTGTATCTCCTACCCGATGGTAGGAGAGTAAAGAGGTACTGACCAGGGTGTGAGTCATCCCTGAGAATTTTTCTCACACAGCGAGGTCTGGTGAGGTCATCCAGTGGTGTCAGGGGACAGCCCACAATGTTTTGTGCTGTGCTCACCACCCTCTGTAATACTTTCCTATCCACAGCTGTCAGGCCAGCATACCAAACCACAATACAATGCGAGAGGATGCTTTCTGTAGTAGACCAGTAAAAGAAGGTCATTAGCCATTGTTCTACCCTGTTCTTCCACAAGACCCTGAGGAAATGGAGTCTCTGTTGGGCTTTCTGGCCACCTGGGTTGTATTGACTTTCCAGGTAAAATCTTCACAGAGGTAGACTTCCAAAAATTTAAAGGAGGAAATTCTCTCCACATAGCCCCTCCCCCCCCCGATGTAAAGTGGGGCAGGTTCCTCTCTTTTCCTCCGGAAGTCTAGCACCATCTCCTTTGTCTTGCCGATGTTCAGGTGCAAGTTGTTCTCTAAACACCATATGGATAGTTTTTGTACCTCCCCCCTGTACACTGTTTCATCTCCACCTGTAATAAGACCCACTACGGTGGTATCATCTGCGAACTTAATTATCACAATAGATGGGTAGATATTTCAGATCTGTTGGATCTATTTTATTTTTCATTGGAAATTCCATAGTCCATCAGTCAGAACCAGTACAAAACAGCTGTTTAAGGAAGTGAATATATTCTTAGTGTTGAAATACAGTATTTTAATCATGCATTTTGCTTAGGTCATGTGTGATTATTAGCCAATAATTTTGCCAAGAAAATGCTGCATGTAAATTAAATTCTCCAATCACTTAAATCATCAGACTGGAGCAAATTGGTCAGCAAATTTCATGCAAATTTAAGGTGATATGTGTTGGATGTTACTTAATGCAAATGCCAGATGGTAGTGCAATCAAGTCATTGTAAAACCATATGCTATGGTTACATGCTATTAAGCAAATCTCTTCATGAGCAACTACACTCAGGGATGAACAGTTTATAAAGCAGTCGTGGTAGTACAGAAGTTGCATTTGCAGTCTTTCTCTACCACACCACCATATCTCTTTCCCAGATTTATCAATATCAACACTCCATCTGTCTGTATACCACACCGAGCTATACTCTGTATAATGTTCCCATCCGTCATATGTGCATTTCCTTCACTGAGAATCCAATTATCCATTTGACCGCTGCTTGCTATGTTTTTATAACACATGCTTTACTTCCATCGTATTCCACTTTTCACCACATTCAGCAACTCCATTCATTCAAAACATTCCCTATATTGAGTCTATACAGTATCATAAGCTTTCTCTAAAACAATGGACAGAAAGTAAATTTGTCACATTCTTTTGCTTCACAGTGATTTGCTGAAGGATTTGCACACCTCCAACTATAAAACTTGCCAAACTTTACTAATTGTCACCCTTGTGTCTGCCAGCTACCTTTCCAGAATCTTTAACAATCTAATGCCCATCCAGTTTGTGTTTATATTTCTCTTGCATAGGAATATAATGGCATTACTTTTTCCCACTCATCCTTCCATTCATATCAGACTAATAAAATGCCTTTTCCTTTAAATTAGATTTATTCAAGATGTTGTACAGCACTTCCCCTACCCCCAACTCCAAAAATCAAGTCTGATTCTTGCATTGTTACTATTCTAAGTAACACACAACTATTATGTAACCAAATTATGACTGCTACCTTCATAGACACGCAGATCAACATCAATGTACCAGTTCATATTTTCTGACATATATTTAGTTGTTTCATTCTTAAATAAATCTACACAAATCCTATTTATCAACTCTACTCCATCAGATCAGACTACTTATCCCACCCTTCCTATCTCTTACACAAATAGACAACAAAATTATTTGCTTTACTTCCATTTAATCTGACAATTCACTGTTAATTCTTTGTCATCTTATCCTTTTATATTCTATTTCTCTATCTTCCATACGGGCTCACAGATATTAATATCTTCTGTCCGTCATGCCTTTGGTCAGTCAGGGCTTTCATATAATGCGGTTGGTCTACATAAGTCAATAAAGAAGCATTAGTTGTATCTGTATCACATGCAGCAATTCTCGTTAACATGAGGGCACAGTGAAGTTGGTTTGGACATATATTGTCATAGGTTAATTTTATCTCAAACTTGCTTAGGTTGGTCTGTGTAAACTAGATCTATCTATCTTTTGCAAGTTAACCCTGCAAACTAACACACTGTTGCCTGTATCCTACCAACTGAGAGGTATATCAATGTATTGATACTCTCAGGATATGTTTTCTTTGATATTGTGCTTTATTAAGTTAACTTCAGATTCTGACCACAAAAAATATAAACTGTTTTACATTTTTTTTAGGTACAGATTTCTTGCTTTGGGGCAACTTACCAGATTTACATGAAAGCACCGATGAAGATGTATCCAGCACCTCTGAGGAGGAATATATCAGATAAATATTATCTGCACTGCATCACGTGATGTGTTTCTTGTATTTACAAGAAGTATAATGCACTGATCCTAGGAAGATAGTACAAAAGGAAGGGAAAAAATCCTTCAAAGGCTGATACCTGTCACCCAAAACTATCTGATCTAGTAAGCATCCTGCTACATAATGTGACTAGTATATAAAGATAAGAATGCAGTTCTTGTTCACTTTCTAAAAGGACAAAATCCATATATGTGCATATTTGGCTTCTGGAATCACTTGATTTTATCTGTTTCCAAATTATAACAAGCAAAATCAAATATGTTCCACACGCCTTTCAATTATTGTTACATTAGGATAGATCTAATGGCCACATAAGAAAATAAACTCTGTAGTGCTTGATAAGTGAGTGTTATCATTTTTCTGGCCAGAAGCTAGGCCAGACCTCACTTTAGTGGCTACATTTAATGTTGCCCAGAGAGCAGGCAGCACAGATTGTCCTATTGGCAGCCTTCTAATTTCAGGCAATTGTATTAGAGATGGCTAATAGAGAGTTCTTAAATATAAACTTTTTTTTTCATATATTGGATGAGTGTTGAGCACTGCTAGAAGGTTAGCTTTCAAGGGAGCTGGTAGTAATTTTTAATTGCTAGTGCACACAAGACCAACAAAATGGAGATCTAGTATGGGAACTGGCATATTTTCCTGCTTCTAGTGGAAAGAAAAGTTGCAAAGAACCAGTAACAAACTGGAACTTCCTACTTTTCTGTATGGGGAATATAATGAAGCATGTGATCAAATAACAAAGTGATTTAAAATTAATACCAAGAGGCATCATTTCTAGCTGAGTTCAGATATTTTTATAGTTCTTTGCAAGGAGGGAAAACCAGGGAATACAATGCTGGAAAGAAAGTTATAAATGCAGGGTCAGCTTCAGTAAAATATTATTCTGGCTTCTTTATTGTTGGCACAAGAGCATACCTAGTGTGAGTCTCACTTGTATTCCAAAGTCAAAAGCAGCAGCAGCAACTAAATAGCTACAATTAGAACAGCCTATTCTGTCCAAATTAATGAAATATCATCTGGAATTTTTTTTAAAGAGAACTAATGTGCTTTTGGCAAGAAAAATACTATATAATTATGTGCAAGCTGCTTTGGGACTTTCATTGGTCTTGTTACAGGTTATTTTATGAACCTAGATAGGTCCAGTTTCATTTCTAGGAACTGAGTCAATAAGTTTAAATCAACTTTTATTTACTTGAATGGGATAATCCAAATTCAAAGGGGGCAGATTATACAAGAGGAATAACTGCTTGTTTTTATTGTTATTTATGTTTGATTGCTCTTAGGAAAAAATGGAACCAAATACATTGTTTGAAATCTATCCTTCTAAACCCTGAAAAAGACACATACTTCATCTTTGGCCACTCTGCAGCTACTTACCAGTTGCAATACCCTGTATTCTGTGTGCTATGTCAGGGGTGTCAAACTCAATTTCATTGAGGGCCACATCAGCATTGCAGTTACCCTTGAGGGGCCAGGTGGGTATGGCCAGGGTGGGCGTGGCCTACTGGGTGGGTGTGGCTAGAGTGTGTATGGCATACTGGGTGGGCATGGCCAGCTCTACATCGTTCGCATCAAGGGCGCCTATGGGGGCCTGGGCAGGAGTGGGACAGATCTGAGGGTCTCTGGCAGAAGGAAGGTCTCTGGGCCAGGCCCAAGGCAGTGGGGGCCGTTCCCTCACTGTTTCCAGGATGGCTTCACGGGCCACATGAAACCACTTCATGGGCCGGATCTGGTCCCCGGGCCTTGTGTTTGACATGTCTGTGCTATGTGTATCTCATGTACAGAATTCAGAAACTGGAGAGCATTAGATTTTGTTTTTTGTTTTTTTAAAAAAAATAATTTTAACTAATGAAGTTTCAAAGCCAAACATAAAGTCATGAGTGGAATTATTTCTTATTTGGTTCAGTCTGGTTGTGTGTTGGCCTTGGATTTCTGCTGGAAAAGAAGGTGTGAGGTGAACATCGCCCATTATAGCCAGCTCCATTTTCCAGTTACTATTCTAACCTTCTGGAATTAATTCTATATTTTCCTATGGAAAACAGCTTCCGGGCTTCAATTACATCTCCTGTTTGTCTCAGGGATTGAGATACAACTCAATCATTATAGTGATACCTGTCTTTATCCCATCACCTCTCCCAGTGTCGAAAGAGGAATGAGAGAGTTTGGCCCTGTAATACCCCTACCACCAACTAGAGAAAAAAAATAATCATACTGTTCTCCACTCCCATCCTTCAAAGATGAGACAATATCATCAACGGTACCAAAGGCAGCTGAAATATCTAGCAGGAGCAGATCACACTCAATCTCAGTTCCACCACAAGTAATAGACAAAAGCAATCAAAGGAGTTTCAGTTCCATATCCGGACCTAAAATCCAACTTTAAAAGTCCAGATAATTTGCTTTATCCAGGGTTTTCTGCAACTGTGGACACATTAACTCCTTGTAGAACCATCTAGATATTGTCTAGAAATAAAACTCAAAGAGACAATTATTTTTTTCTTCATCAAATTCAGTAGGGATTCATTCCCGATAAAGATATTGGATAGCACTTTTAGAATAGTTTTACAGAGGGAAAGAGAACCTATACAGTCCAATTTACATCAGGGGCACAAAAGCATTTATGTCAGTTGTATCCTTGGTATTCAGCTTTGCCTCATTTGACCTTCTAGGAATCACCAAAATCTTTATTACGTTTCACAAGATTTGATAATCATAGAACAATATAATGTAAATTCGTGTAAGGATAGCAAGAGGCTATAATATGACTCTTCCTACAGAAAGACAATTTTACTTCTATTTTCCAGCAAATCATTAAAATAGTTCTCTGTAAACGCAACATAATTTGTATTGTATTTATGAAATAGAACATAGAAGAAACCAAATAAGTAAAAGGTAGCTACAGGAATCGGTAATTATATGCCATAACAAGTTTAATATTCTTCATCTTTTTTGATAGTTTAAAGATAAAATATTTAAGCTGATTGCAAATGTATACATATTCGTGCATGTGTGTGTGCACCAAAGAGATCACAAGACCCATACTCGCGTGCTTATTCTGAAAAATAGGTTGAAGGCAATCCTTGAACAAAGGCACTAGGTGGATGAGTGTTACACATCCAATTATAAGAAATATATGTGTGGTACTGTAAAAGACAGATATTGAAAGAACCACATAAAATCTGCATTCCAGTAAACTGTGAGCCTTAACTTCTCTCTATATTTGTCCATATAATGATATGTTGTATTTATCAGAAAGAAGTGTTAACTGCCAAAAAAGGTAGAGACAGAAATAAATTATTACATTTCTCTTGTTTTTGCAAATTTAAAAGAGGACAGTTCTTTTTAAACAAATCAATATTTTCTGAGCAGGTTATTCTGAACAACGCAGACTTTTAAAGGTGGGTTTCATGGAACAATGAATATGTGGACATCAATATCACTTTTCAGGGTAACATTTCATTCACGTGTAGAGTTCCCATTTAACTCTCTTTTGTTTTTAAGGCAGAGTAAAATAGAAGGATAGAATATGTACTTTTTCTCTACTTTTGGCAAACTGCTCCATCAGTTTGGCAAAAGCAGCAGCCACAGTTCTTTGATTTCTTGTCTATCTGCCTTTTATCAACTATTTCCCTACCTTTAACCCTTTTGTGAAAATGAAAATTTTGACTAAAAGCTTTTAAACTTCTTACTGACTGTAGATCCCAAACCTGGTTCCTTTTGGACAGATGTAAAATAAAGCAAGTTATTTAACTCTGAGTTCATTGGAGTAACATATCATGGAAAATAACTGCATAATTCTGATTTCCTTTTGTACATCAGTTTATACTGTATAGCAGGGGTGTTAAACTGCCAGCCCATGGGCCGGATGCATCATGCTGAAATCACACCCATTCCATTGCCAGCAATGGAAAAAAAGTTGTGATACATCGCGACACATCACATAACGTTGCAAGTTTGATAGCCCTGCTTTATAGGAACATATATTCCTGCTTGTAAAGCCACAGTAACTGCAGGTGATCATATTGCAACTCTCCAGTGTAGGAGTATCTGGGCTTTTAATTGCTTAGTAAAGTACTGAAGACTGTTACAATCTCCTGAATTTGTACTCATGTAAATATTCTTGCTATGTTTCATCTAGACAAGAGATGGGTAACACATCTGAAAATCAGGCAAATATTTTCTTGCAGTTATTTCAATATGTTCTCTTGTTCATGTCAGTATCTAGCTAGGCAATGCATTGGAAAGTATAGATTTTCAGACATTTGAACTGGGAATATGGTAAATTAAAGCCATAATCAGTCTCTCAGTTTAAAAAGTAGACAATAAAATTATTTGAAGTAAGGGTTCATCTACATTTAAAATCAGATTATTTACATAATTGTTGTGTTTCAACGTACAGTAATTGGTTGCAGTAGTAAAAATATATTTGGACAGTCTGCCTGCCTATTTTGAACTCTGCTTTGCTTTTAGGAAGGGTACTGATGGCTATTCAAGAAAGGGAAAGAAGTATTAGTCTTTAGTTAGGGATGAAAATTTGTATAGGCAAGAGGGATCTGCTCCGAATGTTCCCTTCTAAACTTACTCTGTCTCAAGGAGCCATTAGTTTCTTGAGGTCTTTTTAGCAGTCATGTTGTCTATTTGCAGATCTAGCAACCTAGATACCATACATTAAAACAAAAGATCTATTGCAAGTAACATCAAGAATAAAGATTACTGTACTTGTGGCGGAGTTCAGCTATAACTTCTGTTTTAAGTCCAAAGCCTATGAAGCTTGAAATCTACGAGGAAAGAGGCAATCTTACCATTTCCTTCACCTATAAAAGTACTCTTCATGGTTTTCAAAAATGTTATCCATGGCACCTTCTTCCCTTTTGTCACTGATCCTTCTAACTCCGGCAGAAAGAAATGAAGGGAAATTTTAACCAATTTTCATCTAGAGCCCTCATTAAGGTAAAAAAGTAAAGGTAAAGGTTCCCCCGCACATGTGTGCTAGTTGTTTCCGACTCTAGGGGCCGGTGGTCATCTCCGTTTCAAAGCCGAAGAGCCAGCCAGCGTTTGTCCGAGGATGTCTCCGTGGTCATGTGGCTGGCATGACTAGACGCCAAAGGGACACGGAACGCTGTTACCTTCCCACCATAGTGGTCCCTATTTTTCTACTTGCATTTTTACGTGCTTTCGAACTGCTAGGTTGGCAGAAGCTGGGACGAGTAACAGGCGCTCACTCTGTTACGCGGCACTCGGGATTCGACCCGCCAAACTGCTGACCTGATTGACAAGCTCATCGTCTTAACCCATTGAGCGTCCCTGTCCTCATTAAAGCCCTCTTAATGGATGGGGATGTCATGATCCTATGGTATTCCTAATTACAGGAAAAAATAATGGCACTCATACAGCTACAATTTCTTAAGATCTTACTGAATCAGGGATAGAGGAGGCAGAGTAAGTATCTGTATGTGACTCTTGAACCTCAGTGCAGATACAGTTTACAGCAGCTCAATAGATTTATATAGAAGGACCCTAAGTGCATCAGCAGGAGGGATTCAAGAGGGGAAGTTTCCATTTTATGACTTAATTCACCCCACACACACTAATGTGGATCTCTTTTTTTAGAAATAGTACTGATCACATTTGTAGTTCTGTCTATGAAACCAAGATGCCTTGTTACTAACAAGCTTTTAACATTTGGTATATAGATGTTTTGCTAATAAAATTAATTCCAGGTTTTTTTTTTGTACTGGTTAAGAAGAGCAGTCAGAGATTTAGATACACCTAACGTTGATGATGTGATTGAAAAGAAAGAGTCATAACATTTAAGATTCTCGACTCAATGTATTAGAGATCCAGAAACCCCCTGTGGCTTTATTCTGAGAACATCAAAGAAGCAAAGGGCATTTCTCATTGATTTGCTAAAGAGGTAGAAAAGAAAATCTTTCAAAAGCTAGTCAAACTCGTAAAAGCAAGACATCCCATATCAGAAAGAAGGTAGGCTTTATTATCTGCCTGAAAAAGATTATGTAAGGAGAAGAGGGAAATATGCCTGGAGAATGAAAAAAAATACCCCCACTGATATTGTGAACCATTCACCTTTAGATTAGCAACAGCATATTGTAGATTGGAACATACATGGTATCCTTGGGAACCAAGAAGTAGATAATAAATCAGTACTGTCAATGTTATCAGAAATCTCAGCTAACAAAAAAAAATGCAGCTATTGTTGCAACAAAATATGGCTCATTCCTGCAGCCTATAAAAGTGAATTTATTCTGGGTAAGGAAGGGGTGTCCTTTTATAATAGACTTTTGCCTATGATGATATTTCAAGAAAACCAGTTTTTTCATCAGAGGAAAAATACATCCCAGAGTTAAATACAAAAATTCCCAATTTTGTTTATTTGATATCATGGGCACCCATTATGATAATGGGGGGAATTAATCACATATCTCATAATATCATTGCACAAATTGTTGAAATAATCTAATAACATAATTTGCTTTATTTCCATAATGATGTCCTGACACATAACGTCATTGAGGCTTAAATCTGAATATTTGTGATTATCAAGCACTAATCCCAAAGTGAGCAAGTATTCCAACACACAATGGCCTAGAATAGTCTTTTACAAGAAAAGATTAGCAATAAAGTAACCTTTTTGATGATATTGGTCATTTGAACAAGAAAAGATTGAAGTATATTATTTAAAACTCAGCAACATTTGTTCTTCATAGAGGGAATTAATTCTCAGCATAGCAACTTTCTAACGGATAGAAAATTCCTAACACAGTTAACGAGAGTAACACATAGCAAAGAAGTGTCTTGGCTTCACATTAGCAATTTTAACTGAAAAGCTAGCTCAGGAGATGCTAGTAAATACTTCACACTAAAGCAGTAAACAAGCATAACTTAAAATAGTATCCATTGCATGGTTTATTTTATATATTGGTCAAATTTTACATAAAATATTAAAGAAAATTATCATTTTGGGGGGCTGATATCACAGTAGTTGCAACTTCCCATCTCAATTTTCACCCATATTTTCTCAAAATTAAATATTAAAAATTTTCATTGTTTTCAGTCACTTATGTTACAGAATGCCACATGTCAAATAAAAATAAACTGCTAATTTGAAATTCGGTATCTTTTTGATTGGCTAACACTTCACAGTTTCATAAATAATGAAATGTATCAATCTTATCAAATGATACTGAATATTCACATGACTTTGCACAGATCATTCCTCGTTATAGATTCTTGCTACAATGGCTACAAAAGTAGGGAAGAACTGATACCAGAAAACCCATTAAAAATAATGGAGAATGAGAATTTATACTTTAGGGCTCTAATGAGGAAGTTAAATCCCATTAGTACAGTTTCAAAAATTGGTTGCCAATTTAGTTGAGGCAGATGAAATTTGCAGTTCAACAATATCAGAAGAGACAACGATTCTCTCCAGCACCACCAACAGTATGGCCTATATTAATCTATATTGTGACTGAAAGCTGGAGAACTCAGCTTGTGGGGGAAGAAAACACAACTTCTTATGAAGATCAAACTGTACATATCTGTTCTTCTCGGAGGGTATTTTTGGCATCATTGTTCAAGACAATAGGATGCATTTGCTTTTATGGAAAAAAGGGGGGGAGTGGGTGGTTTTTCCAGGTCTGATGTAAATTTTTCCATAAATAATGTCTTTTATAGGAAAATATTCCAAGCACAGCAAAAATTTGCTTCTGCAGAAAAAGATTGCATTGCATAAAAGCCATTTTGGGGGAGAACTGGCAAAACACTTTTTATCTGCATATCTTTCACATCGTTAAAATAAGAATCAAGCATTTCTAGGCATAGACACTTAACTTTTCTGCACTTAATGAGGGCATTGATTATTACAGACTTCCTCAACCTGATGCCTGAGACTGTCCCAGTATATTTAGAGGACACTAGATTAGAGAAAACAGGATTAATGCTAGGGCACAGATATACACAATATAATTATATCATATCCTGTTCAAAGTACACAAGTTGTCTTGACAGAAAGTGCCTTTTAAAGGCACAGAATAATCTCGCGCCATTTTATCAGTCAAAATCACTGAAGTTTTTCATTGAAATGTATGGATCATAATCTACCGTGCTACATGCTTTTCAACTTCTTAGTCTAGGGCTGACAGAGAAACTCGGCCATCCTGAAGTTCCTGTGCCTAAGGAAGTACTGGAATCTGGGGCTCCCTGTGGAGTTCCCTATTGTATATACTTAGTCCTCAATTTACAACAGTTCATTTAGTGATTGTTCAAAGTTACAAAGGCAATGAAAAAAGTGACATGACCATTTTTCACACTTCTGTCCATTGCAGTATCCCCATGGTCACGTGATTTACATTTGGCTACTTGACAGCTGGTTCATATTTATGACGGTTGCAGTGTCCTGGGGTCATGTGATCACCTTTTACAACCTTCTGACAAGTTGTCCTGATAGAAAAACTTGACAAGACAATGGGGAAGCCAGATTTACATAACAACCATGTTACTAATTTAACAACTTCAGTGATTCACTTAACAAATGTGGCAAGAAAAGTTATAAAATGGGGCAAAACTCACTTAACAAATTTCACACATAACAACATAAATTTTGGGCTCAATTGTGGTAAGTTGAGGACTACCTGTATACAGTATAAGCTCACTAAGTTAGATAGTGATTCCTTTGTAAAATAACGTTTCATTTTCTAGGACCATACTCCCTCTATTAATTATTGACATATTCTTCCAGTTTAGGATAAATTAGCTATTATTAGTAACCTAGATGAGTTAAAGCTATGGAGTTGTGAGAGCTGAGGTTGGGAGGCAAGAATCAAATTCTTCTTCAACATTACCAAACAACATGCCAAGTATCTCTTGATTCAAAAAGATGGGAGGAAAAGCCCACAAGTCTGAAATGTATAAAAGTCAGTTCCGACTGACAAACAAAATGAAATAAGCATAGCTGAGATGATCCAATCTCTAATGAAAAACTTTATTGAATGAATCGATTTGGCACAGATGAAATAAAAACCAGCTCTGGTTATTTTGCGCCTAAATTGCTATATTAAAAGTATAGCAAGACTCCCTCCCCTTATTAGGGCAAATTACATTATCCAATTATAAGTCAGAAAATTATTATGAGAGAATGTCTTGAAAGTCCTTGAACTGGCCTCTCAATATCAGTGGTTTGAATTCCATTCTCCCCTCCCTTCCCCCCAAGTTCGTAGGCAAGCTAAGAAGCAATAATGGCTAGCACAGCATCAGCATTCTTCGAGGCTTGACTGTACATCAGTAAGTAGTCAGCTACTGTATTTGACTGCATTCTTGTTGGCAACAAAGATTCTGATTTAGCTGAACCATTTCTGAGAGTCTTCAACCAAGTCACATCAAGAATTAGATGCACCATGAAGTCTCAGAAGATCTGTAATTTATATCCATGTTTGGGATAGAAATCACCATAACAGGAATATTTTCTCCATCATTAAAAAAAAAACCAACCCAAATCCTGGCCATTAGAACTATCTTTTATACACTAGAGCCTTCCATATGCTTTGGACTGAAATGTTCCTGCCCATTGGCATCCATTGTAAGTCTAAAGATTAAAATATACCCCTTTCTTATAATCCTCCAGATGCTTCTATTCAAAGTGGGTTGATTTCAAGATTCAGTAGGCATTTTAAAAATAACTCTTAAAAAAGATCTTAAATAGCTTTTGATTATATTTTATAGCACAATTTCCCAGCCTGGTGCTTTCAGATGTGCTTGGGATAGCAAACACATAGTCTCGCCCAATATTACCTAAGGACTGTGAGCTGAGGTTTTTTTCTAAAACAAGTGGGGGCTGTCATATTGTTTTAAAGCCGATGTAAAAATAATGAAAACATATTTAGACACAATAAAAAGCCAAAATTAAAGTCGTTACTATTGAATTGTGTACAATAAGGGGGAAAAAGACATTATTTCTTTTGCATTAATGATTGAGAAACCAAAAGATTTTTTTTCCCTAAATATGTAGTCCCTTCTATAGTTTCTGTTCTATTGATCAGTCAAAACACTAGAGTCAGGAGTAGATTTTTCTGCTTCTTGCATTTTTGAAATGTTTAGAAGGATTAACTCTTCAGAGTCTGCAAAATTATAGAGATCAACTGTCAGTTTGGGGTTCAGAATCATCAATACACTGGTAATACTCAGCTATACATCTTGACTCCCCCAGGTCACCACATAATGCTGTCAAAATATTGTCCTAGTATCTAAGTGGCTGTGTGAGTGTAAAGAGGGATAAAGGTAAAGGTAAAGGTTCCCCCGCACATGCATGCTAGTCGTTTCCGACTCTAGGGGCCGGTGCTCATCTCCGTTTCAAAGCCGAAGAGCCAGCGCTTGTCCGAGGACGTCTCCGTGGTCATGTGGCCGGCATGACTAGATGCCAAAGGCGCACGGAACGCTGTTACCTTCCCACCGCAGTGGTCCCTATTTTTCTACTTGCATTTTTACATGCTTTCGAACTGCTAGGTTGGCAGAAGCTGGGATGAGTAACAGGTGCTCACTCTGCTACGCGGCACTCGGGATTTGACCCGCCAAACTGCCGACCTTCTGATCGACAAGCTCAGCGTCCCAACCCACTGAGCCACCGCGTCCCTTTAAAGAGGGATAGGCCCAGTTTAACAAGACTGGATGGCTGTGGATGCTTTATCTTCCTGATTCAAGAGTAGTTCCATACTTAGTGCTGAATGGGGTTGCACTTTCCCTTTCAGGAGTGGTGCATAATTGGGGGGGTTCTTAGGCTTACAGTTCATACTCAAGCAGCAGGTGGCAGCTGTGGCCAGAAAGGTCTTTGTGGAAATTCATTGTGCCAATTGCAACCATAACTGGACTGGGAAGCCACTAAGAAAGGCACTCAAGCTTTGGTCACCTTGTGGTTAGACTACTGCAAAGCATTGTACATGGGGTTGCTATTGAAGACCATGCAAAAGCTGCAGCTGGTCAAGATTGCAGTGGCACAGCTCATTATGGGCGTGCAATTCTACTGAATGCTCATGTAACACTTCTCCTTTTGAACACTGCTGGTTACCAGCAAGCTTCCAGGTATAATGTAAAGTCCTGCTTATTACCTATAAAGCCATTCATAGCAAAAGGCCTGGTTATCAATAGTTTCTGCCTGTCCTACATGCTCCAGGTCCCCTTAATTAAATAGCAATGGAAGCAATGCTGTTTCTGGAACAATATTTCCCATGAGATTTGAAGGCTCCCACTTTGACCTTATTTAAATAAGCCCTTAAAACCTGGTTCTTCCCCCAAGCCCTGGACTAGAGTGGTAGCAGACCTCTTGTTGATGTTTCGACTATTTGTGTTCGTTTTCCTACATTTTTCTTTTTTAGGCTATGTATATCTTTGTTGCTTACTGTTTTATTATGTAAGCTGCCCAATGCTATGACAAATTGGGGTGGCCTACAAATGTCATAAATAATTAAGGTATGATCTAAAAACAGCATCACTGGCATTTGATTTATTGTTGTAAGTATTGCATTGTGATGTTCAATTAGAAAGTTTGCAAGTTTTTGATTCAATGGGATTTTTCCCCAGACATTGCCAACAAAGCATTCTTGAAACTTTGAGTAAAGTTTTAAACCAATTGATTTATTGTTGGGGGATGTGATCCTGATGTTATAAATCCAGTTATGTTCTTTTTTAGATGTATCTGAAACTGTTCAGCTACAAACGGTTGACCATTGTGGTTTCTTATTGTTTGGTAACATCTCTTCCCGCAAAGAGCTGCTGTTGAAGACATTAGAAACACTTCTAGCCACTTGTGTCTACCCTGTGTAGAAAGCCCTCCAAAGTTTAAATGAATTCTTTGCTATAGCAAGACAGACCATTACTATGCATGCATTGGTGCTATTTTTGGTATATTTTGGACACATTAGCATTAAACATTGTTCAGTTTTGGTCTCTTCTCAGCCACTAAACAAATGTATGAGTTAACATCTTGATTATTATAAGATGCCCCACAGATAATTCCTACAATAGTTAATTTGTCAACTTGGATGATATGATGATGGCAGTAGAAGAGAATACTTGTAGCTCAGGGTTGAACCAGAATGTTCTTGGTGGTCTCTAAGTTTGATTGACACTCGGTGGATATTTCATTACCCAGTGTCAATTCCCCTGCTGATCTTAACTTAGTTGGCTAATGAAATGTCTGCAAACAAGCTCAGAGACCACCAAGAACTCCATGGTATGATGATTCTCCATCCCCACACAATTCAACAAAAGTCAAGTTTAAACTCATCATGGCACTGATAAAATGCTATAAACAGATTTCCAGCAAAAGAAATTCCAACCATTCTGAGTGTTCTATAGCCTTGAAACAATGTTAATTCCCCTAGTTCATCTTTAAATCACTTCAGTTGTAAAAGAAATCTCAATCTCATGTGGATTTTTCAGATTGTTTACCTTGTAGAGGTAAAGTAGAGCATCCATTTGCATTTACATGATTGTGTCTCTTTGAGTTAAACATAGCTGTGCCTTCTAAAGAAGAAAGCTGATGCTGAATACAAACAGCTGCTGCAAGTGGAATCTCCTTTTTGTGAACTGAAAAATGACAGTAATGACTGTCATTACTGATGAGGGTAAACACTCTCCAGTGCAAGTATTAGTAGAAGCATTTAACTTCCCAAAGTAAATTCATTCTTCTTGGCTAATTGTGTACATTTTTTCACTGCAGTTGGGAGTATTCATGATGCAACGATCGGGCATCCCACCATCTCTCAGGATATGTGACAAATTGTGCCAATTCTATATTGGATCAGAAGTCAAATTCACTGATAAGAATGGATTATTATAATGTGTCATCATAGTATTTAATTATTTGCTATTCACAGTTGTGTTCAGTGCCCCAGCCTCCCTTCACATTCAATTGGTGGAGCATGGTAGATACACAGATAGTCTCTGACTTATGACTGCAGTTGAGCCGAATCTTTATGTTGCTAAGTGAGACAATTGTGAGTTTTGCTCCATTTTACAACCTTTCTTGCCACACTTGTTAAGTGAAACTCTGCAGTTGTTAAGTTAATTCTTAAATGAATCTAGCTTCCCCATTGACTGCTTGTCAGAAGGTCGTAAAAAGTGATCACATGACCCTGGGACATTGTAACCATCATAAATGTGAGTCAATTGCCAAGCGGCTGAATTTTGATCATGTGACCATGGGGATACTTCCACATGTGAAAAGTGGTCATAAATTATTTTTTCAGTGCCCTTGTAGCTTCAAACAGTCTCTAAATAAACTGTTGTATAGGTTGTCAAGGACTATCTGTAAGTCCTGACAAGGATTGTAGCTGTAGAAATTCATGACTGCTTGAACATTCTTTCCATACTTGTTGCTTTTCATATGAATAGTGTGACTATAATATCTAATACTGGATTTAAAGAACTTAAATTTGTCACATCCCACTTGATAGACAAAGTCTGCTAGTCTCTGCAACAATGTCCTGAGTCCTCACATTTTTCTTTTGTGACAATGATGCTAAATAGCATTGGGTAGCATTTAATCCCTGCTACTTAAAAAAGCAAGCCTCTTCTAATGATATATTTATTTGTGTATATCTAGGTCAGGGGTGTCAAACTCAATTTCATTGAGGGCCGCATCAGCATTGCGGTTGCCCTCAGGGGGCTGGGTGGGTATCACCTGGGTGGGCGTGGCCTACTGGGTGGGCATGGCTAGAGTGCGTATGGCCTACTGGGTGGGCATGGCCAGCTCTACATCGTTCACAACATGGGTGCCTATGGGGGCCTGGGCAGGAGTGGGACAGATCTGAGGGTCTCTGGCAGAAGGAGGGTCTCTGGGCCAGGTCCAAGGCAGTGGGGGCTGTTCCCTCACTGTTTCCAGGATGGCTTCAGGGGCCGCATGAAACCACTTCGCGGGCCGGATCTGGCCCCCGGGCCTTGTGTTTGACATGTCTGATCTAGGTGATCCTGATAGTTCTATTATTTTTATTTATACCAGAACAAGAGGTCTAACCCATGGGGTCCAATCAACTTTTGAAAGAACTGCTTCAGTTTCCATTCAAATCAGTTCCGTTTTAACTTTTTTGTGTATGACAAATATAACTGATCATGCTTTGTGAAACTTGGTTGTAGCCTTCTCCAATTATATTATTTTGACTTTGATGTCATCACAATGTCATCTCTCAACATAGGAAGAGTATCACAAAGTTACTCTTGGTAGTTTTCAAGATAGTAAGTTAAGTATGGAGGTTATTGATGGGATTCTAATACAATGGCAACTTCCTGACACCAGAATCCTAGTCTACTTGTTTACACAACAAGTAGGTCCAATGTTCTGTGATGGTTAATATGTTTTCAGAAATCATTCCAATTAGAAGTCAAATTCACACTGTGATATAGTTGTTATATATTGCAGATATAGTGTCTAATTGTATTGATAATAATTTGGTTTTCATCTCTGGTATGACCTGTATTCCTTGTTTCAATTCACCTTCTGTGCTATAGATTTTCAAGTTAGCAATCCCTGATTCATTTTCATTGTCACCTTCTTCAACTAATGCAGGTCCCACACTGTTTTTTTTACAGTAAGAGCTTATCTTTAGCAAACAGTTTGCTTTTTCCTGAAAACAGGCTCTCTGAATATTACTAATTTTATTGCATTTTTGCAGGCTTTGAGCTGGTGTGTGTGAATCTCTGCCACAACATTTTGACTTATAGTTCTAATACAGGTAGTCCTCAACCTATGGCCACAATTGATCCCAAAAGTTTTCTTGCTAAGCGAGACATTTGTTAAGTGAGTTTTGTAATTTTGAACAGCAATTAAATGAACTGTTGTAAGTCAAGGACTACCTGTGCCTGTAGTATTAGTATAAGAAGGCAAAATCACAAAACTTACAAACGTGAAACGGAAATTTTTGCCTCCAAACACTACATCAAAACTTCAACCTCTTGACCAAGGCATAATCAAAACATTCAAAATGCACTACCCAGCCCAGCTTCTGCAGTGGGTCATTGCTATAACGCAAGCCTATGGTCCATTTGCAGAAGCAAAACCCTGAACCTAACCCTGACCCAGAAGCAATTTTCCAGTCAGTATTGACTGAGGTACAACCCAGCAGAAAAGTGCTGGAAGCAACGGATGAAGCAGAAGAATTAAGTGAGGAGGACACAGAAATTGCAGACAGTGATACGCTGTGGAAAAATGCCCAGGTTTGCTGAGAGGGCTTTCTCCACTTACCTTCATAAAAAGAATAAGAAACAGACTAAAATGTGATGTCCCGGTGATGTCCCGGTGCCTGGAGGCGGTTCAGGTCTGGATGGGGAGAAACAGGCTTCGTCTCAATCCCGCCAAGACTGAGTGGCTGTGCATATCGGCGTCTCGGGTTAACCATGTTATTCCACCTCTAATGATGGGGGGTGAGGTGTTACCCCCCGTTGATAGGGCTCGCAACTTGGGCGTCCTCCTGGATTCACGGCTCAATTTTGAAGATCATATAGGAGCCGTGACCAGGGGGGCTTTTGCACAGGTTCGCCTGGTGCGCCAGTTGCGTCCCTATCTGGACCGGGACGCCCTATGCACAGTCACTCATGCGCTTGTGACCTCCCGTTTGGACTACTGTAACGCTCTCTACATGGGGCTGCCCTTGAAGACCACTCGGAGGCTTCAACTGGTGCAGAATGCGGCCGCGCGAGTTGTAATGGGGGTTTCCCGATACTCCCATGTAACACCTCTACTCCGCGAGCTGCATTGGCTTCCGGTTGCCCTCCGGGTGAAATTCAAGGTGCTGGTTATCACCTATAAAGCCCTACATGGCCTGGGTCCGGGATATTTGAGGGAACACCTGCTGCCGGCATCAAACGCCCTTCGCCCAGTGCGCTCCCACAGGGAGGGTCTGCTCAGGGTTCCGCCGGTGAGAGATTGCCGGCGGGTGACACCCAGGGATAGGGCCTTCTCAGTGGGAGCGCCTGCCCTCTGGAACCAGCTGCCGGTGGAGCTGAGGACTGCCTCCGACCTCCGATCATTCCGCCGGGGCCTGAAGACCTGGCTCTTCGAGCTCTCGGGCCCAGGCTGAGGAGAAAATTTTAACTGGGGTTTTTAAATGTACAGGGTGAATTTAATATTTTTTAACTGGTTTTTAACTTTTGTATGTTTTGATTTTTAATTCCCTGTAAACCGCCCTGAGTCCTCAGGGAAAGGGCGGTATATAAATACAATAAAATAAATAAATAAATAAAACTGATTCTTTTGTCAGTAAGAATGATCACGCTTTGATTTTGTGTGATGCAGTGTTGTAGGAATGATTTTCCTGTGTTTTCACTATGTGTGTTTCTGTATGACATCCTCTAATAAAAGCTGTACAATAAAATGAGACGTGTACATATCAGTACAGTTGTTCCATATGTTGTCCACTTTCATTTAGTCCTTTGGATGGTCAACGTTCAGAGGTTTTATTGTAGGTTGATATGCTCACTCTCTTTGTTTATGCTTATAAAACTTACAATTGCTCTGCAATCAATAATGGGTTTGATCTCAAACATTTCTGCATTGTTTTTATTATTTTTGCAAAGGTGAATTGCTAGGAGTCATGTGTAATGCTTAAGCTTCTTAATACACTATGCCTTGCCTCCTATAATGCTTACTAAAACAGGCAGCTTCTTTTCAGCAACTACTGTACTTTTTGGCTTTAAAAAAATTTCAACTGTGAATATAAGTTCTCAAACACAGGCAACTATCTATTAAAGCTCATCACATTGTCAGGTACTTTTTCCATATGTGTTTGTTTGATTGTTTTTATGCCTTTGAGGGAGCACCTGCTGCCAGCGTCAATTTCCCATCGTCCTGTGCGCTCCCACAGGGAGGGCCTCCTCAGGGTACCGCTGGTCAAGGATTGCCAACGGGCGATCCCCAGGGGGAGGGCGTTCTCTGTGGGCACGCCTGCCCTATGGAATCAACTGCCAACGGAACTCCGGACTGCCCCCGACCTTCGTTCATTTTGCCGGGACCTAAAAACCTGGCTCTTTGAGCTATCTGGTCTGGACTGAAGGGTTTTAATGTTTTTAAATTGTGATTTAAATTTTTTTGGGGCTAGACTTAATTTAATTTAATTTTAATTTTATATTGTATTGTTTTTAAATTTTGCCTTGTAAACCACCCTGAGTCCTTCGGGAGTAGGGCAGTATATAAACTGAATTAATAAAATAAATAAATAAATAAATAAATAAATAAATAAATAAATAAATACTCCAGTCAAAGCCTGAGAGGCTTTTTATTATTACTGCTATAACTATTGCTATTATTTTATAATCCCACTTTTGTTGATATTGGCATGTGTTTTCTGCTGATCAAGCAATAGATACCAAACTTAAGGGCAGGTTTGCCTGCCACTGGCTTTCGTGATCCTTCTACAAGAATTAACACACACACACAGGCAGGCCAAGCCAACATACCAAATCCCGGCATTCTTAATTAACCAATAACAATAAATAACACTTTCCAATGGCCAACCTGTCTAAATATTATCAACCATAACAACATTTCATTTTTAAGTATGCATCACAATTTTTCAGGCACTTGAAAATGTCAAATGTGAAAGTGGTAGATTTATATTTGCATGACTTATAATACCTTCACTTGTCAGAAAGCACCAACCAGTGGCATTGTTTATTGCAAAAATTATTTTCCAGTCATGTTTATTATGTGTGGAATAGCTTTTCCAATCCAATCCTTGTATATTTACTCAGAAGTAAGTTTCTTACTATGTGCTTATTCCTAAATAAATATACTTAAAAGAAATATAAGAATGCAATCATCAAAGACTACTCTAAAAATCCGAGTCCCAGGTACATTTTTTGTATTGCTAACATTATCAAATTGTAAGCTAACATCGGAGAAACATTGCTTCTTAAAGGGCTATAAAAAGCAATATTTCTCCAAGGTTAGCTTACACTTTGATAATGTTAGCAGTTGCTAACAAAAGCTTTAATGCATAATAAAATTCTCTGTTCCGGAGATCAGTATGTCTTTTTTTTACAAATGAATGCAATCATCACTTCTACAAGGTGGATGACTTGATATCTTATTCTGTTTTTTCTAAGAAAGGTTCAAAACATTCTTTCACATTTTGTTTTCTTTTTCCTTTTCCTGCTGCATCATCATGATTTTCTTTATACCAAATCAACACTGCATGACTTCTTTGTTTCTGAAATCTGGTAAAGTCATTTTCAGACACCAGCATTTCTGACAATGGTTACAGCCAGTCAAAGAGATTTTCTCTTTCAAGAGAATTTTGGTCATTAACGGTGGAAATGAAAGATCCAATGGATCTGGAATAGATCATAAATATATAAAACTGGCAAAATTAAGCTGTCTCTTCATTTAATATTCTCCACTCATGCTTGTTTATTTCCTAGTTGAATCTGCCTGTAATTCATGAATGATTGTTTTAACTTGTATCTATATCCTATAATGTTTAATGAATAGAAATTCATAGGAATAGATATCTTTTACTGAGGTCCATTCTTTGTCTGAAGAAGCTCTCTGACTAAAAGTTTCAAAAACAATCTTCTATTGATGGGTGGTGCAGGTTAGGCCCCACTTAAATATAAAGGACTACTATGGTTTGGAAGTTGCCCATCAAAATTAAGCATCCTGACAGCCAACTGAATGTGCACATAGGTTGCTGATCACAATCCTGTCCATTATTAATGGACTGTATTTTTAACTATATGTTTTGTAATTTTGTTCACTGCACAGAGTCCATTGGAGTTGGGCAGCCAATATATTTGTAATAGTAATAATAATAATAATAATAATAATAATAATAATAATAATAATAATAATAATAATAGTAGTAGTAGTAGTAGTAGTAGTAGTAGTAGTAGTAGTAGTAGAATTGCTAGACCTGAACACCTTAATTTTACAAAAAAGCACACCCTGCTTAGAACCACCTATATTGTTAGATGCTAACTTAATAATGCTTAGGTCCTTGGTTGGGACTTGAATTATTAAGTTTCCACCATTCTGATATCATGAATCTAATCAGTGACAATGAATTATGCCCTTCATCCATTCTATTACTTTGTCTATTTTGTGGTATCACCAGTTCTTGCTAGAAAGTGGTATATGTTGTGATAGATTCTACTTACCAAGGAGTATAGGTGGGCATGAAATGTTGCAAGTATACCAGATAGTTGAAGAAGAAAAAAAGAGCATTGGTAAAATACAGAAGGACAGTGAAGAAGATGCACTGAAGCTAGTATACCAAGATGCACTGAAGTTCACTGAATAATGGAGAGACCAAACTGGCCTACAAGAAAGACCAAACGAAAAAAAGGACATGGCAAGACAAAGTATTATATGGCCATTGCATTAAAAAATAGCAAGTAAAGCAGATAACAACAACATGTGGCAATGGCTAAGAGTGGGAAAACTGAAGAAAGAGACAAGAGGGGCTAATTCTGTCTGCACAAAGCATTAAAAACAAATGCAAATAAAATCAGAATTGAGAAGACAGGAACAGACAGGAAATGTTATTTCTGCAAAGAACCTGAAGAAACAATGGACCACCTAGTTAACTGGTGCAAGAAGATTGCAAGGGTTGGCCAGAAACAAAATAGTAACAATAGTGCACTGGAATATTCACAACATATACCACTTTCTTGCAAGCAAGAATTGGTGATACCACAAAATAGGCAAAGTAATAGAAAATGAAGAACTGAAGTGCTCTGGGCCTTTAGAATTCAAACAGACAAAAACACCTGCCACATAATACTCCAGACTTAACAATTGTGGATAAGACAGACAAAAATGTCTGGATAATGGATGTTGCAGTACTTGGAGACAGTAGAAAAGAGAAAGATCGGGGTGGGTGTGTCACAAAATACAAAGAACGACAAGTTAACGTAGAACAACTGTGGCCAAAATAGCAAACATAGTACCAATACTACTAGTACTACTAATCATCATCATCATTACCATCATCATCTGGAACACAAATTGAACACCATCACCATTGACAAAAATCACCATCAATCAATTGCAAAAGGCAGCTTTACAGTTTACATCCTGCAACGACACCTTTAACACCATCAAAGAACATCTGCCTATCCCAGGTCCTTGGGAAGTATTTGAAAGGTTGATAAAAATGCTGAATCCAGTCTAAGCATCTCATTTATTACCTTAATAAACATCTAGTTTATATGCTTGTACAACTAACCATAATAATGTTGTTATTGTTGTTGTTAGTTGCGAAGTCGTGTCCGACCCATCGCGACCCTCTGGACAACGTTCCTCCAGGCCTTCCTTTCTTTTGGAGTCCATTTAAGCTCACGCCTACTGCTTCAGTGACTCCATCCAGCCACCTCATTCTCTGTCGTCCCCTTCTTCTAGTGCCCTCAATCTTTCCCAGCATTAGGCTCTTCTCCAGTGAGTCCTTCCTTCTCATTAGGTGGCCAAAGTATTTGAGTTTTAGCTTCAGGATCTGGCCTTCTACACAGCAGTCAGGGTTGATCTCCTCTAGGACTGACCGGTTTGATTGCCTTGCAGTCCAAGGGACTCGCAGGAGTCTTCTCCAGCACCATAGTTCAAAGGCTTCAATTCTTTGGCGCTCAGCCTTTCTTATGGTCCAACTTTCACTGCCATACATTGCAACTGGGAAGACCATCGCCTTGGTATACACTCTTTTGTTGACAGGGTGATATCTCTGCTTTTTAGTGTGCTGTCTAGATTTGCCATGGCTTTCCTCCCAAGGAGCAAGCGTCTTTTAATTTCTTGGCTACAGTCCCCATCTGCAGTGATCTTGGAGCCCAGGAAAATAAAATCTATCACTACCTCCATTTTTTCCCCATCTATTTGCCAGGAATTGAGAGGGCCAGATGCCATGATCTTGGTTTTCTTAATGTTTAGTTTCAACCCAAGTTTTGCACTCTCCTTCTTCACTCGCAACAAGAGGCTCTTTAGTTCCTCTTCACTTTCTGCCATTAGGGTTCCCCTTCACAGATTACTGCCTTGTCGTGGCGAAGGGGCTTGCATAATTCAATGAAGCTATGAGCTATGCCGTGCAGGACCACCCAAGACGGACAGGTCATAGCAGAGAGTTCTGACAAAACGTGATCCACTGGAGAAGGAAATGGCAACCCACTCCAGTATCTTTGCCATGAAAACCCTATGGACAGAACCATAATAATAATCCAGTCTAAACACCTGTTTGACTGTATGATCAGGAATAATAATGTAACTTCTCATAAATATCAACATAAAGATACATATGAATTGGCACGGGCACATTTCAATATGACTATACACCCAATTTTGTTGATGATGATGATGATGACTCATGAATGGCTATCCTGACAGTGAGTCAGCCTTATTTCAAAAATAAAGAATATTAAATGTTAAACCCACCCTTTAATATTTGCCCTGGACTTCATTCATCTTCTTCCCTTCTTATACCCTGATTTCGAAATCAACACTATAATATCATCTGCTGCTATACATGAAGACTAAAAGGTAAAGGTAAAGGTTCCCCCGCACATGTGTGCTAGTCGTTTCCGACTCTAGGGGCCGGTGCTCATCTCTGTTTCATAGCCGAAGAGCCAGCGCTTGTCCGAGGACGTCTCCGTGGTCATGTGGCCAGCATGACTAGACACCAAAGCCGCACGGAACGCTGTTACCTTCCCACCGTAGTGGTCCCTATTTTTCTACTTGCATTTTTACGTGCTTTCAAACTGCTAGGTGGGCAGAAGCTGGGACGAGTAACAGGCGCTCACTCTGCTACGCGGCACTCGGGATTCGACCCGCCAAACTGCCGACCTTCCGATCGACAAGTTCAGCGTCCTAACCCACTGAGCCACCGCGTCCCTCACATGAAGACTACAGCGTAGCTAAAAAGGTAATAGGCAAGGGGGGGGATTGAATGCTATTCCAAGGTAAATATTGCTGATTGAATATTCTATATCTGTTCATTGATTTAAGGCTGTTTTAACCAGAAGGTGAATCATATTTAAATGTATTTCTGTTCCAATATGTGCACTGCATTAAATATTGTAAAAGGGGAATAAAAAAATCAGTCCAAAAACCCCCCGCCACATATTCATCTTGCTAAAGGAGGACAGTGTGGTACTCTTAAGTAAATTTTTATTCATGGCAAATCCTAAATAAGGTTTAGTATATTTTAAGAATGCACCTAATATCTAGTTCCTCCTCCCACTTCATGCAAAAGTTTTGATAAAGGGCTATAGAGAACTCTGATAAAAATTATAGAGAATCTGCACAATTTCTTTTTTAAAAAAATTGAATAAATTTAAATTACCAGCCTGCTATGGTTTTGAATATATTTTTATAGTCAGTTAGAATGGCTAGGCTAAATGGTTATTGCTAAAAATGAGAAAGCAGAACATCTGGTACAAATTTTAATAATTGGAAAGTTTCAGGTGGGAATAAGGTGATTTAATGGTGTCCACATTCTACAAAGAAATTTGCTCATTAAATTAATGTTAATTCTGTAGAAAGAGCTTCTTCCACCAGAGGGCAATGGTATACTTTGAAGGTTGATTTTTCAATTAATAAGAACATGCTTTTTTTTCTTTACAAGAAATCTAAATCCAGCACAATCTATTAGCAGCCAAATTTTGATTTTTGTCAATTATTTCAAGATCTAATGATTTTCTAAGCATTATTAATAAATGCAAACCTTATATATAAAACAAAACATAGTTTTCTACAACATATTATGGGTCTGAACTACTAATGGTTGTAAAACTACAAGTAATTAGACTGAGTGGACTCATTATGATGCTATCTTGTTCCCTAGCCACTAGGAATCCTGTCCTACTGGCTCCTGGATTTTACCAAATATAACCCTCATACATTTAGTTTAACTTAGTTTAGTTTCTTTGATTTAGGTAAGCTGGTCTTCAACTTGCAACCATTCATTTAGTGACCTTTCAAAGTTACAAAGTTTGTTTAGTGACCAGAGTTACAACAGCACTGAAAAAAGGGACTTATGACCATTTTTCACACTTATGTTCGTTGCAGCATCCTCATCATGTGATCAAAATTCGGATCCTTGTTAACTGGTTCATACTTACAATGGTTGCAGTGTTCCAGGATCATGTGATCACCTTTCGTGACCTTCTGACCAGAAGTCAAATTCATTTAACAACTGTTTTACTAACTTAACAACTGCAGTGATACACTTAACAAATGTGACCAAAAAGGTCGTAAAATGGGGCAAAATTCATTTAACAAATGTCTCACTTAGCAAGATAAATTTCGGGCTTAATTGTGGTCATAAGTCAAGGACTAACTGTACTGCCCAACTCCAGAATGACTCTGGGTAATTCACAAGAAAATAAAATATGAATTAAAATACCAAGATCAATAAAAAACAAGTAACAATAAAGAACAAGAGGAAGAATTTGAAAAACAACATAGAAAACATATACAAATCTTTCCTTTATTTCTGCAGTTATAAAAAAAAAGCTTTTTGAGCTCAGTATTACAGTAAAAACTGCTCTGTTGGATCCACCCAATTTCTTATTCTTGTCCCTCAGCAACTATTATCAAATTTCAGTTTCACACAGAACTGCAGAATATCGAGAGAACCCAGTATTGAAGATTGCCATAGTAACCCTTTTATTTCTTACCTTCAATTCCTTTTAGCATAAGGAATACTTTAAATATTAAAGGGTTTTTTTTAAAAAAAAAAACCAACTCATGCACTTCAACAATTCCTGTTATTTCAAAAATAAGCATTGGTGTCAGGAGGAAGATAGTAAATTTTTATTTAGATATTAACGGGTTTGTTGTTTTATTCAAATGTTTGGAAGAGAGCAGTGACATTCTCTTGCTTGGATCTGCTTCTCTGATCCTGCAATGCTGCTACTGTTTGCAAGATATCACTTTAAATAACCACTCATGCTTCAGTCTCATGGTAACATTAGTATACAGTACATTCTGTCTGAAATCCCTTCATATAGAAATGTGGGGAGCAGACAAACAGTTGCAAATGCTGCACAATAACAAAATTGGCAGATTCATTAATTTATTTACTCCTTTAAGCTCTCAGAACAGATTACAAATACACAAATAAATCATAAATAGTCTCCTCTGAAGCATGTCTATCAAACTATTAATCAAATTATAAAGTCCAACTAAAGAGATTAGCCATATTGGCAGCAGCAATTCTCTTCAACCATGCTGTTGTCTTCCACTCAAAGTTCACCAACCAACTAGATTTCTGATGATGGAAGATCCACAGTGACTCATCCCAAAGCAGCCAATTAGTTTAGGAGATATAGTACATTCTCTTTCTTGTAATACTTGCTACAACTGCGTCTGCTGCCTGGCTTCATGGCTTCACTGTCTCCAACAGTAAGGCAAGCCCTGAGTGTTACACATCAACAATGCTCCTATTATAGCCATTTTGGAAGGAAACAATTATTGAATGTCAGTCAATCCAGAATGATCTCATAGTGGTACCATTTATGAGTGCTGTCTATAATTTCATAGAAGGGAATTCCTATAGCTCAGAACTGAACTGTGGAGTTTTTGGTGCTCTCTGAGTTTGATTGTTTGTTTGCAGATGTTTCATTATCCAACAAGATAATATCATCAGTCCCTTTCCAGAATATTATCTAACACTTGAAAATGCAGACTGGAGGAAAAGAATGAGCATGCTGCCTAGGAATTGTGGGAGCTGAAGTCCAATCTATTTAGAAGGCACTGGCATACAAGGATTGTTTTATCAATTTCAGAAATTCATCCCGGCATTACCTCTTTTGTTGCCTTCATTATGCCATCAACAAAAGGGCATGGATAGCACGAACAGATATCTGGAAAGACTAGCTTTCCAACTTGTGGTTGTAAGAAAACAGAAAAGAAAGCTGGCATGTGAAGATAACAAATTTAGGCTGAGGTTTTTAAAAGTTAGATAGTTCTAGTTTTACAATGACTGCTCAGTTCCCAGGGTCTGAGGCAACATCTTCTCATCCAGGACTCTTAATAACTACAACAAGGAGACTCTGGAATGCTGAAGTTGGAGAATAAGAACTTTTTTTCGTTGGCTTTTCCGATAGATTCTTCTAACTGTGTCCTCCTGCCTGGCTTTCTTTAGAAAAGAGGTTTGGCTTTAGAGAAAGAAGGCCATGCCTCTTCTTTATTTTCCTTTTTTGTGTGTGACACTCATGAAATCAGTGATTATTGGTTAATTAGGAAATCAGGCTCAAGAAAAAGCCTCTAGCTCTTAGGGAGCATGGGAATTGACAATTTCCTGGATTCCAGGGGAATATATTATTTAAATTCAGCATTAAATTAACATGTCCCTGGAGGTATAACTGAGTGAAAATTATCTCTTTTAGGAGATGTTTACATTTCAAATTTGTGAAGTCCAGAGAGAGGAAACACCAACTGATATTTATAATTTATAGTGTTGTATTGTAACCAAATATTATAACTATTAGTTAAGACAAAGTAAGAAAAATTAATCAACTGTTAATTACTGTTGAATTCTATAAACTGACATAGACAAATCAAGCTAATTTTAAGATCAGAAGGTAGGGGAGCGAGTGGCTACTTTGAAGGGAATATGGGAATAAAGTATGTTCCTTCTTCAAGTGGCCTTTCCTGGAGCCAGTCATAGAATAGAATAGAATAGAATAGAATAGAATAGAATAGAATAGAATAGAATAGAATAGAATAGAATAGAATAGAATAGAATAGAATAGAATAGAATAGAATAGAATAGAATAGAATAGAATAGAAATGGAAGGGACCTTGGAGGTGTTCTAGTCCAGCCCCCCCCCCCCACCATTCAAGCAGGAGAAGCTATACTATCTCAGACAAGTCCAGTCTATTCTTAAAAACCTCCAGTGATGGAGCGCCCACGATTTCTGAAGGCAGGCTGTTCCACTGGTTAATTGTCCTCACTGTTAGGAACTTTCTCCTTAATTCCAGGTTGCTTCTCTCTATGATCAGTTTCCAACCATTGTTTCTTGTCCTGCTCTCTGGTGGTTTGGAGAAATTGATCCCCTTTTCTTTGTGACAGCCTCTCAAATACTGGAATACTACTATCATGTCACCCCTATTTCTTCTTTTCTTTAGCCTAGCCAAACCCAAATCCTGCAGCCATTCTTCATATGTTTTATTCTCCAGGCCTTTGATCATCTTATTGCTCTTCTCTGAACTTTTTCTAAGGTCTCAACATCTTTTTTGTAGTATGGTGACCAAAATTGGTTGCAGTATTCCAGGTGTGGTCTTACTAGCATTTTATAAAGGGGTACTAATACTTTGTGTGATCTTGATTCTATGGCTTTGTTTATGCAACCCAGGTTTGTATTAGCTTTTTTGGCAGCTGCTGCACATTGCTGGCTCATTGTCTCTTTCTTGGGGAAGGTTGTGGTGGAGTGCCTGGTGGTAGACTTGTCAAATAAAAGATATTGAATAAAGCATTCCAGGAAAAAATTGAATAAGGGTATTATTAACCTACCATAGGAATCTCTTTAGATAGAGCAATAATAGGAAATGAGCCAGCAATCCAACTTTTTTAACTCCACAAGGAGAGATTCCTATTAACATAAAGAATTTTCTTGAATCACCTTCTAAGACTGTTGTGATAAGTATAGTAATATCTTTAGATATGTTAAGCTAATCAAAATATCTAATAGGTTTAAGACTATTCAGCTGATTGTTTAGTCGATTTGAAGGTGAATTCTTTGGCAATGCCTTGGCCTTTTTGTAGACTAAGATCCAGAGTGACTCAAGAGAACACCAGTTTCATTATTTCAGTTTTGATTATATTTAGCAAAACCTTGCCCAAAGGTAGAGAAGGGAGAGTTAGTAAAAAAACATAATACGCACCTTTTGGGGAAGGTTATCTATGCTTTAACAGAGAATTTCAATTTGATATATTTTATTGCAATGCAAACGCTACTTTACTTCTTTTGTAAATGTAAGAAAATCAGCTCCAAACTCAGAATACTCATTAACATGTATTATAGCCTTTATCTTTTTGATCCTTTTCTCAAATTTTAATTATTTCTGTCTTCCTCCATCTTCTTTATTTTATTACGTATTATGTTGCTTAATGTGTATGTGGCAGCTTCTTCCAACCATGTTTTCATGAACTAATTGTATTTCTGACAGCAATCATATTTGATGAACAGAATTAAACTGGCAAGAACTAGAGAATTGAAGCGTGACCTGCTCAAGTTATGCCTTAACATTGAAAGGTCAGAGAAGTTTATTCTGACATAGACATCATTCCACTTTAGTACTGTTAATGTGGATTAGCTTTGAACAATGTCTGTGTCTGCATTAATCAGCCAAGAGGACTTATAAAGAAGAATATTTTAGTGAGTGATCCGAAAAACCCTGTTTGCTCTTAGAGTGAGCAGAGTCACTACTAGGACAAGTTCCTTCCCCACCACAAAGACCAGTTCTCAGCATTGCAGTCATCAGAAGTAATTAATATCACTTGCTGACAAATGGAGACTTTAGCATAAAGGCTTATAATTTGTCCACAGTTCCCGGTAAGCCACTGATCGGACCGTCTTCCGTTCAAGTCATTCATCTTTAAACACCTTGAAGAAGTTCTGCAAATCTAGTTGCTTTTGCTTTAGTACTATTGATTTCTGCCTTCCTATCCTATAAATGTCTGTGAAGCCTCAATATTACCATATATTTTAAGGTTCTAGCTCAGGATTTGACAATATTTGGTGACCAAGGTCACACTAGCAATGGTGGCCTAGGCAAGCTGCTGGCAATTGCCCCCCCTAAGGTAAATCATACAATTGGAACCCTTAACTCCAAACCATAACAGCAGATTTAGGCAATTTTCACAAGCTGAATGTTGAGATTGTTTCTCAAAATGGAAACATTCCAATTCTCTGAACCCATAATAAGGAAGGCTGCTTGACAACCACCTTACAGCAATAACATCAGGGAAGGGAACCCTAAACAATTCTGATGGAGATAATGACTAGATTCACACTTTGCTTTAATCATTATTTTTTAGATAGATTCACACAGGACACCTAGGTCAGACGCTTGGATTTCTAAATCAAAGTGTGTGGGAATAGAATAGAATAGAGTAGAATAGAATAGAATAATAGAATAGAATAGAATAGAATAGAATAGAATAGAGTAGAGTAGAGTAGAGTAGAGTAGAGTAGAGTAGAGTAGAGTAGAATAGAATAGAATAATAGAATACTTACTTTATCTGGCCACGTGTGATTAGACACACAAAAAAAAATGTTTCAGGCGCAGAAGCTCTCAGTATACATAGAAAGCAACAGAGTAATAATAATCATAATAATATCAATAAGATGGGATACTAAAGATGATAAAAAGAAGAATACTACAGCCATGCAACATGGACAAATGTAGATTGACATTAGACAGTACTGTGAGAATTAGGTGTTCAGCAGACTGATGGCACAGAAGAAGACACTTTGGCACGCAATGCCCTACAACGCTGTCCCAAGGGGAGGAGTTGAAACAGTTTATGTCCAGAATGTGAGCGGTCTGTAGATATTTTCTCAGTCCACCAGATAAGATGATGTTGGGGGCAATCAATGAACAGAGCATACTAAATCTCAGTTTCACATTCAGAAGTAGAGTTTGATCTGTTTTTGTTCTATTCGAAGCGAACGTTTTAACAAAACCCAGTTGTTTATGATAAAAGCTGGAGAGTGAAGGGCAATGAGGTGTTTTCTATGTTAGACAGATTATTGATTGGATCTTAAAAAAAATAAATGGAAGAAGAGAAAAGAAATGAAAGAAATTAGAGTAAAAGTAAGATGACATCAGGAACAGAAAGGATGACTCTTGTACAAAACAGTATTTTTAACGATTGGGATTATTGTCACCATATAAACTAATTCTTTTATGTCTTCATTTATTTTCTATTACCATTTTATTATTTTTTAAGTTTTATTTCCTGTATGTTTAAAGTTTTAAAACAAATAAAAACTTTTTTTTTAAAAAAAAAATTTTTTACTAAAGCAGGGGCTGATTTAAATCTGATATATTCAAAATATTCTTATATTTGATTCAGCGATTGACTTGGTTTACAGTTTTTCTAAGTTATGGCTTGTTTAACCGTGGTCTATGGTTTTGTTCACATAATGCACCAAATCAATCTTTTTGTGTTTAATGCTATACATCACTGTTTGGCTATATCCATGAATTTAGATATATCATCTATTATTTTCATGCATTGTACCAGAATTAAATTAATATTTTGCTTACCTGAACATATAATTATAAATTGCATCAACAGAGCCACTGAACTCAGAATACCTGGGAGCACAGATGGTATAAGCAGAATCCTTTATTTTCCTGGCTTTGTTGCTTTGAAGGTGATGAAGGGCTTAAGTGTTGCTTGTTTGTATATTTGCCTCATCTAGCAGGTAACTGCAAATCTCCCCAGTGCTGCTTTCCACTCCTATACCAGATCATGAGATGTTCCATCAAGGGAATTTGATAGCTAACACAGGCCTATAAGCTCTATCTCATAAAACAAGGACTCTCTAAAAATGAATCCTGCTGTCTGTAATGAATCTTCATTCATTCAAGATAAGCCTTTAAATATAAAGAAGAGATTGTCGAGCAATTTTGGTTGAGGCTTATGATTCTGAAGAGGCAGTTGGGGATCCATTTAAGGATTAAGCCAGATAAAGTGTGATGGTGCATTGAAAAAAGCAACTTTTATGTTTTTTGTTTTTGTTTGCTTTTTTTTAAAAAAAAGAAAGGTTTTGGATTTCTTAGGACTTACATCTTACCACTTTATAACTTGGAAATTTAAAAAAGCAGGGAAAATTTATCAGATTTTCTCATATAGCAAAAGAACACATTCACCACAGTCCAATATTCTCAAGGTCTTACAACCTTTGTGCTAAACTGATTCTGATAATAGTGGCTATGGATTTGGAATGGTGATTTTTTTCAAATAAATACCATTTCTAAAAAACAATATGATCATTGCCTATTTAAATTTGAAATCTTATGTATGTCTATCAACTATTAGATATGGCTGGAGTGCTCTTTGATCATTAGGCATATGATTGTAGGCATGCATAACACACTGTACATCTAACCCTGCTAAATTGTTATTCCAAATGAATGTAGCGAAATAGAAATAGAAATATGAAATGGTTTTGTCAATAGTAAAAGTTACTGAATTCAGACACTCAGCAAAAAACAAGGCATTAGGAGTTACTTTATCCAAGCCCTCCATTACATATAAATTTATTGCTCATACTCAGATGTGATGCACAGATTGTAAAAGTTCATGGCTGTTTCCCTAATTAACTTACAGATATAGAAATTATGCCATTCTTTATAATATAATCACAATAGAAGCCTGTCCTTTCCTCAATACAAAAGGCCTTTGCAAAGAAGCATAGGCATGGACAGAGTAGATCACAGTAACAAATAATCAGGACATCAAAAACTACAGGAAGTTTAATCTCTCTCAAACCCCACTTGGCTTGGCCCCAGGATGATAAAATTCAAACAGTCTTCTGATTTAATCTGGACTGAAATCTGGACTGAAAACTCAATTAACGACCAGATTTCAGCAAAGAGAGTTTTCTATACTGTACTTCCTTGTTGCCACCAACTGGATTTTTGAAGCCAAGATCTAATGGTTATACTCTGATCACTTATATGTCTATCAGAACTAAGAAGAAAGTTTATTCAAGAATGTAGATATCACTATTAAAAGCAAGCCAGAATATACAGCCCTTTCATTTAATTTAGCTCCTGATTTAATTAAGCTTCTAAGTAAAAACAGACCAAGGTAGATTAAAAGGCAAGAATTATAAATGATTGGATATCATTCAATATAGGGACCTTCCTGGAGCTATAACAGATACTGTGCTGCTGACTGACAAATAAATAGATCGGTCTGAATGCACTTTCAGGAGTCCCACTGATTTCATTGAATTTGTTTTTGTCTCAGGTTCATCACCCACTGTTTTATAAGTAGTACAAATAAAACACATAGATACTTGCTGGTAGCTAACATGAAGAAAAAAAGGAAAACATCTTACAGGCAGATATGATTGTATCAGCACAGTAATAGCTTCTTAATGGGGTAGTACATCATAGCAGCAGGGTATGAAGAAGGGCAGGGTACCAATCAGCATAGTCGTTCACTTAGTCATTGGAATTATTCAATTAACATGGGCCAATAAATATTTTATAAATAAATGTTTTATTAATCCAGGGTAAAAAGAGTCTATTTAACATCTGACAATAAAAACTCTCTCACTGAGCATGCTCTGCAATGCAGTATGGGTAACTCGGAACTCTTGACTAAACAAAGTAAAGCTATAGAGAAATTAATTCCTTAATTACCGAACACCTATAATTCAAATAGAGAATATCCACTAAATTTAGCAATGCCGTTGTTGAATTTTGGGAAAGTCAACCCAAGTGGAAGACAATCAGATGGTTAGAGCTGTAGTGGATTTTCTAATCAGAGAAAGGCTAAAGAACCAATGGCCTTAATCTATAGATGAACTACAACTGAATACAGTACCTACAAAGTTCAGAATTGTTCAGATGTTCTTTTCCCTCTATGGATGTGAAAGATTACTTTTGAAGAAGCAGGATAAAAAGGATTTTGAAGCTTTGGTACTAGAGAAGACCCTCAAGAATACCATGAACAGTAATAAAACCAAATAGATCATAACCAATCAGAATTTTCACTCAGGTCACTCAGCGAGGAAAGGTAGAAGGAAAGGCAGGAAGAGACTGACCAGAATGTAGGTAAATATAGTTGATTACACTGGCAATGGAAGACCTGAAGAGCCAGACTGGGGACAGATCATCCCGGAAAATATCTTTTAATGTGGCTGCTAAGAGTGAATACCATTGGGTATTAACTGAGTACTTAGTGGCACTCAGTCAATCAGTCAATCTTGAATGGAATAGGAAATTGGACAAGCCTTCATGTACAAGTAGTCCTTAACTTACAACAGTTCGTTTAGTGACCATTCAAAGTTACAACAGCACTGAAAAAAATGGCTTATGACCATTTTTCACAATTACAACCGTTGTAGCATCCCCATGGTCACGAGATCAAAATTCAGACACTTGGAAACTGACTCACATTTATGACAGTTGCAATGTCCAGAGTCATGTGATTCACTTTTGCAACCTTATGACAAGCAAAGTCAATACGGAAGTCAGATTACTTAACAGGTGAGTTACTAACTTAAAAACTGCAGTGATTCACTTAACAACTTTGACAAGAAAGATCATAAAATGGGGCAAAACTCACTTAACAAATGTCTCACTAAACAACAGAAATGTTGGGCTCAATTGTGGTCGTAAGTTGAGGTTTACCTGTAGTTGTAGTTATATTTCTCTGAATAGGTCCTTCAAGTGAACAACAGGCTTAGAACTACAGGGATTAAAATAAAAATTCTTCATTTTAAAAAAAGAATGAGAAAGCTATGAATTGTCTAAATGAGAATTGAACAAGAGGGTGAATGCTTCCTCTCTGAAAATGAGATGCTTTGCTTGCTAGAATCATTTGCCATTTCCCCCATTTATGCAACAATTCTGCAATTTTAAAGGTTTGAAATTAAGAGATTCAAAAATTTATTTCCACCTCTCTCAAAGGAAATTATCTTTTCTTCTGACACTTCTTACTGCCTTGATAGCATTATTAAATGATCTAGCTATTATGGAGAGGATTTTTGTGGAAGAGATAGTTAATGAAGGAACATAAGTAAAACTTTCAGTAGCCAAGTCCAATATTAAATCCTCATTATTATTTTACATATTTACATACTGCTATTGTATTACAGATACATACTTTGCACATTTCTAAAGATCATTTAGGAAAACCACGTTTCTCTTATTACTTTTGCTTGCCCCCACCATGAATAGTAGAGAGAGCATGCTCCAGGCCTCTTGCTCTCTAGTTGCCATCTTGTGGACACTGGACTTGTGCCTTCTCAGTGGCAGTGCCTGTCTTGTGGAACAGCATCCCCAGAGAGATCTGGATGACCCATTCCTCTTAGCCTTTTACAAGGCATTGAAGACATGGCTGATCCTGCAGACTTTTTTTGCATTTGAGTCAGAGTGATATATTCTTATCTAAATAATTTAAATGAATAAAATACCATTAGCAATATGTAAAATAAGAGCCACGGTGGTGCAGTGATTAAAATGCTGTATTGCAAGCTAATCTAGCTCAATGCAAATCCTCACTGAGTCAAGGTTGATTCAGCCTTCCAGCCATACAAGGTAGGTAAAATGAGGACCCAGATTTTTGGGGGAAATATGATGACTCCATAAACTTCTTAGAGAGTGCTGTAAAGCACTATGAAGCAGTATATAAGTCTAAGTGCTATTGCTATTATAATCCTCGTAGCAAAGATGTAATTATAATCCTCATGGCAAAAGACTGGTCACAGTAATATATATACTTGTCAGACCAATCATTATTGTAAAGATGTATATTACAAGGTTGTGTCTTTGGGAAAGTGCTCTACAGTTTCATAGGATATGGTAAAAAAAAATCTAGATGACAGTCATGATTATGTGATTGAAGCTCCATCTGATTTTATGTCTGTGTTTTTATATGCAAACACATAAAACCAGGCAGAACTTCAATCACATCATTGCAGCTCCCATCTTAACTTTTTTATGCCACACCCTGCAGATACCCTTGGAAGAGTATTGCTAGTTACACAAGGAAAGCTATTATTTTTCTCCCACGAGTCAAATTCTATTCCATATGGTTCTGATTCCGATGTTATCCTTCAGTGATATGAGAACTATAAGCCAGCCGCTTAACAGAATGGAGAAAAAGAGGACAAGGGGATTTCTCAAACTAATTTCAGTGACTTCCTTAAACATTTACAACCTTCTGTCCTGTTCTGTTCATTTATCATCAAATTATGTGAAAAATGTGTATATAAAAATGAGCTGGGGAAGAAAGATTTGATTATAAAAATATTGAAGGCCATGAGGCACAAATAAAAAAAGAAAAGAAACAACTTTCAGCATTGTCAGTTCCATGCTCTTGCATAATCTGCTGATATATATATTGCAAAACTCTTGAAGCTTAAAAAAGAAAAGGCTCTGTGCACTATTTACATACACAGCAATCAAAATGTTCATCTGGAGGAAGAGATTGCAAAGTTGGGTGCCTAGCTGAATCTGTGTGTTTATTCATGAAAGAAAGGTACACTCACTCTAGTGACTGCATACAGGTGTGCACACCCATGGATTTGTATTCATGTAGATAGCAGGAGACTTTCTTCAGACTTCATGCTCAACCACAGGGATGGCAGTCAAGCCAAACAGCAGGAACCAACCAGAGAGGACAGCTCCAGTCTATAAAACCCAGACCCAAGCAACAGACTCCATTTGAACAGCCTGAGCCAATTCATCAGCATACAGATTTGGCACCTGACTTCTGCCTGCATCCAAAAAGACATCCACCTTCTTTGACTTTGCATTTATACTCTGATGCTTATTTCAGGTTAATTTATACTAGGATTATTTTATTTTTGCATTTTAAATATTTCTTCCTAGAAAGAGCTAATAATAAGGCTGCTTAGAGGGAAAGAATTTTGCCCTGAGACAAGGACAAGTGAGAAGTCAGTAAGGAATTAATGAAGAAGTGAAGAAAGGGAGAGAGGATGTTATTTCAAGAAGAAACATATCTTAAAGGATGGATACCAAAGTGAAAAATGAAAATTAATCAAGATGTTTTGTATAGTCTGAGTATTGGAGGAGATTTGTAGATTTTCTAAAACCATAAACATGCTGTTAAGAAATAACTGTGCTGCTAGTTAAATCTGAATAAAGAACAGAGCCAAATATGGTCAGTAAAAAAGAAAAAATGGACCAAATCCAAGATGGAGAATCAGATCTATGCAATTTAGCTCAAAATGCTTTATTGCTATTTAAACTACTAGTCTGTTCTAATTTCAGAAGAGAGAAAAATAGCTTCTCAGCTGCTTAGAGCATATATCAACATATTTCTGCAAAATCACCAAACCTTAATTAATGGAGAGGAACGCTACATATTTTGGGAGCTTCTTGGAGAGCTCTTTGCTGGAAAACATCAAGCCACTGAATGGGGGCCTCAACAAGTCCATTCTCCATACCCGAGATGAAGAACTTGCTAAGGCTGAGATTGGGATTCTGGCTGCTATCCTGGCAGTGACTGTGGTGGGAAACCTGGGTATCCTTCTGGCCATGTATCGCCTTCGGAAGAAGATGAGCAGGATGCACCTTTTCATTCTTCACCTGGGATTGACAGACTTCGGGGTGGCCCTCTTCCAGGTATTTCCCCAGATGATTTGGGAAATGACCTATCGGTTCCAGGGTCCTGATCCACTCTGCAAGGTTGTCAAGTACCTGCAGGTGCTAAGCATGTTTGCCTCTACATACATGCTCATTGCCATGACACTGGATCGCTACATGGCTGTGTGCCACCCACTGCGTACTCTACGGCAGCCAACCTGCCAGGCATATCTAATGATTGGAGTCACTTGGCTACTAAGTTGCTTGCTTAGCATACCTCAGCTCTTCATCTTCTCAGTAAGGGAGGTACACCAAGGTTCTGGTCTGCTGGATTGCTGGGCAGAGTTCAAATACCCTTGGGGCGCAAAGGCGTACATTACATGGATGACTTTGTCTGTCTTTGTACTGCCGGTGGTCATCCTCTTGGTTTGTTATGGCCTGATCTGTCATAAGATCTGCAAGAATCTTAGAGGAAAGACACAAAGGTGTGGTCTCTCTGCAGCGGATGCCATCTCATACACAGCCACTGATCAAAATGGAGCAGAAGTGTGTCATTCTGGCTCCCGGGTTAGCAGCGTGCGTACCATTTCCCGTGCCAAGATCCGCACTGTAAAGATGACTTTTGTCATAGTGATGGCCTATGTTGCTTGTTGGGCACCTTTCTTCAGCGTACAGATGTGGTCAGTGTGGGATAAGAATGCACCAAATGATGGTGAGTCACTTTTAATTGGAGGGACGGGGTACCAGCTTGAGAAATTCAGTTTGATGCCAGAGTCATAGATTGGGTTTGTAGCCAATGCAATTACTGGATTTAAGTTAGGATTTCAGATGGAACAACTATGGTTTTTATTTCAATTCCATCTCAGTAGAAAAGGGAATTAGGGCAGATTTATTAAAAATACAATACATGCAATGAATACTCTATCATGCTTGCTCATACATACATTTGTTCCATCTATTCTACTTTCATAAGCCGATGGAGAAATCTATCATCATTCACCATGCCTTGGCAAAAAGTGAAGGGAAATAAATCTATCTAAATATCTTGGTACTGTAATGCTGAGTGCTTCAGCTCTCATAAACATCCATACAGTAATATGTACTGTAATGTTTGCAACTGAGCTACATATTAAGGCAAAATGAAATTACTTTGAACTGAAAGAAAATTGCAAGTAACTTGATTTTGTTCCCTTTGGGTACTTTTTTTTTAAAAAAAACTACATATTTTAAAATTTTTGCAAAATACACAGGTGCCTAAATTATGCCTTTGAAATAATTACAGGCTAGAGAAAAAATGTTTTTTGTAACCTAGTTGATAACATCTGTCTATTACAAACATGCATGAATATGTATTTACAATTGTACATACAAGTAGTCCTCAACTTACAACCCACATGTAGACCAGAATCCATTTCTAAACAAGGTAATAGTTAAGTGAGTCATGCCTGATTTCATGAATTTTTTGGACATGGTCGTTAAGCCAATCACTGCAGTTAAGTGAATCATTTGATTGTTAAGCAAATGCAGCTTCCCCCTCTGACTTTATTGTCAGAAACCAGCTAGGATGTTGCACTAACAACAACAACAACAACAACAAAGTTGGAAGGGACCTTGGAGGTCATCTATTCCATCCCCCTGTTCAGGCAGGAAACCGTATACCATTTCAGACAAATGGCTGGCCAGTCTCTTCTTAAAAACTTCCAGTGTTGAAGCATTCACAGCTTCTGGAGGCAGGTTGTTACACTGGTTAATTGTTCTAACTGTCAGCAAGTTTCTCCTTAGTTCTAGGTTGCTTCTCTCCTTGACTAGTTTCCATCCGTTGCTTCTTGTCCTGCTTTCAGGTACTTTAGAGAATAGCTTGACTCCCTCTTCTTTGTGGCAGCCCCTGAGATATTGGAACATTGCTATCATGTCACCCCTCACCCTTCTCTTCATTAAACTAGACATACCCAATTCCAGCAACCGTTCCTTATATGTTTTAGCCTCCAGTCCCCTGATCATCTTTATTGCTCTTCTCTACTCTTTCTAGAGTCTCAACATCTTGTTTACATCGCAGCCAGCATATACTTACATCATAAATATATGCTGGCTATGAAATGTCCAAATTTTGATCATGTGACTGTGGGGAATGCTGCAGTGGTCATAAGTGTGAGTTGTAAGTTAGTTTTTTCAGTGCCATGATAACTTCAAATGGTGGCTGTATGTCAAGGACCCGCATTAAATTTTCCTTACGTTCTTTATAGAACTAAACTCAAACTAGCTATGTTACCTACAATCCTTTGTCACATAATATATTTTTTTAAATTAAAAATAGCAATATTGAAATTTATAAGGTGAAGCAATAAACATGTTTAAAAAATATGATCACTAGCTGAAGATTTGAAATTAAAACTAAAAACAGCAAGATTTACCAAATTGCAAAGTGTGGGAGATGAGGAATAATTGTTCCAATGTTTATAGTGCTAGGTTCAGATCTCCAAGGGTTTGAATTCTAATTCTTTTCTAAACATACAAACAAAACACCAAGTTAGCATTATATTCTAAATGTGTGTGTGTGAAACTCACTTGTTGTATTTATGCAAATATCAAGATTCAAGCCAAGCCCTGTTGCTGCTGCATATGCCTCTAAGACAGGGGTCCTCAAACTTAGCCACTTGGCTGGCTGGGGAATTCTGGGAGTTGAGGTCCACAAGTCTTAAAGTGGCCAAGTTTGAGGACCCCTGTTCTAAGATATAGAATGACTTTTTCATCCTATGACACATCTAAAACAGCCTCTGTTTTCACTCCCCTTCCCAATGTGCATAGGAAGGACAATGGATCCTTAGGAGAAATTTGCGTACCTCTATTAAAAATTTCCTACACAGCTTTGTCTTTCTGTTTAGTCCAAGTTATATAATTTTTGGAGTTCGTATAATTCAGCATTTTTTAAACATGGTGTCTGGGGAATTCTGGGTGTTGATGTCCACACAACAATATGATACTGCCAATCAGGGAGTGTGGATGAAAATACCGCAGGGATTGAAAACTAGTCTCCTAGTTTCTGGACACTCCTGGTGGGTTGTGACTGCATATAAATTGACAGGATGAAGTAGAAGAGGGCACAATTTTTTTATATAGATTTTATTCTTCAGAATGTGAGTTCTTGACTACCTTTACATAGTCCTTTTATTATATGGAGAAGCTCTTATTTATTTAAATCATTTTATAGATATTTCAAAAAAAATGTGTGAAACTGCTGGAGTCTGATGCATCTGTCGAATAATATTGTTGACATGATTTAGACATTAAGAGAACAATCGCCTTGTTTCTGTGAGGCAGAGAGTAACTCTTAAATGTCTGCAAACTATAGAAACAACAACAATCTCTTTGTTGACATCTAGCAGCCTTTGGAAGTTTGTTCAAGCATTCAGTTGCTTGTGTCTGTATAATCTAGATTGCATCTGTATAATTAGCCATGCAAAAATCCAGATGGCCACAGGCACATACAGAAAATTCTGAAAGCCTTTGCTCAGAAACAAAGAATAAATAGACATCCTTCAGGAATATAGATTATTGGGGCAATTCTAACCTCTGTGTTCAATGTCTATGGAGATTCTCAGTCATCCAGGTCAGTTGTCTCAAAGATACTTTTTTTCACAAGGCAAATGGAGTTTCTTTTTTTCCTTTGAATAAGTTTCGCTTCTCCTCCAAGAAGGTTCTTCAGCTCAGCTGATTTTAATTCTCACATAAAGTATGAGAAAGGCTACGTAAAATAAAAGATAAATCTCTGTTTATCATAATCTCTAATTAATGTCAATGGGGTTTAAACAATGTTCCCCGATTAAACAATCTTACTACTATTCAAGCTGATAGCAATGTTTTCATTAATTTTTATGGAGCAAATGTCAGTTCTTAACCTGTTAAAACTAGTATGAAGGAAAATTGTAGGAATATATTTCAAAGTACTAATTCAGTCTTTACTAACATTGCAAAATAATTGTACTAGTTTTCAATCTTTAATTTTCCCTTTTTCTATATTTTTACAGGGTCTTTTTTTTAGAATCCTTGGAACACATCCCTTTATGATTTATTTGTATTTTTGAAGTTCTAAAAATATATAACTACTGCTTGGTTGGGCAACCTTTGAGTGACTAAGGACTATAGCATGGCCCGTGAGTCCTCTGGAGAGCTGCAAGTGATCAAGAGTCATGAGGGTGTGACTGCATTCTTTTCAAATCATTATAGGGAGTTTGGGCTTGCAGTTTAGTGCTGAAATGAAACTAAGAGGCCCCTGAAAACCAGACTTTTCTAGAAAAATTATCTGATCATGTCTGTAATAAGTGTGAAATGTAATCAACATTGGTATGGCATGCATATCCATACAATCTTATTATTCACCCCTTCTGTATTTGGGGCATTTTAAAAAAATTCAAATCATAATTATAAACCAGTTCAACTTGAAAATTCTTGGCTAAAAGAGAAAAGACTTGACTCCCTTCCCAAAAACAGAAGGGGAAGAGTTGAACACAGTTCTGGAGGGAGGGGATGACATACTTTGGGAACAGGATCAATTTCATGAGTTGTTTTTTTTTAAAGGGTCATTTTTACATGTTGATTGATTACCACCAATGGGTAATTTTACTCTATACACATGTGCCAAGACACAATAATCCATGATTGGCATACAGTGAGGTACAGATACATCTGATCATGATTCATTATACTCAAAAGTTCACTCAACTGTTCTTATTATGGTTGATACAGATCTGAAAAAGAAAACGTTTCCCTTTATTTCTCTCTTTGCTCCAGAGTCAAGCGACGTGACTTTTACCATTACCATGTTGCTGGCCAGCCTGAGCAGCTGCTGTAATCCCTGGATTTACATGTTTTTCAGTGGGCATCTCTTTTATGGTGTCCTCCACTTTTTCTCCTGCTGCGGAGGTCTTCGGTCCAATCTCAGGAGGCAACAGTCTAATGGCAGCCTCTGCAGCCGTAAAACTACCATCTTGAGTCACAGTCCTCAGAGCACCCCAGAGCCGAACGCTGCTGGTATCCAGATGCAATTGGGAAATATGAAAGAATTCTACCAGCCTTATGAAGATACAGTGATTGATTCAGGGATACTTTAAAATAATGGATGAGTGTAATGCCAATGAATGATACTGTAATCCCATAATCTGGTTTTTTGAAACAAGCAGGAATAGTAGAATAATATAGTGGCCCTATACGATACGAAACATAGCTCACTATATATGAAATAAATCAGGCCTGATTCATTTCTTTTTAAAGACTGTTCTGAATTATAACCAAATTTATTTCCAAAGAGTTCAAACAAAAGTGAAACGAAAAGTTCAAACAAGACTTAAACAAACAGTTCAAACAAGAGTTAAACAAGAATAACAGACCAGGACTCTAGCAGAAGATCTTCAAACGGTTGCCTTCAGCAACCAACACCTCCCACACCTTCCCCTTTTATCAGCAGTCCCAAGTCGTGGCTTCTCATTGCCTTCTCCAAAGTTGCCTCATTGCCTCATTGCCTTCTGCTTTTCTGCTCTTCTAGATTGCCTCCTGCTCCTAGCGTCCCTGAACAGAGCCAGCTGTGGATCATCTTCTTCCAATCCCTCATGCTCATATGGCTGAGTCTGAGGAGGAACATGACGGGAGGGGCCAGGCTGAGAGTCCTGCTGTGCATCAGAGCCTCCCTCTGATACCAAAGGCTCTCCAAACCCCTCCTCCTCCTCCTCTTCAGAATCATCAGACTCAGCTGCCAGTATCACAGGCTGACGCTGAATCACAACAGGTTGCTGGCATGCTACAGACTGGTGGTTGGGGACCCCTGAATTACAGGATGGGTCTAATTAAGAAAACAGTATCAGGAAGGAAATGATGAATCTTTTTGAAAACAAGTCAATTTTAACTTAGAATTTCCAATGGTTCCATTTATCATACCACTTAGGTTTAGGAGTAACATAGAATTTTGTAGAAAATAGGGCAGACTAAACATGCTAATATTTGCAAGGCTTGAATGACAATTAGTCAATCCACTAATAAATTACAGACATAGCATAATTACAGTGTGCATAATAATTATTGCTATGTAAATCAGGTGACAACCTCGCAAAGAAAAGAGACCACCGAATCTGGCGTTGGTTCAATTTCCAACCGGTCTGCAGGTTTTCCAAATTCTTATGGTCCGTCTAGACCTCAATTTGATGCTGTGCACCCTCCAGATGATGCCTCCAGGCCTTGAATGCCACTTTGATGGCCAGAAGCTCCTTCTCCCAGATAGTATCGTTGTGCTCCAATGGATTCAGTTTCCGCGAATGGTACGCACAAGGGAAGAGAGTACCGCCGGGCATCGTTACCTGGAGTAACACCGCCCCAATGGCAATGTCGGAGGCATACGCCTCCACGACAAACAGCCATTGTGGGTCAGGATGTTTCAAGATGGGCTCCTTCATGAAAGCTTCCTTCAAAGCCTGGAAAGCCCATTGTTCTGGAGCGTCCCACTGAAACCGAGTCTTCTTCTGGCGAGGATGAGGGCCGGATAAAACCCAGAGCCAAATTCTTATCCAGAAAGTCCCGCAATGCAGCCAACTCGGGGTCTGACATGGAGTACAAATGCCCCACTGGGAGAGGTGCGTCAGGGACTAAATCAATGGGGTAGTCATAGGGCCTGTGTGGGGGTAATTGAACCACCTCTGTCTTGCTGAACACATCAGCAAATTCAGTCAGTTCAGAAGGCAAGGAAACCCCTGGGGAACCCTCCACCTGGCTGGCACAGATATGGCGGGTGTGGTCCACACACTGTAAGCTTGGGAAGGTGACCAAGTTCTGTGACCAATGGATCTGTGGGTCATGCGCCCAGAGCCACGCCAGTCCCAAGACCATGGGAAAATGCAGATCTGAGGTGATATAGAACTGTATGGCCTCCTCATAGGAACTGATGGCCATACATAACGGTTGCGTGCCAGCCTTAATTGGCCCAGACAGGAGCACTCGACCATCAATAGTCTCCACTAACATGGGCGGTTCCACCGGGCACTGGGGAACAGCCCATTTGGCCACTAATGCTGAGTCCATAAAATTTGTGGTGGCCCCAGAGTCAATTAAGCCATGGACTGGAATCCCCTTTGGCATGCTGGGGAGGATCAGATGTGCCTCCAATATCAGATGCCATGGAGGTCCACAGGCAGCATTGGAAAGACATTGCTCGGTGTTGTGGGACGCCCAACCCAACACACCTTTTAGATCGGGCTCAGGGCGTTTTCCCGACAGAGGAGTAGGGGGCTTTCTCAGGGTAGACTCGGTCACTGACGCCCGTCGTTGCTTCTTTGGGCAGAAGGAAGCCAAATGCCCAGGGTCCCCACAGTAAAAACACAACCCCCCCGAACATTGCCTGTTCATTTCTGCCACCGATAGATGAGGCCTGGCAGCACCTAGCTCCATTGGCTCCTCCTTTTGAACCAGGGTCTCACGCACAACAGGGGACACAGGGGTCTCTGGGGTGGTACGTCGACTCCTTCGCTGCAGCCGAGCATTGATCTGCAGACAGAGATGGATCAGCCCATTGAGGTCTTAGGGAATATTAACACGGGCCAGCTCATCCAATATTTCCTCTGACAATATATCCTGGAAAGTGTCCACGAGCGCAGCCTCATTTCAGGCTGAATCCTGGCTAAGCAGCCAAAAATCGTTGATATAGCCCTGTAGGGGGCGTTGGCCTTGCCTCAGAGCTTTCAGGCATCGGGTAGCAGTCTGCGTCTTTATGGGGTCCTCATACATCAGATGCATATGATTACAAAACCCCACAAAGTTGTCCAACAATGGACTAGGTTGGGCCAGCAGAGGTGTGCCCCAACGAGCTGCATCACCAGAGAGAAGGCTTAACACAAACCCCACCTTATCTTGGACAGTGGGGAAATCAGCTGCTCTCACACTGATAAATAGCTGGCATTGTCCCAAGAAAGCAGGAAACATCTCTGGATTGCCATTAAATTTATCCGGCATTGCAACTTGGCATTTTCTCCTGGGTGGTGGTGATGGTGGTACTGGCCCTGTTTGAATGTCAGGGGCAAGACCTTTTTATAATCAACAGGTTGGAAACAACCCAACCAAATTTATTTCCAAAGAGTTCAAAACAAAAGTGAAATGAAAAGTTCAAACAAGACTTAAACCAAAAGGTTAAACAAGAACTAAACAAGAATAACAGACCAGGACTCTAGCAGAAGATCTTCAAACGGTTGCCTTCAGCAACTAGCATCTCCCACACCTTCCCCTTTTATCAGCAGTCCCAAGGCGTGGCTTCTCATTGCCTTCTCCCAGTTGCCTCATTGCTTCATTGCCTTCTGCTTTTCTGCTCTTCTAGATTGCCTCCTGCTCCTAGCGTCCCTGAACAGAGCCAGCTGTGGATCGTCTTCTTCCAATCCCTCATGCTCACATGGTTGAGTCTGAACAAGATAGGAGGGGCCAGGCTGAGAGTCCTGCTGTGTATCAGAGCCTTCCTCTGACACCAAAGTCTCTCCAAACCTCTCCTCCTCCTCTTCAGAATCGTCCAACTCAGCTGCCGGAACCACAGGCTGACACTGAATCACAACATCTCTGTTACAGGCAGGGCTATCTTGTTATTGATTGTACTAAACAGTTTATATGTTTTAAATTACATTTTATGGGCCACCTAATTTCAAATATACAACCCTAATTTCAAATATATGAATGAATATATGAAGGTAAGGATTACTTTTCAGGTTTTTCCTTTCTCCAATTATTTTTAAAATCTTACGGTACTTTTTTCTTGCTCACAAGACCCTACCTATGCCTATAATAAAGAGATGTATTGATTAGTAGTAATTTAATTTACCTGGTTTCTCATCTAATTAAGAAGAAAATTGTTTTGCTTCAGACTGCTGAAAATTGTATTCTTGAGCTTCAGCTCCTATCATGGAAATTAATGGTATAAATAAATGTACGTAACTAAACTAGTTTAAAACTGACATCAGTATTCCTTGAGGTGCAATATTATTGAAGTGATGGTTGTAACTCTTCTTAAGGTCAGAAATATCCTTGATCTCAGTTTGGAACAATAAGCACTAAGTATGAAATGACATGTTGGCAGCAAAAATTATTGGCTACAAAAGCACCTTGAATATGAAAGGTAATTATTAGGTCTAAAAAGACCGTTATCTGCCACTGAGCCACTGTCAAATTGTATGCACTCATTATGAATTAACGAACTCTCAAATATCATTCCTTTTAGTCACAGGCTATTAAGTAAGCCAATTATCAGCCATAGAGAGTTCTAATAGCATCTAATTTCTGACATTCATTTTAATGAGCTGAAAGCTCAGCCAATACTGGCAAGTAGTACCAACTCACAGTTCAACTAAATCTGATTCAACAATGTTTTCTTTAAGAAGCTGTACATCACTTTCTACCTCTGCAGTTTAGATCCTACAATTGCAGCTCTGAAGTTATAGTTACTAGAATCTAATAGAACTTTTCCCAGGCTGGTGTGCTTCAGGTGTGTCAGCCACAGCAGCTGAGAATTCTGGGAACTGTAGTCACAATAACTTCAGATTGGAAAAAAAGTAGATTGTACTCCTATAAGAATAATTGAGGCCACTACATAGATTCTGACTAGTTTAATAAAAAATACTAAGCTATAATGTGGTTTGTTTAGCTTTGGTTTAATGTGTCATGTGAACAGCCATTATGGCGTATAAGCTATGGTTTATGATTTAGTGAGTTGTGTGAACCCATCCTTACTCCTTCCTAGTTCTGCTGTTCCCTAGTTCCCCAAAGTGAGTGATGCTAATAGCAAAGAACAGACACTACTCCCCAATTGACTGCTCTTGGAAGTTAGTTTCTTTCACTGTGCCTGCCTGAACAGCCAAGTGAAATACAATTTTAAGGAGAAAATTCCATGGCTCCTTTCTAACTTCTTTGCCAGATAGAATAGAAAAACCTGGGATAATGAGGAGGAGGAGGAGGAGGAGGAGGAGAGGGCATGTTGAAGAGAATGATAATTTAACAACTTGAGGTGAAAGAGAGAATTAAAATGGACTAGCTCTCCCTCTCCCAACTATTGACGTTCCCTGATGATCATAGTTTCTACTTAGCCTTATGCGTAAATCAACCAATTGTGACTTATTTAACAAACACAATTAACCAAAACCAATTTAAAGTGTTTTCTTTCTTCACCTACTCAAACTAAACAGAAGCAACATTGGAGGTACAAGCACAGTGATTTAAAAACCAGTGGGCTGTCCACTTATTAAATACTGAGTTTGACTTTACAGTTGACTTTTTAAACCTGCTCACTTATTGATATTTTTTAAAAAATGGCAGCAAAACTAGTTTCTAGTAAATCAGGGAAAAATTAAATTGTGTTTGTGTATGACATGTTGAAATTATAAGGACATAATACATTTCATTTCTGTTGAGACTAGGAAAAGTATCTGAGACAAATATCAAAGGACAGGCATTTGATGTATACTTTGAACATGAAAATGAATAAGTAAATTTAAGATGAATTTTGAAATGTAAATGCTTGCATTTTCTAGATAAGGAAATATGATAAAATCAAGGCTTTGCCTGTTTTTAAATGAGTTTTTATATGCAGCACAAAAAAGTGTCAATCACATTTTTGCAAATATCATCTTTCCTTTTTTTAAGTTATACCCTACAGATTCTTCTTAATGTGGAATATTTTTGTCATAGATGTGTCTGGTGACTGATAAGACCAAAACCTGTCTAAGTCTAACCTACACAGAATATGGTAGATTGGGAAGGCTTTGGCTAATGTTTCTTTTTTCAGGACATTGTCAACTTTTAGAATGATCTTTGCGAAGGCAGCATGCTGGGACAGGACAAAGCATGAGAAATAAGTATTTTGCAATGCTCAGGAATATGAACAATACATTTCTTTCAGTCATTCAATCAGGTATGTCTTTTGAAAGATTACGGAGGCTCCTTGCAAAGCAAACTATATATGTATGTGTTTCTGTGCAGACACAACTAGGAACAGCTTCAGAAGCAGCGACAGGAGCGTGCACAGAACTGAATGTTAAACATCAAATATTCTATTATATAAAATATAAATGTTTGTCTTCCATATTTTTTCTAACTAAGGGTTCTCCTACTCTTATTCCTATTTAATTAAGCTGTTTTTCCCTTCCTTTCCACATTTTCATTCTTGAAGCCATTCTCTCTAAAACCTTTCACATTACAGGATTTCAAATGATTACCTTAGGTACTAATCAATAGAAGGGACTACACAACCTGTTTCTTCTTATTGGGACTCTTCAGGGGTAAGCATCTTCTACATTACAGCAGATGTTCTGTTTTTTAAGCCTAAACAATTCAATAAAGATGAAATTAGTCACGTAGTGCCTTCTACTGCTCAGTGACTAATATAACATCTAAAGCTCCATATAAAATACCCCACCTCCATCCTTAAGGGGAAGCAATCTTGAGACCTCTAACATGAGACCCAGACCAACTAAAATCAGAAAACTCTCTCATATGAGAAAACAGTAAACAGGAAGGTATACTTGCATAGTTTCTGTACTTAGAACTATCGTGTCCAACTACTTACAGATCCTAACTGCAAGATAAGCTGCTCATGCACTTTAAATAATTAAGGTTGAAATTATTCATACATTATTATCAGCTTCTGGGTAAACATGTTTGCAAATCTCTGAACTCAGTCCATCCAGTTAAATAGCCAAAGCAAAGTAAATCAATAAAAAGAAAGCTCTCTGTACACACTTTCCACTCCTTTTCCTTGGCTGGTACAATTTGGATTACCACAAGCATTTTTCAAAGTGATGAAGGATCAGTGCCATGTATTATGTATATGGATAACAGCATGATTCATTTTTTTATAAAGGATCTACTATGAGAAGGTCTGCCCATGGTTGAAGTGAAAAGTTTTCTAAGTCAGCAAGAACTAGCTTTTAGCTCGGTATATAAGATATAGCACTGTATCTCTTTCACCAGGATAAGGTACAAAAGAATTTTGCCAAAAAAAAGCAGACTCTCTGAGATACAATATTGACTACATTTAAAAGAATAAAATATAGGATGATAGTTATTATTATGTCATAGCAATTGTTTAAAGAATCCTCCTGAACTAATAAAAGATTAGATTATAGAAAGGAATTAATTTTCTTTTCTTAGGATGACATGTTCTTATAATGACTTAGATCTTCACAGTCCCCAGCACCCCTAGTGTTTAGTTTGGAATCCTTCTAAATTTAAATCTTCAGACTGTGAAGAGTTCAGAAATACATTAAAGCTCTGGTTTAATTGACTCCATTTTAGCAAGCATCAGAAATGACAGATCACATTTCTGTTGGAATCTCAAAATAACAGAGAAGTCCACAACTAATTTTGGATGAAGTCACATTCCAGTTAAAGAAAACAATTGTAAGTATAGTTGATACGGAAAGATATGCTAGCAGAGGAGAACTGCTATAGCATCATTAAACCTATTTTGAGGATGATGTACTGGTTACCTATATGTTTCTGAGTACAATTTAAGGTATTGGTATTCCAATAAAGTCCTCTATGGCTTGGATCCAGGTTATCAATGGGGCTGAAAATAATTCTGCCTATCTGGTTCAATTTCCTTGAACAGAGCCATTTTGGTGTAGTGGTTGAAACATTAGACTAGAAACTGGAAGACTCAGTTCTACTTCTGCCTTAGGCATGAAGCAAGCTGGGTAACCTTGGGACCAGCCCTCTTTCACAGAGGTGTCAAACTGCCGGCTCGCGGGCTGGATGCGTCATGGCAAAACTGCGCCCATCCCATTGCCAGCAATGGGAAAAAAAGTCACAATATGTCGCGACACATCACGTGATGTTGTGAGGTTGATGAAAGAGTCTTTCATCAACCTCACTCCAGTCAGCATGTTATCCTTGCTTTCACTGATACATCAAGCAGGTCCTCCTGCTTGAGCAGGGGGCTGGACTAGAAGACCTCCAAGGTCCCTTCCAGTTCTATTCTATTCTATTCTATTCTATTCTATTCTATTCTATTCTATTCTATTCTATTCTATTCTATTCTATTCTATTCTATTCTATTCTATTCTATTCTATTCTATTCTATTCTATAATTCTGGGCTATCTATGCACTCTTTATGATGACTCGGTATTTTTTCATCTCCTCTATGTGTCCTTTTTTTCAGCTCTTCACTAAACCTTTTGTACAATTTCCAAAATAGGCGGGGAAACGTGAGGCAACAAACGACAAAAATGCAGTGTAATGTCACATCCGATTTTGGGAGATTCAGTATGACTTATGTATAAGCATCCGATGTTGGGATTTGCATTGTGAAACATACTGTGTTTCATCACAGTTTGTCATCACAATTCATAATGGACATTTATGAACCCAGTGGCTTCTTTCTTATCTCTCTATACTTTATCACTGTTCCAGTTTAGTACCTCCTTATTTCTTGTTACTTCCATCCACCTTCAGCTCTTTTCCACATTAATTTCTTCTCCTATGAAATCCTACTATCATTGCTCAGAGTTTATTCCAAGATAATGTATTTGATTAAACTAGAGTATGAATTCTAGTTTTCTTTACATTCGGCATGATATGGTAGCTTTTCTACAACACTCCAATCCTAGCATTTCTCCAATTTGTTCTTCATTTCTATCAGGTCAGGAATAGCTGAATCCTGTTGGCTTCCTCAGCTTGCTAAAGGAGGAAATGGTCAGCAAGACAGATCAGTTGTTTCCTGAAACTTTCATACTTAGCAGAATTTGTCTCCCAACCGATATCAGGTTAATGAGAGGCCTACATCCCTATTATTACATGCCACTTTAAAAGATCCATGGTTTATTTCCAGAAAGTGTAATCCATATCTTCTTGATAGGATAGGCAATCATAATAATAATCAACAGCAGTATCATTTTTATCCATTCCTTCACTTATTTTAACACATATGTTTTTCCAGGACTATTAAATTTACTTACGGTACTTTGATATCTTAGTGGATTTGCTACTTTAATCTGACCACAATGATCTATGCTCTGGTAACCCTTCCATTAGATTACTGTAATATCTCACATGTGCTCCTGCCCTTGAGAATGACTCAGAAGCACCAACTAGAGCAGAATTCAGTTAATATGACTTTAACTGGACTTTCCAGTTTAAATCATTCCTACCTTTAAAAAAAAGTGTTGTTTATTGCCTGAGCACAATTAAGCAGCCTGGTGCTCTTTAGATAGATTAATATTGCTTCCAGAATTTGTCAGCTAGCATGGCTATTGGAAGTAACCAGATTGGAATTTTATTCTAGTTTCCAAACACCTTTTCCACTGAACAAGCCCCTTGCATTATGTAAAAAATTGTGACTACAAAATAGTGCATCTTTAGCGCTGCAAGTTACTGCTCCTCCACTCCACCCAAAATTCAAGTAGGAGGAGTGATGCATATAGAAAGGAGATAGTTTACCCATATATTCAGTAATATTTGTGTCCTTCAGTATATGTCTCTGGGATGAGATAGAGGGCAGCCACTATGAATTTGCACTGAATTCACTGCAAATTGCAATGCACTGATTTTGTGAATGAAATGTTTAGATCTTCCCATTTGAAAGAAAAGCTGGTTCTACCCAGTGTGAGTATGCAATTATGCAACTGCTTGATTATTATGGGTGCTCTGACAAAAAAAAAAGTTTAAACCCAATGTGATCTTTTAAAAAATAAGTTTCAAAAATCTATACAGTAGACTGGGTATAAACACTAAATTAAGAGACCATGTCTAACAGAATGAAGTATTCCACAGTTTGCTGAACTACCTGATTACTACAAGTATGAAAAATAATAATTCACAGATATAATAGGCAAAACCTTCTAACTAGGGCACAAAGGAAATTAAGCTAGGATTACAAAAGAAGAAAATCCAAGTAAATATCTTGTTTACACACAAGGGGGCCAAACTAAAAACCAGTTATCAGACTGTATTAGCAACCAAACTCCTAATAGTTCCTAGTAATAGCTTTCCTTTTTTCCCCAGGTGGCTTCCAAACAGAGAACAGAAAAAGAATGTACTTTCCCTTAGTTCTTGTCTTGCATCCAAAGAAGGAAGTGTCCCATACATGAATGGGAAGTATGATAAAAGAAACTTAGGGGAATAACGAAGTGAAAGAGGCATTTAGGAAAATCTAATACAAAGAATTAAGATGAGAGAAAGATTGTATAATCTGTAGAGAAAGAAAAATAAAGCTTCAAAGAATGTGGTCAAGAATTAATATAAGTAGAGAAAATGAAGAGTAATTTGGAAGGAAGCAAAAATTACTTTGGAAGTTTGTAAAAAATAATCTAAACAAGGAACATCCAATAGAGCAAATAAGATAAAAAAAATAAAGGTGTTAAGTTTATTTGGGATGAACTGAAGTAAAAGAATTTTGGAAGGAATATTTTAGAAATTTGGAATTGAAACGGATGCTATAAATGATAATTGATAAAGAACTAAATGTTGCTGTGAAAATGTTTAAACATACTAAAGCTGCAAGTGCAGATGACGTAAGTGAAGACATATAAAATATGAATGTCACCAATAGGATATACGGCCACACTATATGGGTTGCCAACACCTGGGAAGTGTAATATTTCAGGAACAGAAATGTTCAAGTTAATTATATTGGTGGTTAAGGCTAGAAACCCGGAGATTGTGAGTTCTATTTCTATCTTACGCACAAAGCCACTTGGGTGATTTTGGACCAGTCACTCGCTCTCAGCCCTAGAAAGCAGGAAATGGTAGTCACTTCTGAAAAAACTTTACCAAGAAAACTGCAGGGAATAGTCCAGGCAAACAGCAGGAGTCAAAAATTGACTTGAAGGAACACATGTAGATACACACACACAGGGAGAGTATTCATAGTACAAAAATATTATTATGTATGGAAACAACTTAATATTCACCACTCTTTTCTTAAGATCTGGGTCTTTTGAGCACGAACTGCATAATTTTCCTCTATCAATATACTTTTGAATGAGCTTTAGAACAAAAGGGTTGTATTCTGTTCCATAAAGAAAAAAAACCTCCAAAGTGAGTCCTATTGAAAACACATTCTATGAAATGAAGAACATCTACATCTTTCTTTTCGTCACCTCCAATAAATTCCTCCAATCACTTCCTGTTTCACCGTGAAAGAACTGTTTAATCTCTGATCACTGGAAAGGTGAACATGTGCAGTGACTAATTTCTTTTCTAAAAGTGCCATATTGACATTAAGTGGTGTGGCTTTCACACTGTACATTTTCTCCTGGGATTTTATCTCTCAGTGGCTAGGCTGATTAGTGGCTATAAGGACAAAACCTTTGTCCAGTTCCTATAAGTCAAGGAGAGCAGAAGTCCTCCGCTGCCAAAATGAAATGGTTGATCTTTTTAGCGTTTTACATTTGGATGACTAGTGGATTACAAAGGTAAGCTCATTTCTTTCTTCCTCTGCACCACCCGCCCCCCATTTTTCTTATTTAATATTAGAAATTACAGTTACAAAGCTGCACTGGGATAGCAGTCCCTTGAAACTTCTTTAACTTTCTACAAGTACAGCACAGTTCCAGTATTAGCAGAAACACATCAGCAATGTTTTGTGAATAATCAGTAATGCATTTAGATAAATTTACGAGACATTAACAAGACATATTAATTGTAAGAAGGGGAGAGGCCCCAAAACAACTATGGGTATCATTTTACTCTCTTCAAAATATTACAAATCCATCCTGATGTACTGTACATTCTGTTCCAAATTCCTGTAAATAACACATAAAAAACCCTAACCTCAGTGGAATTCTACTACTGCCTGTACTAGAATAAAATGCTTTTCAGATTTTCTTATTTCTGTTCATCAGCATTAAGCATATAGCTCCTTCCCTCCTCTCCAGAGTTACCCTGAAAAGACACCGATCTTTGCGGCAAAAATTGAGGGAACGTGGGCAATTGACTCAGTTTTGGAAGAAATACAAGGTAGACATGACACAGTACACTCAAGACTGCTCAGCCTTCCAAGAAGCCAATGAACCCCTCTTTAACTATCTTGATGTAAGTTAAGCATGAATGAAACTAGGGGGTGGGGAGGGGAGAGAGGCAGAAATATGTTAGCTTATAAAGAAGACAAATGTCACATTTTTTTTTCAATGACAGAATTTAATTTTATTAAACTCTTATCCTGTGCTAACAACACTGCATAAAAATCCAGGAGTTATTTGACAGTCTGCCACATATTCCTGGTTTATTATATATTATGAGGCCACTGAGAAATGCAATGGCAATGTTGAAAGGGCTCGGCTTAGTTTATATGTATGCATTATAAAAAATTCATACATTTTACTGGTATGAAACATTATTATCTGGGGAAAAGATATAGTTGCCTTAAAGATTTGTAAACATGGCCTATGTCTCTATACTTATGTGCTCTAATGCACTGCTTGGCATTGTAACTGTGCTAAAGTCCAGAGCCAATGCCATGAATGTATATATCTGTCCTACAAGCGAAAAAGAAAAGATATTGCCCCATCTTTCCCACTTACTCATCAGATATTTCAGTGGTATCAAAGTTTTCACTTGATGCTTAAGAGGACTATGAAATGTTTGGCTACATTTGCAAACATATAAGTTGAATATAAGTGGAAACTGACAATTTAGCACTTCTGCGAACATGAAATGAACTGCCCTATTTCACACTCCATCACCTCCCAATATTATTTCCTCTTAGCCAACTCTGAAAGTGGATTAAAAGAAAATTGGTGTGTAATACAAATACACAGATCCGCCCTAAGAACTAAATGTGTCAAAAACCTTTCACAGTCTGCTTCAAAATCTGCTGGAGAGTTAAAACCAAGCTGAACGTACTTACACCTAGAGAAATTGGTCTCTGATGATGGGAAAGTCTGTGAATGGGTTGAATTGAACAGACATAATTTTGTTCCATGCAAGCCTTAGACAACTGGAATGAACAATGTGGAAGGATAGGACCAGATTTCCATTCACATCCATGTCCTACTACTTCTCACCTTTTCAGATATGTCTGAATGCCTGCAGAGTGTTTATATCTATAGTTTATCTGAGGCAAAGATGAGAGAGGCAATGGCTTCGGTTCAAGGATTTATTAACTTAGCCTGGACAAGGCAGAACGGTACAAACAGCCTTTATATAGGCAACTGTCAAACAAGTCAACAAATCAGGGACGGGTGTTTTCCCGCCGAGGGGACCCTGTACCAATAATCAGCTGGCAGCTTTTGACATTTCCCTAGTGATAGCGCATGCGCATTGGGGCTGGGGAATCCTGTCAGCTGGCTGCCCTAGCAGCCGGGCGCCCAGATAATCCAGCCGGCATTTTTGACAGCTAGCGCCTGTCAGTGTGTGCGGTCTAGGCGCATGCGTCACTTTGACAGCTTCGCGGCTGCCGCCGCTTTGACAGTTCGCAACTGCTGCTGTTTGACAGCTCACAGTTGCTGGAGCGCATGTGCGGCTTTTGACAGCTGTCAGAACGGCCGCGTGGAGCGGCTTTGACAGCTCGGGGAGTGTGACTGCGCGTGCACGTTTCCTTTGACAGCTGTCAGTGCGGCCACGTGGAGTGGCCTATGACAGCTGTCATTTGTGGAATACACTGCACCCCTTTCCCCCCCTTGAAATTAAACAGTGTAACTTAGAACAGTTCTTTAACTTGTGGTTGAACGTGTTGGCGTGCTACCGGCCCACTCGAAATCTGTCAGGTATGCAGGGGGTCGTTTGGGTCTTGTGGATCTGCGGAGCGGTGGTTACTCGTCTGTCGCGGGAGTCTCCTCGGGGGTTACGGTTTGAAGATCGGGGGGTGTTTGGGCATTTGCAGGGTGATTGGTGCTGTGAGGGTCGGGGACTTCGGTGGTCGGTTCTGGCGGGGTATTGGTGGGTGCCCTGGGTCGTAGTTGGTCTGCATGTCTCCGAAGGGTGAGCCCTCCGCCGACGTTGATGGTGTAAAACAGGGGGCCGGTCTGATCGAGGACCACCCCCTGGTTCCATTTATCCCTTCCCCCATAACTGCGGGCCCAGACATTTTGTCCTTGATTGAATATTCTTGATGGCGGAGCATCGGGTTTTTCCGCTGCAGGCCTGTCTGGGTGGAGTCTGTCGAGACGAGTCACCAGCCGGCGACCCCATCGGAGTTCGGTGGTGGATTTCCCGGTGGTGGACACAGGTGTGGTGTGGTGAGCGAGGAGGAATCGGGCGAGTCGGAGGTGCCAGTCTCCAGTGACGAGCCTGCGGAGGGAGTCTTTAGTGGTCTTCACCATGACCTCTGCGAGGCCATTACTCGACGGGTGAAAAGGGGCCGATGTCGCGTGTCTAATACAATTGCTCGTCGTGAAGATCTGAAAATCACAGGAGGTAAATTGAGGCCCGTTGTCAGTGATAATTACGTCAGGAAGACCGTGGGTCGTGAAAACCCCCCTTAAAGCTTGAATGGTGGCACTTGTGGTGGTGCTGCAAACCGGGAGAACCTCCAACCACTTGGAATAGCTATCTACTATGATTAGAAAGGTTTGTCCCTGGAAGGGGCCAGCGAAATCGAGGTGGATTCGAGACCAGGGGTTTTTCGTGGTTTCCCATTTGTGTATGGGAGCATGGGGAGGCGCTGGTCTGGTTTGCTGGCAGAGGTAGCAGCCGGCTACGTGTTCCTCGATGTCCCTGTCAATTGAAGGCCACCATACGTAACTGCGTGCCAAAGCTTTCATCTTTGTGACGCCAGGGTGACCCTTGTGTAGGGTCTGGAGGACCCTGGGTCTGTGGCAGGGAGGGACTATCACTCTGCATCCCCATAGAATGCAGCCTAAATGGGTGGTGAGCTCGTGGCGTTTCGTAAAATAAGGTTGGATGGAGGGGCTTGGGCAGGTAGACTGCCAACCTGATGATGCCCAGGACAGGATTCTGCTGAGCATTGGATCCCTGCTGGTGGCGGAGGCGATGTCCCTGGCTGTCACTGGGCATTCAGAGAGCTCCTGTATGGCTAGTATACGGCCTGCTGGGGCTGGGTCCGGGTCTATTTGTGGCAGGGGAAGTCTGCGGAGACCGTCTGCATGGGACATCTCTTTGCCAGGCTTATAGATTAGCTGGTAGGAATATGCGGATAGAAATGTGGTCCACCGCAGCATGCGAGGGGACAAAACTTGGGGCGTTTGACGGTCCCATGTGAATATCCCCAGGAGGGGTTTGTGATCTGTGTAGATGGTGAAGGGTCTGCCATATAGATAATCGTGGAATTTCTTAATTCCTGCTACTATGGCCTGTGCTTCTTTATCGATTTGAGCGTAGTTGCGTTCGGCCCTTGAGAGGGTCCTAGAGTAATACGCTATTGGGGCTTGGGTGCCATTGTTTAAGGAGTGGCTTAGGACTGCCCCGATTCCATAAGCAAGCGATGCATAGGGGTTTGGTCTCGTTGTAGTGAGATATGGTGGTATCGCTGGACAGTAGTTGTTTTAGCTTAATAAAACTGTCGTTATGTGTGGTGGTCCATTGCCAAGGGGCTCCTTTGTCTAGCAATCTATGGAGCGGCTCTGCTATTGTGGCTTTGCCTGGTAGGAAAGCATGGTAAAAATTTAGGAGCTCTAGGAATGCCTGGAGATCAGTTTTGTTTTTGGGGGCAGGGGCAGCCTTAATGGCCTGGATTTTTGAATTGATGGGGTGAATGCCTTTGCTGTCTATCCTGTAGCCAAGGAAATCTGTGGAGGGTACCCCGATAGAACATTTTTCCCGTTTTAGCTTTAATCCGGCTGCCCGGAATCTGCTGAGGACCTCGTGCAGTCTGGTTGCCAACATGTGAGTGGAGTCGCCCGCGATGAGCACGTCATCGAAGTATGGGCATACTCCGGGGATGCCTTTAAGGGTGCGTTCCATGACTTCCTGGAATATTCCAGGTGCCACGGATATGCCGAATTGGAGGCGGTTTACTTTGAACGCCCCGCGGTGTGTGACTATAGTTTGGGCGTCTGCGGTCTCTCTGGTGACAGGGAGTTGCAGGAAGGCATGTGCCAAATCTAGTTTTGCGAAAACGGAGCCGGAGCCAATTTCTGAAAGAACGTCTCTAACAGAGGGGACGGGGTACGCGTGAGGGTTCAATGCGCAGTTAAGAGTGGCTTTGTAATCTGCGCAGATTCTCACGTCTCCGTTGGGTTTGACAGGCATCACAATGGGGGTTTCCCAAGTTCCGCTGTCAGTGGGCTCCAGGACTCCTAAAGCGACTAAGCGATCTAACTCTTTGTCTATTTTTTGCTTTAACGCAAAGGGGACTTTTCTAGCCTTGATTCTAATCGGTCCCAGCTTGGGTTTGAGCTTGAGGTCGATGGGCGGGCCGTTGTATTTGCCTAGTGAGCCGTCGAATACATCTGCAAAATTTTTGCAGATGTTTTCTAATGACTGGGGTTGGATGCAGTTTGTCCCTTCAAGGCGAATGCCTAATGCCTCAAACCAGTCCAGTCTGATGAGGCTGGTCCGGGCGTGCTCGGTTATTTGTGCTACTAGACTCCCTTTAAATTTTTTGAATTCGACCTTTAGGTTGGCCTGTCCTTTTAAATCTATGGGGGCGCCCTGGAAATCCACCAGCAGGACCTTTGAGGGTTGCATGGGGATACGGCATTTGGATTTGGTTGCTATTTTTTGGAGCGTGTCCCATGACAGGATGGAGACGGAGGACCCAGAGTCGACCTCCATCTCGCAGGGGACTCCCTGAATCTTGACCCAGGCCCTGACCTTTGCACGGATGAGGTGTGTGGCAGAGGTTTTAGTTAGGGAGAATACAGAACCTACAGACCCCTGGGGAGGGCAGGGGAAGTTGGTCCTACCTGCGGGGATCTCGTCAAGCTCGTGGAGGGTCTCCCAGTTTTGACTGCGGCATGCAGAGCGGATGTGGCCGGTCTTCCCACAACCGTGACACTTCGCGTTCCTAAAGTGACATGTGGCCCTGGCATGGCCCCCGCCGCAGCTTGCACACTTTGCCCTGTTGCCGGTCTGAGGTTTTTTCATGCTGGGGGTTGCTGGTCTGTTCTGCCCACAGTTTCCTTCTCGACCGGCAACCATTCGATTGAATCGGGAGAGGATTGCGTCAACTCCGGCGCCGGGCTCTGGAGGCCCTTGGTCGATCTCCCGAGCCTGGTGGACTGATGCACCGGGGTTGTCGCCGAACGCCGGGGGGTCTTCACGGTGGCTGTCCTCATATGCCATTATCTCTAACGTGAGCTCTGCAAGGTCCATTGTGGGTCTCGCCACAAGTTTCCTCTGCAGGCGCTTGTTCTGGAGGCCGGTGATGACTTGGTCTCGTATTCGGTCCTCCAGGTCTGGGAAATGGCATTTCCGAGCGGCGTGCCGGACTCCAGCGATGAAGGTGGTGGAAGGTTCTCCGGGTTGCTGTTGACGGCGAGCAAAGTAGAGCCACCAGTACAGCTCTGACCGCCTAGGCATGAAGTGTTTGCTGAGGCGATCTGTGAGCTCAGCATAGGGCACCGTGGCGACCGGGTCCGGGCTACAGAGTCCAACGGTGATGTCGTATACCACCGGCCCACTGAGGCATAGGAGCGCGGCGGCCTTATGGCGGTCCTCGGTGATTTTATTCACGACGAGGTACCCCTCGACTTGGCCCCAATGCGACTCCCAGCCTTCCGGGTGGCGGACATCGAACTCTCTCACATGCCCGAGATTAGCCATGCTGGGTTAGCGGTACTGTGGCACTAGGAGAGTTTGCCTGCCCCAGTCAGTGACTTAGCTCGTGACTTCAGCGATTTGACTGGGACGACTTCACCTCTAGGCCATGACTTCAGCTAGTTGTACCGCAATCCCATCCTCGTCACCAGGTAGTTTATCTGAGGCAAAGACGAGAGAGGCGATGGCTTCCGTTCAAGGATTTATTAACTTAGCCCGGACAAGGCAGAACGGTACAAACAGCCTTTATATAGGCAACTGTCAAACAAGTCAACAAATCAGGGACGGGTGTTTTCCCGCCGAGGGGGCCCTGTACCAATAATCAGCTGGCAGCTTTTGACATTTCCCCCGTGATAGCACATGCACATTGGTGCTGGGGAATCCTGACAGCTGGCTGCCCTAGCAGCCGCGTGCCCGGATAATCCAGCCGGCATTTTTGACAGCTAGCGCCTGTCAGTGTGTGTGGTCTAGGCGCATGCGTCACTTTGACAGCTTCGCAGCTGCCGTCGCTTTGACGGTTCGCGGCTGCTGCTGTTTGACAGCTCACGGTTGCTGGAGCGCATGCGCAGCTTTTGACAGCTGTCAGAGCGGCCGCGTGGAGCGGCTTTGACAGCTCGGGGAGTGTGACTGCGCGTGCACGTTTCCTTTGACAGCTGTCAGTGCGGCCACGTGGAGCGGCCTATGACAGCTGTCATTTGTGGAATACACTGCAATCTACTCCAAAAATTTTTTTTTCCATTTTACGCTTATCTGAATTCTCCCTTTTTACTGCATGCTTGTGATGGAAAGACAGAAGAATGAGCCAGCTTTTTTCTTTCTAATAAATCACTCTTTTTTATTCTTCTAGATTTTAGATTTATATAATAATCTTGTTCCTCAAATAAGGGTATATCCAGGAGCATACTGATAGGAAAATAGTAGATACCTTAAGTGGGAAAATAAACACAGATTTTTATCAAGAAAATGTTGCAATTTAAATGCTCGAGATTAAAATTAAAAATGCAGGTGTACAACTGGATTATGAGTAAGCTGCCCCCAAAATTCCACTAAATTAAAATCCCATTTAAACTCTTGATCCATTTATGCAAACAACAATTCCTTGGCATAATAGAAATACTGACTGTAAAATGATGATGATGATGATGATGATGATGATAATAATAATAATAATAATAAATAATAATAATAATAATAATAATAATAATAATAATAATAATAATAATAATAATAATAGTTGGAAGGGAACTTGGAGGTCCTAGTCCAACCTCCTGCTGAGACAGGAAACCCTAGACTATTTCGGACAAATGGTTGTCCAATCTCTTCTTAAAAATTTCCAGTGTTGGAGCATTTGACAAGATTCCCCTCAGGTTTGGAAAAAAGTTCCACTTTATGTAGGTCTAATAAGTGCTTCTCCATTCCAGTATATGAAATAGAAACACTTCTTTGTTTTCCTGTTCTGGCAGGTGGAATACTTTGGACAGATCTCCATTGGAAACCCTCCACAGAGTTTTAATATACTGTTTGACACTGGTTCCTCCAACCTCTGGGTACCATCTGTTTATTGTGTCAGCAAGGCTTGTGGTGAGCATTGGGCAAGGGGAAAGGAAGGCATGATTTTTAAAAATATCATTTTGATGCTTGCTCTATTTAAAGGTATATACACTAATAAAATCTATAGAGAAGCCTGTTGGGTTTTGTAGATGCCAAACATTGATTTGCACATGGCAGAAACCTTAAGAAAATTACTTTAAATTATGCTGTATGAAAACTGTTAACATTGTTTATGTTAGAGGTACTTGTAGAACTAGCACTATTCAGAGTAGTAAATGTTGTTCATACTTCCAATAAATCCAAATGTACAGCAATTTGCTGTCATTTGATTTTCCTTGGTAAACACATAACAACAATTGCATAGCACATTTGCTACGTGCAATACTGAAAATCCAGTTATTGAGTAGAAGTGTAATATATAGCCATTCTGTTGGACTTGTAGTACGCTGTAGTATTCTTAACATTTTGTCCATCTGTAATCTGCAAAACAGAAATGAAATCTTGCTGTTTTACCATGTTAAATCTAAAATAAGATTGCATTCAGGAAAATAAAAGTTTTTGTCAAGCGCCAAGGAACAGAAGATCCAGGCAATTCAAATGAGTATAAAAATGTATTGCAAGCTTAAGCTTTCTGCAAGAATCTGATGGTGATAGATAAGAGTCACAGGAATTCAGACTTCCGGTTCCTGTTTTCCAACGAGCAGTCTGAAGTTTCGGAATGCCAAACTCTTCGGCTGAAATTTCTTTTTGTTGGGGACCCTAAGGGTCCAGAACCCACCCTGAAGGGGTGGAATGAAGGAAGGAAATCCCAGGGACTTAGGAGAGATGGCGGTCTCCCCAAACAGTCCAGGAGAAGCCTCCCAGAAACCAACAGAAGAAAAGGCTAGCTAACTCCATGTCCAGTCATAGTTGGAGACAACGGAAGTCATAAGCTTTTAAACTAAGCGGATTTAAAACAGCATGCTTGAATCTGGGTAAGAATATTGATTTTCTCTATCCTACCTATTTTCCTGAAGAAGAAAGTCCCAAAAAAAAGAGATCTCCGGAAAAAAGAAAGGAGGGGGATTTTACTCCCTCCTTTTGATTACTGGAAGTGGTGAAACTTACCCTTTAAAGAGAGAGAAAAGACTAGAAAGACCTGAAAAATGAGCAAACGCTGACACCTACTGGTGGATGAGGATTCTTTTTTTCTCTGACCCTCAAAGTTCTTAGAAAATGCAGCTGTGTAAACAAAGTGAGAGTAACAAATCTGAAGCAATGAATACTGCACAAAAGGAAACATATGATAAGCGGCAACAATTTCAAAGGACAATGATTTTAAATTACAAAGAAATACAGAACAACCCTGACAGTATGAATCAACTTATCTCCAACTTAATTTCACTCCAAGAAATTTCCCAGGAAAATACAGTAGAGATGACTGAACATAATTCTGAGGATAGAGACTTAAAGATGGAACCGTATAAAATAAAAAATTATGATTTAATTCAAATGGAAATATTTCAACATGTCCAAGCAACTTTGAAGATAAGGAAAAGAATGAGAAAAAATACTTTACAGGGAAACGAATGATGCAGCAAAACATACTGATTAAGAAAGGCAATGGCCAGAGAAAAAAGATTAAAATGGAAATTAAGAAAATAGATGATGGGACTTATCAGAGAGAATACTTAAAAAAGAAACATTTGTTTGAATATGGCTAAAAATGGAAAAGCTTTGGAATATATTACTCTTAGAGAGATGTTTTTTTCTCTTCTTTTTATTAACAAATGCAATAAGAAACATTTGTTTGAATATAGCTAAAGAAATGGAAAAACTTTGAAATATATTACTCTTAGATGATTTTTTAAAATTAATACAATATGTTTTTTTTCTTTTCCATTCTGTAAAAAAAAATTAAATGATTTAAATAAAGCAAATGTTTTAGTTATTTAAATGTGACGATAAGAAAAGCATAAAAAAGTATTTTGAATGAGAGTTAAAGGATTAGATGATTAGAACTACTGAATGGAATGCTTAAAGTTTAAATAAATTAAATACATTCTCAGCTATGGTCAAAAAGAATAAGAAATTGAGGGAATAAATATATATTAAATTAGGAGGGATACATATTTTAAGTTATATGTTATTTTTTGTATCTCAGTGCTTTTGTCTTTTTTGTCTTTTTTCTTTCTTTTCCCCCTCTTTTTTGTCTCTCCTTTTCCTTTCTCTTTCTACTTTTTTACTTATTGATTAAGAATTATAAAAGTATGAGAGGGCTTATATGGAAAAAAATAAGAATTAAATCCACCAATGTAAATGTAGTTAATTGTTGAAAAAATTGTCACTAGTAAAAATATTTAGGATTTGGGGGGAGAAATAAGCTGAAATAAGCACGGTAACAGGATTTACGATAAGGCAACTAAAATGACAAATAGGATTATTGGAAAAACTATATACTTAATTGTTGTTAATCAAAATAATGAGAATTGTCTTAATCTAATGTTTTGCAAAGAAAGATACTTTGGGGAAAGGGGAAATCTAATGAAATTAACATATGGAATATAGATTATAGAAATCAATTGTTAAAGATTGTCTTATAAATGTTACCCAGACAACATACTGTTTACAAATTACTGAATGATTTTATGTTATGTTAAAAAATACCAATAAAACATATACAAAAAAAAGAGTCACAGGAATTCAGGGTAGGCTGGACTTAGATGTCTTGTGGGTGTGAAGGGACTCATGACTGATGATGCTTTTGACCCCTCCCTCGAGCTCAGCCTGGTCATCTCCTACAGTTATGTTATGAAAAAAGAAGTAAAGTAATTGGGTGAATGACGGCTTGTAATAATTTAGTAGCACAATATTAAGTATGTTTTTTCAGAAGGTTTACTATAAAAGATAAAACAACATGAATGGCAATTCAAGGTTGTTGTTCTTTGCACATTTTTCCATAAGTATTCTCTATCAACAACTTATTTTTGAGAATATATATATGTGAAATAAGGAGTGCTTGTATAACTTAGATAACCATAGTTGCAATTATAAATATATTTTCATTACTGAATCATTGGCAACTCTCATGTGCAAAATGACTGTCTTGTGCTGAAGGTACAAGCAGCACATTCATATTGCTTTATTTTAAAATAAAGTCCATTCGATAGAGTTCATTCACTGTATACAGCTGTGTGGATTCATAAGGCTGTAATCTTGTATATATTGTACTTGAATAAATATGCACAGGGCTGGATTGCAAAAGTCCATAGCCCAATAAGGTCAGAGATACAAGCATTGAGGTTCCCTTTTTATTTTTATTTTTCAATTACAGTTGAACACTCCAGATTTCAGCCATCAAAGTCCAGCACCTACACTGAAGTGGGTACTTCTTTTTCCATTCACTATGGCACTGGTAGCTTGACAGGAATAATTGGAATGGATCAAGTGACTGTAAGTGAAAGATCCTATTCACTTAAAAAGAATTTGATGTTTTATCATTTAGCCAATTATTCTGATATGGTAAGGCGTTATCCTGCCTGTAGAGGCTACAGTATCTGTATTTATCACTGAGTTCCAAACCACTGTTCATTATAGCTTCAAATGTCCTTTCAGGGAAAATGACCAGCACATTATAAAAATGGTCCATAAGGTATTTTTGGTGGCATGCCATCAAGGAGCCAGGTTACAAATGATTACAGTATTAATAGGCTTTGCTTTCATTTTCTATGTGTGTTCAAAAGATTCATTAGGAGAACTCTAATGAAATATATCTTCTATAGTATTTGAGCAATTGGACTTCCCTTTTTCCTCCTGTGGCCCCACAGAGGAGCACAATGACTTGGTGCAGATTTTTAAGATATGCATGGAGCTGCAGGGGAAACCTGGCCCAATCCCATCATGGAAAGTGCTATCTGAATGGTATTGTCTAGTCCTTATGTGTTCTTCCTTGCTTCTAGAACAATCTTTCTCAACATGAGTATGATTTTTGGGCAGTTTTAGGATGGATGAAGAACACTTCATCTCTATGGTGGGGAAAGGCCTTATATCAGGGGTGTCAAACTCAATTTCATTGAGGGCTGCATCAGCATTGCGGTTGCCCTCAGGGGGCCGGGTGGGTATGGTCTGGGTGGGCGTGGCTAGAGTGCATATGGCCTACTGGGTGGGCATGGCCAGCTCTACATCGTTCGCATCAAGGGTGCCTATGGGGGCCTGGGCAGGAGTGGCACAGATCTGAGGGTCTCTGGCAGAAGGAGGGTCTTTGGGCCAGGGCCAAGGCAGCGGGGGCCGTTCCCTCACTGTTTCCAGGATGGCTTCGTGGGCCACATGAAACCACTTCATGGGCCTTGTGTTTGACATGTCTGCCTTATATCTTGAATATATAATTCAACCTGACCTTGAATCAGAATATGTTGCATCAGACTTGGTGCAATTTATTTAAAGTAGCATTAGCTGTCCAAAGTCTCCACAATGAAACACCAATTCCAGTCTTTTTTTGATGGAGGGGGGCGGGGGAGAGGGGAGAAGGAAGGAAGGAAGGAAGGAAGGAAGGAAGGAAGGAAGGAAAGGAAAGGAAAGGAAAGGAAAGGAAAGGAAAGGAAAGGAAAGGAAAGGAAAGGAAAGGAAAGGAAAGGAAAGGAAAGGAAAGGAAAGGAAAGGAAAGGAAAGGAAAGGAAAGGAAAGGAAAGGAAAGGAAAGGAGGAAAGGAAAGGAAAGAAGGAAGAAAGGCTTTCTCTGTTAAAAGAATTCTATGGCCCATTACAGTGACTAGTTTCTTGACACAGATTAAAATTAATATCTAGGATTTCTGTTTTCAGGTTGAAGGACTCACCATAGTAAATCAACAGTTTGCAGAAAGTGTCTCTGAACCTGGTAACACCTTTCTGGATGCAGAATTTGATGGGATACTTGGTCTGGCCTATCCATCCTTGGCTGTGGATGGTGTCACCCCTGTATTTGATAATATGATGGCCCAAAACCTGGTGGACTTACCAATATTCTCAGTTTACATGGACAGGTAGTGTATAAAAAGTTGACTCTTCCTCCCAATACTGTAGAAAGTTTTCCTTCCAGATTAGCACCTGCTTTACTTGTAATCAATAAAAGCCAATACCAAAGGAAACCATATGATTGGCTATTTAAAAAAAACAAAAAACCACTTCTTTAGCAGGAAAAGGGAAGGTTTTCTCTTTCCCTATAAATTGGTGAATGTCTTATTTTTGGAACTGGGACCAGATTCCAAAGCGAGCTATTATTTTTGTTTAGTATTGGAAAGAATAGTTATATTCGTGTACTTTCCTTTCTTGGACTCAGTCAATATTCCATTCATCATTGTGTCCAATGTCCAGGCATGATCCAGAGACAGCCCAGAGGACTGATGTGAGAAGCCTGGAAAATGTGGAATGTTAGAAAATGCGGGGGCATCAATTATGGTTTAGAATTTTGAAAAGAATGACTATGTAATAGAAAAAACACAAAGAAAAGGCTCGTGTCAATGTAATTATTTCTTCTTTCTCTCCTCAGAAACCCTTATTCTTCTATGGGAGGGGAACTGATTTTTGGTGGCTATGATGAGACCTATTTCAGTGGAAACCTTAGCTGGATTCCGGTCACTAAGCAGGGATACTGGCAGATCCAAGTGGATAAGTACGTATCTTGTTTGGAAGTAAGGGGGGGGATTCTCTGAGATAATAGCTACTTTTCTATCTCTCATGAATACTAGAATTCAGGGTAATTGCGCATTTAGGGCTCAGACTTGTCAATCTTGCATAGAAGCACCACATCTGTTTCATAAATCCCAACCTTTCACTGTTACAATGAGCTGTAATCATCTTTTAACTATTTAGCTGGATATGATATATATTTATCCTTTGAGTTAGAGAGCTATTTTTCACTATTTTAAAAGCCAGGAAGTTGGTTTAGGTGATTATGTATATTAATTATATCATTGTCTGTAACAGATGTTTTTATAAAAGTATTCACCAATTCTCCAAATGTTGTAAATAATTCCTTGTGGATAAAAGAAATTCCATCTATTACTTGTCTATTCACCCCCCCCATCCTTCCCTTCACATCTTTTTATATTGAAAAGCAAAGTAGCAATGCTTTGAATATTCTCTAAGTTTCTAGTTTGTAAAATTCCAAGTCACACATGAGGTTTGAGAAAAATTTCAAATTCAGTTGCTGTCATTGTGGAAGAATTCCTGCTTTATGGACAGAATCTAAACCTCCAAATCTTTTCCTATCTACTGAGCTTTGCTTCCTTGATACCAAAAGTCCTAGGAAAGTTTGAGATCAGCAACCATAAATCCTAAACTTTCAATATCTTTATAGAAGGCCTCAGTTACATCAAATGTGCAAGATAACTCTTGTTGATTGACTGCAGTTCTTGCCTAAGAAGTTGCAGAATGAAGAAATATTTGCTTTTAGACCCACAACAGTAGGTAAACTTCCAGACAATTAGATAGTAATTTAGTACTAGATTTACTATATTAAATATAGCATTTTTTTGCATCTTGTTGCAATTTTTGCAAACCAGATAAGGTTACTTTACACTATCCATGTGTCAAGAAAAAATATGGAGATTCCTGAAGGGGCATTATAGTCTCAGCTAGAGGCAAACAAAATAACTTTGTGAGATGCCAAAATTCCAAGTGTGTCTTTCTTAACTAAGTAATCTCATTTTAGGAGACAAAGATATTCTTCTCCCTTGGTACAACCAGAAATGTTGTTCACTTAACATTTAAAAATCTACTAATCTCTATCACTGCACATCTCTACCACAGATCTTTGCAAAGAGGAACCGTTGTGTCACCCCCCGCCGCCGGACTGTGGAACCAACCAGGTGGTTCCGTCCCAGGCGCCTAATGGACCCAGAACGGTCCCAGATGGTGCTTGGGTCCTTACCTATCTCCCTCACTCACAGCCCGGTCGATGCCTTGGTGGATGCCTGGGAAAGGGCGGCCACCAAGACACTCGACCGTGTTGTACCCTTACAACCCCAGACCCGGCACAGATCCCGTTGGGCCCCATGGTTTTCTGTGGAGCTCTGGGAGATGAAGCGTCGGAGATGGGGTCTAGAGAGCGGTTGGAGATCCACCCAGTCTGAATCTGACCGATTGCGACTAAGAGCCTTCACAAGGTCTTACCACGCTGCGATGAGGATGGCGAAGTCTAATTACTTTGCTGCCCTCATCGCGTCCACAGATAATTGCCTAGCCGCCCTGTTTAGGGTGACTCGCTCTCTCCTTAATTGGGAGACGAGGGAGGAACCCTTACAGGGATGGGCTGAGGAGTTTAGTCATCATCTGGTGGACAAAATCGCTCAGATCCGGACCGGTTTGGACTCTGACTGGGCAGAGTCTGACATGGAGGAATCAAGCGGTCTTGAGCATGTTATCTGGACTGAGTTCGACCCTGTTTCCCCTGATGACGTGGACAGGATCATGAGGAGACTGAGCTCCACCACTTGTTTACTGGACCTGTGCCCCTCCTGGCTGGTTTATGCGGCTTGGGAGGAGACACGAGTCTGGTTCCAGGCAGTAATATCTGCTTCTTTGAAGGAGGGTATCTTTCCCGCTGCCTTGAAGGAGGCGTTGGTGAGACCCCTCCTCAAGAAGCCTGCCCTGGACCCGGCTATTTTAAATAACTACTGTCCGGTCTCCAACCTTCGCTTTTTGGCAAAGGTTGTTGAGAGTGTGGTGGCGCATCAGCTTCCTCTGTTCCTGGAGGAAACTGATTATCTTGACCCGTACCAATCAGGTTTCAGGCCCGGGTACAGCACGGAGACGGCATTGGTTGCACTGGTGAATGATCTCTGGCAGGATCGGGACAGGGGATATTCCTCTGTCCTAGTCCTTTTAGACCTCTCAGCGGCTTTCAATACCATCGACCATGGTATCCTACTGCGGCATCTCAGGGGGTCGGGAGTGGTGGTACTGTTTTACGGTGGTTCTCCTCCTACCTCCTGGGCCGCTCACAGTCGGGGTTGATGGGAGGGCAGAGGTCCGCCCCGAGGTCTCTCATTTGTGGAGTCCCTCAGGGGTCAGTCCTCTCTCCCCTCCTGTTCAACATCTACATGAAACCGTTGGGCGAGCTCATTCGAGGTTTTGGGGTGGGGTATCATCAGTATGCTGATGATACCCAACTTTTTCTTTCCACCCTGAACCAACCCAGTGATGCACTCAACGTGATGTCCTGTTGCCTGGAGGCGGTCCGGGTTTGGATGGGGAGAAACAGTCTTCGTCTCAATCCTGCCAAGACTGAGTGGCTGTGCATACCGGCATCTCGGGTTAACCAGGTCATTCCACCATTAATGATGGGGGGTGAGGTGTTACCCCCCATCTATAGGGTTTGCAACTTGGGCGTCCTCTTGGATTCACGGCTCAATTTTGAAGACCATATAGGAGCCGTGACCAGGGGGGCTTTTGCCCAGCTTCATCTGGTGCGCCAGTTGTGGCCCTATCTGTACTGAGATGCCCTACTCACAGTCACCCATGTGCTCGTGACCTCCCAGCTAGACTACTGCAACACTCTCTACATGGGGCTGCCCTTGAGGACCACTCGGAGGCTTCAACTGGTGCAGAATGCAGCCGCGTGAGTTGTTATAGGAGTTTCCCGATACTCCCGTGTAACACCCCTTCTCCGTGAGCTGCATTGGCTTCTGGTTGCCCTCCGGGTGAGATTCAAGGTGCTGGTAATGACCTATAAAGCTCTAAATGGCTTGGGTCCGGATTATTTAAGGGAACACCTGCTGCCGGCATCAACTTCCCATCGTCCTGTGCACTCCCACAGGGAGGGTCTTCTCAGGGTACCGCCGGTTAAGGAATGCCGGCAGGCTATTCCCAGGGGAAGGGCGTTCTCTGTGGGCGCGCCGGCCCTATGGAACCAACTTCCCACGGAACTCAGGACTGCCCCCGACCTTCGCTCATTTCACCGGGACTTGAAAACCTGGTTCTTCGAGCTGTTTGGCCCAGACAGAGGGGTTTTAACTAATTAATTTATTGGGTTTTAGTTTAACTTCAGGGACTGTAATTTAATCATAGTTTTAACTGATTTTAATTTTGTATGTTATGTATTTTAATTCTCCCTGTAAACCGCCCTGAGTCCTACGGGAATAGGGCGGTATATAAATTTAAATAATAAATAAATAAATAAACTGGTAGACATTAAAACAGTGTCAGGTTCAAGTCAACCTATAATCATGTGTAAGAAAAGTTACCACTGTAAATATCTTGGAGAGGCATTACCACCAAAACCTGCCCCTCCCAAGTTTATTTCCATTTTCTTTTCAGTATCCAGGTTGGTGGAAAAGTTGCATTTTGTGCAAATGGATGTCAGGCTATAGTGGACACAGGAACATCTCTCATCACAGGCCCTTCTGAAGACATAAAGCAAATGCAAACATTAATTGGGGCAGAATTTATAGATGGTGAGGTAAGTCCCAACTTGGAAATCAGTTAACAGCATCCTAATCCTGGTGCTAATCTAGAATAAATTTAAAGCTAAAATTATTTCTTTACAATCCTAGTTCACTCTTTCATTTCCTCTTTTTGTTTCTTTCATTTTCATTACATTCCAGTTCTTTGAACTTTAAAGAAAATTTACGCTCCCATTTGGCAAAAGGTGAAACAAATGCTTTAAGGGGAGGCTTAGGAGAAGCAGTGAATTTAGGCCAGTTCATCTCCTGATTTAGCTTCTGAAGCAACTGTCTTTCTCCCCCAAAGTCATATAACTTTTGAGAGTTGGCAGCCCATTAGGTACCGCATAGATATTCTGACAGGGAGACCCACTAAGACAATTGGTGAAGCTACCCAATAATAGTCAACACTCCAGAAGACAAGCTTAAGATACAGAAGGATCTTGACAGACTTGAACATAGGGCACTATCTAACAAAATGAAATTCAATGGTGAAAAAAGTAAGTTTCTTCATTTAGGCAAGATAATCCAAATGCACAGGTATAGTTTAGGGGGTACCTTGCTCAATATTAGTGACTGTGAGAGGGATCTTGGAGTCCTAGTGGACAATCACTTAAATATGAGCCAGCAATGTGCTGCAGCTGCCAAAAAAGCCAACACTGTGCTAGACTGCATTAATACAGGGATAGAATCAAGATCACGTGAAGTCTTAATATCACTTTACAATGGGTTGGTAAGGCCACAGTTGGAATACTGCATCCAGTTTTGGTCACCATGATGTAAAAAGGATGTAGAGACTCTAGAAGGAGTGCAGAGAAGTGGACTGGAGGCTAAAACATACAAGGAATGGTTGCTGGAATTGGGTATGTCTAGTTTAATGAACAGAAGGGTGAGGGGTGACATGACAGCAGGGTTCCCATATCTCAGGGGCTGCCACAAAGAAGAGGGAGTCAAGCTATTTTCCAAAAAGCCTGAAGGCAGGACAAGAATCAATGGATGGAAACTAACCAAAGAGAGAAGCAACCTAGAACTAAGGAGAAACTTTCTGACAATTAGAAGAATTAATCAGTGGAACAACCTGCCTGCAGAAGTTGTGAATGCTCTAACACTGGAAATTTTTAAGAAGAGACTGGACAGCCATTTGTCTGAGATGGTATAGGGTTTCATGCCTGAGCAGGGGGTTGGACTAGATGACCTCCAAGGTCCCTTCCAACTACTATTACTACTACTACTACTACTATTACTACTACTACTACTACTACTACTATTATTATTATTATTATTATTATTATTATTATTATTATTATTATTATTATTATTATTATCCAGAGAGTGAGAAATGGCACTACAATGGGGCAAAAAAAGTGTGAAAGGCAGGCAATGTATGGAGCAAAGAGGTAGGGGAATTAGCCCTGTATCCTTCTTTCATCTCAACCAATCAGTCTTTTTAACCACTATGAGACTGTGTATTAGCATATTAAACACACAAGCAACCTTCAATTTCCTTAAATAAAAAGCAGCATTTGGATGGAGATAGATTGAATGAAGCAGAAGTAAAGGAATACCTAATCCTTATCATATCTTACCTACAGTATTTTTGGGCTGAAGCCTGGCTCAATGTTTTAGTATACTTGAAGACATCAGTGAAAAATAGATATTGCCCAGCTTATTATCTAGGACTTTTTTAAATTGAAATATTGGATTTTCACTATTGCAAACATATACCAATTGTTTACAGTATGCTGTGGAATGCAAGAATCTCAATGTGATGCCTCTTGTCACTTTCACAATCAATGGAAACTCTTATCCTCTTACTCCGGATGCTTATACTCTCATAGTAAGTGCTATCCCTCATTTCCTTCTGTGCAGCATGGCAAAACATATGTCATTCTTAGGAAGCATGGGGTATTATCTGTAATTTTGCTTTGGATAATGGGACATGGGGAAAGAACACTGATGTATTAGTAAGAGTTTTTCCATTCAGATGCTCAATTGAGTTTTTTCCCCCTGAGATTCAGAAAAGACAAGCTAAAAAAGGCCAAAGCAGACTTTTTAATTATGTACTATATAGTAAGGTTGCTTAATGAGAATTAGCCAGCTATTTATGTCTTTTAATCATCATTACAATAAACAGAAAATAATAACAACAATAAAAATGAAACAGTTTGGAGTAGTGGTTAAGGTACCACGCTAGAAACTGGGAGACAATAAGTTCTAGTCTTGCCTTAGGCATGAAAACTGGCTGGGTTACTTTGGACCACTGATTCTCTTTCTCAGCCCAATTCACTTATAAGGTTGTCATTGTGGAGAAAATAGGCTATATTTGCCCCCTTGAGATGTTTATAAAAATCATAAAACTGGGATATAAATAAAAATAGTAAAACTAAAGAATGAGGAAATGACAGATTTCCTTCATTCCCTTCATTTACTGGGAAGGAAGGGAGGGAGGGAACAAGAAAGGAAGGAAGGAGAAGGGAGGGAGGGAGGCAGGCAGGCAGGCATACCGTATGTGTTTGACAAGCTCTGTTGCTGTTGAAAAAAATACTGTGAGGAAAAGAATATTTACCACAATGATGGTCTTGTTTGTCCATAAAGGTGGGGGGACACTAGCATTCATACTAGACCAAAATCTTTATTAATTTTGTGTCTAACTTAAAAGCTAAAGTGTAATAAAAAGTAGGGGGAAGCTTACTTGATCTTTATAAGTCAATTTATGGAGCAAGGAAACATTTAAGAAGGAGTTACCCAAGCTTCCACCTCCCTACAAGTCTCATTAGAATAAACAACAATGATATAAAAAGGTGCCCAGTCTCTGAATTCTCCAGTTATCTCAATAAATTGAGGCTAATCAGAAAGATTAGGTCAAGTGATTCAGCTGTGAAGTCTAACATTTTCATTTAAACAATTATTTCTAAATTTTCATTTATACATTTAGCATTCACAAATTTGGGGCCTTTTTCCTTTTCTTTTTTGCAACCTATTTTCTCCTTGGGAGAGGAGATGATGCTTTCCAGCACAATAAAGCATGCTACAACCTGTTGCGTGGATCTTAGAAGACATATATACAAAGATAATAAAGAATATACACATACACAAATGCAATATAATACTGACTTGGAGGCATCTATATAAATCTTACATCAGGGGTCTTCAAACTTGGCCTTTTTATGACTTGTGGACTTCAACTCCCAGAATTCCTCAGCCAGGCTGAGGAATTCTGGGAGTTGAAGTCCACAAGTCATAAAAGGGCCAAGTCTGAAGACCCCTGTCTTACATGTACCTTTCAGGTTTTACTTCTTTTTTAGAGTAGGGAATTATTTTAAATTATAATGCTATTTTTGTTGTACTAAATATATTTTAGTGAAAGTAATGTCATAAACTAAGGCTCAGTGTCGTCATTGCCTTCTTCCTTCTATCTCAGTCCTTAGTTGAGCCATGAAGGTTCTTCAACAATCTTTTTTTTTTAAATCCCATTTATATCCCGCCCTTCTCCGAACACTCAGGGCGGCTTACAATCTAAGCACAAATCAAATGTGCTTAGCAATAGCCTTCATTCTATGTATATGCCTGCCTATTAGGGCTTTCGCTGCCCCCCAAGCGGCATTATTACAAAGTCAGCTTATTGCCCCCAACAATCTGGGTCCTCATTTTACCTACCTCGGAAGGATGGAAGGCTGAGTCAACCTTGAGCCTGGTGGGACTCGAACCTGCACTAATTGCAGGCAGCTGGTGTTACTTAAGGAGGCATTAGCCCACTGCTCCACCAAGACTCTCTCTCTCTTTCCCAACAAGGTCATCCTTCAGATATAAGGATGTTAACTTCTAGCATTTAAAGTTTCTGTGGTTAAAACTGCTTTTGTGTGTGGGTAAATGCTGGCAAAGAAATCTGAACATGATTGTCATAATTCAATATTAATTGATTTCATGCCTACATATCCTCTTTCCCATATAGGCCATTAGTGATGGGATGAGCATGTGCACCAGTGGCTTCCAAGGTTTAGATATAGACACAACACCTGGTCCACTCTGGATTTTGGGAGATGTTTTTATTGGCCAATACTACTCTGTCTTTGATCGGGGGAATAACCAAGTGGGATTGGCTCCAGCTGCCCTTTAAGAAGCTTACAGAGTAAAGGAATCTAAGCCTATTCCCTTTCTTATCTTCTTTTGAGCAGCAAAATCAAGTTTTCTGTCTCTTTTTTTTGTTTCCCATGTGAAATGCAATCAAGATTATGAGTTTTATCTATAAACACAAATTCCTTGAGGTCCCCTGGAGAAGAGCTGTTTAAATGTGTCAGTTCTCAGCATCAAGAGCTATGTTGATTTTGTCTTTTCTCATCAAGTAAATTAGATGAAATAAATCCTGAGAACTTCAAACTCAAAATGCTGTGTCATAGGTCACAGGTTGGGGCTATGTTTAAACAATGGGTTCAGCATGATTTATTGAATAAAGTGCACTGAGCTGGGTTGATCCATCATGTTAACTTATATATCGAAATTTACAAACTACACTGGTTGGTTTACATAACATCTTATCCACATTAATCAAAATACATTTTAACTGAATATCTTTTGCGAATCTAGTCTGACGTGAGGTTTTTTCTTTGCAAAAGAAAACAGGACTGCATCTTGCAAATGTATATGAAATTAATGTCTTAAGTAAATTCATGAATAAGAATCTTTTTAAATCAGCAGAAACCTTTAATAAAAATGTTTTTGTATTCCTAAAGTAATACATTGTGTGATAAATAATACTTGTGTAATTTTCTGAAATGAAAGAATCATGAAGGACTGAATAATGCATCAACATTCTGAATACATCAAATTTCTCATAAAACAGATGTGGGCACATTAATATCCAGTGCCAGATGTTTCTCTCAATCTTTTTTGAAGATCAGGGCTTCCCAGGGCCACAACTGGGAAAACTGAGTGACATTTCCTGCCATCTTAAGCAAAAAATATCCTGCTCTTGATTATGTACCCCTAACTCTTTATACCAATTCATACTGCAACTGTCTACTACAGCTCTTCTCCTAGAGAATATTAAGTGCAGTCCCCAAAAATGTATCTCAGTCTATCCTAAAGGATAATATTGTACCCCCCTTCCCTCTGTGTGTATATGTGTGCAGTGGAATTTACCTTTAAGGAAGCAGTAACAATTAATATATTATCTATGGACCTTTTGATATGCATTCAGATTCTATGCTGATCTTGATAAGCTTATTAAATCACATGCTGGCTGGGAATTATCAGATATAATTGCAACACTAGAGAGAACGATAAGATTGGGGAAGACTGTCCTCATCCATGAAAGGGGAAAAACAGAGCTATCATTGTACTCAGATCAATATACTGTATAAATATGGTAGCAAAGTGCAGAATTTAAGAAGGCCAGACATAATGTTCCTTGATGTGAAGGACACTGTAAAATACAACTGGGCCAGCAGCTGTATTTTACTCTAGCAATAATAGGAGAGCATGTTCCACCATACCAAATGGGTTACTGGATGGGGCAGGGCAGGAGAAAAAAAATGGTTCAAATAATGTAGTTTTTACACCAACCCCAGCATTTACTTCCTGATAGTTTCTGATATGGTGATCCTTTACAGCAGACATGTCAAACACAAGGCCCACGGGCCGGATGCGGCCCGACATGTGGTTCCAGCTGGCCCGGGGACCTGCTTGAAAAGAGCGAAGGACTGGCCTGCTGCACCTCAGCCCAGCCCAGGCTGACCAGGTGCTGATCTACAACCTGATTGCATCCAACAAAGACAGAACGCGCTCAGCGTTAAATCCATGGGGCAGCCCCACCCCGCCCCCTGTGTGCATGTGCAAGCAGAGTCCAGTGTCCCTGCTGTCTTGTCACGCATGCTGACTTCATCCAGGATGCCGGCGCTGGCCATCTGCTGTGCACACACTCGGGGTGGGGCAGAGGTGGCAAGGCAGCTCCTTGCTGTTTCCAGTGGATCTTAGGCGAAGTGCGTTCTGGCTTTGATGGATGCAACCAGGTTGTAGATCAGCGCCAAACCCCACCCCCACCAGCACTTCCAGCCTTGCAGCCATGAGGCTTTCCTTTCACTGGGACAGACCCCCCCCCCCATGCAGGATAACAAGACCGGCAGCAACATGGCAGCGCTGGCAATCTCTCCCCTTCCCATCACCTCTTCCTGAGCATGGAGGAAGGAAAGAGATGAAAAGGAGAGAAGGAAGGAAGTGTAGCAGAGAGGGGAATTGGGGGGATTGGCGCTGGCTGGGAGGCTTTGCCAGAGCTGATGTTTCGCAGTTGGGAGCTCCAGAGGCCTCCGTGGGGGTGGGGCGGGGCTCTTGGGGAGGGATTTTTAAAGGGGAAGAGGAGATTGACTGGGGGAAGAAGATTTTTCTGGAGAGACCAGTCAGAAGGAGGGAGAACGAGGTAGGAAGGCAAAACTGTTTTTTATTCTCTCTCCAGAGAATAAACTTCTTACCTCGCTCTCCCTCCTGGCTTGTCTCTCCAAAAAAGAGAAACTAAAATCTTCTTCCCCCAGTCAATTTCCTCTTCCCCTTTAAAAATCCCTCCCCAAGAGCCCCGCCCCGCCCACAGCCTCCACAGAGGCCTCTGGAGCTCCTGACCTCTCTGCCGAAACATCAGAGCTCTGGCAAAGCCTCCTAGGCAGCGCTGATTTCCCCCCAATTCCCCTCTCTGCTACACTTTCTTCCTTCCTTCTCTCCTTCTCATCTTTCCTTCCTTCCAGGAAAGGGTGATGGGAGGGGGAGAGATTGCCAGCGCTGCCATGTTGCTGCCGGTCTTGTTATCCCGCATGGGGGGGTCTGTCCCAGTGAAAGTGATGCCTTGTGACTGCGAGGGTGGAGGTGCTGGTGGAGGGGGGGTGTTGGCGCTGATCTACAACTTGATTGCATCCATCAAAGCCAGAACACACTCAGCCTTAAATCCACGGGGCAGCCCCAGCCCACCCCCTGGGTATGCACACAAGTAGAGTCTGGCATCCCTGCTGGCTGTCTTGCCCTGCAGGCCGTCTCCTGTGCGCACACCCGGGGGCCAGGACAGAGGTGGCGGGGCAGCCTCTTGCTGGTTCCAGTTTATCTTAGGCTGAGTGTGTTCTGGCTTTGATGGACACAACCAGGTTGTAGATCAGCACCCCCCCCCACCAGCACCTCCAGCCTTTCAGCCACGAGGCATCCCTTTCAATGGGACCGCACCCACCCACCCACATAGTATAGGAATGGCCAGCAGCAGCATATTAGTGATGGCAATCCCTCCCCCTCCCATCACCCCTTCCTGAGTGTGGGGGAAGGAAAGAGATGAGAAGGTGAAGGGAGGGAGCGAGGGAAAAAGGGAGGGAGGAAGGAAGGAACAGGGAGGAAGGAATGGCGAGTGGGAGGGAAGAAGGAAGGAACAAAGGAAGGAAGGGAAGAAGGAAGGAAAAGAGGGAGGAAGGAATAGAGGGCGGGAGGGAGGAAGGAAAGATCAGAGGATGGAAGAGAGGGAGGGTGGGAGGGACCATGTCCTGGCACTCACCCAGGTCCCACCCTCCTCTGCCAGAGACTCTCAGATCTGCCCCAGTCCTATCCAGGAACCCCTGAAGCTAGTAATGTCGAGCTGGCCACATCCACCCAGTAGGCCATGCCCATCCTAGCCACACCCACCTAGTAGGTCACACCCATCCTAGCCACACCCACCCAGCCCCCCGAGGGCAACCACAATGTTGATGTGGCCCTCAATGAAATTGAGTTTGACACCCCTGCTTTACAGAATCTTTTTAGATGGGCAAAAGTGAATAAAGACATCACAGGTGATTATAAATAGCATTTGTTCAAACTTCTAAACAATTCTTTTTCTATAAAGGAGTCACTTTGAAAGGCAGGCATTCTATCTCAGCAAAACTCATCCAGAAGTGATTAAAAAAAAGAATTGTAGATTTACCAACTTTTTTTCTCTCATGTTGGTCTTCATTGTAAAAAGATACTGCTAGTACCTTTCCTTGAACTTAAAGGAGGGCTCCAATTTGTTATATGTAGCACTGCCTTTAATTCAGAGTTTTAATATAATTCTAGTAAATTGAGCTTGGGGCTATATTGAAAAGAAAACAAAGCAACATAGATCTGTAAAGTCAAAAACAGAAGTGCCTTAATGATCAATTTGATGATATACAGTAGGTGATAGTATGCCAGTAGGATTTTAAAAAATGTATGCTACAGTCTTACAATGCACATATGAATATTATTTGGATAACCTAGGATTTGTCTATGGATCTCATGATATGTGGACTGGTGGACTGCCTGGAAACATTGTCTCTCTTATTTATCCCCAATTTGATCAGCTTCCATGTAATGGTCACTCTGACTAACATGACTGAAAGGATCATTCTAGGCCTGGTGGCTTGGAAAGATACCAGTCTTTTTTCTCCATCCAGTACAAGTTCATAAACAAAAGTGCCAGCCAAGAAGAACCACGGCTTATTTTGCTCTAGTATCTTTCCATTTTCCTTAAGTAACTATGTATTTTGTATGCTGACTTGATACATAGTCATTGTTTTTTGTTGCCTATTTTAGCTTTGTCAGTTATGAAACCATATATTTTAATTTTATTAATGTAAACATGAGAAGTCTGCTGAGCAATGCAGTATTGGAAGAAGACAATTTAAAGGTGAAGAAAGGTAACAGAATTAAATTTTTTAACAAATTTTCCCCTAATGGTACGTTGCTTTTAGAAGTGGATCACTCGCATGAACAATGAAATATTTAGGAGAGGTACGTAGATGAAGAGTCCTTGACTACATCTCAGAGGATTTTTTAGTGTACTTTTTCCATGTGCTGTGTCAACATTTGAAAAGATAAAATGTTTTGGTTCATCAGGTTTTTATTAGGAGTTGGAGCTGCATTCCACTATGTTGAGCTGTTTCATAAAGCCTTTAAGCAGGGGTCTTCAAACTTGGCCCTTTTATGACTCATGGACCTCAACTCCCAGAATTCCTCAGCCAGTGTGCCTGGCTGAGGAATTCTGGGAGTTGAAGTCCATGAGTCATAAAAGGAACAAGTTTGAAGACCCCTGCCTTTAAGTATTTGTATTTCATTACATACCATGTAGTATGAAGAATCATCAGTGCCTTTTATCTTAAGCAATCTTTTCTCAAGTTTGTGCCTTCAAAGAGTTTGGTTGGGGATTCTAGAAATTGTACTCTGCCACATATAGAGACCACCAGACTGGGGAAGAATGGCCTGGATGGGAATCACAGAATCTTTTCATGAAAAGATATGACAACAATGCCACCAAACATTGGATGCTTGGCAAATGAAAAGAAAATTTAGTACATTTCATTTGCATTTCTATCCTATCTATAGTGTAGGTTGATATTATAAACATGTTCTAAAACAATCTGCTATGCATTCTTTCATATTTCGTTGAGAGTTTTGAGCATTTTCAAAATGGAAGCGAATGTATTTCTTCAGGAAGAACGCAATTGTGCCACAGAATGAAATATTTCTCCAACTATCCTCTCCAAGTAGCCATTCATAAATCAATACAATTTATTCAAATTAACGTATTAGATAAATGATCTGAAGGGGAAAATGAAAGAAACACAACTTCTATTTTTTATGGCTGTTCAATAACCAGCATAAACTCTGTTGCTGCAGTGAGTTATTCGTAACAGCTGACCTTAGGTAACATCTGCAGATCAGCAAATTACAGTGAAACATGTGATATCACAGTCTCAAAACTGATTCATATTGTTTTAAAAGTCTGACATGAAATTCTTGAGGTTTTTAAAAATAACTATTTTAAGGATTTTTTGCATGTTTAAATTTCATGTAATGTCAAAAAGTCTGTTAGTTTCTGCACATAACAGTCTCCTTCCTCAGGCTCAATTGGCCTCTTGTTCCAACAGGTTCACAAGTAGGATTAGTAAACTAATTGCATTTAATTCCTCATTTTGTCTTACTACGTTGACACAGGCCAGTCATTTTATACACTGCCCTGAGTTGTACAAATAATGAATCTAATAAATCTAAACAAATCTAATAACCAAATAATTAAATAATATCACATTGTTATGTATTGGGCTCAATTCTAACACCACGTGGTAAGCTGGAGCAGCTAATGGCTCTCCAGCAACCCAGACTCCAGGTCTCCAGTGCTGCTATTGGCTGCCCCTAGGTGGCAATGGTGCTGCTATTGGCTGCGGCTTAGGGGCGAGGCTATAAATTGCTGCAAGCTGCAGCCCAATTCTCAGTTCAGATCCTGCAAGCAATAAACCATGAGCTTTGCTGAACTCACTTGCCTCTTTTCCTGCGCGAAGAACTCATTACACAACACACATTACTTTAAGATTCTGGACAAAGTCATGAAGTCATCAGAAATGAAACTCAGTTCAAAGAATAATAATTCTGCAGTCCACATTAAGATCCCAGATGCAACAATCCAAATTAAGCTTCCAAAATTATAAGTAAAAGGTCAGATAAAAATATTTTTTTCATAAATCTTGAAAATATTACATCAGTTTTATGGTTTTTGAAAGGCTGACTGCTTTACTCACTGAACTGCTGTAATTTTCATCACAGGATTCATATGTAAAAATAGTGCTTACTTTCTTAGTTCCCTTTTTTATTATTGCCTAATACATTAATTTAACCTCTGTTGTGGAACTAGGAGATTGTGAGCTAGTAATCAGCAATGATTTGAGGGAAATGATGTTATTAGATTTTTATCCCACCTTTCTTTATAAGTAGCTCAACATGGTGAACATACATAACACTCTTTCCTCCCCTTTTCCCACAACAACCCTATTATATTAATCATACTTCCCAAAAATGAATTCTATGAGGTGGGCTGGGATGGTAGAAATTGACTAGTCCAAGGTCACTCAGCCATCTTTCATGTTTTTCTATGTAATAAACAAGGAATACTACTTTTGTATGTCTCCAGGAAATGTCAATATTGTACCTGGAAATCTGAAAAATTTTGCTGGCAAAAGGCCATAATACAAATAATTGAAAATAATTTTGAAGTCCAGTTGTACAAGCCAGATGGATTCATATTTCATGTTTAGCATCAGGTGTATAAAAAGCAACTATTGCTATCATACTAGATTCAGCATGCTCCCCAAGAAAAGTAATTAAAGGTGTGCTCTATGTTACTTGTCCCAGCTTCTGCCAACATAGCAGTTTGAAAGCACGTAAAAATGCAAGTAGAAAAATAGGGACCACTCCGGTGGGAAGGTAACAGCGTTCCGTGCGCCTTTGGCGTCTAGTCATGCCGGCCACATGACCACGGAGACATCCTTGGACAAGCGCTGGCTCTTCGGCTTTAAAACGGAGATGAGCACCGGCCCCTAGAGTCGGAAACGACTAGCATGCATGTGCGGGGGAACCTTTACCTTTACTATGTGTGTGGGGTGGAGGGAAGGAGGGAGAGAAAATGTTGAGAAAGGTTTTATTTTTTATTTATTTTATTTTATTAGATTTATATACCGCCCCTCTCCAAGGACTCGGGGCGGTGTACAGGGCAATTAAAACGCTAACAACACGCAAGGTATAAAAATTAAATTTTGATAAGAAGGCTATCATATCTTAACTGCAAATGTCTTGACAACTACTTGATGGCATCAAAAAGAGGGGTTTCTTAATTGCTTTTCTATTATCTAGTTATCCCAGTTAATGCAACTCAGATGTTGTAGGATTGGCACAGGCGCCCCAACTTTTAAAATTATGAATGAAACCAAAGAATTAGCACACTGTATCAGGCTCATATTTGCATCCTTTTTCCTTCTTCAATCTCTTGCCATTACAATGGCTATGTGAGATGAGAACATCACCATCCTTCTCTACTAGGATATTTCCGTATTGGAAATATTGTATCAACTGGATTCCTTCCAATCACTAAGTAATTCAGAGCCTACAATGCCATGGCAACTAGTTAGTTTTTTTCTGCAGAGAACTCTGGGTTTTTATAAGCTATTTTCATACAATACACAATGTAGCTTGTATGTAGCCTACCATGTTATATCACCACAACCAAAACCATCTGTATAACAAGATTTAGAGATAAGCATGTCTGAGAAAAATAAGACAACTCAACTCATTCATTTGTTTGTTAGAAGTATATTTCATCTTTCCTTAGGGCAGGGGTGTCAAACTCAATTTCATTGAGGTTGCCCTCAGGGGGCTGGGTGGGTTTGGCCAGGAATAGATGTAGCACTGCTTTCCTGGAGACAGATTTCTGACAAAGAAAGCTGTCGAAGCAAAGAAAAGATATCAGTGAGGTTGCACTTTTATCATTCCAATGTGATCATGCATAAAGTCATCCCCTTCCTTCCTTATTAAACAGTAACCCAAAAGCCTGACAGCACCTCTATTATCTTTTCTTCAAATACAGTATTCAGTTTATGATCCCAGCAGCAATGCAGTGCTAAATGCACAGCCAAGTGGCTAGATTCACACAACACAACTAATTTTGTTTTAATCAATTAAGCAAATATGAGACCATATAATGTGCAAGTAAATAAGATCAGGCATATACAGCATAATACTTGATGTGTTAGGGCTGATTGCAGTCCTGCTCAGTGTTATCTCAACAAACTGGTGCACACATTTAATCACATCAGTTGGCAAGTGTATCACAGTAAGCTTTAAAATATCTCTTTAGCAACAGCAAGAAAAAAATTGCTATCTTCATTTTTAAAAATTAGAAATACAAACAATCCTGCAAATAAACACTATTAAACTACCAAAACAGGAAAAGAAAATGTGTGGCCTTCCAGATACTGCTGAATTATAACTCTGTGTTTATATATAATAGGTTTAACAAGTATTTATTTAATAAATCACAATTAGCTGGTTTTTGCAACGTTAAAACTATTAAGCACAGTTTTACAAATCACAATGGCCGAGTTCATACAACAAAAATCTTAGTCTCCTGCAATACTGCTGTGCTGGCTGGAAATGTAGGGAAGTCAGTTCAGCTGAAACACACCAGGTTTGGGAAAGATAATTATTCTAATAATTTGTCTAAAACAATATTTTTATTGCTGTTTATGAAATTAGGGAAGTCAAAACTGCAACTAATAGGTAAAACTGTATGCTAGGTAAGGATTTCCTCATTACATTTTGGTAGCTCCAAACGAAACTAAAGAACAGTAGAGTAAAATTCTGCCTTCAATCTGCTCTATGGAATACATATACCGTATTTTCCGGCGTATAAGATGAATTTTTAACCCATGAAAATCATCTCAAAATTTGGGGGGGGTCATCTTATATGCCCAGTCATCTTATACGCCAGAAAATACGGTAATTCTCTTCCTCTCTTGCCCCTTCAGTTAAAACAGCCAAACACCTGGGACTTTAGAAACTCAACCAAACTGATCAACCATCAAGGTTTGTAGATGACTGGGCATCTGAACTAGAGTCCTTCTTTCATTGCAGCACATGACCTCTCTATGCTTGGGTTTGTATAACACAAGCAGAAAGCAGGAACTATAATGCATTCAAAGTATTCATTAAATTAACTCTGGAAAGCCAGCCACGAGTAAGCAAGTCCTACAAGCACATTAGAGCTCCTAAAAATAGAAAAACAGAAGGCTAAGGGTAAGGTTGCCTTCTGGATGGGGTCGACTCCCAGCATTTGTTTGGAAATTAAATCGGGCACTGTTATGTAGCAGCAAATGGTGAGCAAAGGCACGGGGACTTCTTCAAGAATTTGGACCAGACTGCCAACTGTTTTCCGCTCGTCTCCGCGGGTTTAAGGAAAACCTCAAATGCAGCTGGCGAAAGCGTGGCCGTCTGCGGCTGAAAGTCCCAAGGCGCCCGGCAGCAAAGTCGCAGAGATCGGGCTTGGCTTTGGGTTCCGTGCCTGCGAGTTGTAGCCAAAACTCCACTTCCTCTTCGCTCTGCCAGCTACGTAAAAAACAAAAATAATAATCTGCAGGCTCAGCTCTCTCCCTTCAGCCTCGCTTGCGCAACGTCATGGGGGGGCGGTCTTTTGAGTCACCCTCCCACGCTACTCTTGAGGCTGGGAGCGGGGCGGGGGGGGGGGGAAGAGAAGAGATCCCAACAAAGACAGCGCGTGTTTGGAGGAGCTGCTGGGAGTTGGGATCCTGCCCCAAACTTTCGACTGATCTTCGTTCCTTGTTGAGATTCGGGGTTTCCCCGATCGTTTTCGGGAGCGGAGGACTCAAGAGGCTCTGTTCCGAACTTTCCCGGCGAGTCAGCACAACCTGGCAACAAAACTTCAAATCCGGCAGAAGCAACAACGCCAGTAAGAAATTTGGGACTGGCTCTCTCCTCGAGCCAGGTGTAGCCTGCCAGGGTGGGTTAGGTGTGACGGATAACGTCGCTGCACAGGAGGTGGCAGCCGAGCTGGCCAGGCGCCGAGGCAGATCGGCGTTGAGCTTTAGCATCCAAACCAGACCTGGACATCTGGCGAATCGCGAGGTGTCCCGACCTGGCAAGAGTCGTAGCAAAAATAATAATAATAATAATTAGTTTTTAAATTCTTCGAGCGCTACTGCCGAAGCGTGTATTTAGTAGCCTTTCCCATCTGGGGAGGCCTTTCAGCTACAATATCTTGGGCCCAATTGGCGTGTTATTCCGGAACATTTGAAGGACGACGAAGCTGGGGAAGGCTGGAATAAGGTTATGTCCAAGAAATGTAAAGATGAGGGTGGAAAAGAGTAGTTTGTTTTTATTCCTTCAGCTTCTTCACCGGATTTGGGCAGAAAAATAACAAGATGCAGTGTTAGGCCGTGAGAAAAAAAAAAGGAGTTTCTGAATCCATCGGCATAATGTAAACATTCATTTTGAAACCAAGCATCTAAAAGAAAGGGAAATCTGTTACGATTCACTCAGTTATGACTTGAATTAGGCGTGGTTGGGGTGTTCCTCTTTGGAGCCAAGTCTTAACATGGACAGCTAGGGAGAAATACACTAGAAAAAAAAAAGAAATTTGAATGATCTCATCTGATTCCTTGCATAAAAAGTAGGCTGGCTTCTTTGTATTTTACCAGTGGCTCAGTAGGCTTAGAATAGATACGGTATTCCACTTAGTAAATAGAGACAAACAGTGGGAAGAAGTTTAATTTGTTTATAAGAAATTTGTTATAACACAATTTTGTGTTATGCAATTTTATTTGTTTATAACACAATTCTGAACAGCTTTTAGAAAAGGAAAGTCCTGTTTGAGTTTTTAAAAAAAAATCCTTACATTTTATTGAACCTGCTTCCAGATAAGCAGATTCACTTGATTTCAGGGACTTTCTGAGCACGTAGACATGCATACACTTGTACTATAAGCAGGTTAAACTTTTGAAGTGGCTTACTCCCAGATACAGTCATCATGATATGGCTGCAGCTTCAGTTTGGGATGGATGTGAAAAATTTGGAAGCAGGATTGGCAAAACCAAAACTGGTCACCATGCCAGCCTGACTCCTTATGAAACTGAAGAATAAATATTCTGCCCTGGATAGCAGGTAAGAAACTAGACATGAGTTGCATAGGATACCAAACCTGTTTAGAGAAATGCAAGCAATACAGCAAGGTTGAACATGAATAAAAATATAGGGGATGAAAAATTTGTATTGTAAAGCAGGGTGTGTTTCAGCTGTAACAAAAGAATTGCCCAAGTATAACTTGAGGTTTCCTGCTGCAGTGTGGGGGGGTTTTCATTTGACTTGTATTTTATTTTTCAGTGTGGCCTTCTTGAGCCAGTGCACAACCTGAAATATAGTTTATGCATTTGCCAGCCATGTCAACATTTTTCTGAATTTTAAATGCACACAATTTGCACAAATTAGGGGAAAATGAACAAAAAATTAAAATGCAATAGGGAAACCTATATATACATTGGTATAAAATGTATATATTTGAGCTCAACTAGAAGGAGTTTGGGCAATTCTTCATAGACATGATTATTTGGATCACACTGCACTTGGTGTCTCTTTGGGCACTACTGCTGTGCTGCACCATTTAATAATAACCGTCTGAAGTAGTTTTGTTTTTACCTCCTGAAGAAGTACATGTAAGATGGCCATTGTATAAGGATACATTTGCCCCACTTGAAAGTCTTCATGTGGCATAGCAAGTATTCATTAACCAGAAGGCCGGGAGACTAAAAAATATGAAGAACGGCTGCAGACTTGGGTTTGGCTAGTCTAAAGAAAAGAAGAAATAGGAGAGACATAATAGCAGTGTTCCAGTACTTGAGGGGCTGCCACAGAGAAGAGGGGGTTGCGTTATTTACCAAAGCATCAGAGGGAAAGACGAGAAACAGTGGTTGGAAATTGATCAAAGAGAGAAGCCACCTGGAATTAAGGAGAAACTTCCTGACAGTGAGGATAATTAACCAGTGAAACAGCCTGCCTCCAGAAATCGTGGACGCTCCATCACTGGAGATTTTTAAGAAGCCACTTGTCTAAGATGGTTTAGGTTCTCCTGCTTGAGCAGGGGGCTGGACTAGAAGACCTCCAAGGTCCCTTCATACTCTACTCTACTTTACTCTAGTCTAGTCTATCCTATCCTACCCTATCCTATCCCATCCTATCCTATTCTAAATCACAAAGTATAAAAGTTATTTGTATCTCTTTTGTGCCATGGGTAATCAACTGTTGTATATGGTATCATTTGAGTATACAATAAAGATTCTAATCTTGCTAAGCTATGTCTTTGATCCATGTCTGTGAATTTTTTTGTCAAGTAAGTCAGGGAAAAACCATGAAGTATTAGGTTTATGATTTAATCACTGAGTCTAATCCAGGGAAGCCAGTTATTAGCTCTTAGGTAGCTTAGAAATTGTTTATCTTGCTCCTTTGCACAGATCATCATGGGGGGGGGGAGTTGGGAGTAAAACCCTACTAGCATTCATGGATCTCATGGCAAGATCTTGTTGCAGCATTCAGGGAATTTGTTTTTATAAAGGTTTCGAGCTATTTCTCTGGGTGCTATCAGACCACCTTGGAAAATTCTCTTGGGGATCCTACAAGGCCTCTCATATTATTTAATATAACAATATTATATGTCATCAACATGGCAATACTTAGCTATATTCCTTTCATGTGCTTTCACGGTTTGATGTTTCCAGAATCTCAATGTGTCCAGGCTGTAAAGGACTGGGAAAATAGTTAGCCAAAGCTGAATTCTAACAGGATCAATAATAATTAAACGTTCTGATGAGGTTGCATTTCCTTTTATGGGGCATACAATATTCACAGTCTGGTGCCCCCAAAATGACACTGAGCAATCACTTAACATTAGTGGCAAAGATACACATGTAACATCAGTGCTGGATAACTACAAATCTGTGACAAGATTGAGCTGAAAAAATCAAGACGTGTCCTTTCACGAAAGAGATGGACTAAATTTGGTGGTTCATAAAATGGTAACCTGAGGGTTGTACAGTAATACCTGATATGTGAGGTAACCCTTGAAAATGCCTAAAATTGGAACTGGCTCAAAAAATTAGAAGCAGAGTCCTCCTATTTCTCGCCAGATTGCTGTGTTTCTGTTAGTTAACTAACAAAACACAAAACAAAAACACTGTTCATATAGTTAAAATATGAAAACATTACCCATGTTTTATTTCTTCTTTTTTACTTCATTTTTTACCACTTTGGGTGTCGAGGAAGATACAAATTCTGGTTCTTGCATTTCTAATGGCCTCCACCATTATTATTTGATATTGTAGCATGTCTTTGATATTGTCTCTCCAAATTCTTTTGACTCTGCCTCATGTTCTTTGGCATTCTCCTCTTTTTGTTTATGACACATATAGAATCCCAAGAATCCCAAGTCATTCACTCCAGGGAAGCAAACCGTGTAGTTTAAGGTTGGTTCTATTCCTGTGTTTCTTTATTGGTTATTATTATTTGAAATAATTTACTAGATGGTATTTGAGATTCATTCATAATATTTGGCTTTGATCAATACAATACTGTATTTATTATTTAGTGTTATATGTTAGGTCTATGCTAAGCTTTATAGGTTATTCAGTTTGAAGAAAATGAAGTCAAATTACTGTATTGGACCAGATCGATAAACTTATGTTTTTACTTACCAAAATAGTTTTTGCATGAATTCTCTTCAGCTGCTTCTCTACTACTTTAGACAGATGTTGTATATATATAAGACAGGCACAGAAGAAATTTGCCTTGATGCAAAGCAAGCCAGGGAGAATTAAATCCATCTTGATGTTTATAAAGTAGATTATCTTTCTTCTACACTTCACTGTACATCCTGGGATGGATTAGATCATTTTATACATGTATATTAGGTGTAGTTTGTTCTGCAAATTGCCTTGAGATGATTTATGACATTAAGGATGGATTGAAATTGCTGCTGTTGATCAAGTGTCACTATCAGATCAGGATCTGTGTATGGTTCCCATATAACAAGTGTGGTCTTCTTTGTGGTTCCATCTCTGATAATTAGATTCTTAAAGCTAGAGGTAGCACAGAGTTGAGTAGCCCCATCTCTAGGTCCCCCCAGATTTTGGAGATCGTTTATTATTTGCTCATTTCTTTGATATTTCTGCACAAGGCCCTTTAATAACAACACACTGCTTTTTTAGCTTGGTTAAAAAAATTAATGAGGCTGAGTTTGAAATATGACTACACTTAAAAGAACTGCATAGACCATGATGAATGTACTGTATCCACTGTCTTCTAAGAGCTCTGTAGAGATCTATGCTAGTTCTTAATGCTGAAGGTGGAGTGGCTAGTGAAAAAAACACCAATGCTCTTATGGTTGGATGGTCAGCTGCCAGTGAGAGCTGCTTTGAGTTTTCTCTTTATTATTGTTGTTATTGGTATCATTATTTAAGTAGTATTATGTGGCGGTGTTGATGAACAATTTGAAACTTCATGAAGGGACTGATGAACTGAAGCGTTTGGAGATTGTTGCTTAAAGTATACACTGTGGAAATCTTGCAAATCTCCAAGCAGGTTAATGAAATACCTAGCTGGTCATTGCTTCAGTTTTAAGCCTGACTTATACAGTCATATTCAAGGAGATAATAAAATGAATAAACATAAACACATGCAACCAATTTAATTATATCTGCTGCATAACTAATTCATTTTCTGATGGTGCTGCATTTTTAAAAACCCTGACTCTTTAATTTTATTTAGTTTACACCATTTGAACCATTGGCAATATTAATCTAAGCTAAATATGTTTTCCATTGTTTGCAGTGCTATTTTTTTTTCTGGACCTGTTTTTTTGGTCTAAAACAAAGCTTCAGGAGCTATGAATGGTATCCTAAAGAAGGAAAGAATGTTGATTCATTTCAGTTGTGTCTAGTTGTTTCTTGCAGCTTAAATTATAGTAGATTATGTGGGAGGAGGGAAAGGAAAATCTTGTGCTTATCACAAGCATAATAACTTGAGAAGCATAATAACTTTGCTTTAAAAAGAGATGGTAATTTTATGAAACAGGCCCTTCAACAAAGCTGATTGATGCTTTTTGGATTTAAACAGGTAGTGCTATGAAAATCTAAAAGATAAGTTAGTGCTGTATCTTACAAGAACATTGTAGAAACTCCCACCCGCCTAATAAATGACCAGGATATCATTACCAGATGTACTGTATAAGAAAGATTATAGTTGAAATCTGAGTAGCACTGCCAATTACTTACTAGCTGTACTTTCACCTTTGCTGGGCAGCGATGGGAATGGAAAATGTTTATGTAATTAAATAGTAGCAAAACTGTTTTCCTGCATACTCATCATTCACGAGTCTACTTCTTTCAAAATCATACATGAATGAGTCATATGTTTGTTTGGAAGGCAAGTTTCACCATGAGATCTGGAAGTATGGTGCTTTTGGTCTTCTGGGCCTCTGGGATCATTCATTTTACAGTACATGGTGTTTGTTCTAGCATAAAATGATGGATAAGAAAGCTTTATTTAAAATCAGAGTGATACTCACTGTGTATCCTCTGCAGAAATGTTATCCATTAGTGCATTCCTATTTAGTCCCACAGAGTTCTTCTGTGGAAATCTGGCTGTGAGTTTTGGAAGAACCTGGTCCATGGTTATCTCTCTCTGGGTTAAGAGGATGGGGCTCCATCTCTGGTTACAGCTGGTGATGATCTGTGATCAAGCTTTATATATATATATATATATATATATATATATATATATATATATATATATATATATATATATATATATATATATATTTGTTAATTTACTTTGTATTTACTTTGTTCCTTGGTACAGTAGATCTATGAGCTGTACAGGTAGCCCTTGACCTACAGCCACAGTTGAGCCCAAAATTTCTATTGCAAAGCAAGGCAATTGTTAAGTGAGTCTCTCTCATGCATTTTACGATCTTTTTGACCACAGATGTTAAGCGAATCACTTCAGTTAAGTGAATCAGGTGGTTGTTAAGCAAATCTGGCTTCCCCCATTGATTCTGCTCATCAGAAGCTCCCTAGGAAAGTTGTAAATGACAACCCCAGGACGCTGCAGCCATCTTAAATATATGGTGGTTGCCAAGCACCTGTATTTTGATCATGTGACTGGGGATACTGCAATGGTTGTAAGTGTGAGAACCAGTTATAAATCACTTTTTTCAGTGCCGTTCTAACTTCAAATGGTCACTAAACAAATGGTTCTATATGGAGGACTACCTATATAGCAGGAAGGTAGGTAGAGAGAGAGAGACAGATAGATAGAGGCATACAAATAACACAAGGTAAGAATGCTATTCTTACCTGTCAGTACTCTTAGAGCTGATGACATATTCCATAGGATACAAGATTACTGCTATCCGATGTCTCCCCTCTAAATTCCTATATAAACACGAACTGATGGCACAGCAGCATATTCAGCACTTCTCTAGCTCTGATAAGCCACCACACAGAAAGGAAGTATGGAGAGTTTTTCATTTTTAAAAAGCAAACCAAAAGGCACATTTTACATTGGAGATACCGTATTTTCCGGTGTATAAGATGACTGGGCGTATAAGACGACCCCCCAACTTTTGAGACGATTTTCAAGATTTTTCGTCTTATACGCCGGAAAATCAGCGAGCCCGGGAAGGCACGCCCTCCCCTCTCACTTTGGAGGAAGCAGGGCAGGCTGGCATCTGGTAGGAACCGGCAGGGCAGTCCTGCGCACGCGTGCGCTCCCGGGCTGTTATGGAGCACTCCTTAGCAGCCAGGGAGTGCGCGCGTGTGCAGGACTGCCCTGCCGGCTCCCGCCCGACGCTCTTTCCTCTTCAGGCAGCATCCCCGAGGACTCCTTAGGAGCCGGGGAGCGATGCTGCCTCAACATCATAGTAAGCCAATCTGATTCCACACAGTTCATTATTTTCTGAATTATTATTTGATCGGGTGGGCTAAAATCCCTCTTCCAATATTGGGCCCACACCACTCTTGCAGCAGTGGTTATATGTAACAGCAGGTACCATGCAGTTCTATTTATATTTTGTGGTCTTTCTTATCCCCAATAAAAAATACCTCAGGACACAATTGTATATGGTATCCCAACATCTCAATTAGCCATTTCTGAATTTTCTTCCAGAATTTCATAGCCTCTCGACAGGTCCACCATTGGTGGAAATATGTGCCTTCTTTGACCCCACATTTCCAACATGTTGGGGATGTTCCCGGAAACATTTTGGCGAGCCTGGCTGGCGGTAAATGCCAACGATATACCATGTTATATATATTTTCTTTATATGCTATTGACCGTGTTAACTTAATATTCTTAGTCCAAATTTCGCTCCACCTCTCAGTATCTATTGAGCAACCTAGATCTCTCACCCAGGCATGAATCGAGGTCTTTGCGCCTTCCTCAGCTATTTCCATAGCCATAAAAAATTTATAACACTTGGATAAGATCTTTTCATTCGCTCCCAACAAAATCCTATCCAGGGTATGGAGCTCTCAGCAAATTCCAGACCTCTGCCTATCCTTCGTGTATTTACTACTGATTTGTAGATAAGTCCACCAATCTAAATTTAGCCCCTGTTCCTGAAGTGTTTTTAAATTCCCATTTGAATCTAATATCTAATATCTAATATCTCTTTATAAGTCAACTTTTTCTCAAAATTATATAGAGCCGGATAAATCACAGCTTCCAGTGGTGAAATCCAAAGTGGCACTTTATTATAATATATTTTCCTAATTCTGGTCCAGGTCTCAATCAAGACTCCACGTAAATAATGCTTAGTGAAATATTCTGGGAGTCTACCTCGTTCCCACCATAGGTGGGCGTGCCACCCCTGCTGGAGATCATGGCCTTCAATTACCAACAATCATTTATGTGCCAATATTACCCATTCACGAATCCATACCAGGATCGCCGAATTATAGTAGTATTGCCAGTTTGGAACCCCGAATCCACCTTGTTCCTTCAGTTTCTGCATCATTTTTAATCTAATTCGGGGTTTCTTGCCCTGCCAAATGAATCTACTGGTACTCCTATCTAAATTCCTAAAAAAAAAAATTATCTAGTCTAGCCAGGGCCATCTGAAAAAGGAATACCAATCTAGGCAAGACCTGGGTTTTAATCAAAGCTATCTGACCCATTAGCGATAGTTGTAGCTTACGCCATTTCTGTAAATCTTTCTCCATTTGTCTGACCAATTTTAAATGATTATCCTCCTTTATTGAGGAACATCTATCAGATAGCCATATACCCAAATATTTAATTTTATGAACTATCTGGAAGCCCAAAGTATTTTGAAGTTCTAATCTCTGTGTTCCCGTCATGTTTTTAACTATAATATTCATTTTTTCTTTATTTATTCATAGTCCAGCTACTTCACCAAATTTCTGTATCCTATCAATAAGTCGGCAGCCAGAAGTTAGTGGCTCTTCCAAGACAAAGGCCAGATCGTCTGCAAACACCTGGACTTTGTATTCTTGTTCTAACCTTCAGCCCTCTTATTCCCAAATCCTGTCTAATTGACCTAATATAAACAACAATGGAGAAAGTGGGCAGCCTTGTCTCGTGCCTTTCGCTGTCGTCACTTCATCTGACTCTTCTCCATTGACCAAAATCTTGGCCTTCTGTTGACTGTAAATGGCCTGAATTATATTCAAGAAATAATTGCCAACCTCCATATATTTCAATTGTGATATGAGGTAATTCCAATTAACTCTGTCAAAGGCTTTCTGGGCATCTAAAAAGATGCTTTTTAGGATGGGCCTCATAATATTCCAAAACATCTATTATAATTTGCACATTGTCTTTTAATTGTCTAGCAGGTAAAAAACCACTTTGATCAATATGAATAAATTCATTGATATATCACTTAAATCTAGCCACCATTACCGCTGTGAAGATTTTGTAGTCAGAGTTAAGAAGTGAAATGGGCCTATAGTTATGTATAAGAGTGTGGTCTGCCCCTTCTTTCGGTATCAAAAAAATATAGGCTTCTAACCATGACTTAGGAACTTTAGACTCCTTCAACACCATATTGAAGATGTCCTTCATATATTTTATAAGTAGATCTGTAAAAATTTTATAGATCTCTGCTGGTAGACCATCCGTACCAGGGGTTTTCCCTGTCCTGTCCCTTGATCGCAATCTCTATCTCTCCTTCCGTAACATCCTTATTTAACAAATCCCTAGCTGATTTTGGAAATTTGGGGAGGTTCGAACAGCCTAAGTATTCCTTAATTTTCTCCTCAGATATCTGCTTATTTGCATAGAGTTGTGAGAAAAATTCCTGAGCAATTTCTTTTTTTCGTTCATTATCCACCTGTATAACTCCTCTTATCTTGCAATTGATCTATCCGTCTACTTTCCCTTTCCTTCTTTAATTTATAGGTAAGCCAACAGCCTGCCCTATTGGCATGCTCAAAGTGATGTTGTCTGGCCATTCTCAGTTTATGAGCTAATTCCTCTTGGTCTAATAAAAGAAGTTGATGTTTACTAGCATCTACCGCTTCCTTGGCTTTAGCATCTAACGGATTAGTCTGCAGATTCCTCTCAGCGGTCCGCAACCTTGTTACCCACAATTCCCTCTCCTTGAATTTCTGTCTTTGCTTTCCACCTGTATATCTGATCGCTAACCCTCTCATATAAGCTTTAGCCCTATCCCACAGGGTCTGTATCGAGGTTTCACCATTATCGTTAACCATAAAAAAGGTTTCCATTTCTTTCTTTACCATCTGTTGGAATTCTATCTTTGTCAAGATACTTGTTCTCAACATCCACCTCTTATTACTTCTAATTATATCACCTTTCCATCTAACCAACAGTGGGTTATGGTCTGCCCAAATGCTAGGCTGTATCTCAATCTCTACCATATGTGCTTTAAATCCGTAGTGACCCACACCATATCAAGCCTCGACCATGATCCATGCCTGGGAGAAAAGAAGGTGTATTGATTTGTCTGAATGTGGAACGCTCGCCAAATATCTGTAAGACCCAGCTCGTCCCTCATATCCGCACACACTTTCTGAAGAGTTCTCCTGTTTTCTCTCTTTTGACTGTTCCCCAGTTTGTAGTCCAAGTCCCTATCAACTACTGCATTAAAATCGCCTAATATAGATACATGGTCATATTGTAGATCAATTGAGCTTTTGATACACCATTTTATAGAAATCAGATTGCCCATTATTTGGGGCATATATTCCCACCAAAAGGACCTGTAATCGGCCTATGCGTACCTCCAACTTTAAAATTCTTCCCTCATCATCCTTATAGATTAGTTTTGGTTCCAAGTGATTTCTAACACAAAAGATCACGCCTCTCTGCTTCTCATCTGCCAGCGCCACAAATAGCTCACCGAGTTCTGGACATTGCAGAACAGATTCATGTTGTTTTTTAATGTGAACTTCCTGAAGACATATAACATCCATATGCAATTTCAATAAATTTGTAAAAACCTGCTTCACCTGTGCATTCAGACCGTTTATATTTAACGAAAGCATATTTCTTCCCCCATCCTTACTTATCTACGTTCTTTGCTCTAGTAGTCTGTCTAGTTACCCGTTGGTTCCTCTCCTCGTCTCCCTTTCCTTCTCCTCCTACTGCTCCCTTCTTCTCCAACTCTCTATTTTGACCCTTACTATCTACCTCATCTAACTCTTCTCTTCCTCCATCCTTCTCCCAGATTATAAATTCACTCTCAAGGAATTCATCAGCCTCCTGGGGGGTTTCGAGATGTTTTCTTTTCCCCTGCCATGTCACCAAAAGCCCATCTGGGAGAACCCATTTGTATCTTATCCCATATTTGCGTAATTTTTTGTCAGGGCTTGGTAGTTCCGTCTTCGATCACGCACTTTCTTCAGAACCTGTCTCAAAATAGTAACCTGCCTGTCCGCATATTTTATCACCTGATTTCTCGATCTCTGATATACCTCCTCTCGTAGCGATCTCTTACTAAATTTTACGTGAACTTCCCTAGGGAGGTCCTGTCTCCTAGTATATGATGTAAACACCCGGAAGCACTCATCAATGCCATTGTGCACCATCTGCTTATCCTTCTGCAGCAACCCTGCCACCATCTCCACCATCTTTATTTCTAAATCTTCTTCCGGCTCTTCTCTAACATTTTGGAATCTCAGAATGCGAGCAGATTTCTCCATCTCTAGCAGAACTATATCATCTTCAAGCTGCTTATTAACTAGTAACTGTCGCAGCTCACACTTCTCCATCACTGCTTCAACCTTCTCAACCTTCGTAACTACTTGTTGTATCTGACCCTCATGTCTTTCCATTGTCACACAGACATCATTCAATCTTGTGGAGATTTGTTTCAATTTGTGCGCAAATTGTGGACTTCCGGTGTGATGTCAGAGGCAAGCAGAGCGGTAGAGAAAGTTATCCTGAACTGCCGAGCTTTGTTTTCTCTTTACCGTGCGGTTAAACGAGCCGTTGCCGATCGTGGAGTGATCGGCAAAGAAGGACAGAGGTCCAGGCTTGCCGGGAGTAGTGTGAACTTCCGGTGAAGTGAAGGACGGTCCTGATCTCCGGTAAGAGAAGAGGGCCCTGCTGAGAGGACATCGGGCCCACCGCCATGACAGAGCGCTTTTGGGGGAATGGAGCGGAAGCGGCGTTGGTATGGTATTAATTGAACTGTGAAAGAGGAACAGATCGCCCCCTTAAAATTGAGCTCGAAGGGATTCGGGAGGTGTAAGACTTGATTGCGGCTGGAAGTGGCAGAATAGTTTGACAATCAGCTGACAAGCGGCAGGAAGCTACCCCCTTCTGGCTTGGATGTGGATTGTATGGTGACTAAGCTATAGCTATAAATTAGCCACAGGGAACTGCAGGAGAGCGGCGAGGAACGTCTGCAAGAAGGGAGACTTGTAACATAGTTATATATATTTCTGTTCCTTTTTTCTGGTTCTTTATCTGTCAGCCCATTAGAATATTAATTAACTATTAGGGTGCTGCAGAGACTAGTTGATACTTACGGGTGGTTTTTTTCCTCTTCATAATTATATGCTCGTTTGGAGGAGGCTCTTCTTCTGCGTAACAGAAATGTCCAGCTCCTCATCAAAAATTGGGAAGAAGCTTTTGACATCTACGTCATCTGCTCCAATTACGACCCCACCTACCCTGCATAGATCCTTAGAGACTGTGGCAGCAGCTGAGAAGACACCTACGCTTCAAGGAATTCAGAATTTGTTATACTCCATACAGGAAGCTATGACAAAAAACCAGGAATCCACAGCAAAAGATTTGGCGGAACTGAAACAAGAGATGGGAGATATGCGTGGGGATATGAAGCACACATGTTCTTATGTTGGCATTTTAGTTTGTTTTTTTCAAATTTGATATTGAATAGAAGGGAGCAGGATCACTACATTTGAGCAATTCGAGAAATTGTAGCTTGAGATTTATCAGTAATAATAAAAATATGCTACATATGTATCAAGGATGGTTCCCCAAATGAATCCACATAGGTTTGGTTGAGGTGTGACCACAAACCATGGTCTGCCATGATGAGAATGAGAATGAACAATCGTAGCTTTGAGCTCATTTTTTTTTCCTGTTCCCCTTCCTTTGTAATAAGATCAAAATCTTTTAGTGAACAGTAAGCTATAGATTGACGCTGTGCCTGAATGCCCTAAGAATGCAATCTTAAAATCCTATTGTATGAGTAAAGGTAAAAAGGTAAAGGTTCCCCCGCACATGCGTGCTAGTCGTTTCCGACTCTAGGGGCCGGTGCTCATCTCCGTTTCAAAGCCGAAGAGCCAGCACTTGTCCGAGGACATCTCTGTGGTCATGTGGCCGGCATGACTAGATGCCAAAGGCATACGGAATGCTGTTACCTTCCCACCGGAGTGGTCCCTATTTTTCTACTTGCATTTTTACATGCTTTTGAACTGCTAGGTTGGCAGAAGCTGGGACGAGTAACAGGCGCTCACTCTGTTACGCGGCACTCGGGTTTCGACCCGCCAAACTGCCGACCTTCTGATCAACAAGCTCAGTGTCCCAACCCACTGAGCCACCGCGTCCCTAACATAATTGTATGAGAGAGAGAGATAATTTGATATATCATTATATTTGGTCACAATCAGCCAGGTATTTAGGCATTGATCTACCTATCAAATTATTCTCTAATAATGTGACTAAAGATAGATTTTTAAATTATTATTGTAATAATAATATTCCTGATTAGTCACAGTTGGAGCAACCATGGGAATTTAAAAACTATAACTCCAGGTGTTTGCACATCCTATATTTTGATGCATTAGAGATTGCAACTATCATATACATAAAATAAGCTATATTCTCCAATTTATTTTATTAGATAAAAACACTTAAGGACTCCCAGGGATTTCTAAAGAAGGCTGTCCTTTATTAGGGCTACATAATATTGAACCTTGGATGAGGGCAAATCAATGACAGTCAAGCCCAAGAAGACAAAGATTTTTTTTTCATTTAGACAAGAAGTAATATATCCATGGAGAAAGCCTTTGTTAAATGACAATGTATGGTGCTATCTCCCACATGTAGCAGCATCACTGGTAGGTTTGTTTAGAGCCCTTTGAGTGACAATCACCTCGTTGTCAGCTCTGTATAAAAGGTGTCCCAAGTTCTTTCTCCTTTCATTGCTGCAGAAACTACAGCATAAATGTGGGAATTATTGCAGGAAAGGCAGATGGAATCAAAGTTATAAAAGCGTCTTTTTATTTGTGTTCACATTTCCTTTTATTTAATACTTGGTGGTTTTTTTAGTGCATCTTAAATCTTATGATAAAAATGAACCCAAACAACATAAGCCACTATAAGCAGAGCAGCACAATTACAAATTCTCTGGTTCAAGCCATAATTAGCTGCTGATATTATTACGTACACAGCAAAGTAAAATCATTATTAATATTATTATTTGCTGTTTGCATATTATGGAGAGAATGTAGATTACCTGGGAAGCAGTTCACCAAGGTGGACAGCATAATAGAGTTGGAAGAGACTTTGGAGGTCTTCTAGTCCAGTGATGGCAAACATATGGCACGGGTGCCAGAGGCAGCACTCAGAGCTCTCTCTGTGGGCACCCGTTCCATGCCCTGGAGGTGACAACTGTCCCTCTTCAACCACGTGGCTGAATGCATCCTGGCACGGCTGGTTTCCCTCCCCCCCATCCCGTCCCTCCTGGCCTCACATGCTCTCCTTTTCCCAGGCACAACCCACTGCATCACTTCCTCAGCTGTTGGCTGACCATCCATCTCGGAGGCAGCTTCTTTGAACTGCTGGTGACAGGCTGCGGAGCCCCAGAGTGCGTCTGTCAAGGGGCCGGCAGGTTGTGACTACTGACGGACACCGTTGGCCCCATGCGCTTGCTGGCCTCTGTGTGCAGGGGCCGATGGTGTCAGGCAGCAGCTGCCCTTGCCTTGCCCCATGGCAATAGCACCCCCATCCTGCCTCACCTCATCCCACAGGATGAATCTCATACCTACCGCCCCACCTTCTAGAGACCTCCTGGAGCTCCCCCAACCCTGCCCACCCCCACAGTTGTCCCTTCCCATGAGCAACATTGAGGTGACCACACCCACCTTGGCCACACCCACCCAATCTTCCATAACCACCACAGCCACACCCACCCAGTGGGCCATGCCCACCTGGCACCCAGCAATAAATAAGTGGGTTTTGGGTTGCAGTTTGGGCACTCGGTCTCTAAAAGGTTCGCCACCACTGTTCTAGTCCAACCCCCTGCTCACAGCAGGAGACTTTATTCAATTCCAGGAGCTGGTTTGTGAGGGGATCCTGTTCCAGATCACGGGCTTAGTCTCCTGCTTATTTGTTCCTCCTCATTCAATAACTGCATCACCAGCTACAAGCTGTTTTATTTATTAGCAAAAAATAACCCAAGACATTCAATTTAACATCATCTTCACTGTAATTATAAAAAAAGTTTTTGCATGATATATAAATGGGGAAACACGCTATACAGGCATTGGTAAATGCCCTATGTATAATAGCTTGAGATAAGGAGCAAATTGATGGCTATTTAACAATAGTGGGGAACTAACCTTAGCCAGGAAGAAGAAAACAATCAGTTGAATGAGGTTAGAAAGAACATTTTGCATATTTTCTTTTTAAATCGACAGGTCATCCATCCTGACCCCACTTCTTGTTTGAAGCATGGAAATAGCAATTGTCTAATTATATTATAATGAGGACGTTATCTAGGATTAGATAACGTCCTCGTTATCTTTCTGGGGGTACTTCAAAGCAGAGAAGTCCTTGACGTGAAATCTCAGTTGCTCTCCACGCATAAGTATGAACAAGAAATTCCTTCCTTACTTCTTTTTCTTTTTATCACTTTCTAGATGGCAGGATTTAAGCCCCACAATGCCCCTGACACTGCTTAAAAATGTGAGCTCACCTGCTAAATCTGTCCACCTATTCTTTGTGACAAACAGACATTAAATCCTATACGGTATAATCCTTGAGAGAAGGTTTATTAAGGAGTCTTATCCAAAACCAAACATGCTTTTTCTGCAGTAAAACAAAATAAAACAGTAAGATACTTGGGATTTAATGCTTACTGCTGCTATGCTATGCTATATATGTGTTTCTGAATGACTTTCTGTTATTTTGGTGATTTGAGATACAAAATAATTGTTTCTTTTCTCCTTTTCACATTGTAGGTCCCACATTCATGGGTCCAAGTAAAAAAGTAGATTTGAAAATCATTATCATTGGAGCCTTGGGGTAAGCATATTTTAAAAATCTTTTCTAAGATGCATTTCTCTGTCATCGTGAACTCCCATTTTATTCTCGTAATAAGTTTGTGAGACCAGTTAAGGAGACATAAAACAATAAAATGGCAAGTGGCTGAAAGTCACAGGGCTGCATGGAGAATGATTTGAACTGGGATGTCCTCTTCTGACTTTGGCTTTCTAGTGACTATCCCAGAAGTGTTTGTTTATTTATGTAATTATGTAATCATCTTATAACAGTGAATATGGTGACATACAAAATCAGCAGTTACAAACAATAATCCATGATAACCAACTGGAGTATATATGCCAGCCATAAAACCATGCCAACAACATAACTCACCTAACCTCCTAGCCCAAATGTCAGCCAAGACAGCCAAGTCTTCAGAGTCTTACAACAAATAAGATAGTCTGGATCTTTACAGGGATGTTGTTCCACAGAGAAAGCAGGACTCCAATAAGATGACATTATTGAATAGAGGGGACCTGGAGCATGTGCCTTGGTTGGGAGTGATGTAGAGACTACTAGGTGGAGTAGTATAGAGAGTAAGGAAGATGACTTTGACAAAGATATGCAAAATCCATTGCTAGGGCAACAAGGGATTAAATATATTTTAAGTCCACAGAAGGCAGATAGTATTCTTTTATGACAATATGCTTCTGCAGCTCAGATGCTGTCTTATTCCTAATGCAAATAGGAGAAGGACGTACAACATAATCAGAGTGTATCTATCCACTAGATAGACCAGACCCAGTAATCAACTCCACAGGAAACTTAAAACTACTTTTACTGGTTGTAATAGAATCTTGCAAGTTTAAAATAAGTTGAAAATAATGGTGTATTTTTTTTCTGACATTGGAAAGAGGAAAGAATTTTTTCCATTAAAAATCAAAGTAGGTTCACATAATTATGTAGAGTTTAGAGTGGGAGAAGAGGAACTTTTGTAGTTTTAAATTTCAGGCATTTGTGAGCAGAATAGAAAAATATGGAATTCCAGCTTGAATTTGCTGCATAATGTTCACTAGCAAATCCTTATTCATTACTTCTTTTATAGTCCTGGCTATTTTTTTTCCCACCCAGATGGAATTTTTTTCTCTAAGTGAAGCAGAAGGGATACATTTTAAAGAATAGGCAGGTGGAGTTTAAGGACTCCTTAGACTAATTTGCTGGATAATCCTCATTCGTAAGTTCTCTGTTCCTCATTATTGATGAATTATAAATATGTATTTTGGGAAAATGTGTATTTTTTTTAAAAAAAGTTATTTATTTTTCACATTTCTGAACTGCCCGTCTCCCTCAAAGAGGGACTGGGAGGTGTACAATGAAATATTAACATATAATTAATTTTTAATTAAATGGTGCATATACTCTTAGAAAATGGAATTTCATGTCCATAAATACTTAAAATACTATTTCAGTTCTTGGAATTCCTCTTTCTAATATGATGTGGAAAAACTGCTGCAATAATGTTTTAAAGGATTGGTGATAGATATGTGAAATGCAACTGACAGTACATCATAAAATGTTCAATTTCTTTTTTTTTAACCCACCATAAAGTAAGTCAAGGAAAATTATGGATGTGACAGATGACTTTTGTGATTCAATAAAGGTGTTCCTTAAGCAACCCTCACTATCCAGATATATTAGTTTAGAAAAAAGTCCTTTGACATATGACCGTTGTAGTTAACCTATTTTTAAAAAGATCAAAGTACTTAGATGAATGTGCCATGGATTTATGACCAGTCACTCCAGAAAAAAATGGAATTTCTACTTTCTGACTTTAATAGGAATATTACACTAGAGCTATCTACTTTGTGCTACTAGTATGACCAGATTGAGTTAGCAATTTGTTAGTGATACGCTACAGATCAGATAAATAACAAGCAGGCAAAGAGAATATTTCTTTCTTTTTTAAGTTGTCTCTAGTTGAATGTTTATGGAGATTCTCAGGCATCCAGGTCATAGTTATCCCAAAGATGCTTTTTTCACAAGGTAACTGGACTACTTATTTTTCTTGGAAGACATTTCACTTCTCATCCAAGAAGCTTCTTCAGCTGATGCGAAACGAAACATCTTCCAAGAAAAACAAGAAAGTCCAGTTGCCTCGTGAAAAAGCATCTTTGGGATTGTCTCTAGTTTCTACTGTACAGTAGTTGCTATTTGCTTCCAAATAAACAATCCATAGGATTATTTTTGTCAATTACATTTGTATATTGTATATTGATCAATATTTGCAAACATATGCTATGCAAGATTAACTTGGAAGTTATTATCTATAACTAATTTGATGAAATAACTTCTTTGAAATAAATATTTGAATCACCCAGTTCATTGTTGAAACTGGATGGCTACAATTTTGAAATGGAGTTTGAGATATTCTCACAACCACCACCCCATAAACTGTTATGGGTATTTTTTTTAATGTTTTCCAAACTGCTGTGAGTGTTCATTAATGTAGTGGTATATATGTAAGCAAAAAAATAATATTTGTTAGTAAGTACTGTATATTATTTCTTTCTGAAGAAATTTATATGGTTACTAAGAGTCCACAAAAACTCATCATCACATTATAGTCTTAGTATGTTGCTTTCTTCCTATTCCCCCCCCCCCCACAACAACAACCTTGTTGTGAGGGGTGAGAGATTGGCCCACAGTCACTGAACAAGCCTCTGGGAGAGATGGACTAGAACAGGGTTGTCAAACTCAATTTCATTGAGGCCCGCATCAGCATTGCGGTTGCCCTCAGGGGGCTGGGTGGGTTTGGCCAGGGTGGGTGTGGCCTACTGGGTGGGCGTGGCTAGAGTGTGTATGGCCTGCTGGGTGGGCGTGGCCAACTCTACATCGTTCGCATCAAGGGTGCCTATGGGGGCCTGGGCAGGAGTGGGACAGATCTGAGGGTCTCTGGCAGAAGAAAGGTCTCTGAGCCAGGGCCAAGGCAGTGGGGGCCGTTCCCTTACTGTTTTCAGGATGGCTTCGTGGGCCACATGAAACCTCTTCACGGGCCAGATCTGGCCCCTGGGCCTTGTGTTTGACATGTCTGGACTGGAACCTGGCTCTCCAGCACTTTCACCATTATGCCTCACCAATTCCCATTGTATGAATTGCGACATAATATTTTGAGCATCCATATTTTTCTTCTGAAGCTGGGAGAGTTACAAGGAAAGAAAACAGAGTTTGCTGTCCCTGATCTAGGAGAATTATTGTATTCATTTGAATTTACATTTCTTTTATAATGTTTGTATATTGATTAGAGATTTTCCACTGTCCACTTGCAGATAAAGCAATTAGAATATGCCAGGGTAAATATATTAAACAGGTGTTGTATAAGAAAATTCATACAGCCCAACAAGTAGAAATCAGAAGACAAAGCAAAGAATAGAAATGGTGTTCTGGAAATTAAAAAAGTGACTACTTACAAAAATTACACCAAAGAGAGCCTGCTAAGTTTAAGAACAGATCGCAGTCCAAATATATGATTAAATGGCAACTCTAGGTGTTTTGTTGGCTAATACTGGGTCAGATAGATTATACTGAACACTTTCACTTACTCAACTAATACTTGCTATGCAGATATTAAAACCTGGATCATCATCAAAGAAACAAACCTGAATGATAGCACCATCAGTACATGGAGTGAAATGTCCAGACCATTCTCTTTTAGACACCAAGAAAGACACATCTTCTATAAATTACATAAGAACCTAGTGGGGAGATGAGCTCATATTTGTTGCTTGCAAACAAATATAAAAGCAATGGATACAGTGTCTGAGACAAGGCCATGCTGATCCCCTAAATTGCACAAAGAGTATAATTAAATAATTCTAACATTTCTACAGACTTATTTTAGTACAGGCAATAACTGATTAGGATTAGAATTCATCTTTGATTAGGATTTTCTGATTTCATCAGTTCAAGTGAAACAGAACATTAATGGACAATCTTTTAAAACATTCCAATCCAAACTTGTTGAAATGAAATTTGTATATGTGCTTCTTCTTTCACCACAGTGTAGGAAAAACTTCTCTCCTACATCAGTACATTCACAAGAGATTTTATGAAGACTATCGCACCACCCTGGGAGCTAGTATTTTGTCCAAAGTTATGGAAGTAGATCACACACCACTGAAATTGCAGGTGACAGATGTTTTAATGTCTCAGATCTCTTATTCCATGCTTAGCCAAATATTTATAGCTCAGTCAAATGTACTGCAAAGAAAAGACAGATATTGTGAAATACTTTCATATTTGTTGGCAGCAAATTTCCAAGGGAGATCAGAGCTTGACATTGTAAGAAGAAAATAATGTTAGTCTATGGTGGCAAAAAAATCAAGAGGAGTCTGGTAGCTGGCATTATTGAAGTGAGCTGCAGCTTACAAAGTTATGTGCTTTTTAATAAAATTTGTTAGGAAAGGATCTATCAGACTCCTTCAGAGCTTAAGAATTTATAATTGCATCTCTTACTAAAATGCTGACTTTGTTAATAATTTTTTTGTTTTTCACATAGTCACCTTTAAAGTGTTGGGTGTTCTGATGGTATTTTGGTTTTCCTTTGAGAAGATGAATCACCTACCTATATGTCAGTGACCTATAGGGAGGCAAGGTGGGAGTTCAGCAGCAAGCATAGTTAATCAGTTTGTGTAACAGCCTCTGCAAATTTGTCCCAAATTAGTCTTCTGCTAGCCAATTGCCTCAGTGAGCACCATTTTCTTGCTATTTCTTAACTGATAACACATCATTGTCAATATTCATATTTCATATAAACATAACCTTCATTATTGTCACCTGTGGAACTGAACCTGCTGCTCATTCATTCATACTCTTTTCCTTTCCTGAAGTATGCAGCATGACTCCTTGTTCAGATGTTTCCCTCAATATAAAGCAAGGGAGGCTTTCCTTGTGTTATTCAGTGTGCCTCGGAGATAGCTGCCTGTCTGACTGTATTTTTTGCTTAATATTAGGAAGGAAGGAGATATTACAAAGCAAAGCATCCACTTCCGGTACCCTTGATGTTATATGAATGCTTTTGAGGCCCACAGTAGCCCCACTAGAATGGTAAAGAGCATTCCAAGCATCCCATCCCTATATTCTGATATGTAGGGATTTTGAAAATATCGCTCCCCGTTATAAGATCCATTTTGTGAACAGGTTAATATATTCTCATAGTTATGTAATGAGTGCGCTTATCAAATATAATTACGACTGAACTGTAGAATAGTAATGTTTTTGACATTACAAATACTAACACTTGTATGTTCCTCCTCCTTTAGATTTGGGACACTGGAGGCCAGGAACGATTCCGGTCCATTGTGTCCACCTTCTACAAAGGTTCAGATGGTTGCATGCTGGCTTTTGATGTCACAGATATGGATTCTTTTGAGTCCTTGGATGTTTGGAGGAATGATTTTCTTCAGAAAGTCAACTCTACAGGGCAAGGCTTCCCAATGGTTGTGCTGGGGAATAAAATTGATCTGAAAGATCGACAAGTAAGAGATGGAAGTAGAAATAAGAAGGGAAGTTGAATAAAGAGCTGTCCAATCAGGGTCTGAGAACAAATTTTCAGTTTGTTCTCAGATAATAAACTTAAAGAAAAAGTAACATTTTTGTAACACAAAGAATTATTTGCATCTTTACCATGCTACTTATTATAGGACTTTCCCATCTCCAGATATTGAATATTGGAACTAAGTTGTGTTTGTGCAGAAGGTCTGCATTCCTCTGGATTCCTTTTGTTAGCTATCAAAATGGATAGGATCTCGTCTAGCCTCTGAATAATGCAAGAAATCTTGCTGCTGAGCTTCTACAGCAGATGGTTGTCCAGCCCTTGCATAAGTCCTTCAGTGAAAAATATCTTCTGCATTATACGAAAGTATAACTGTTTTTAAGAAATTGTTCCTTGTATTTGAATGAAAATTACCCTCTACTAGAATTAGACCTGTATTAAAACAAAACTGTGTAGCATGTATTCCCTGTCAATTAGCTTGTCTTCTCCAAGGATCTCTGATGCTTCAAGAATATATTCGTTTAACCACTATATAAAACTTTCCTAGTACAACTCAAGATAAGATTATTATTGTTTATGTATTATATTATAATTTATTGCACACAACAATGTATAATTTTTTTGGCCATTTAACTATTGCTTTAGCTGGTGTTGCCTTAATATGTATCGAGTTCTTTCAAAGAACCTAGGATGTCGTAATGTATCGGCATAGATACATCGGCATACACAGTTGAGGTAGTCCTCAAATTATGACCACAATTGAGCCCAACATTTCCATTGCTAAGCAAGTGAAGTTTGCCCCATTTTAAAAACTTTCTTGCCACAGCTGTTAAGTGAATTATTGCATTTGTTAAGTTAGTAATCCGGTTGAAAAGTAAATCTGGCTTCCCCATTGAATTTGCTTGTCAGAAGGTGGCTAAAGGTGATCACATGACCCTGGGACACTGGAACAGTCATAAGTATGAACCAGTTGCCAAGTGTCTGAATTTTGATAATGTGACCACGGGGATTCTGCAATGGTTGTGTAAAAAAAAGGTATAAGTCACTTTTTTCAGTGCCATTGTAGCTTTGAATAGTCATTAAATGAACTGTTGGGAGTTGAGAACTACTTGTATATATGCGGATCCAAGCAGTGTGACTTTTGCATTTGACAGATGGAAATTCTGTCAATGTGCAGATTTTCTATGTGCCATCCAAGATTCATGATACGATACGATACGATATGATACATGATATGATGTATTATGTATTATGTTATACTATACATTATATATTTGATATTATTTATTATTAATATTCCATTATTTGGGGAGGACAACTATAAACAGCACTTTCATTGCATTCATTTCAATCATTCTTGAAAGAAACAGCTAATCATTTTGTTTTTATTATTATTATTATTTTAGGTGTCCAAAGAGGTGGCTTCATCCTGGTGCAAGGAGAAAGATCTAGCATATTTTGAAGTTAGTGCCAAAAATGATATTAATGTGGTGCAGGCTTTTGAGACCCTGACAAGGCAAGCCCTATCCAGAGTAAGTAGCCAATTGCTTATAAGAAATAGAAAATCTGTTCTCTTTTTTTTATTGAAAAGTTTTAACATACATTTTATCTTTAACAATCCCCCCTCCCCCTCCCGTACCCATCCCTCCCTACCCCTCCCCCCGACTTCCCAGAGCTAAGTACAAGGTATAAAAACAAAAAAAAAACAATCATAAACATCCATATGCTAACAACCATAAACTCTAAAATCTATCACTCTCTAGCTCATATAGGATAACTACAAACGCTATTACTATTAAATATAAAAAAAGGAAAAAAGAAAAAGAAAGGAAGACTTATTCAAATGCTACATGAAACTTTTTAGTCCCATATTTGTTCTGGATATACTCAATCCATTTTCTCCACTCCATAATATAACGTTCTTGCGAGTGATCTTTCAAGTAAGCCGAGATCTTTGCCATCTCTGCCAGGTCAGAAACCTTTAAAGTCCATTCTTCTACAGTCGGCAGTTCCTCCTTCTTCCAATATTGACCTATTAAGAGTCTTGCTGCCGTAATTAAATTCAACATCAGCTTAGTGTCCACAACCGTAGCATCTGTAATTATACCTAACAAAAAAAGTTGCGGACAAAACTTTATCCTTTGCTTGAAAATCTTCTGCATGTTCCACCAAATTTTTATCCAAAAGGCCTTAACCTTTTTACAAGTCCACCATATGTGAAAATATGTTGCATCTTCATCGCCACACCTCCAGCACTTAGGCTGATAATTCGGATACATACTTGCAAGCTTCTTAGGATCTAGATGCCATCTATAAAACATTTTATAAAAGTTCTCTCTTAAGTTTTGAGCTTGTGTAAATTTTACGTTCCTCACCCAGATCTTTTCCCACGTGTCCATTGTAATAACTTCTTGGATGTTTTGGGCCCATTTTATCATACAATCTTTAACAAGTTCTGTTTCTGAGTCAATTTCTATCAATGCAAGATATATCCGTTTGATATGTGCTGGACTCTGCTTTCTAATTTGCTTTATCAGATTTTCATCAGTCATTGTAAAACCAATTTTCTGATCTTCTTTCCACCTGGCCCGTAGCTGAATATATTGGAACCAAGTTTGAACAATCTTCTCATCTCGCAAGAGAGTGTACGGTTTCAGACACCAGACATTTCTTTCCAAACTTAAAATCTCCTTATACGTAGTCACATCATGTTTAAAACCAACATTTATATTTTCTATTGCGTGTTTTGGGATTGCCCACAATGGTATCCTGCAATCTAACTTATGTCTATACTTCTTCCAAACTCTCAACAATGCCTGTCTTAAAATATGCGCTTTAAACACATTATCTACCTTTTTATCATACAACAAATATGCATGCCAGCCAAACAACAAGTCGTGGCCCTCAAGATTTAATAATCTCTCTTGTGTCAAATTAATCCAATCACTTATTCCTGCTAACGCAGCAGCTTCATAATATAATTTAAGATTGGGCATTTTAAGACCACCTCTTTCACGAGTATCCTGCATAATCTTAAGTTTAACTCGTGGCCTTTTCCCTGCCCAGACAAATTTGTTGATACCTCGCTGCCATTCCTCCAGATTAGAATCTTTCTTAAGAACCGGTATCATTTGAAATAAGAATAAAAATTTAGGCAGGACATTCATTTTCACTGCTGCGATTCGCCCCAACAAAGACAATTGCAATTTTTCCCAGCTCTCCATTTCTTTTTGAATTTTTCCCCATAATTTTTCATAGTTATTTTTATATAACTTTGTATTAGAGGGTGACAAAAACACCCCCAAGTATTTGACCCTTTTAGCAATCTCAAATCCAGTTAATCCTTCTAAAAGAGCCTTTTGCGATACTGTCATATTTTTGGCCAGAATTTTAGTTTTTCGTGCATTAACTTTAAATCCAGAAACCAGGGAGGTTTAGCTGCCATCTTTTTACTTTCACTTGTTGCGCACTTTCACTTTAAGTTTATAAAGTCCATTAAGCTAGAGAGTAAAAATAAAAGTCCTCTTCACCTTGTCCTCCTGTACCGCTCTGCCTGCTCCTTTTTATTCCAGGGTCTTTCCTTCTGGCAGGGGTGGTCGCAAACGCCTGGCTCTGCTCCAAAAATCCCGGAGCAGAGACGCTGAACAGCTGGGAGCAACCCAGGCTACGGGGGAGTTCAATCCTTCAGCCGCCCAAGCTTTAAGCTCAGGCGGCCCCGGAGAACTCAACCCCTACCTGGGGCCTCACCCCCTCCTCTTCTCCCAAGGAGGGGGCTTCAAATCCACCCGAACAGCTGATCGGTGCTGTTTCGGGTGAAAACAACACAGCTGAGCAGCGGGCAGCCCGAAACGGCTGTCTCCGGCGCCGCGCCGCCACCAGAAGTCCAAAATCTGTTCTCTTTTGTACAGCAAAGACATGCCTGCAATTCAGAATAACAGTTCATCAATGGTAGACTAAAATCTTCAAAAGTATAAGCCATATAAATATTTAATGATCTAATTTGCTTTCTTCCAACAAACCTGTGAAGATCAGAAAAGGGAGAAAACATTTTTTTAAAATAGCAAGGGACTGTATGCTGTAGTACAGTAAGACCAGATTAGGGACAGATCATTGTGGCAAATTCTAACTATGAACACTAAGAGTCAACAACAATTTGATAGCAATCAATCAGTCAATCAATAATCAGTAAACTGTAGAATCTAAAAGATATTTCTCTGTGATCAATTTCTGGAAAATTGGATTTTTAGTGCAAACTCCTTTTCTTCCCTGGCCACATAAATACTTTGGCAACTGGCCAGTCCTCACCTGGTTAAAAAAAGTTGAACAGCCTCAAGGTTTTTCTTCGTTAATTCCAAATTGAGAGGATAGGAAATAAAACAAAGAACCGCTGATGTTTTAAAAGTGGGAAAATAATATTTTTCATCCATTGTGTGTATATATTCCCATGTATACATTCTGATGATGATGGAACATGTGAAGGAAATAGCACTATTCTGATGATTTAAGTGACCTCAAAAAGAAACAATATATTGGCACTGAATAGTCTTTTAAAATCTGAAGTTCTCTGGATATATTGGATTACAACTACCAATTGCCTCAGAACCACACCATTTAAAAATTGGAGAGAGCTATTTTTATTATATGTTTTTCAGTAGAGCTTCTGCGTGTTTGTACCTGCAAGATCCAAGTCAAATTCTCTGTGGCTTAATCTCCTTCTACAGCGCCTGATTCTAATAGAAATCAAGGTAGCTGGAATGAAAGCTCTTTAATATAAAAATTGTTACACATGTTTCAATCTACAAGTTACGAGAGAGACTCCATATCTGCCAGGATTATTGTAATGAAGATAAGATTAGTGAGACTGTCATTTAAGTCATTAGCTAAAGGAAGATGTAATAGCTAAAATTAATTATAAGCTGGCCTAAAGTACATTGGTTCCCTTAACTCAGCAGTCCCCAATATTTCTGGCTCTGTGGACCAGTGGTGGCGTGGGGGGGGGAGGAGAGTAGATGGTTATGCACGTGCACACACACTGCTTGCACAAATGCAGTTTCACGCGCTTGCATGCTCGTCTGCCGCTTGCACAACCCAGTTCCTAAAGGGCCGCGACCTGGCAATGGACCATGGGCCCAGGAATGGGAACCCCTGTCTTATCTCATATTTTTTGTACTAGCTCTACTGTCAAAACATGAAACTTGGATTTCTTTAGGGCATTTTAATGAAGATATTGTCTGGCTGTGGATTTTAGCTTCCTTTTTTCCCCCTTATGACCAAGTAAAAGCCATGTGTTTTGCCTAATGAACCATGATTGATGAAGACACTCTGGTTCACCACAAGGTGTTGCTATTTGCTCACATTGTCATATGCAGAAATGTAAAGATTTTCCTTCCACAGTCTGGTTCTTGGCTTTTTCTTTGATGAATCACATGATTAGTGGATTACATAAAAGCAGAAATCTGTGACCAAAAGACGCAGTGGGTAGGAAGGCTTTGATGCTCTCTGAACCGTTGCCAGAAAAACATGACAGCTTTGATTTTCCTGCAACTAATGATTTTGTATTATATTAAACAATACATGTCTTTTTGTCTTATGCTTACATTGCGCAGGAATGTTCTTGGACTCTTCTAAAATACAGATGATGGCACTGAAAATTTTATCCATTTTTAAAAAATATAAGTTTTGGTTGTATTGTTTTTTTCTTCCTCCAAGCAGTACAAAGTGGCTGGCTTTCAAACTTTCTTAAGAAGTTTAAGAAAGAGCTTTGAATTGGGAAGGAAATCTGCATTTGTGAGATTCTATATTTGAGGGAAAAAATATGGAAAATCGAAATGACATAATGAATAAGGAATAAAGTTTTCTCCAATTGGAGGGCTCTTAACAAAAACAATTAAAACACATTGGACAGCCAGCTTTCCCTTAGAATAACCTCATTCACTGTAATAAGAAAAAGAAAATAAAGCACCCCTACAGCCAAAGTGGAGGTGTTTTGTTTTTTTTAAAAAAATGACATTTTATAAATTCCATGAATGTACCAGGCAGTTCCATAATAAAATCCTCATCTGCCTATCCCCATATATCTATTTCTTAGGGGAGATTGCTGTCTATACAATTTTCAAATGATTGGCCAAGTAATTACATGGTCATATCCTACAAAATGATTTTTTATATTTAAATTGTAGATTTATATTTTTAATTATTTATATTTTTCTCTTAGCATCAAGGGGTGATTGAGAGCTACCTAACTGAATCTATAAAGCTAAGTCCGGAAGATCAGCCCACAGCAAGATGTTGCTGACATCTCGTTTGGAATGATTGACATTTGGATACAGTTTAAAAGCTGGCACATGAAACAGATGCTGCTACTGGGGAATGCTGCCCATCAGGGTGAAAGATGAACTAATAACAATATTGCCCTCTGGCATCCCAGCAAATATGGAACAGACTGCTCGTGAACACACAGACATTTAGAAATCAACATCAAGTATTGGGAAAATATTTACCAAGATGAAAGACTTATGCCCTTACTGTATCAGTCAGACCCTTCTCAGATGCCATTTTGAAGTTCAGATTTATGTTCCAGAACACTCCATGGAATGATCTGATCTCGTATTGAAACTGACTCCTAGTTTTTGTCATGTTCTTTTGGTAAAACTATAGTAGCTAATATCTGGATCATCTTGGAAAGGCTTGGTGTTTTCTAGATATGCCTTAATTCCCAGATGGTACTTAATTCCCAGAAGGTGTTAGAGTGGGTTGGGGAAAGTGGATCTACATAGTTCAGGAACTGCTACTTAATGTACATATGTAGTACCATAGGTATATGTCTCATTTTATTCCCACAACAACTGTCATGTGAGGTATGTTGAGTTGAGAGAGAGTAACTTGCTCAAAACCATTCATTGTACTTCCATGCTAAAGAATTGACTACAATGAGTTGCATAGTCTGGGTCCAACATTCAACCCCTAGATCACCCTAGTTACAGCTCGGTTTCCCCTCTCAGTTCCTGCCCTTGAAAATACAATGTTAATCTAAGAATATTGATTTTACAGCAGAAATGCAAAACTTTTAATATTTGTTTATTAATATTGTACAGAATTGGAAACTAATATCACATAGGTATATGATTCTTTTTGTATAGAAACAGAGGGTCTTGAGCAAAAAAAATACTGTAAAACTATACATGTAGATTCCATTTTCAGGGTGCTTATATTTTGTAGAAGGTTAGTGCTTACTTAAGCAGGTTTATAGAGAATTTTTAAAAAATACTAAAGAGAAATGAAATATTGGAAAAGGGAATATAATAGAATCAATTTGTACATGGAAATATATAGCAGACATTTGAAAAAGGGATTTCTTTTTAAAAAAATTGGATATGTAGTTCTTTCTTACCATTGTTCAAAGATCCTGTTTTTTACTGAAAAGAGTTTCAGATGTGAATTGTATTTATATGCCATAGATCAGGGCTTTTCAACCAGTGGTACCATCTGTGGTACCATCTGTGGTACATTGGCACCTGGCAGGTGGTACGTGACCATCCTAGAAAAGTGGTAGCCGGGGAGGGGAATGAGCTGAACTGGTGGCAGCACCGCACAAGCCTGAGCGAGAGACGGCTGGAGCTGCAGGGCTGTCAGGGTTCAGCGGAAGTGCCAGGATCAGCGCCAGACTCCAGCTGGAGCTCAGCACTGATCCTGGCACGTCTGCTGAGCCCAGAAGAAGCGCTGATCAGCTGGAATGTTGCAGCATCTCCAGGGTCTTGTGATTTACATTCAGATGCTTGGCAACTGATTCATGTTTATGATGGTCACGGTGTCCCAGAGTCATGTGAAGTGACCAAAACCTGCTACAAGCACCCAGCAGAGGGGGGGAATAAAAGCCAAACACCCCCCACCCCCGCTGCCAATCCTCAACAGAAATGCTCACAACAATGAAAACCTCAGACAGGAGAAAGAGCGCCACCGGGCGGGCAGGCAGGTGTCTTGCTTGGCTGTGGCTTGGGGGGCACTTTTTTCAGTGCCATTGAAAGTTTGAACAGTCACTAAGCAAACTGTTGTAAGTCAAGGACTACCTGTACTTCATCACTTTTTTCCTTTTTTTGGGGTGACACCTTGCTAGGCGACTGGTGGTACTTGGATGTTGCCATATCCTAAAAGTGGTACAATGGGTGAAAAGGTTGAAAAGCCCTGCCATAGATTGAAGCCATTTTCAGAAAAGATGTTCTCACATTGTATGGAAATTGGAAGCATAATCAGGCCAATTATAGTTGTGCCAGCCTGCTGTCTGCTTCTTTGTTGGATATACTTACAAGAAGGAAGAACGTAGGTACTGGAGAAAAATACTTTCTTCCTGTAATAGTTAATGATGCATAAGTATGGATCAAGGAACAGATAAATTAGAACACAAGAGATATAGATCAGGTCAAGACTAGCTGGTGCAAGCATCTGTTCTTTGCTCATATATTGATTGAATGTGTCACCTTCTTTTAAACTAAAAAAAAAGGCTGGACTAATATTAAAAATATATAGCTCAGCCAGCGCAGACAACAACTGTAATAAAATTATTGTTAAGTTAATAAGGATTTTTATTGATTTCCATCTTATAAAAGGACCACATGGAGCCTGAACTGATATCTCATTGCAAGCCAGAATGAATTGGGCAGGGAAATATGATCTCGTGAATCTCTTTTGTAAATATTTTGTTGACTGTACTACTTGAGCACCTTGGAATTCAGGTTTGGCTGTTGAGGACCCAGCCAAATTCATTTTTGGATATTGTGCTGCCAACTCAATTAAAATTGAATTTAATAATTAGAGATGTGAAATTACTCAACTGGAAGAAAGACCTCAAATGCACAGTCGTAGGATCAGTGTGCCTAGTAGTATTATTCCTGAATGGATCTTAGAATTTTAACTGAGTGTACAAATTGTATATAAATTAGTAGTGTGATTGTCCATATACATGAGCAGTATTGATGCAGTCTTGAAATGTGTATTTGGGGACTGCATTAATAACTCATAAGAAATGGCAGTTATTGTATTGAGAACTGTATTACAGATCTGAATGATCAATAGGGGGCAAAAAAAACTAACATATCAGTCCACAGCTGGGCTGGATTATGGATTTTTTGATTGGATTCCTGCATTGAGCAGAGTAAGTTCTCCATAAATATCTACAAGTTAGTGGGCTGTTACAAGAGAGTGAGCCAGAATATAGAGGATATAATACATGTGGCCAAAGATACGAACACGTAAAAACAGTTTTCCTTAAAAAGTTTTTCCTAAACATTTTTTTAAAAGTCGGTTGTGAGACTCTAGCTCGTAAAAGGGATTATTCAAGCATATTTCTTTGTCCCACTAAAATTATTGAATGCTGCATATTCAGTTTAATCAATCAATTCACTTGGGTATTCAATATTTATTACAAAAGGAAAGCTAATCAAGGATGACACCTGAGTCGGTGTTAATTCTATATAAGATTTAAATTCACATACCGGTAATAATATGGCTTGTTTAATTGTGAGTTATCTTATGTGAATCCAGTCACTGGTATTTATAATCTATGATTTGTGGACCAAATGGCCACCTTTCTGAGATTCTGAATTTAGGTAGGTCACGGTCACAGTGGCACGATCGTATCACGTAAAGTGACAGAATTGCAATTTTTCATTATTTTGCTTGGGTCAGGGGTAGGCAACCTTGGCTCTTTTATGACTTGTGGACTTCAACTCCCAGAATTCTTGAGCCAGCTATATTCTGGGAGTTGAAGTCCATGCGTCATAAAAGAGCCAAGGTTGCCTACCCCTGCCCTGGGTACTTGTTAGTTTTTTTAAAAAAACACCTGTTTCAGACTTAGATTTTTGTGTGTGTTGTGTGTTCTGCCTTGGAATATCAGAATGCTGTTGTGACCTTTTCACTTTAATGTGAATGTGGTCAGAGGAGATTCAGGTTTCCATTTCAGTTTCAAGGTGCCCATACAAATATAAATAATATAAATAATACAAATTCAATAAATAATAGCTCAGCAAAAGTAAATCCAGTAATGAAAACCACAAAGCTGGTGGCTACTGCAGGGGTAGGCAACCCTGGCTCTTTTATGACTCGTGGACTTCAACTCCCAGAATTCCTGAGCCGGCTGGCTCAAGAATTCTGGGAGTTGAAGTCTACAAGTCATAAAAGAGCCAAGGTTGCCTACCCCTGGGCTAGTGGATAGAATGACTATTTTCAACTCTCATTTGCTTGGTTTCTCAACTGCTTTTCTAGTCAGGGTCAGTTTAGACAACTGAGTTTAAAACAGTATACATGCTGGATGGATATTTCTAGAATACATATACAATATAACACCAACCCTTACTTATCCCCAACCACTAAATATCTACTTAAATGCAAACACCTTGCATCACTTCTGGAAGGTCTCCAGGTCTGATCTTAGGTTTTATGGCAGGGAGGAGAACTTGTTTTCTCTCAAGGCCCACAGTGAGTAAGAGAAAGCATCCCTCTCCTGTTTCTCTCCTTTCCCAACCAATGGACTACCAGGACATGTCATCATTGTCCAAAAACTGAACTAACATACTGGTCTTTTAATACATTTTAATTTCAGGGCTGTGGGAAAAGGAAGGTAGGATCATACTTGAATGACTTTATCAGAATTTGGCACTGGGGGTGCAATCATAGCTTGAGACAGAAGGCCCAAGTTGGATTAGACCTGTCAAGTGAGATTATAGAGATTTTATCAGCACCTAGGCCTCCTCTGTGCATTATTTGTCTGCAATATAATAGTGGTAATAAAGTGAATAATGGCTCACATCTTCATGGCTTAGAGACCGAGTGCCCAAAAACCGCTCCAGCCCGCCCCTGCTCCACACCCACAGCCTGCCCACCCGGTCCTCAACACCGCCCCGCACACACACAAGGCCGCCCACTGCCTCCCCAGCCCACCACAGCAGATTGCCCAGGCGGCCCTGCAGCAGGATGGCTGTGCCCTCCGCCTGTACCCCGCAGCATCATCTGCATGTGACGGGGCACGAGGGTGGAGTCTTGTTCCTGCTGCCCAGCTGCCATCTGATTGGCTGCACTGCTCTGCGTGGGCTGCATCCGGGGGCGACTCTCTGGGGGGGCTGGTGAGGAGGGCTGTGGGGGGGCAGAGATGGGGCAATGGCACGCATGCCCACAGAGAGGGCTCTGAGTGCCGCCTCTGGCACACGTGCCATATGTTCACCACCACTGCTCTAAGAGCTAAGATACTTCAAGACTTAATGGGCCATCAGTGGATCAAGTGCAACTTTTTTTTTAAAAGGAACTCAGCAACCCAGGACAGGACCAGCCAATGGAGGCAAGTCCAGCGCTGTAGCCAATTGGTGCTGGAGCTACTATCAAAGCATCTGCTTTGAAAGGCTTAAGATGTTCTGGTTGAGAAGCAACCATTTTAAATCTAAGCTGGAAAATGTGGGTGTGGAGCATATTTTCAATCATCTGTGCGAAGGAGGATGGAGAAAGCGCTGGATTTCCCATGCTGGCAATGGGCCAAGCAGATCTGCCCTAAGATAGACAGAAAGCTGTTCTCCCTGAAGCAGGCTCCATGCCCACCCTAAAATAGCTGCTCAGACAGCCTGATCTTAGATTCTGATCCTAAATCACATGGAAAAATGAGGTAATAGATTTATTTTTTTTGGTCCCCCTTTTCTTTTTTTAAAAAAAGAAAAAATGGATTTGCTTTGATCTCATGACACAGGTTAGTGTGAGAGTGACTTATGATCTTGTCTAATCTGGAAATGGTAACAGAAGAAATTCCATGGCTGGATTACTGAAAACATTTAATCCTTCCACCTTTTTCTATTTTGGTTTCCCATGATCTAGCAACAAGGAAAAGATGCAAGTTTTAAAGCGGGTTGCTGAGCTTTGAATGTTCAGCCAAGCATCAATTTCCGAAGTGCCTTTCCATCTTCTTTCTTGAATGAGAAACTCCAGAAAATGTTAATAACGAGGAGGAATACAAGCCCACTTTCTAAGAAAGCAAAAGGAAATGCAAATTAGGTCATTTTTATCAGCTACTGGACAATCCATTGGATCATGTTTTGAGAGAAAGATCTGATGTGTCCAGAATGAACACAATAAATGGTATTGCTATCATTTTGCTTTGAAAGTTAAAGGAAAAAACATCGGTTTATTTAAAAATAAATATTTGCAGCAAGAGAAATATAGCTCCCTGCAGTCACATAAATGTGATTTCCAAGAGTATCTGCAGGTTTCCCATTGGCTTTCCTGCTGGGGACCTGACAAGAAGCATTGGAAATCATGGCTACAGGTAAACTACAACAGGCACAACTTTACAAATAAACTGTTCTGAACATTCTAGAAATTTCAACTCAGTTGGAGTAGTAGGTCCCAAATTGTTCATATTTTTAAGTTAGTAGATTTTAAGTAAAGGTAAAGGTAAAGGTTCCCCCGCACAAGTGTGCTAGTCGTTTCCAACTCTAGAGGCTGGTGCTCATCTCCATTTCAAAGCCGAAGAGCCAGTGCTTGTCCGAGGACGTCTCCATAGTCATGTGGCCGGCATGACTAGACGCCAAAGGCGCACAGAACGCTGTTACCTTCCCACCGTAGTGATCCCTATTTTTCTACTTGCATTTTTACGTGCTTTCAAACTGCTAGGTTGGCAGAAGCTGGGACAAGTAACAGGTGCTCACTCTGTTACGCGGCACTCAGGATTCGACCCGCCAAACTGCCGACCTTCTGATTGACAAGCTCAGCGTCCTAACCCACTGAGCCACCGCGTCCCTTTTAGATTTTAAGTACCTTGATTCAAAAAATTGTTGCAATATAATGCATCATTTGGGCTAACTTGAGGGTAGAAACAGACAAAGCAAACACTGAGAATTTTAGTAATATATAGATCTGAAAAGTGGTGCTACTTGCTTAATACATGGAATGAAACAATCTCTAAAATGCTAATGTTACAATTAACTTAAATTGCAAATACGACACTGCCACAACAGTTTATCACAAAATAAGATATTATATGGTACTACCTCATTCCTGAAATCCATAGTCAAGAGTTGACATTAGTTGTATATGAGCAGTTCTAATCATGGTATTGAAATGCCCCCTGATCATTTTTGGAAATTGTCCCCCACTGAGTCTCCATGCCTTAGTATGGATAGAGTACATCCATGCATGGTAATACATCCTATGTCAGCAAGCTGCTCTGGACCATGCAAAGTAAGAATAACAACATTCATCTGATTATGTGCTGACTGCAAGTGATTAATATCAAACAGGTTCCAATATATCTAGCCTTAAAGGGTTTTCGATGGAAGGTTCTCATTCAACTGGCACTTCATTGTGTTTTCCAGCCACCCCAGAGCTGTGAAAATTTACACCATCTTATATCACACTGCCTACACAGCATCTTAACGAGCATCTGGGATGGGGCTTTGCTGGATGGCTCCTCCACATGACACTGTAATTACAATTATTGGCAGTTTTCCTTGGCCGAAATTCAAATACTACTAAGGAATAGCTGCCATGAAATTCTGTAGAAAATGCCTGTTGGAATAGTGCTTGTAATGTCTTGGCAGCCAATTTCTTTGTTCTTTTTTTTAAATAGTCTCATGGCTATTCCTGATTCTAAAGTGATTATCTTACTTAATAACACCAGTCACCTGCATTTGTGTAGTCCAGGTGTAACTGCTACAGAAGAACTGGATCCAGAGTTCAAGAAAAGAGTAAATCCAAGAAGACATATACCGGTATATTGTATCTACCTAATTTGTCCAAAATGATCATTGACCTATTGACTGGACATCTGAACAACCCAGTTACTACTCAGTGGCATCAATGACTTAGATGTTTCTGTTTCTCTGCCCAGATTTGTGCTGTGGAGCTGCAGTTCTGGTTAAGAGTTGAGGAAGAGCTGGAGCTTGAGAAATTACTTTACTGATTCTTATATCAAATCAAATCAAATCAAATCAAATCACAAATCTCTATCATCCAAAAGAGTTTAACTTGAAGTTGTACACTGAAATTGCATATGTATCAAGTTATATTCTGTGATAGAGGAAATATTCTTAAAATAACATTTTGTTATTAGCCGCTTGAGATTAGCCACTCTTCCGAAAGGAATTTCCCACTGCTACAGAAGCCACCAAATCCTCTCAAGCTTTCAATCTCTCCTTAGATTGATCAACCAACCTGTTTAAAAAAGAAATGGGGAGAGAAGTGACAGGGGAAGGCAGAGTTCTGGGCCGTTCCTCATAGACCAAATGGGCATTACAGACAAGGCCCTAAGCCCAGGGACAGGGCAGAACGGAGTTCGCTCACAGCAGCTAATTGAAGCTGAACTATTCCTAACCACAATATCTCATTCTTATTCATAGATACATCATGGATTGTCCAGACAGAGAGACTTTTGCTGTTTTCACAGAGCAAATAATATTTTCATGGTATACTTTGGTCCAGCTTCATATTTATGAGGCAGAGGATATGTTCTCAGCAAATGGAAAGCAGGGTACCTTTACTCCAAGCTCTGTAGTTGAGCTGACAGCATAGATATTAAAAGGTGTGGCACTTTCTCTACAACCTCCTGAATGCATTCTGTATCAAGTTTAGAAAACATTTTTAAAGGCAGTTCATGAAAAGTGCTTTAAAATAGATTAGCCCAATCTAAATTTACAAGACAACTAAGAACAAACAGCCTATTAGTGTGAAGTCATCTTGTATGCTTGCTAGTAATGGAGTTATATGTTGGTATAATGGATTGATTTTAAAGGATACTAGATACTAGAGTCCTGATAATCTGTAGTTTTATTTTCAATTTAGGAGAAGTAATTGCAAATTAATAGCCTGTGCATTGTCATTATTTCTTTAGACCTTGCAGAATTGGAAATTAATCATAGCCTGCCCCTTTGAGCTTCTGCCAATGGTAAATGACTTTTAATATACCGTACTTACATATACACATTTTGAGTTCTTTGGTCACTGTACTTGATGGAAGAGAACATCACCAAATGTCTATTATAACTATATCTTGATCAATCATTGTTCAACACCGAGGTTGAAGGTTTTTAAGAAGAGATTGGACAACCATTTGTCTGAAACGATATAGGGTTTTCTGCTTGAGCAGGGGGTTGGACTAGAAGACCTCCAAGGTCCCTCCCAACTCTGTTATCCTGTTATTCTGCATAACATGGGGCTACTGTATCTGAATGGCACAAATCCAGACAAGTTGCATTAATCTCTTTGCTGCCATCCAATAATTTGATAGATTTTTGTAGACCAGACTTATTATTCTTATATAACTACTTTGCCAACAACTCATTTTCTAACCACAAACCTGTGAGGAAATATCTTTCTACCACAAAGCTAGGAACCAGTATTAATATGAGATACACTTTCTAAAAGGAGATGCATACTGTATATACTGACACATTTAAGGATAACTTATCTTTATGGCACTCTACTTTGTCTCTTTATGCATATTGACACCAATCAAAATTTCCATTATCTCACATAGCAGGATAGAATTGTTCCATGTGACCTGGAAAGAATACACCTGGAACTATATAATGCATTCCAAACAGCATTATTACTTGCTTTCTGTTCTGAATACTAGTTGCTCAATTCCTTGACCAGAAGTGTCTAAATCAGAAGCAGTCAATCTGAAATTTCAGGTCTGCATACAGCCTCCAGGTCCATGGAACACCACTGCTAAAAAGTATACTACGATTTTGCACAGAAATTGGCCTATCCCACTTGTGCTGGCAGAAGTCATGCTGTGGGCCCCATTGGCCCAATTATTCTAACTGGCAAGGTCTAGAAGAAAGACCTTTTCTGCAATTGTACCTGCCCTGTGGAATATCTTGACCCCTGATGAGAAGTTGTTCCCAATCCTCCAGACTTTTCATAATGGCCTAAAGTTCTGGTAATGCCTGTTAGCTTGGGGTCCCAATGGGGAACCATCACAATGGAAATGGTTGATTGAGTAACAACAGATCCCACCTCCCCGCTTCAGTATTTAATTATAATAATTTGAATCAGTTAAGAAAAGCTGTGAGATATGCCCCACTCTGTTGATTCCACCCCAAAGACTGGAAATGCTAATTTTGAAGGTGTACTTCATTCAAGGCTGATTCATCCCAACTAAACATTACAACACAAGGACAAGAAGATTCTTAGTTGGTTAGGTTTCCCATTTCCATTCTTATCTTGTAGTTGCTTATATATCCTATTTGGTTTCCAATAGGACAGTGCTTGCATAAACAAATAGATGCTCATTTTTAAAAGGTTGCCTTTAGGCCTTTTTTATTAGCAATAGCAATAGCACTTAGACTTATATACCACTTCATAGTGCTTTACAACCCTCTCTAAGTGGTTTACAGAGTCAGTATAATGCCCTCAACAATGTGGGTCCTCATTTTACCGAACTCGGAAGGATGGAAGGCTGAGTCAACCTTGAGCCGGTCAGGATCGAAATGGTAGCAGTGAGCAGCAAGTTAATTTACAATGGTGCATTCTAACCACTGTGCCAACACAGTTCAGTTTATTTATTAGATCTTCACTAGACTATTAATGGCCCTTCTTGTTGTTGTTAGCTGTGAAGTCGTGTCCGACCCATCGCGACCCTATGGACAACGTTCCTCCAGGCCTTCCTGTCCTCTACCATCTTCTGGAGTCTATTTAAGCTCACGCCTACTGGTTCAGTGACTCCATCCAGCCACCTCATTCTCTGTCATCCCCTTCTTCTATTGCCCTCAATCTTTCCCAGCATTAGGTTCTTCTCCAGTGAGTCCTTCCTTCTCATTAGGTGGCCAAAGTATTTGAGTTTTAGCTTCAGGATCTGGCCTTCTAAAGAGCAGTCAGGATTGATCTCCTCTAGGACTGACCGGTTTGATTGCCTTGCAGTCCAAGGGACTCGCAGGAGTCTTCTCCAGCACCATAGTTCAAAGGCCTCAATTCTTTGGCGCTCAGCCTTTTTTATGGTCCAGCTTTCACTGCCATACATTGCAACTGGGAAGACCATAGCCTTGACTATACGCACTTTTGTTGACAGGGTAATATTGTAATATAACACAATGCATTTATTTCATAAGTGTTGAAAAAATGAACTATTTTTATTCCATTCTATTCAGATTCCATTTGTTGCAAAATGAATGGCAAGCATAAAAAATTGGTACAGAATAAATACAGCAGTAGTATCATGATAGGCTCAAATCTACACTTAGCTTTGGAAACTCAATGTCTTTCGGCCAGTCACTCTTCCACAGTCTGCTCTATTACATAACATTGTTAGTATCACACACACACACACACACACACACACACACACACAAACACACACACACACACACACACACATATACCCCCCCAAAAAAAAATAGAGGTGAGAGAAGTCCATGAATTACATTTTGCTCCTGGAGCAAAAGATGATAAATCTAATGACTATTTTTTTGATTATTTAATTTCTACACGTTTGTTCTTCACTGATGACAGAGAATCTTATCTTCTACAATCAGTAGTTATTTTCTCAGAATTGTCTAAACCTTCTAGAAAGTCTCTTTTAAGACTAATGTAACCCTAACCATATCCTAATGTAATATAAAATGCAATATAAAAGTGTAAAGTTCAAGGAGAACTGCAGGTTGTATATGTCAATCAATTGTTCAGTTTCAGGCATTCAAATGTTAAATGACAATAATAAAAGCATATAAATATGCATATTATTTCTTATGTATACATAAATATTTTATGTTGTACATACATACATATCACACTATTCTTTTTAGAGAAGTAATATAATGCAGTTTAGAAACAGAGGAAGAAATAGTAAACACTTCTATTTTTTTCAAAATTATTCTGAATTTTCTTTTTCTTTATTGTTCACAATAGTCTTTGATATTTTTTTGTTCCACTATGCAACAGAGATAACAATATCTTTTCCTTATCCTCATTTTTTGTGGCAATCACAATCTTATATGCCTGTGTTTCCCATCCACAGCTTCTTTCACTTCAACCAAATATTTTCTTTTTTGTATTTCCCATTAGCCTCCATGGACTTCTGTGTCATTCAGTAACTAAAGCCTAATTATTATTTTCCAGGAGGTTTACATCCTCTCTGCTCATATTCACATGTATTCATTATCTTGGATCTTGTAATACTTTTTCATTTTTACTTCCATTTTATAGAATGGAAAGCATACATTTACAGGATGGATTTAAACTTTTTTTTAATTATGGCTTTTGCTTAGGTCTAATAAGTAAAGGTAAAGGTTCCCCCGCACATGCGTGCTAGTCATTTCCGACTCTAGGGGCCAGTGCTCATTTAATTTTAATTTAATTTTAATTTATTAATATTTCTATACCGCCCTTCTCCCGAGGGACTCAGGGCGGTGTACAGGGCAAGAATAAAACATGAAGTTACAAAAATTAAAAAGTTATTAAATACATGCCCATAAATAAAAGCAATAAATACATTAATAAAACCCCCGATAAAATAGTAATAAAAACCCCAGCAATCCCACCCTCAGGCCAGGCCGGCTTGTTCGAACAGGTATGTTTTCAGATCGCGGCGAAAGGAGCGAAGATCCGGCGCCGTCCGGAGCTCAACCGGTAACTGGTTCCATAGCTCCGGGGCGCCCACAGAGAAAGATCTCCCCCTGGGGGCCACCAATCTACATTCTCTGACCGGTGGCACCCTGAGGAGTCCCTCTCTGTGGGAACGGACAGGGCGAAGGGAAGTTGACGCCGGCAGCAGGTGTTCCCTAAGGTACTCCGGCCCCCTGCCATGTAGGGCTTTAAATACCATGACTAGTACCTTGAATCTCACCCGGAAGACAACTGGCAACCAATGCAGCTCACGGAGCAGAGGTGTGACATGGGAGTATCGGGAAACTCCCAACACAACTCTCACGGCTGCATTCTGTGCCAGTTGGAGCTTCCGGGTGGTCCTCAAGGGCAGCCCCATGTAGAGAGCGTTGCAGTAGTCTAGTCGTGAGGTCACGAACGCGTGAGTGACCGTGCATAGATCATCCCGGCTTAGATAGGGCCGCAACTGGCGCACCAGGCGAACCTGGGCGAAAGCCCCCCTAGTCACAGCTCCTATATGGTCTTCCAGGGTGAGCCGTGAATCTAGGAGGACTCCCAAGTTGCGAGCCCTATCTACGGGGGGTGCTCATCTCCATTTCAAAGCCGAAGAGCCAGTGTTTGTCCGAGGACGTCTCTGTGGTCATGTGGCCGGCATGACTTAGACCCCAAAGGCGCACAGAACGCTGTTACCTTCCCACCGTAGTGGTCCCTATTTTTCTACTTGCATTTTTACGTGCTTTCAAACTGCTAGGTTGGCAGAAGCTGGGACAAGTAACAGGCGCTCACTCTGCTACGCGGCACTCGGGATTCGACCTGCCAAACTGCCGACCTTCTGATCGACAAGCTCAGCGTCCTAAACCACTGAGCCACCGTGTCCCTCTTTAGGTCTAATACTGATACAATTTTCACATCAACAGAGGAAGTTTCATTCTCTACAATGCCAGTATGCACTTTGTCTGGGATTATAATCCACATTAGGCCAAAAAAAAATTGTTAAATCTGTTTCTAAGATTCCCCCCCCCCTCCAAAAGCACTTCTGCAATCTCTGTCCTGATTTTTTTCAGGAAAAGCAAAAAAAAGATTTTAGGGATTAAAAAAAGGAATGCTACACGTAAGGAATAGATTTCATTAAAGCCATGAATAGTGCCAGTCTTAAACTCAGGAGTGCCTTTGGAAAGGACAGGTTGGCAGCCATGATGATATGTTGCGCATGCAATGCCATTAAAAATAAGTATACACCTACACACACACACACACACACACACACTGGATATTCTGCTTAAAATGAAAAATGGATAAAATCAATGATACTGCAAGCAAATTCAACCCTGAAGCCAAAAAATTTAGGATGATGCAAAACAGGATGATGATAAAAAATACTTTCAAAATCCTATCCAAATAATCTGTTAATTGAATTTTTACAAAGAAATACCATTCTGATTTTAAAGCTCCTTAGCCTCTTTTACCAATCTTCAGACTCAGGATAAGGTAGGGGAAGGGCACACAGAAGGAAGGCAAGAGTGAACAAGTAACAAAACATGTCACAAATTGTGCCCCTTGTGTGTGGAGTTGTGATACAAGTACAAAAGAATATAGCCTGTTTATACAAATCACACTTGGGCATTATCTTGACTAGCCAGATATGCCTATACTTCTACAGAACCAGCATTTCAGCTTCCATAACTTTATTGTATTGTGACACTTATTCTGATCTCATAATATAGAAAACCCCATAGGCTAACCTGGGCTCATCCTCTTTCCTCCAGCTGACCAATAAGAAAGTTCAAAGAATATGGACCAATCAGTGTCCCACCCCACCCCCACCCCTCAGCTATGATAGGTCATTTAGTAACAAAATTCTACTCAGAAAAGAAGTTGCTAGACTATCTTCCCCCTGCCCTACGTTGTTTTCACCACACGTAATTGCATGCATTTACTTCTTAGTTTGCCAAAATATCAGTGAAGGTGCTATGATGGAAAACTCTGCACGATATCATCAATTCTGAAAAAATGAATACTGAAATCCCCCAGAGATTTTGCAGCTTATTCACTATCTTTCCTCTGTTTTGTTTAAAAGCTCCTCTGCTTTAGTATCAGGTTTATTTCTTTTATACTTGAAACTACAGCAATGTAGTTTCTTTGAATCATCACAGATCTTGTAATTTTTGCATTGGCGGGAACTCTTGCCTTGCACTGCCTTCTGCATCTAAGACTCAAATCAACGGTCACTTTCTCAATCACTCTTCTCCTCTCCATAAAAAGTAAACATCTTTCTTCCTAAAACTTGTCATTCTGAGTGAGGAAAGTGAAATGAGAGCACCTCAGCCATTTTTCCTGTGACCATGGTTACATATTGCCACAGTGGCTGGATTTGGGAAGGAAAGGAAATAAACAATGCACAAAGGACAAGTTCTAGTTGCTGGTATAACAGAAACGACCCTGATACTAAAGCAAATGATATAATGAGATTAATCACATCCAGAGCTGATCCGAAGTGAGGCAATAATTGATGTGAAAGTGCTCTCAGAGACAGCAAACAGGATGAAATATGCAATTCAATAATAATAAGGAAAGTTAACTCTCCACATAGGTAAGGAGCACAATAAAGAGTGCTTGATTTCACTCTCTTATGTGTAAAGAGTTCTGAAGAGGATATTCCACTTCTGTGTACTGGGACCAGGTGCTTAATTCATCAGCATCTATTATCAGGATCCTCACTTGTTTACATGTCTCTTCAAGGTTATCCAATCTCAGGAACCAATGAAAGCTTCTTAAATGTGTATGATATATGAATATTAGTATCCTGGGGACATGCATCGTTCTTTACTAAGATAAAATAGAAAGTGTGGCATACACAATCCTCATCCCATTGAAATATTCTCAGGCTGCCAACCTGTATTTGTATTGCCCCTTAAATCCCATATCAACTCAGTACACAATGACTCTAAATTGACTAATCTAGTCAATCATCCAGTTGGGACAACAACAACAATGACAACAACGACAATGACAATGACAACGACAATGACAACGAGAACAACAACAACAACAACAACAACAACAACAACAATAATAATAATAATAATAATAATAATAATAATAATGTTGGAAGGTACCTTGGAGGTCTTCTAGTCCAACGCCCTGCTCAGGCAGGAAACCCTATACCATTTCAGACAAACTTCTTAAAAACTTCCAGTGTTGGAGTATTTACAGCTTCTGGAGGCAGGTTGTTCTACTGAATAATTGTTCTAACTGTCAGGAAATTTCTCCTTAATTCTAGGTTGCTTCTCTCTTTGATCAGTTTCCATCCATTGTTTCTTGTCCCGCCTTCAGGTGCTTTGGAGAATAGCTTGACTCCCTCTTCTTTGTGGCAACCCTTGAGATATTGGAAGAGTGCTATCATGTCACCCCTAGTCCTTCTCTTCATTAAACTAGACATATCCAATTCCAGCAACTGTTCCTTATATGTTTTAGCCTCCAGTCCCCTGATCACCTTTGTTGCTCTTCTCTGCCCTCCTTCTAGAGTCTCAACATCTTTTTTACATCATGGTGACCAAAACTGGATGGAGTATTCCAAGTGTGGCCTTTCCAACGCATTGTAAAGTGGTATTAACACTTCACATGACCTTGATTCTATCCCTCTGTTAATGCACCCTAGCACTGTGTTGGCTATTTTGGCAGCTGCAGCACACTGCGGGCTCATATTTCATTCTTCTGTCATTGTTCATTCTCTGTCATTGTTCCTAACCTGAGCATCAAAAGATTAGTAGGTTTCATCTCAAATGCTTAGTGTTTATAATTCTGTTTTCTCACTTTGTTTGTTTTAAAGCTATCTACAGATCTCTCTAGGTCAACACTTTGTAATCATTTATAACCACTTTATTTTATTTATTTTATTTATTTAATTAGTTTTCTATACCGCCCTATTCCCAAAGGTCTCAGGGCAGTTTACAGGGCAATATTTAAAAGACAATATAAAATTAAGATAAAAATAGAATTAAAAAGAATTAAATTAATAATAGCCCAACAATAAAACAATGTTAAAAACTTAAAACTAAACCCCCCCTCAGTCCAGGCCAGATAGATCGAAAAGCCAGGTTTTCAGGTCCCGGCGAAATGAGCGCAGGTCGGGGGCAGTCCGGAGTTCCACAGGCAAATCATTCCAAAGGGCAGGCGTGCCCACAGAGAATGCCCTCCCTCTGGGGATCACCCACCGGCATTCCCTGACCGGCGGCACCCTAAGGAGGCCCTCCCTATGGGAGCGCATAGGACGATGGGAAGTTGATGGCAGCAGCAGGTGTTCCCTTAGATAGTCCGGACCCAAGCCATTTAGGGCTTTATAGGTCATCACCAGCACCTTGAATCTTACCTGGAGGGCAACTGGAAGCCAATGCAGCTCGCGGAGAAGAGGTGTTACACGGGAGTATTAGGAGACTCCCATCACAACTCGCGTGGCCGCATTCTGCACCAGCTGAAGCCTCCGAGTGGTCCTCAAGGGCAGCCCCATGTAGAGAGCGTTGCAGTAGTTTAACCGGGAGGTCACAAGAGCATGAGTGACTGTGCGTAGGGCATCTCGGTCCAGATAGGGTCGCAACTGGCGCACCAGGCAAACCCCTAAAATCTTTTTTGTTAATCTCACATTGAGTGGGTGTAAGAGAACCACTGGTAAGAAGTACTCCATTTTATCTGAACCTGATCAGAAGGAGAAAGACTAGTTCAAAATCATTATTAAAAGTTATTCAAAAGCTTTTATGTTAAAACTTGTGTATTGCAAAAAAAAACAACTCTTTTTTCTGCTATGCATAATCACATATTGCAAAAAATGACAGGTCATGATCTCTGTATAGCTGTGGAGTGGCAAAAATCAAGGCTATACTAACACTACAATTTTACACACCATTTCTGCAAATCAGCATGTAATAAGGATTATAAGGATGTGGTGATTTCCCTGGCCAAGTTTGGGATTTGCTGAAATCAGCAGCCAGTTCTGGCCTCAAGTGTACCATTGACCTTGGCATAAATATTCTCTGTGGGATGCAATAAAGCCCCTATGGAATTTTGCTTTGGTCTCCCAAGGCTAAGGGCAAATAGCTTTTTTGAATTTTAAAGCAGCAATATTTGGACATATGGTGTGCAACCATATTTCTGCAGCAAGATGCTTTCTTAGTGTTGTTTTTTTCTATTTTCACAAAAAGTACATGAACTATTCTCTCTGTCTCCTCCCAATTTGTTGTAAGGCAAAAAAGAAAGTAAAGTTATAGAAAACCAAACTGCAACAGTTAAAGTAAACCAAGCCAGGTAAATCAAAGTAAAACTAGGAATGCATCCCATCTCTCTTGAAAGCAAATCAGAGAAATGAAAGAACTCCTAATCTCAGGAAAATACAAGATGGGACACATTTACTAGACATGGTTACTCTGCTGCTCTTGGAACATTAAGCACAACTTGTAGAGTATTAAATAGAGACAAAATAGTTCCTACTAATCATGGTCAAGATACAATATTCTTTAACATTTTAACTTCACAGGATTAAGAATCTGTACCATAATTGGTGAATAATTGGTGCTGGATTTCCTGGAAGGATTTTCCACTTTGATAAATTTACCTTACATTTCATGCTTCCTGTATTTCTAAGTGTCTTCTGGCAATGTTTGTTTCTCTTTCCTCCCCCTTCCTATCCCTACTGTTATGTACTGGGCTTTTGGAATATTACCACGTGCTTTGCTGGAGAACTAACGGTTCTCCAGCAACTCAGACAGGACGTCTCCAGTCCTGCTATTGGTCAACTTTGGGCGGCAAGTATAGCTTCAACCCGATTGGTTAATACCATAGGGCCTGGCTATATATTGAGGCAGGATGACTCCAATCTCTCAGTACAGTTTCTGCTTAAATAAAGTATGTGTTTGTCTGTACTCCTCGGCGTGTTCTCGTTCCTGCTCATCAGAGCCCACGACATAATACCGACCATGCAAAAAATGTGCATGAGTGAATATCTCAGTATAGTATGAGAGATCTGAAAGTTGTGTTAGAGACAAAACAGAAAAGCACATATCGGAATCTAGAGGCCCTTAAACTTTCTCTTTCCTCTGGATTCCATAATATATAAAGCCAACATAAATTACTTTTATGGTGTCAAATCCTTCTGCAATGAACAGATCTTATCTTATCATGAGTACATTTTAATCTGCAGACTGCACAGGAGCTGGCTAATCATATGTGTATAAAAATGACATCATAAACCATCTCTTTGTGCCATATAATTATGCATTGCCTGAAATATTCTAGAAATAGCATAGTTCAGTTTATTTCCACAAACTCTACATTTTTGAATCATCCTGAAGTTAATTACACCAGCATTTGGCACTCTTACTAGTTTCAACTAAAATTGTTTTCAACTATAGGTCCTTAGGAAGATTATGTGTTTATCCTAGTCTATTCCAAACTTCCACTGAACAGAATACAGGATATTTCCCTTTCAAATAAAATAAAATTAAATTAAAATTGTAGGAAAGCCCAGAAGTCTGAAAATATTTATGCTATTGTTTAAAACCAGAAACTAACCTTGAAACAACCCGCAATTTATTTTATTTATTAAATAAAATCTCCCCTGTAAGGTGAATCTTATATTAATAATGGGGCAGACATCCTCTTTGCAACCTCTAGTTGATAACCTGAATGTTATTAACTCCAAATATTAATGCCTAATATACTTGTATTCCCTTCAGCTAATCAGTTGGGGGTGTTTCTGACTAAAGGTTACTGTTCATCTCTTTTTTTATATCTTTGCTCTCTGGCTGCTTACGAGAGGGATTCTGTGTGGAATTCTAAGGGCAATAGAGTAGTAAATAAATGCAATACTGTACAGCTGTTTATATGCAGAACCATTTTTCTCGTGACTTCAGTTAGGGAACAACTAGTTTACATTACGCAGAAATTAATAGCCCCTCTCAATTATAAAATAACTATAACAGATCAATATGAATGCCTACTGTTGCATAACCAATTAATTAACTTTTCCTTCCTTCAAGCAGACTGTATATAACAGAGGAACAGCTACCCATTCAGTACACCACAGTACAGTACTGTTCCGCACCACTAAGTGATTTTTCTCTCACAAACCTTCCACTATTTCTGCTGTCAACAGCTACATCCATACATTTTTCTAATTCAAGGACAAGGTCCCATTTGGAGCAGCTCGTAGGGCTACCAAATTTGTAGGGGATAATCCTGTAGATTATTAGATGGCAGCATAGAAATACTGTAGTTGGTGGTCCCTTGGATTTTTGCACCCCAAATTTGATAGCTATATGTTGAATTCTTAAATTTATTTATTTATTTTTTACAATTTTCATTTAAATAACTTAGATCTGTTAACCAAGGCTTATATGCTATTCACACATGAGTTTTGACTTGTCTGTCTGAAAACAGCCAGAGAGCAAAGATATATATATGGCTCATTATTATGCATCTATGTATATGTCTCATTATTATGCATCTATGTATATATCCCTGGTCTTGTGAACAACATGTACAAATGTCTTTATATACGCGATTCGTAACTTGCCTTTAAAGTCTAGAGAATTACATAATCAATAAACAATTCCTCTTATCCCTATAACGCATACATAAAACAAATATTTCATACACCGGAGATAATTTTATGTACCTATGTGTTTTATTACGCATATGCATTCTAGGTATGTGTGGGTTTCTAAAACAAAGGATTTAATGATTTGCTGGAAGTCCACCTACATATACAATGACCTCTGTAGGCAAAAATCTTAGTATAAAGCTTAATGTTCTTTCAAAACTTCAGTGAAAAGGAATGTTAAGAATCCACAGAGCTGGAACGTTTGGAAAGGGAAGTGTAATGCTTCTCATTTCTGTGCAAAAGGAAAAGGTTTGGATACAATTGAACTGTACCATAGCTGCTCTCTAAGATTAAATATACTCCTCTAAACTTACTGTAAATTATTAGCTTCTGGCTTTTACTAATTACAGGATATTGTATCATGCGATAACTTAGCTGATACCATACAGCCTTTCTATTCTTTGCCAATCTGTCTATGTACGGATATATAATGCGTGTGAAAGCTTTACTCTCCTATCATGAAATAGCATAGCATCATTTCTATCCTGTTCAGTGATGTTCCACTAATAAACCCATAACCCAAGGATTTATAACCCAATTGGGTCTAGTGGTTAAGGCACCAGGCTAGAACATCACTGTTCTCCCTTAGCCATGAAAGCCAACTGGGTGACTTTGAGCCAGGCTATCAGAATCCATTTATATCATATTCATAAATGTATGTTTAAAACATTATTCCATGGATCCTGCCATCTCCCGAGGAGGAGGGAACAGATGTGTATTGAGCCTGTATTAGGCATTTCAAAGGAAAAGAGAAGCCTTTTGAACTGGGGAAACAAAAGGGGGGGTAGGGTAGGAGCATCTGGCTTGTGTCACGGAAGAGAGCAATAAACATAAAAGGTCCTAAGTTCCTTTTTCCCACAAGAGGGATGATACGAGGTAAATGATGGGGGACTGACCAAATGGGGTTAAGGGGGGGTTGAACCGGGAACTCTTTATAAGGGTTTAGTTTGTAGAACAATATTAAGTCCTGTCTTGTATTCCTACAACCAAGCATGTCATAGTAAAGATTTCTTTTGGATTAAGATTTGGCTCCAAGAGTTTTGTCTTCCTAAGACGTGGTTTGGGGTGGGTCCTGACACAGGCACTCTCAGTCCAACCCGCCTCCCAGGGTTGTTATTGTGAGGGAAAATAGGAGAAGTAAAGTGTGCTGGATATGTTTGCCACCTTGAGCTATTTGTAATAATAATAATAAATATGGGATACAAATAAATAAATGAATGCATAAATAAATTTATGCCATTTTTTTTTGCTTCTAGGTAAAGGATGGACAGTAAACACAAAGAAATATAATACGCTACTGTAGTTTTGTTGTTTTTCCAAAGCTTCCAACATTTACCTTATCCTATATATGATAGGTCACATGTTATGGTTACATGTCACATGTTATGATTCTTATTAGATATTAACAAGATTGATAATCAATTACCTGGAAGTATTTAAATTGAATAGAATCTCAGATTTTTTTTAAAAGTCCTTAATAATTATATTTTATTGTTGGTCACACAGCCAAATGTTTTGATTAGATTTGCCATTTTTTGGTCTACCTATCAAGTCATTATTATTATGGTTCATTGCACAGTCAGCCAGATGTTTAGACTGGTTTTGGCATTTCTGTCCACCTATCAAGTCCTTCCCTAGTACCTGGGAAAGGCAGCTTTTATTTTATTTTTTGTGATTGTATTAAAGGTATCTTTGCAGGATATAAGCTTTATTATTAAATAAAGTGGTAATAAATACAAAAAGTGCACTATTGTTATAGGTTCTCGTATCTTCTATAGTTGCTTAAAATAACTTAAAGTAATAGTGAAGGATTTGCTGTACTTGTGCCAAGTACAAGAACTGAGCAAGGAACAAGATCTGGGGTAGTTCCTTCTACAGCAGAACTTAAATTTTTATCACTTCCTCCAATTTTAATCATCTTTGCTATATAATCAACCAGACACTCCAGGCCATTTCTATTTATTAAATTCTATTTGGTTTAAATAGGGCTTACTTCCAAATAGGAATGCCAACTTGCTGTTAGTTTTAAATAGCTGGGCCAAGTTTTGTACCTTGAAATAGAGAAATCACCAAGGAAATGGTCACTGCTATACACATTAGTAAGATTTGCAGATGAAGTGACTGCTAAATCTGCCCATAGAATAGATGGTTGAAAACTTGTAAAACTATACTTTGAAATAAATAGACATCAGTCTGTCACCTAATATGCAAAGCTGTAAAGTTTCTTTTTTTGGTATCTGCTTAGCATGTTGGATAAATTCAGTCAGATATGGCTTATACATCAGTAGTGGTCATTCAACAAATTTTAGTTTACATAAAATTGCCCAGTATAATACATGAACCCCATCACTCAGAAATGACTAAATCATGGTTCTACCCAACCATTCTCCCATATTCATCTCATCAGTGATCTTATAGCACACAGTGAATGATGACTCCATGTCAGTGAGAAACTGAGCAAAATTCTTTCAGAGCATATTCCATTTAATTGTCAGAGGAGCTTCAGGATTCATCAACAAATGGTATTCAAGTGAGGATGGACTGCTCAGTCCAGCCGTTATAAGAATCTGAGCAGTTGGCCAAAGATACCTTATGCTGATACCACCCCTGGTAAAATACACAGCTGTATTTTAGGTATACTGTACAGGCCTGGACTTTGTGTTGGGACATAGCAACCCTCATTATAGCCTTAATGAGATTTCTCAAAGTTTATACAGCTAGTCCTCAACTTACCTTTTGTTTATTGACTGTTCAAGGTTATAGTGGCATTGGAAAAAGTGACTTATGACCATTTTTAACACTCATGACTATTGCAACATCCCCATGGCCACATGGCCAACATTTGGATGCTTGGCAACTGACATGTATGTATGATGGTTGCACTGTCCCAGCGTCAAATGACACTTTTTGCAAACCTCTGACAAGCAAGTCAATGGGGAAGCCAGATTCACTTAACAACTGCAGTGATTCACTTAACCACCGTGGGGAAAAAATCATAAAATGAGGCAAAACTCACTTAACAATTGTCCTACTTGACAACTGAAATTTTGGGCTCAGTTGTAGTTGTAAGTCAAGGACTATGTGTTAAGCAAGGCAATATCATAAATAAAAAACAGTACCAAGATATATTTTATCTAAGTAGAAGCCCAAGAGAGCTTTCAGGTTTTTTTTTCTGTGTGGGCAAAAACTGGTTGTTTCTTTCAATTTTTCTCCCAAGCCCTCCACTGTCCCCCACCACTTCCTCCTTTTTTCTCTAATTTCGGTTCCTCATTCCTGCATGGATAAAGTTCTGCTTCCCTATGTTAGCTCAGACAAATATTCAAGTGAATACAAGGGGATTTAGTTGGTCTAAAAATATAACATAAGGCAACTTGGGAGCTAAAATTTCAGTACAGATTATTTCACCTAAAAAAAAAGCAAAGGACCTGTTTCCCTCCTGAGTAACATTTCTGGCCAAGTCCTTCAAAACTGCTTTGCTCCATACAGTGAAAATCATTTGATTCAATAGAGACATTTACTCTAGGAGTCTGTTTAAAAAAATCAAAACTTCTATACAGAAACATATTTACAGAAGGAATATTATAAAGAATTTATATGTAGAACTTATTCTTTTTTGCCATTCTAAGTTGGGTTCGTGAAGGTTGTTATAATAAGTCCATCAGTCCTAAGATATTATCCAATGAAGAATCATAAATTCACTAATATTAATTGTCAAGAAATAAACCCTCTACTTTGATAATGTTATCATGGTATGTGAAAAACAATTTATTTTTATACACATGTACAATCTAGGGTACACTAAGGTCTAGAACAGGATAAATTTATTTCCTCTTTCTCAACTTCCTTGAACAAGTTATCAGCGGAGCAATAACTAAATATCTCTGGATACAGAGCTCGGCTCTCTTCAAAACTTTTTTTCCCATCTGGAAAAGAAGCAAACCAGTGCTAAATTTCCATCTTGAGGAAGATTGATTCAACTTAATTCTTTTCTTGGAAGCAAGAGTCAGAAGTAAGGACTGGGTTCATCAACATGTTAAGCCGAGATGTGGTTTGTGTCTTACCACATTGCGTGAACTCAGCCAATTTTAATTTATTCAATAACCTATGATTAATCAAATGAACCCAACCAGTGAAGTTCTCTCACCTTTGATGCCTCTCTGCTGGTTCTCTCCAGGACATTAAGCAGAGTTATCTGTTGCAGGGATGGCTGATTGATAAAGACAAGCTTCCTGCATCTTTCATAATTTCAGTACAGTATAACATGTCAATAGGCTGTTGAAATAACCTACTGACAACTATTCAAGATGCAGGAGCTTTGTGCCATTTTGGTTTCAAATGTCTGTTATTGCTCCCCAGAAATGGTAATAATGCTTCAGGTTCAAATGATATGTTTAAGCATATATAAGCCACTTCTATGGAAAGCAAGCAGAGCAAGACAAGATACTCAAGAAATAAACAATAAATAAGAGTTGATTTACCATGCTGTACTAACATGGACACAGCAGCAGAGATAGCAGACAAAATGCATTTCTTGTCACCATCATGTCACAATTTCCCCTTATACCCTTGCACTCCCTATCCTTCCAGATGGCAACCCATGGCTGAACAAAATATTCCTCCTTTGCATTTTGAGAAAACTGTGCTATGTTGATATGACACAATAACTGCAACATTTGGTTAACAAGCATATGCAAACCGTCACCCCATCACCCCTTGTATGCATACTGCTCTTTAATTGAGGTTTGTAGTTTACCATTTAGGAATGGACCCAAATCAGCTGCCGAATTGGATGTCCAGATACCAGGTTATGGTATAGTAGCAGTTACCATCTGCATGGCTTGGTAAATTGCACACTGACAGTGAACAAACTGTCAGTGACTTGGTGATAGTGATGCTCATGTGCTTGTTATACGAAGTTGTACATTTATCGTATCATGTGCACACCGCCTTAAAGGAAAGGCATTAAAAATAACTTATACAGTGTAATATTTGAATTCATTCAGACCTCTTGAACCAATACGTAAGCAAAGTATTTGGGCCATAGTACTACTGCACAGTTTCCAGAATATATGCCTCGCTATCCTGCTGAAGTTTACTTCTGTGTAAATGTCCATAGATGGCTTGGGGAAAATATTCATAATATTACATTTTCATGCTCCCTTTTGTTTTATTAGGGACGCGGTGGCTCAGTGTGTTAGGACGCTGAGCTTGTTGATCAGAAGGTCGGCAGTTTGGCGGGTTGAATCCCGAGTGCCGCATAACAGAGTGAGTGCCTATTACTCGTCCCAGCTTCTGCCAACCTAGCAGTTTGAAAGCACGTAAAAATGCAAGTAGAAAAATAGGGACCACTACGGTGGGAAGGTAACAGTGTTCCGTGCACCTTTGGCATCTAGTCATGCCGGCCACATGATCATGGAGATGTCCTCGGACAAGCGCTGGCTCTTCGGCTTTGAAACGGAAATGAGCACCGGCCCCTAGAGTTGGAAATGACTAGCACGCATGTGTGGGGGAACCTTTACCTTTACCTTTGTTTTATTAATGTGTTCAAAAACCAATTCTCTTCTTTTTAATTATAGCTATCTAACCTGACATAAATATGTTGGGAAATATACTACTTAAAGTATACAATTTTATTTATATAATATTTATACACTATTATTTACAATTGAAATGGTCTATGTGTCAGTTAAATAAATATATCAACACATGCATCCATATTTTAATAAGAATTAGATTCTTGTAAGGATCTGTTCATAGTTTAATTTTTTTCTATAAAACTACATAGTAATACGTAGAATACAAAAGTAATGGAAGAATCATCCAGCTTTTATGGAGTCCATCTGCAATTCAGAGATTTATACCATAGTTTGAGAGCATCTCCACTAAAAATTACTGGCCAAATATAATACAAAATGTTGAAGAAGATAAAAAAAATTTGTGCACACACATTTACATATCAGATTCCATTTTCCAGGGATCATTAAGTATGCTGATATCTTAAAGGTAAAGTTTCCCCTGCACATGCGTGCCAGTTGTTTCCAACTCTAGGGGCCGGTGCTCATCTCCGTTTCAAAGCCGAAGAGCCAGCGCTTGTCCGAGGACATCTCCGTGGTCATGTGGCTGGCATGACTAGATGCCAAAGGCACATGGAACACTGTTACCTTCCCACCGTAGTGGTCCCTATTTTTCTACTTGCATTTTTACGTGCTTTCGAACTGCTAGGTTGGCAGAAGCTGGGACGAGTAACAGGCGCTCACTCTGTTACGCGGCACTCGGGATTCGACCCGCCAAACTGCCAACCATCTGGTTGACAAGCTCAGCGTCCTAACCCACTGAGCCACCGCATCCCATGCTGATATCTTATACATATCATAAAAATGTACCCCAATTTTTAAACTCAGTTTTAAAAGTATAACACCAAACCTGAACGTCAGGCATGCACACCAATTGTCTATGTGTGTACACTGGCATGATATTTGATTAAGTAAAGAAATATGCAAGAAAGTGAAATAAATAATGTTTGTTTCTCTTCTACAATCCTGCATTGTAACACTTAACCTTAAATCCACTGAATCCCATGATATTAAACTCTATTCAAAAGTAAACTTTGAGAAAGCAAGTCTGGTGAAGTTCATTGATCATGACATACAGTCGAACATCTTATAGTGGTTAAATGGAAACCTCTAGGAAGCCCATAAAGTAGAGTTCAGAGATGATAATCTTCTACTAACTCAGAAACATAGGATTACTCTATTTGGCAACTATATATAGCCATGAGCTGTAGACATGTATAGCAGGGGTTTTTTTAGTAAGCAGTCATCACTCCAACATCATACATTCACTATTCATTATGCATGTTTTGAGAAAAGAGAAAAGACTCATATATTTATGGGTCAAATAATTATGGCTTTGAAATCATTTTCGTTCATCTCATCTTCACAGTGATGCTGTGAAGACTCCATTAAGAGTTCTAATCTATGCTTGAATATAGTAGAAGGATGTGGAGCTGAGGATCTTACAAAGCAGTCACCTTAAATGTGGTACTCTTGAGACGTATAATGGAATACATGTTCCAGAAGCTGAACCAGACTGACTATGTTGGCAGAGAAGCCTGAACAATGGAGTTCCAACAACTCTCAAGGACATGAGGCCAGGAAAGACAACATTACAGGTATGATATTCCCTGCATTTCTCTTTTTCTGGGATTTCTGTAGTTTCATATCAAGCTGCCCTGTAATGTCAGGTGATACAGATAATTATGTTTACAGGAGAACAAGTGTGCACCTATTTCCTCTTATCTCTTTGGAAACAATTAATCAGACTTCTGCTTTCACTGATAAACCAAACAAGCATGATTTCTGGACACTGCGATAAGTTTGTAATATTAATTATATTTATGGATGAAAAATTACTGATGCTCTTGGACTCCTCATTTGAAAAAAAATACCCATATATCAAAATTATTTTCCCAGGGCTAAATGTGAATTCTTGGGAACCTGTCAGTGACATCGCCATCCTTTTCTCTTCCTGCTTTACCTTTCTGTTTCTGCTTCCAATTCTTCTCTTTTCCTGGCTCTTTCACAGCAGCTGTATATCAAAACAACAAAGGAGAGTATTGCTGTGAACATCTCTGCCACTATTTGTAGGATATTGCTGATTGGATTGTAGCTTATTTCCCGATATTGTAGCTTATCTCCCGATATTAGCATCGGAGTGCAGAGAATCACTGTGAAGCCAATATGTTGATTGCTAATCATCACCACTCACCACTCACTAACCACTCAGAAGTGTGGTGCTCACTTCTATGCACCCACCAGGCAATTGTCACCAAAATCCAGCTTTATCCATGAAATCTTCCTTGTCTCACTGTCTGAAGAATTGCCACTGGGTGCAAAGTGAAGTGAACAGATCACTGCATTCTAGTTTTCTATTTCACTCAGGAAAATGCTAGTATAATTATTCTGCAGTAAAAAGCAGAGGAAAACAAAGGGCAGCCCTGCCCATGCTTTTTTTAAACTGCAGTTTCAATCATATCCTAACATTTGCTCCAGTGTCTATGACATTAGCTCTCCCAACAGGAGCTGCAATCTATTGGTAGTACATTTCTTTAAAATTATTTTTAAAGGACCATGACAGGCATACAAATGGAGGTAATATGTTTTAATTTTGGCACTCTACTCTAATGAGCTCATTTAAAACTATAGCCTTGTGTCTGCACATCTATGTATGCAAGTCTGTACCAATATGAGGGAGGAACAATTGAAACTGCTCAATTTCAGTCTCCTCACTCAATTCAGGGAGTTCAGAATCAATTGCTACTTTTGAGGAGGTCTTTCCTTTGCTTTCATTCTACCTCTTTTATCTCATTCTTTTCTAAAATAAAACATGGAAGCAAGAAAGGAAGTGTTTCCCCCTGGACATCCCATCTTCAAAGCCCAACTTTTGGGAGTTCAGTAGATGGCACAATGAGTCCCATTGTCTTCGATTGATGCAGATTGGCCATCAAGAAGGCAGATAGACTGGCAGGAGACACTGTCCAGTCCATCAGGAAACCATAGAAGAGGTCAACAACAACAAAAAAAATTCCTCAATTAGCAACCTCCCAAAAGTCCCAACTTTGTAAACAGAGTTATGTGGTGGGAGGGGAGGAGAGCCCATGGGACTCTGAATGTAATGTATTGTCTAAGAGTGGCCACCTAGGTCAAAGGGATCAAACAATCTGATTCTAAAAGGAAGGAAGACATCTATAGAAATTGGGGGTGGAGGGGAGCCCTCCTTCTAGTGCCTTCTTATCTTCTTTTCCTATCCCTTGGGCTTTGCCTGGGTAGAGCTGTTAGCAACTGCCTGGCTAACAAGCCAATCAGACTCCAAGCTCTGCCCTCTGTCCTCTTGACTGAGGTGAGTTATAAATGACTCCCCGGGCTTTTGAAGCCCAAAGCTTCTCAGTTGCAACTCCTTGGAACAGGCAGCTCTCTGCCTCCTGTCACTTTGTGCAGCTCACTCACCTGCCAGGATCGGCCCCTTGCTGCTCTCCTCCTGAGCGAAGGTAAGCTCTGCTCCAACACAATTGGGTTCTTTGTTCAGGTTGGGCATGGGGAGGGAGGAGAGGGAGACTTGCTTGCCAAATCATTGGGTGTGAATTTCAATATTATAAGACCCAAGGTGCCTCTTTTTTAAAAAAAAAATCTTTTTTTTGTGTGTGTAAAGCAAATTTACCAAGGAATTAGTTGGTAATGATTTATGAAGGAAAATATGGCAGTATGTATGTGAATTTCATTATTATAAATACTATCAAAGCCTTAGCACTCCATGTTCAGACAAATTTGTACCGAGTTTATTAAAAAATTGCTGGACAATAGAGTAAATAGTCTAGAATTGTGCAGTATACTCTGCAGTCAGTGGGGATTCAAAACTTCAGCCCGTGAATCTTTTTAATTAGATTTTAGTACTCAGCAAATCAAGAAGCAGATCCAAAGAACTTACAGCCTAAATACTGAAGGAGGGAGATTGTCAGAAAATTATGCAAGAAAAAAGAAGTAATGGCATACAGGCAAAGATATATGAACAAAAGAAGGATGATGATCAGGTCAGACAGCCTTCCCGCTATTCTTCAAAGCATTGCACTACAGTTCCCATCTGGAGCAGCCAGCAAGCCCAGTATACTAAGTGATGATGAACGAGAATTATAATTCAACATACCTAGTAAGCACTAAATAAGGAAGATAAAAGGTAGCAATGTTTCATTATTCCTTGTGGAAAAAAAGAAAACAAATCTCTTCCTAGCTCAAGAAGGAGAGTTGAGTAGAAAAGTCATGGAAAAGAGTGTTGTGATGGCAGTTTGTGCCAGACTGACATTTTAAATGTCAGGATGCTATTGTCTTATTTGCTTCTATCCAAGAGTCAAGAATTTTACATTTGAAAGAAAGAGAACAGTTTCTGGTCTGTAAACATGCAAAAGAAGTTACAAGAGAGGATTCAGGTGTGGCTATGTCCTCTTTCCCTGGGTTTCTAGGACAGTCTTCGCAAAAAGCACTCACATTGTTTCAGAGCAAGGAAAGGATGCATATCGCTAACATGAGACTGAAGACACAGAAAAAAGCCTCCCCCCCGAATCCCATTTTTTGTGTTCACCTGAACCTAGAAACACAGGAAAAGAAACGGAATCCCATTTTTTTGTGTTCTCCTGAAACTTCCTTTGAACAACCACAGCAACTACAAGAACAGAGAGAGATGGAAGAGGCTAACGTGTGACTACTTCTCTGTCTATGGAAGCATTTGAAAATTTATTTATTTTATTTTTTATTTTAATTCCATTTATATCCCGCCCTTCTCCAAAGACTCAGGGCAGCTTACAAGCTTAGCAGTAGCCTTCATTCTATGTATATGCCTGCTTATTAGGGCTTTCACACACACCCCAAGCGGCATTATTACAAAGTCAGCTTAATTGCCCCCAACAATCTGGGTCCTCATTTTACCTATCTCGGAAGGATGGAAGGCTGAGTCAACCTTGAGCCTGGTGGGATGCGAACCTGCACTAATTGCAGGCAGCTGGTGTTACTTAAGGAGGCATTAGCCCACTGCTCCACCAAAATGGCATCTGTGCTCCAGGCTGGGATGCTGACACAGGAGAAAGGAAAGGATTTAACTCACCCCACATTCTCTCTCTCTCTCTCTCTCTCTCTCTCTCTCTCTCTCTCTCTCTCTCTCTCTCTCACACACACACACACACACACACACACACTTACCTGACTGTAGGAAAATAATGTCAAAAAATATAACCTTTGCACAAACTGTGAGATGTACGCCACCAACACTATCCAAGGTATATATTTATTTTAATTTGATTCATCCTGAGCTAATATTCTCTGATGGATTTGGGTGATTGTTAATGAAACAGCTTTCCAGATCACAACTTTTAAACTTATAGTTCTGGGTCTGATAAGCAGATATCAGAGGTGTGCTGTGAGATCACCACTGGACCATTAATAATGTAAAGAGAAGGATTTAAATAAACACAATCTTGAAACCATACTAAAGCAGTCACATTTTACAATTTAATCACTAATAATACATACTTTAAGTGTATTTTTTTCTTATTTGGAAAAACAGGCTCTACTAAACCAAATTGAGCTTTGAGAACAGCTTCTACTAAACTCATTGAGCCTTGAGAACAGGTTCTACTAAACTAATTGAAAAATTATGTTAAGCTAACTTAAAGGTTTACAGAAAGTGGAAAAAAGGTCATAATAACAGTTTAAGATTCACTCTCGTTGTTGTTGTTAGCTGCGAAGTCGTGTCCGAACCATCGCTACCCTATGGACAATGTTCCTCCAGGCCTTCCTGTCCTCTGCCATCTTCTGGAGTCCATTTAAGCTCACACCTACTGCTTCAGTGACTCCATCCAGCCACCTCATTCTTTGTCATCCCCTTCTTCTCTTGCCCTCAATCTTTCCCAGCATTAGGCTCTTCTCCAGTGAGTCCTTCCTTCTCATTAGGTGGCCAAAGTATTTGAGTTTTAGCTTTAGGATCTGGCCTTCTAAAGAGCATAAATATTTGTCCTTTTCAGTGCATGGTTCTCTAACAGAACCTGGGGAGGTAAAGAGGGTGTGCCTTAGAGAGCTTTCTGCAGGCACCTTGCTGAAAGTGTTCTCATGTGCTAGTAGAATACTACAATCTGCAAACTTTCTAATATTATAATACTTATTGGTTGTTAAATATTGGGTTCTCTGATACAGGAATGAAGATGCGGGATGGAATACAAGGTAACTCATAGTTTATTTCGTGCAGAAACTGTACTGGGGAAATGGCTGCAACTAGCTGCAATATATAGTCTAGCCCTTAGGCGGCAGCCAATAGGTTTGAATCAACCATTGCCGCCTGGAGATAGCCAATTGCAGCACAGGAGACTTGTAGTCTGGGTTGTTGGAGAGCCATTAGCTGCTCCAGCAACCCATGTACATAACACCCCTCCCCTCTTAGAACAGACCATAATAACCCCAAATAGTCTCAACAATTGTCTAGACTCATTATCCAAACACTCTAAAGTAAAAGTGATAATAATAATAAAAAGTAAAAAAAACCAATGTAGGTTACAATGTTATTAAACAATGTCTCAATAGAGGGCACTTTTATACAGTTACATCATAGCACTAGTTTCTGTAGAGTAGTGGCAAACAGGAATTACAACAATATATAGCTCTTTATTTTACAACGTAATCTGCAAGATATGAAGGAGGCTTGTGTGCCCTAGAGGAACGTCTCCAAGTTCCCATCACTTTGTGGTCTACCAGCTTATTCAGTGGGCTGGGTAGACTTGTGTCCCTTTGTGCTCCTGAGTCAAGGGGATTCGATGTACTCTGGCTGGCCTCTCCAGGTTGGCCCACCCCAGAGTCAGACTGTTCGGCAGAGTAGGCACAGCGGTTGCTGAAGTTCGGTTGACTTGCTCCTTCAGGGGATCCATGTTGCATTCCAGGGCTCCCCATTTCTCCCTCTGGTTCCACCTCAGTTAAGAAGGAAAAGTACTGATAGTCCATGTGAGGACTGGCTTGGCCGCAAATTTGAGGACCTTGGGAGGGACTTATGATGCAGTCCTCACTTAGTGGCCATTCTGGAAACCATTTCCTGAACTGATCCATGTGTCATCTGACAACTCGCTCTCCCTCCAACCCCACTTCATAAGATAGGGGTCTGGATGCTTCGGTAATTTGACCAAAAACCCACAGATTCCCATGACCATAGTTCCTGGCCCAAACCCAATCGCCCATGTGCAGCCCCCTCAGGGGTTTTGGTCGAGAGGCTTCAGCTGCCACTCTATCTGGATGCAACCTGTCCAGCTTAGTGATCAAATGCCTCCCCCAACGTAGTTCTGCAGGACTTTTGCCTGTAGCAGTGCAGGGCGTAGAATGCTGGCAGAGTAAAAAATCTGCCAGTCTTTGATGCCAGTCACCTGTGACAATGCACTTGAGTGCTTCCTTCGTTGTCCTCACCATGCGTTCAGCTTGACCATTAGAAGATGGATGAAAAGGCACAGACATTGCATGTCTGATGAGATTAGCTGTAAGAAAAGCCTGAAATTGAGCAGCAGTGAATTGGGCCCCATTGTCTGAAACTAAGATATCTGGCAACCCATGTGTGGCAAAGCGTTTTTTCAGCACCTGGATGGTCCTAGCAGTAATCATGTTAGGAACTGGAATTACTTCCAGCCAGGGCTTTTTTTCTCATAGAACGCTCAGAACGGAGTTCCGGCACCTTTTTTGGATGGAACCTTGTAGCGTAGGCAAGGCGGGTTGTATGACATGTGTGAGTTCCGGCACCTTTTTCTTTTACAAAAAAAGCACTGCTTCCAGCCATTTGGAGTGGCTATCCACTACTATAAGGAAGAGCTGTCCCTGAAAGGGCCCAGCGTAGTCTATGTGAACCCTAGACCAGGGAGTGTGCGTTTCCTCCCACCTGTGAACTGGAGCCTCTGGCATTTCAGGCCTAGGTTGCTGGCATGTATAACATCCATGGACTTGAGCCACAATGTTCTTATCAAGGCCAGGCCACCAGAGGTAGCTTCTAGCTAAAGCTTTCATTCTGACAATGCCTGGATGGCCTTCATGTAATGATTGTAAAACCCTGTCTCTTATAGAAGTGGGAATCATGACTCTGTTTCCCCATAAAATGCACCCTTTATGGGCAGATAACTCATGCCTTCTGACAAAATAGCTCTGAAATTCTAAGCCTGGACTTTTATCCAACCAGCCCGTATATACCCATGACAACACTCTACTAAGTATTTTATCTGTGGCAGTTTCAGCAGCAATGTCTCCTGCATGGAGGGGAAATTCAGGTATGTCCTGTGGTCTTATCAACTGGCAATTGCTGATAGGCCTGTGCTAATTCTAGTTTAGCAAAAATAGTACCCCCTTGTAAGGAGGCTAAAATATGGTTGACCACTGGGACCGGGTAAGCATGTTGCTTGAAGGCTTTATTTAGTGTGCATTTATAGTCAGCACAAATGCAAACTTCCCCGCTGGCTTTAAGTGGAGTGACTATAGGAGTTTCCCACTCCCCACCATCAACAGGCTATAACATGTCCTGTTCTATAAGCTTATCGATTTTGGAATCAATTTTATGTTTTAAGGCAAAGGGGACCCTACGAGGCTTAACCTTGATTGGAACTACATTGGGATCTAGCTTAGATGAGATAGGCGGGCCTGTGTATGTTCCTAGGGTTGAATCAAAAACATCCGCATATTCCTCACATACTGATGCGAGGTCTGCAGTTTGTGTCCGGTTTATGCCAGTAATCTGAATACCTAAGGCATCAAATCAATCGAGTCCAATGAGACTCATTCTCTGGTCCCCTACTACTATTACATCCAGGTGCCCCAAAAACTCTTTAAACTTTACCAACAAAGTGGCTTCTTCCTTAACTTTAACGTGAGCATTTTGAAAGTCCGTTAGGATTATATCTGAGGGTCTTAGTTTAGCCCAATTGTTACTGTGCCTACACACGAAGTTAAAAGTGTCTTGAGAAATAATTGAGACTGCAGAGCCAAAGTCCAATTCCATCTTACAGCAAATAAACATTTGCTATTTGGCTGACCAACCACACTTAGCAGGTAGTCCTCAGTGGAGCTACATCTACCTTGAAGGAAGTATGCAGGGGCTACCTCAAGGTTCTGTCTTAGGCCCAGTATTTTTCAATATCTTCATAAATATTCTAGATGAGGGGATAGAAAGGAAACTCATCAAATTTGCAGACAACATAAAGCTAGGGGGAATAACTAACACCTTACATGATAGATTCAAGATTTGGAAGGACCTTGACAGACTTGAACACCAGGCCCTATCCAGCAAAATACAATTCAGTGATGAGAAAAGTAAGATACTACACTTAGGCAATAAAAACCAATGCAGATATGGAATAGGTGGTGCCTGGCTCAAAAGTAGCCAAATGTGGGAGAGATTTAGGTGTCCTGATAGACCACCACTTAAGTATGAGCCAGCAGTGTGGGGCAGCTGCCAACAAAGCTAATGCAGTCCTAGGCTGCATCAACAAAGGGATACTTTCAAGTTCACATAAAGTGATAGTACCACTTTATGCTGTACTGATGAGACCACACTTGGAATACTGCATCCAATTCTGATCACCATGATTCAAAAAAGATGTTGAGATGCTAGAAAGAGTACATAGAACAGCAACAAAAATTATAAGGAGTCTGGAAGCTAAACTATATGATGTATGATTGAGGGAACTAGGCATGTCTAGTCCAACAAAGAGAAAAAGTGGGGGTGATATTTAGCAGTCTTTCAGTACTTGAGGGCTATCACAGGGGAAAGAGGCTCAACTTATTCTCCAAAGTATTTGATAGCAGAACAAGAAGTAACAGGTGGGAGATCATTAAAGAGAGAACCAGCCTAAAACTAAGACAGATTTCCTGACAGTGAGAACAATTAATCAGTGGAATGGCTTGCCTTCAGCTGTTGTGGGTGCTCCATTGTTGGAGGTTTTCAAGAAGAGATTGGACAGCCATCTGTCCAGAATGGTCTCCTGCTATATGCAGGAGGCTGTACTAGAAAACCTCCAAAGTTCCCTTCACTCCTATTATTCTATGTTCTATTTAGTAAGGGGTAATAATAAATTCAGGGAAGACTATCTATTTTGCCTCCTTCATTTCAGCTTGTAGTCCTACATACTCCCCAAGAAAAGGCAAATGGGAATCTTTTCGTTGCAAATAATATTTGTGCTCTAAAAAGAACACTAATTTTCTGTCTGTCTGAAAGAAATGAGGAGAAAATTATGTGTAATTTTTTTAGGCCAGGACTACTTCCAATATTAAAACAACAGCCTGTTGCCTCTGGGTAAAGTTGATGAAGAAATCAATATTAATGGGTCTTGCTGGGGTTTTGAGATCCTAGCAACTGCTCTGACTCCAGCATTTAACCAAACTACAAGCAAAGACCCATTGGTACATCATAAGGCGACCAGTCATTAAATTTCAGAGGTGTAGATCCACCCTGTCCCAACTGTATTAGTCCCCAATCTTTAGGATGTGGGTCATGTCTACATAAGAGTGCAAAGAATATAGCCATAAGCAAATTTACAACAAGCCATGGCTATCTTCTTTGGATAATTCCAGGGACCAATAGTCTGCACCCATCATTCAAAGGCATACATCAATAGCATTCTTAGAGCTATACATGCTGTTGAGAATGAAGACATGTAAGCAAGTGGGTTTATTTTAACAGGTCTTATGGCTTAGCGTAAACTGCAGAGGAGCAGAGGTGTCTGCAGGACACAATGCTTTAGTTAAAATGACAAAAGCATCATCATGATGCAAGCTCCACCCAATTTGTATGTATATGAGATGTACACACACATGCACGCATGCACACACATGCACACACACACACATGAGATGTACATATAAAGGGAGCAGTGCTTGCATCAAAAAATGCAATGTTGCTTTCATTATTTGCTTTCAAGATGAGCACCTCTGAAAGTAGGACTGATGGTTTAAAATGGATTCTTCTGTTTGCTTCTATATCTTCCTTTCTTATACACTTCTCTGCTACTTATTTCTCTTTCTTTTCATCCCCACCTATCTCTGCCTCATCCTTTGCCCCGGCACATCATTATTCATATCCTGTATTTTGCTTCAGTCCCAACACTTGGGATATTAAAAAGAAAGCTTCATGTCCACAAGGAAGATATAATCTAAAATTGTTTTTGTAACTTGGCAGCTTGGCAAATGTATAGACATCTAATCCCAGAACTTCCCAGCTAGCACGCTGGCTAGGAAATTCTGGGAGTTGTCAACTTTAAGATGTATGGGTTTCAAGTTAGAAAAACACTGATATAAATGGAAATATCAATATCAATATCACTTGGATTTTATCTAGATCAAGACCATGCTGCCTAGTGCTGACCCAGATTTCAAATAGCATGAACTGTTTATCTAAACCTGAAGTGAAAAGAAGATACAAGAATATGGAAGGAAAAAGAAGAGATGGAGACAAAAATGTGCAAAAATAAAAATCTGAGCCCAAGTTTTTAAAGATATTCTTCCTCAGGAAAAAATAGATGCATAATTTCATCTGGTGGAACAAAATCTTGTTTTTTTTCACTTCCTTCCTCTTTTATCTTTTTGTTTTTTTTCTGTTATGAAATATCATATACAATTCTAGATATTTGGGGCTACACTAAACTCAGGCATCGTATTCAATACTAAGTAGTTATGGAAGTTGTAGTCCAACATCTGGATGGCATCCGGCTTATTGTATTTTTATTGCCAGGAAGCAAATCTGAGTTTCCGGCCTCTGAGGCCAAAATAATTTGATTGGTCTAAAATTTAATTCGTTTTGACTCTGGCAAAACAAGTCCTGGCTTTATGTATTATGCCTTTATCTATTTGCTTAATTTCATTTCCTGGCTTTGGATGCAAGATGGAAGAAGAAAAATGTGCACATCCATTTTAACTCAATTGCTCCAGCTGTCTCTCTCTCTCTCTGTGTATGTGTGTGTGTGTTTGTAGTTGCCAGGTGTCTGGAATCCTCATTCTCATTGCCAAGCCCATTGTTAGTTTGATTTGAAACTCATGTGAAGTGGTACATCAAACATTGGCACAGGCTCAGCAAGTGTGAAAGCCCTGAACCTATGAATGACTCTGGCTATTTTATTTTTTTTACACTTTAAAAGACCATCTGCCTGTAAAAATCATCTATAAATGCTCCAAATATTTAATGTAAGCAAAGAAAAACATTGACATTTGGCTTAACTAGTGGAGGCTCAAGAGGGCTGGTGAGAATCAGAGAGCTTTATGCTGACATCCTGCTTTGGGAAAATGAATTTAAGAGCATTTTAAAACGGTGAACAGAAAGGAAAATGAAAAAGGACACCAAAATACATCTGCTTTCAACATCAATTGTACTTGCTGCTGAGTGTGTGTATGCCTATAGTGTGTATAAATAATGAATGCTGCTATTTTAAACCACTATTTTAGATTCTTTTAATGCTGCCTTCTGGCTCCCACTTTTGAGCCTGCTCCCTGACTTTCATTCCTCCACTCAGATGGTCTTTTAAACTGTAACTGTCAGGCTCCCCAAAAACATGACATGACTCCATTTTTATAAATTCTGAAAAAGGAGGAAAAAGAGTCTAAAAGAGAAAGCAGCCAGTTCAAAATCAGCCATTGAACTTCATGGCTGACTGGAATCAAAACCAAACCCATAATCACCTTCCCACCTGCCCAATAATGGCACTAGTAGGGTCTAGGACAGGGGTAGCTCAGGAATTCTGGGAGTTGAAGTCCATGAGTCATAAAAGAGCCGAGGTTGCCTACCCCTGGTCTAGGACAACTCACCTTGGCCAACTCACCACAGCCAATTCACTGCAGCTAACCTGCCAGAGGACAACTCAAGCGGGACAATTCAATGCTGCATCAATCATTTCATTCAGTTGCTTTTAATATTGGTGACCATGTTTTCATAGAAATTATTTTAAATCTTGTATTATTATTATTAGCTATGGTTCCATTAAAATCAATCTAACTTTCGAATTTGTTGAATTGTCCTGTGGCGAGTTGGCCCACAGCCAGCTGGCCATGGCGAGTTGGCCGTGGCCATTTATCCCATTCTGCACTAATATGCCAGTGTCACTGAGCATTCTTTGTGCCAATAAAAGACTGATTATATGAGACAAAGTGCTAAATGAAGGACCTGACTGTTGATGTACTAGTTCTTTAGGGAGGAAAAGACCTCTGCTTTTCATACCAATGGTTCACAAGGGATAGATTTTTCAGATATTGAATTGAATCAGTGATAATTTCACAAAAGTCAAAATATAAACCATGCATGCCAATGGATTTGCATTCTCATTTTCAATAATGACACACTAAAGCAGAGGCAAAGAAAATTTGGCTTTTTAATTTGCTGGCTTTCCTCTTGTTCTTAAACAAGCAACAAATAATTCAGTCATTTAGTTAGTGATTGTGTGTGTGTGTGTGTGTGTGAGAGAGAGAGAGAGAGAGAGAGTGAGTGAGAGAGAGAGAGAGAGAGGGAGAGAAAGAGAGAGAAAGAGAAAGAGACATGAAGATGTGATGAAAGGCAATATTCCATTTCTCAATTTCTATATAATATGTTGCACTTGCATATCAGGAAAAGAGCATCCAAAACTTGATTGCCATGTAGCTGATTCAGGTTACCATTTAAAATGGAAAAAATGGATTCAGAATGTTGAACAAGCAATTCTGGCCAAAAGTGAAATGAGGCTTACCGGTTTTTAATGTACTGTACCTACACGATTCCTCAAAGGTTAGGCCTACCCTGAAAATAAGCCCTACCTTGATTTTTGGGGGTGATCCTAATATAAGCCCCACCCCCCAAAATAAGCCCTGGTTTTGGGGCGAGGCACACCACCTAAAAACAATCTAGGACGGGTGTGGGGGGTGGAGCACCATTGCAGCCTCCCATGAATTGACACCTGCCTCACCTTGCCAGCCCACTTCTTCTGCAGTGCCCCCCGGCCTGCATTTCACCATCAGAGGCCTTTCTGGAAGGTATCTGTAGCCAAGAACCAAGCTATGGATTCAATCTGTAGTTTGGTTCTCAGCTACAGAGGCCTTTCCGTAAGGCCTCTGATGGTGAAATGCAGGGGGCACTGCACACATCAATCTGGAGCTCCATTCTCAGCTGCAGAGGCATTTCCTTCACCCACAGAAGAAGTGGGCCAGCTCAGCAGGGCTATTGGTGCCGCTGCCACCATGAGGTAAGACTGTGGAAAAGACATTCCCCGAAAATGGGATCTGGTGCCTCTTTTGGAGGCAAAAAAATATAAGACTGGGTCTTATTTTCGGGGAAACACAGTACCACCATAATGTTGGTCAAGGCCTCCAGATGGCACTATGAAGCAATAGTTTGAAGGTATAGCATGGCTGTTTGCTGCTTTGGGTAGAATTTACACTATTTTTGTCTATAAAATCATTTTAAGGTGATTGTATTGCTCTAAATTAATACAAAAATGTTAGGAGTTCTCATCAGCTGAATAACTATCTTTTATTGGGTTCCTTTTAACTGAATTATCTAGTTCTGGAGCTGACAGCCCAGGGTTGAGACCTGAGTGCCACACAACAGGGTGAATTCCTGTTACTTGCCACAGCTCCTGCCTGCATAGAAGTTCAAAAGCATGCAAATGTGAATAGACAAATAGGTACCACTTTGATGGGAAGATAACAGTATTCTGTGCGCCTCGGCATATAGTCATGCTGGCCATATGATCATGGAAATATCGTCAGACAACACTGGCTCCTTAGACTAAGAAGAGATGAGCACCACCCTTAGAGTCAGACATGATTAAACAGGGGAAACGTTTACCACAGCATAAGAGATTTTGTCCTGTAAGAATGAGAACTTCTATAATATACCTTGCCTTCATTACACCTAAAACTGCATTTACCTCATCCAATGTTAAAGTAGGTTTTCTCTTTTCTCCCAACAAATATTCATGTTTCTGAACACATGGGTTGGTGTCTCTATCTCAGTTTGTGGATTTGAAGCTCAAAGACTGCCAAGGAATAGTTAAAATAATCCATAGTAATTCCATTCTCAAACCTAGACACTTGGATAAAAGCAGAAAGAAGCAAAATATGATCTATTACAGGAAAAACAATCCATACTGCTCCCCCCCCGAAATAGATCATATTCTGGGATTATATAATTCTTCATACTACATGCAGCATGTACTGCATACTAGATTTTTTAAAAACTATCACTGGCCACCCTGGCTAGGAATTCTGGATGCCCTAGTCCAGGGGTAGGCAACCTTGGCTCTTTTATGACTTGTGGACTTCAATACCCAGAGTTCCTGAACTAGTCATGCAAGAGCCAAGGTGGCCTATCCCAGCCCTAGTCTGAAAATACAATACTTCACTGGAAGCAGCTACCATACTCAACAATGTTGTGTTGCTGAAGCTTCTTAAAAGGACTAACTTTTCCAAGATATGGCTAATTCACATCACGCGGGAAACTTTCCTGCTTGATGTGAATTAGAGTTATCTCAAAGGGTTCAATAATAACATTAGCAATGGTAAGATGGGGACAAAGAAAAACTTGAGAAAAAATAAAGCAGTTCTATACATGTTTATCAAGTCCCTCCAAAATGAAGATTTTCCATGGCCAAACTTCCTTCAAGATAGTTTCCATGTACTCTTACAATCTTGTCTTCCACCTTGTCATGAATAACAGGGATCAGCAATGATCTCTCAGATAATAAGTACATGACAGATCATTCCTCTATTTTCAAGGAATCAGATGGCTCAGTTTTCATACCTAAAGCTAAATCTGTGTTATACAAGATATACTATATTTTAGGAAATCAGTTGCATATAGTAACTATGACTTCAGGATCTGCATCATAAAATGCACGACGATTCATCCAGTCAGGACACTAGAATCAGGTTCAACATCCACGAGCATTTTCCATGTAGTCTTGTTCTAATAGCAACAAGGAAAACAAAATAAAAACGCCCTGTTCTTGTGAAAACATGTCTTCCTCTAGTGGAATTCGGACAATTATACAGTGCAAAGCAAGGAAAAATAGGAAGCAAATCAAGTCTATACAGATGACTCCTATGAGGAATATATAGGTCAACTACCCAATAATTAGCCCAATGGGAATACAGCCAAGAAATCAAAACAACAATCAAATGCAACTCGGTGATGGAAACTTTAATAATCCATGGAGCTAGGCCACCAAATGTTCATAATCCAATTCCTGTACACAATTGGTCTGAAAACTGGGCTGAACATTTTCTGAACATTCTAAATATTAAATTCCAGGAAATAATCACACTTAATAACTACTCACATATTTACATACATACGTACTTACAACTACTACATTCATACCAATAAACTGTGCCAATAACCGGCAATATTCTGCTGGACATTATATTTTTGTAGTGTACTTGAGTACCAAGAGATTCTAATAGACAGATAATAACATAAACAAGTACAATACAACCATAGAAAACCTGAAGCATTCAAGATGTTTTGAATCAATCATACAATCTGCACCAATAGTCATATAATTTTGGAAGCTGTCTATAACATCTGGAGCAAATCAGCTTGCCAGTTTCTACTTTATGAGATCTAAATTTTATCTTTCTAAATGAAAGAGGATGACTGCTATTCGTTAGCCATAGCATCTAGGTTTCATTTAATATGACCAGATTCAGCATAAACAAAATGCAGTAGAGAACTTCACATTCCTTTCAAACAGTATTCTTATTTTGTAATATTTTAATACTTAAATCTGTATTTGCCACAAGTACATTCCTTAGATTCTTTAGTAGCCTGATCATCCATTTAACCATAAACTACTGCTACTGAAATGAATGCAATTTCTTCCCATGTAAGCGTGCATGGTTTTAGCTGTAAATTCCTAGGACACTTTAGAACAAAAGCCTGATAGTATCACCAATCATAAACCATTATGCACTAAAAAGTGATAGAAGAGGTGGGGGAAATTGGAAGATTATAGAAAACAAATTATTTGGAGATTCCATATAATTTTTGAGCAAGAGAGATGTATTAAAATGTATTCCAGAAGTTCCATCACTCCCAAAATACTTCAGTTTCTTACTTCCCAGAAGTGTCAATAAAATACATCCCTAAGCATTTTTATGCATTTTTATGCTTAGATAAAGCTTATAAATTTGGCTGAACCTTGTCTTCATGAGCACAATATAACTCTTTAAAACCATCTATACTTATTTCACGTCCCCCAATAGAGCTTGTGTTATATAAGTTCAAATATAGAACATTTAAAGACTTTCCTTCCAATCAAAGTGATACCAGATGCTCTTGACAACAAAGAACAAAGCCGAAATAATGGAAGAAAGGCAAGCAACAGAATGATAACAAAGTCCCATGGTTAAAACTCCCGCTAAAACAAACAGGCCAATGATATCAACATCACTAACAGTCAGGATTTGAGTTGATCTTATCAATGGCCTTTCCCTAGATTAAACACAAGTTGAAACTTTACAGATTTCAGAATGAATTAGGAACCATGCGATAGAGGACACTGAAGTTGAAACAGAAAACAAGGCAGGCTCCAGAGAAAATTGAGGATACATTTTTATTTATTCAAGCTGACCATCAGAATCTATTCTGGTTCTAGAACCTCTGCAAAATGTTGCTGCCAACCTTTATTCTGCACTCCACTGTTCTACAGATAGTTGCAAACAAAGCAAATCAGGCAGGAAAGGAATGATTGGGAATTAATATTTGGAAATATTAGGAATCCTGAAGAAAATTGGATGCAGTGGTTGCAAGATTTGTCTTCATTTTATGAACAGATTACCATTGTCCCCTATACCAGTCGCAGGCTTTCAGATAGTTGGCAAGTTCATCAAAAGGGAGTATTTAGGTTCTGATGGCAAACAACACAAGGAACCAAACATGAAGATTAACAGGGGTGGGTGTCAATCAAATTCCACTTGCCTATAATTACTGGAATCTTTTGGAATACTGCAACTGTAATAGTAAAAAGGTAAAGAACAAAAATACTAGGGTTGTGTAGTGCTTCAGTTCAGTTCCAAAAAGGTGCTGGAAGTGATGGAAGCAAACTTAGTGCCCAACTGTAACTGCTTAGAGCAAATATATCTTTTCCTGGGATTACATGGCAACAGTGGACGGCGGCCATTTGATCCTAGGGCAAGATTGGCTGGTTTTAAAGAACTGAAGACAGGTGTTAAATTTGCACTCCCATTAACTCCAAATGATCTTTCATAATCAAATCCACTCTGCACAGGCCTATGGTGAGAAACAAATGATGCATAAGGCAAAGAACTGTGTCTTGGGATGAGTGATACCAAGAAATGGTGAGAAGAATGTTATCCTTCTCTCAAGTTTGTTCTTCCAGCTTTCTCCAAATCTGAAGAAGAATTTGGCTAGTTTCATGCTGGAAGCAGTTTCGATATATCAGGCTTCAGCCTACCTATCAGCCTAGTTCCTCTAGAGAAATTCTGAAGAGTTGGCTGGGAGGCAGAGGGGAGAGATGAAAAAGTGATCTGAATATATTGTTGTGGCTGAACTTTGACAATGTGATCAGATAAAGAACAGGAAAGAAAGATCCATTTCAAAATATTGTTTTATAAAAAGAAAATGATACAAGCGGAATAATCCTTCCACAAGAATTTTACCAAATCATATTCAACATCCAGGAACTGAAGCAGGTCTGGCAAACTCAAAGAAATTCTATTTTATAATTAAAAATCAGCAGCTTGAATTGTCTTTCAAACACAGGATTACATTTGATTTATCAGCATGCCCTTCTGCAGTCCATTATCTTACACTACAAGTAGAATAGAATAATAGAATAGAGTAATAATTTTATTTTCACTCTGAATGTACACTAATTGGCATACATTAAAATGAAATTTTGTTGCATACAACTCTCAAAGGGTCACCACCTCCAAAATACACTACATAAAATGCAACTTCTTCTAGATATTTTCATGAATCTAGATGGTTGCATCATTCTCTAAGAGATGGACCCAATCCATGGGCATCTCTTCCCTACCATCTCATGAGAAATCACTCAGTGTGAATTCCAAAATGAGTGACAAAGAGCTAAATTCCTTTAGTGACAGCATGATTAGTTGGCCATTTCAGAAACTTCTAGCAGAAACTTGCCTGTCCCCTGGCAATCTTTTCTGCCCCTTTCTTATCCTCTCCTTCCCCTAGGCAGTCTCAGGGTGGGATGCAGGAGGCCATTTGTTATGAACGCCTAATAGATATTGGAAACTTCAATATACTTGGCAGCTAGTAAAAAATAATAATTTTGAAAGGGGTCACAAGGTGAATTCTTTCATTTGAGTGCTTCCAAAGTTTTGCAAAGACAAATAAGTGTTCTCAGCTGAAGAGAGTCATGCAGCACCACTGAATAATGCTTCTTCAGATTAGTAGGTTCCCCTGTGTCCTATGGAGTCTACTTTTCATTAAGGGTTTAGGATTTCAGTTTGACAAAACAGAAAGCAGCCCAAATTCCCCATTTCAAAAATGATCAAGGCGATCTCTACTCTCAGTTCCAACAACCTTCCATGTTCAGATTATTTATTGCCAGTTAGTCACTGGACAGAATCAAATCCAAGTGTCCAGTTTTGCCAAGCAGATATCCCCCAATTTTTTTCTATCAAGATCTGATATTTGAAAATTATATATCAAGTTGACATTAGTTAATATTTTTATTTTTCCCCAACCTTTTTCAGAAGCTTGACATTTTGTGATCAATTCTATTTCACAGTGATTTTTTTTAAAATTGTGTTATGTATTGGCAAATGATTGTTATACAGGGCATTTGTTAAGCAAGTCTACCTGTGCTGAATTATCAGAACCAAGGAATTTTAGCTTGATATCCTAGCAATAAAAAAATCACCTTTAAAATAAGAGTTTATCTAACTTTGTTGCCATTAAAGGCCATCTTCTTCTGCTTAAAGAATGTATGATGTCAATCTCCATCTACTCCCAGCCTGTTGCAAATTCAAAACTTGTTTTCTGCTTCAAAATTGCCATCTTCCATCTAAGCAATGTTAGACCTTTTCAAGTGAATTCCTTGCACACTGCCTTCTCATCTAATGACAACTCTGATTGGCTACAGAAACCAGCATATCCCTCCCTGGTCACTACTCTGTGCAACCATTTCAATTGGGTGCCAGGTTCCTATGTTATCCACTGCTCAGCAGCTGCCATTTCTAATTATCTTGTGGGATGATCCAACAATGCACTTTCCTTGTCCCATGTTTTCCCAACCTGTTTAAAAGTGTATTTCTCCTTTCAATCCATACATTTGCCTTTTGTGGGCACCAATTTGGTGTCTACTCAGGTTAGATAAACCATGGAGTAAAACCTATGAATTGGTAAAGAAGAAACAATCCCTAAAAGGTAAAGACAGGCAGACACTGATTATTGCCTTCCCTGCTTGGATGGGAAAGACAAAAATAAAAAAAAATTGTGTGGTAGACCTAACATGGACTGACTGATTCCACTGTCAACCCAATGTCTAATAACTGTGGCCCAGTTGCCAAGCACCCAATGTGTAGTCATGTGACCATGTGTGGGGCAACCATCAGACCAAATCTGGGTGGCAGGTATCTTCTAGGTAGGTCCATCAGAACTTCAAACGGTGGCTAAGTTGAGGACTACCTACAATGCAGAAGTGCTCTCTGAATTTAACTATGTGAACTGTTTCTCCAGTTACTTCATAATTCTTTTCCTAATTGTTTGCCCATTTACAAGACACCTAAATAACTAAGCATAATACTAAAATAATCACCTATATCCTTGTTCTATTTTTGAACATTTTCTCTTCCAACTCCAGCTTATCATTATGCAAAAGTGTTCTTTTCTCCTCCTTTGATCCTTTTGTTTGTATTAAGGCCTATACCTCAAGGAGTTTATTTATTATGTGCCACTGGTAACACCTTGATACTGACACAGGACTGGTTGAGCTGGATTGATTGGCATTATTATAATTTAAATAGGTCAAATTGTTGCATTTCTGTGTTGTCCTTCATTCCAAAGCATATTTACTGAATGGAAGCTCACATACTAAAGTTCTTTGAATGGCTGCTCTGAATATAATCAGAATCATCAAGGCACTGCTTTAGAAACTTTGGCAGTTTCTAGTTTATGTGTGAAACATGAGTACAGCAAACACTAATCCCATTTTCTTCATTTTAAAACCATGGTAGAGAAAACTAAGAGACTGACCCAAGACTAACAATAGAACATCAGTGTCATCACAGCAATATCATCACTGTGATGCTCAGCAATTGGCCATGTGTGTGTTTTTTGAACCTGCTCTTCCTCCTACACCATTTAAATTCCAGGAGGCCTTCCTTAAGGCAGTGATTTCTCAAGAGAGGCCCAATCCCTGGCTTCTGCAGAAAGGGCAAGAACAAGGGGCGGGACTTGGAAAAGAAAATCTAAAACCCAAGTTAATGGAGATAAGGGTAAGAGAAGAAAGCTACCCATTTTACTAACAGATCTTCTTTTGATGATGCTCACTTCCTTCTCCAGTTGACTTCCATTTCACTTTGGGGGTAAAAGATTTCATGAAGCAAAAATGATTGAAACTCGGCCACGCTACATCATCAACCGTCCAGCTTATTCTAGCAACTACTTTGATGAAGAATTTGACAGGAAAAGTAGAAGTTATCCCCTTGGAGAGAAAATAAAGAATCTTTTCAGGTAAGTGAGATATTATAGATTGTAAAACAAACATGCTCTCCAGATTTTTGGATCTCCTAGCCCTTGATGGTAAATGCATTAGTCCTCTAGAATTTTTTCAACAGATATTGTAAAATTTAGCATCAGATCTTGGTTTGTACAATCCAAAAGCAAAGACATCAACTTTCATCCCAGCAATCTTTTCCAGTAAATTTAATCCCAGATATTTTTTTCCCAATCAATTCATTCAGAATTTGCAGTCAAAGGAATAATGCAGACTTACCATCACAGGTACCCAATCTTAAAGGCATTGGAAAGATGTGGGAAATAGTCCCAGGTTTCTTCTTTTTTGATAAGACATTGTTCAGTAAAGGACAAGTAGAGTATGTTTCCATTGCCAAGGCCAAGTAAGATTAGACTAGGCAAACTATGCAGAAGAAAATACAAAATTACTTTTCCAACTTTCATCAACAGAACGTCATAAAGGTTGCAGATAAGGGAACTGGCTGTACTAATTCAGTGTCAACATACCTTCCATTTACCTTTATTTGTTATTGAGTAAATGATGCTTCTTATTAGAAGGAACAAAAATATTGTTTAGTAGCTCCTAAGAAATTTTTCATATATATGTATGTATGTATGTATCTTGCATATACAGACATGTACAGACACACCCAATACATTACAGGAATACTTTTAAAAAGTAAGCGATATTGATGAACAAAAAGACATTTGTGCAAACTACAAAGCCCTTTAAAAATATTTTTAAAAATCTTCTGCCCTTTATTATTTCAAAGCAAGTTTTAAATTATTTTTCCTCAAAAATGCTTTGTGTTTCAGGGCATGGACATTTTTACATTTAGTTCTTTTCAAAAAATGTGGGTCAAAATACATAAGAAAATTTCCAAGCTGCATTACAGTTTCTTAGTGTGGTATTATTTCTAGTTCACCTGAAGAAATGAGGTGTGGTACACATAACAAAATAAACGACCTCCTGTCTTTGCCCTGAAGCCTACAGTCTAAAAGGCTATAAGGAAAAGAGGAGTCTCAGGCAAAAACAGAGGTCAGAGCAAAAGGTGAGTTTTGATCAGTCCATCACCAAAATTAGCCATGCAGCCTTCTGCTATGTGACATCTATCCCACCATCCATCTTCATTAACCCAGCCTTTCAAATAAGAAAAAAAATATCCTTTCCATTAACCCTAATTCCTGGTAATACAAACTTTAAAAATATTTTTAAAAATCTTCTGCCCTTTATTATTTCAAAGCAAGTTTTAAATTATTTTTCCTCAAAAATGCTTTGTGTTTCAGGGCATGGACATTTTTACATTTAGTTCTTTTCAAAAAATGTGGGTCAAAATACATAAGAAAATTTCCAAGCTGCATTACAGTTTCTTAGTGTGGTATTATTTCTAGTTCACCTGAAGAAATGAGGTGTGGTACACATAACAAAATAAACGACCTCCTGTCTTTGCCCTGAAGCCTACAGTCTAAAAGGCTATAAGGAAAAGAGGAGTCTCAGGCAAAAACAGAGGTCAGAGCAAAAGGTGAGTTTTGATCAGTCCATCACCAAAATTAGCCATGCAGCCTTCTGCTATGTGACATCTATCCCACCATCCATCTTCATTAACCCAGCCTTTCAAATAAGAAAAAAAATATCCTTTCCATTAACCCTAATTCCTGGTAATACAAACTTGGCTTGATCCCTATTTTACAACCAGGCATAGACAAATAAATGTTTACATTTGTCCTTCATACTTAATAAAATATTTTATATTGGGGATATCATATGCATGCCTAGTTATCCTCTGAGTTTTCAGCTTTGTTTTAAAGGGAAGAAAGAAAATACCCAATTTAATGCAGAATAAAAGTACAGAATATCGATAATAGTATAATTCAGGTGCAAGAAATATGAAAGTAACAACCGGATTCTGTAGCAAGAACATTTTTTATTATTATTTGAATAGTATGCTTCTACTGTTGTGACTTGTGTGCATGTCATTGATGTAAGCTTTTGCTAGATGTCAGTTAAATATAGGCATAACCGAACTAGCTTTACTTAAGTAAACTAGATGCATTACTTTAAACTACACAGCAATTCTCATGTTGACTTTAGATTTGGGTGGCACCCAATGTGATTGAATGGTCTCTTAAGTGGACAGCGATGGAATTATGCCAAATAAATAATTGCTTTCTGAATGATCTCATAGATACATGATCAGAGCTACTTTAGATTCTTAGTCGAAAAGAACCCATTTTGATAGCAAATGTACAACACACCTCTTACGTTTGTTACATTAATGCTTAACCAAAAGAATCAGTAGCTTAATTATTGCCACTTATTACCAATGTTATAGAAAATTAAAAGCCTGACAGCTTTCATGTTTAACCAGGAAACCTAGTTCAGGTTGAAGGACTTCTTTAGCTGTGATTAACTCCTTATGCTTTCAGAATTAACTGTTTTTTGTTCAGCTTTTTTTCTGAGGATATTTATTCATCGCTGGAGTGATTTGTGCATAATGGTTTCTATGCAAGGTTGGCATTTGTTTAGTATAGAAACTGATTTACTTCTCTTAGTTCTCTAACTATAGGATCACATTCGTGGAAACAGACTTATATTGTGTGTATCTTATCTGTGAGTTGTAATACTCTGGTCAGCTCTGCTGAAGTGCCATGTTGGACTGCTGAGTCAATAAGAAGCCTATCTTGCATACAGATGAGATTAAAGAGAAGGAGAAAGCAATCATCTTGAATTCATCACTGATTTATTAAAGCAGCTGGATTGAGATTAGTATTTTATAGTGTGGAATTTAATCCTGGAGAATAATAGACTTCCTCCACCACTACTCCCTTATTCTAATTTATACCATAACCATTATATTAATGCAGCACTTACACTGAATTAAGAGTTACAACAGCTATCATTAACATTGCTGTTGCAATATCACTGTTTCTTTACACCTTAAATTTAAATACTATACAGTAAAGGATTTTGTAATGATCCTATCTGTGTGCAGTTAATGTAGTAGAGCAGTAAGCTATTACTGGAATAAGTTATAATCCTATGCATACTAACACTAACTATGTAATGGAGACCTGCACTTATTACTGTTCTGACTCAGTCCAACAAATTCTGGGAAGAAGGCTGTACTAAAGTAACTGAGTTTCCTTTGAAGTAAACATTGACAGAACTAGGCTGTTAAGTGCTGTTATATCCAATTGATTTTCTCTGGTCCATTTCTGAAGAAGGCCATTTAAGACTATTTTGTTCTCTTAGCTAATTTGCTGAACATGTTGTACTATGCTTCCTTGAATTGATAATATAGGAGTTTATTAGAACAATTGATCTTTTATTTCCCAGTAATAATATAGGAGCTTATTAGAACAATTGATCTTTTATTTCCCAGTAATATCGTAGATATAACTGTTTTGCTAAATTTTGATTTGGTTTGAAATTTTAGTATGGAAAAACAATTCAAAACTTAGCCCGGATATGATATTCTCTGGAATCTGATGAAACATGGATTCAGGGCAATATATATAATGTAATGATAATTATGAATGAGGTTGAAGGTTCATTCTCCAAGCTTGTGGATCGATTTCAGAATGTTTTGTTATCAGGCTAGGTAACATCTTCAGCGGAGTTTAGGGGATGTCAATGTCAGTGTTCTGTTTATAAGGGCTTCAGATGTGGGTGTATCGAGTGAGGGTCTTGTCATTTGACACACCCAGACCTGAAGCACTTATAAACAGAACACTGACACTGACATCCTCTAAACCAGGGCTTTTCAACCAGTGGTGCGGGTACCACCTATGGTACATTGGCACCTAGCAGGTGGTATGCAACCATCCTAGAAAAGTGGTAGCAGGGGAGGGGAATGAGCTCAACCAGTGGTAGCACCGCATAAGCCTTAGCGAGAGACAGCTGGAGCTGCAGGGCTCAGCAGAAGCACCAGGATCAACGCTTCTTTGGGGCTGTCATGGCTCAGTGGAAGTGCCAGGATCAGTGCCAGGCTCCAGCTGGAGCTCAGTGCTGATCCTGGCGCTTCTGTTGAGCCCAGAAGAAGCGCTGATCAGCTGGCATGTTGCAACATCTCCAGGGTCTTGTGATTTACATTCAGATGCTTGGCAACTGATTCATATTTATGACGGTCACAGTGTCCCAGGGTCATGTGAAGTGACCAAAACTTGCTGCAACCACCCAGCAGACAGGGGGAATAAAAACCAAACGCCCCCACCCCACCCCCACTGCCAATCCTCAACAGAAATACTCACAACAATGAAAACTTCGGACAGGAGGAAGAGCGCCACCAGGCGGGCAGGCAGGTGTCTTGCTCGGCTGTGGCTTGGGGGGCACTTTTTTCAGTGCTATTGTAACTTCGAACAGTCACTAAGTGAACTGTTGTAAATCGAGGACTACCTGTACTTCATCACTTTTTTCCAATTTTTTTGGTCAAGTTTTTGATACCTTGCTAGGTGACTGGTGGTACTTGGATGTTGCCATATCCTAAAAGTGGTACAATGGGTGAAAAGGTTGAAAAGCCCTGCTCTAATCTCCATTGAAGATGTTACCTAGCCTGGTAATGAAACATTTGGAAACCAACTACAAGCTCGGAGAACGAACCTTCACCCTCATCCGACACCCTAGCTACAGATATTCACCACTATTGCATAATTATGAATAATAGGAGAGAGGCAGTTTTTCCATTGTGCCTTCTATGATTTATGCCAGTGCTGTGTGGGTGGTGAAAACAAACCTGAAATGGTAGCTCTTTGTTCTAGCTGCATGTTTTGATAATGAATAAATATCTGCCTTCCCATGTTACAGAACAAACATCATAGTAAATATTTCCTATTAATGTCTTTTCAGATGTTCACCATCTAGACTCAAGCTCATCCTTTACAGTCTATTTCCCATACTTGTATGGCTTCCAAAATACAAAATCAGAGATTACATTGTGCCTGACGTCCTTGGTGGAGTAAGTGCTGGAACTATTCAAGTACCTCAAGGTGAAAAAAAAACTTGCCTTTCCCATATTATTCAAACATTACTGGGTAGATTCATATAGGTAATATGGATGGATCTATATGAATTTTTTTGTAATGTCAAATATATTCACTTCTAATTTTTTGTAATTTCACCCTTATCCTGCTTTTTGTAGAATTCATCCCCAACATCTATCACTGTTCTGTTATTTTGCCTCACCAATAATTAAGGTTGAGCAACATACAGATTTGCAATCACATAGCGTCTATCCGCTAATTTTCATTGAAACTCTGTAACAAGCACCAAGTAGATAAACACCAAGCAGACAAATTATCCCAAAAGACTAATAGTGCCACGTAGTATCATGTTATAATTCATTTCTGAATAGATCTATAGCTCCTTCCATAAAATATTCATCACAAGATGAGCCCTGGAAAGCAGATCTTTTCATGCTGAGAGTGTTATATTTTTGCATTATGTGATCTTGAGTGTAATTGTAGGAAGGAAGATTTGATATGTTCTTCATGTTTGTTTTCAGGCATGGCTTTTGCTTTGCTGGCCAACCTACCTCCAGTCAATGGGCTCTATTCTTCTTTCTTCCCTTTGATTACCTATTTTTTGCTAGGAGGTGTTCCTCAGATGGTCCCAGGTAAGGTTTCGTTTTCCAGTTTAATATTTATTTATATATATTACATGTATGTAATCCTAGTGAATGAAATTATATTGTCTGGGTGTTTTTTCTCAGTTTGCTATCTCAAATGCTTTCATGAAACAACTGTAAATTATTGGTTTCTTAATTATGATTAAAGCCAGAGTTGAGTCAAAGAACTTCCTTTAGAGCAGACATGTCAAACACAAGGCCAGGGGGCCAGATCCGGTCCGCGAAGTGGTTTCATGCGGCCTGCAAAGCCATCCTGGAAACAGTAAGGGAACGGCCCCCACTGCCTTGGCCCTGGCCCAGAGACCCTCCTTCTGCCAGAGACCCTCAGATCTGTCCCAATCCTGCCCAGGCCCCCATAGGCACCCTTGATGCGAACGATGTAGAGCTGGCCACGCCCACCCAGTAGGCCATATGCACTCTAGCCACACCCACCCAGTAGGCCACGCCCACCCTGGCCATTCCCACCCGGCCCCCTGAGGGCAACCGCAATGCTGATGCGGCCCTCAATGAAACTGAGTTTGACACCCCTGCTTTAGAGTGTAATCAATTACCAATTCACTACTAACTTATAAGCAATCCAGATATATTCAAAGGACATTTGGTTATTAATTAAGGGTTTTAAATCTAATGTACATTGATGGCATCAGGTTGAAGAAGATTGATCTATACAAACCTGGAATTGCCAGTTATTTACAGAGTAGTTATAATATGAGAAGGTACTCAGCTCAAAAATGTAAGATAAGTTTCATATGTGTTTCCAAACAGGTACATTTGCAGTCATCAGTATTATCGTAGGAACCGTCTGCCATGAACTGGCTCCGGATTCTGAATTTCAATATTTTAACCACACAGCCAATGAAATTATGGTTAACAATACAGCCATGGAAGCAGCCAGACTGGAGATCTCTGCCACCTTGGCTTGTCTGACAGCTTTAATACAAGTAAGAGTTCTTTGCATACAAAACTATAGGAAATGTCCGTGTGACCTACAATTCCAGTGACTGAATGTCCAATAGGATTTGCAACCAGAGTGCGATGCATATGGATCTCAAGTTTATGCTAAATTACAATTCCCAATAGCCGTCAAAAACATGGCTAATATTAAATAATACAAGGAGTTGTAATTTATCAACAACTGGAAATCTACATGTTCCCCATCACTAGTTTTATTGTCCTTATCTGTATTCCTTCACTGCATACTTTTATGTACTCTATGCAATGTGCTTCGTCTTACGAGAATTAAGGAAGTATTGAAATCTGAATTCTTCCCTATCTTGACTGAAATATAGTTTTAATATTTGTTGCATAGTGGGAGATCTATCTATCTATATGTCATAGATAGATAGGCAGATGATAAAAATAATGAGGAGTAGGAGGAAGAGTAGGAGGAAGAAGAAGAAGGAAGAGAAGGAGGAGGTGGAGAAGAAGAATAGAACAGAACAGAACAGAGCAGAACAGAACACAATAGAGCTGGAAGGACCTTGGAGGACTTCTAGTCCAGCTCCCTGTTCAAGCAGGAGAACCTATACCATCTCAGACAGGTGAATGTCTAGTCTTTTCTTAAAAATCTCCAGTGATGGAGCGCCCACAAATTCTGGGGGCAAGCTGTTCAACTGGTTGATTGTCCTTACTGCTTCTCTCTTTGATCAGTTTCCAACCATTGTTTCTCGTCCTTCCTTCTGTTGCTTTGGTGAACAACCAGGCCCCCTCTGCCTTGTGGCAGTCCCTCTATCACTGCTATCATGTCTCTCCTATTTCTTCTTTTCTTTAGACTAGCCAAACCCAAGTCCTGTAGCCGTTCTTTGTATGTTTTAGTCTCCAGGCCTTTGATCATTTGGTTGCTGTTCTCTGAATTTTTTCCAAACTCTCAACATCTTTTTTGTGATATGGTGACCAAAATTGGCTGCAATATTCCAGGTGTGGTCTTACTAGGGTTTTATAAAGCGGTACTAATACTTCACGTGATCTTGATTCTATGCCACTGTTTATACCCAGGATTGTATTAACTTTTTGAGTTGCTGCTGCACACTGCTGGCTCGTGGTCAAGTGATCGTCCACTAGGACTCCAAGGTCCCTCTCACAGCTATTCTTTTAAAGCCAGGTCTCGCCCAATCTGTATTTTTACCTTTGGTTTTTCCTGCCTATATGTAAGACTTTGCTTTTCTCCACACTGAAACTCATTTTATTGGATAAGACCCATTGTTCAAGTTTGTCAAGATTTTTTTGGAACCTGACCTTGTCTTCTGGGGTGTTGGCTACTCCTGTCAGTTTGGTGTCATCTGAAACTTTGACGAGTTCCCCTTCTATTCCCTCATCTAAGTCATTTATGAAGATATTGAAGAGTACTGGGCCTAAGACAGAAACTTATGGTACCCCACTGCTTACTTCTCTCCATGTGGATACAGTGCCATTGAGGACTATTCGTTAAGTATGGTTTGTCATCCAGCTACAGATCCATCTGGTGGTTATGTTCTCTCTATTCCATTTTTCCCAGCTTACCAAGGAGTAGGTAATAGGTAGTAGGAATAAGAGAAGAAGACAATACATCAAAGGTTTTTACATTAGAACAGTAGACATGGAACACAAATTAATGGGGATGTTCTTTCCCATGTTTCATAGCATTTAAAGATTGTGTGACCCAGGAATCCTGTCTTCCATATGTTCAAAAAGTCATTCAAGGACTATCTGTAGCATATCTTTCCACATATCAGTGGTTATGCCAATTTTTTATTATCTGCAGTCTCTTTCTCTGAACAATTCTATTTATTATTGTAATCTGACATGCCTGACCATCTGTCTGTCCATAGATATGCCTGGGATTTGTGCAGTTTGGCTTTGTAGCCATCTACCTTTCAGAATCCTTCATTAGGGGTTTCATGACAGCAGCTGGTCTACAGATCCTCGTCTCGGTTCTCAAGTATATCTTTGGTCTGAAGATTGAAGCCTACACAGGACCCTTTGCCATTGTCTATGTAAGTGAGGCTGATACTATGATTACTGCTGTATTGGGTGTACAATCACTGGGATCCAGAGTAGCACACAGATAGCTGGCATTTGTCAGGGGCTACATATGATTGAGGTAAGAAAGAAAGAAAGTAGAACCAGAGCAAGATAGAGATTTATTGAGGAAAAATAAAGGCATTTTCCTTACATTCTATTTATCTTTGATTCTCCACAATTATCTTCTCTAACTTTCACCAGTTTAAAAATATTCAAGTGAAATTTTGACTCATTTACAAAAATTGGGAGTTTTACCTATTTCCATATAAAAGTAAAGGAAAAGGTTTCCCTTGTCCAGTTGTGTTCAGTTCTAGTGGGTGGTGCTCATGTCCATTTTTTAGCCAAGGTTGCTGGCATTGTCCGAAGACACTTCCGTGGTCATGTGGCCGGCATGACTAGAGGCCAAGGTACATGGAATACAAAATGGGGAATTATAGTCAGGGATTATTCCCCAAAGATAAATGCCCACTGGATGGACCCAGGAAGAACCAACTTATTAGTGTCCTCTGTAGGAGCAGCAGGCTAGAGGGCAGGATGGTTTCAGAGTGATTCAGTCTGTATCATGACACAAGCTCCTCCCCTTTTGTACATGTACCCCTATGTTGCACTCATAACCCAAAGGGCAGAGCTTGCTACGTGATATTGTGACACTGCTGCCACCATTCTGATGAAAGCAGCAAGAGCTTATGGAGACTGCTGCAACTCCCTCTACAAAGAGAGGAATTAACGAAAGTATAATACAAAATCATTAATAATGGCGATGAAATAGTTTCTTCTTACTTCAAAACCCAAATAACTAAACTTTATGAGAATCAAATATTTATGAAAGAAAATATTATTGCTTTTAACCAATAGGATGGTTAAGGGGGCTGTAATTAAATTAAATTAAATTGATACATATTCATTTCCAAAGTAGCAGGTTATTTAAATTTCTCGTGTTGACTGAAAGCTACCCAAGAGGTTGGACACAGTGGTCTGTAATAACTAATACTAATGCAGTTTTATTGTCCATTTTCCAAGAAAGTATAATTATTTGTTTATATTTCTTCCTTATTAAAAAGAATTGATTGCTTATTATTAGCTACCATATACTGTATATTATAGCAAAATAATGGAAAAGGAAAGTCCAGTAGCTAATAACGGGTGAAAAAAAGCATTGGTTGAAAAATTAACATAGCAACAAAATCTTGAATAAACATTTAAATGATGTATTAATGGCATCTAGTGTCTACTATTTAGAACACAATAACTATAGGGTACTTCTGTTTTTTTTAAAAAAATTGAGGGAAATATTGAATATGGTATTATAGTGTATTTACATTAACTTCCAATCATTTTATTTTTTGCTCTTGAACAAAAATTGTTTTCTGAACTTTTTGTTTCTCTGTTCTTTGATTTTTTTGCCCATTATTTTAAATATTTGTTGATAACATTATTTTTAAGTGTTGTTATTATTGTTTTAAATAAAAGAAAGAATAAAGTTTGAAGCCAAGAGAAAAAAATTAGGATTTCATTGTCTGCCAAATCTTATACCAAAATTTCAATTTTATTATATGAATTTTTCCCAAATTAGCGCAACAGAACAAATAAGCAACATATTGCCTGAAACCTGTTCTCTTTCTGGGCAACTCTTGAACCTTAAGACCCAAAATGCCAAGGTTTTTGCAATATTAAGGAATGAGCTTACAAATAACAGACAGTTACAATTAATTCTAGTCCATTTTAATTATAAAGGATTAGGAGAAAGCCCTCATAGAGTTTTGGAGTTTCTCAGTTACCTGTTGTGAGCCTCGAATTTTCGTCTCAGCAGGATGTTCAGGTTAGATTAAATACATCCTGTCTGTTCAGGCCCTGTTTACTGACCTTTTAATTAACTCAGAATTGGCTACTGTCAGAACTGCACTTTTTTCTGTTGCTTTGAGTGTTGGCTACCACTGCAAAATGCAGATTTATAGGTTAAATAATGGTTCCCCAATCTTTACATGTTGACTAACAAACACTATAGCATACTTTCCATCCTAGCTGACATGTTGAAAAACCCCATGTTCTCTTTTTCTTGTCTAATCCTCCAGACCTTTATTGATATTTGCAAAAACCTGTCGAAAACCAATGTGGCTTCTCTGGTGTTTGCTTTGATCAGCTCTGTGCTTCTCATCATTGTGAAAGAGCTAAATATGAAATATATGAAGAAGATTCGAGTCCCAATTCCCATGGAGATCATTATAGTAAGTAGCAGTTACAGATGTTTTCATTCACCTACTGGTACTATTTTCCTTGGGATTGGTATTGTTCAGAAGCAGAGACAAATTGGAAAAAAGAGAACTTTTAAGACTGAGGTAGAATGCCTTTTTGTTGTTCATTTTAGGAAATGCTGATGTGATTATAAGTAAAGTGCAGTGCATATGGCAATGTAAGAAGACTACTTAGCAACAATATTTTGTACGGTAATTTCAGAACTTTCATAGATAAATAAAAATCACTGGACAATGAGATTACTCTTGCTCACTTATATTTTATGGAGGCACCTAGATATTGAAAGCAGCCATCCCAAATATATTGCAACCTAGATATGTTGAACTCCGTATTTCCCAGCCTGCATATTTGTTGTAATTGCCGTCTGAAAACTATTGTCAGATATGGGGTGACTTTGGTCATACAAGATAAAGCATTGGCATGCAGAGGGTGATCTTGATTGACTTACATTTCAATGAATCCAGGTTCAACATCCTTGAACTATTCAGTAGAAAATGTACATGCAGGTAATACAGCTTTATTCTAAAGCATTGAAATATGATTTTTAAAAAAGTATAGTAAGATGCTTACATGTCTCTGGTACGTGCTGACATCCAGGGAGTATTGGTGTAATTAGAGCTGTGGGAAATGCACAGATTTTGGCAGACAATGTCTTTGGTTTCAGTTTGCAATCCATCCAGAATTACATTCCTGTGAAATGAGCATTGCTTGCTAATATGGGAACCTCATACCCAAATTTTCCCTGTTCTGTATGAAAGGCAGTAATGGATACAGAATAATAGCAAAAAGAGTTTATGGCAATTTCAATAATTATAATTAGCAAAACAGTCTCTGATAAAATGAGTATTTTGTGGAAACTATTCTTATGGTAGTAAACTCAGAACAAGAGCCCAGCAAGAACTTTTTCTTGTAGATACAGATCAAATGTAAATCTTGAGATCTAAAGGGTCAACTATGTTAGCCCATGCAAACACCCTACCTGTTTAAAACTTAGATCGTCCTCAGATTCTAGCACTATATTCTGATTTTGCATATTGGGAATTTGCCTCTGTAGGCTACTTTGAAATTAGTGTATATATAACTTGCACTATTATTCTCCAATTACTTTGTTAAATATGGAATACCCACTCCTATCATATTAGATATTAAGGAGGCACTATATGCCTTTACTGTCCATATACCACTGCTCTGAAATAACCAAGCTGAAGTGAAGAAGGCAAAAACATATAATGAAGACCAACTGAGGTAGATAGGCAAAAACACAATGGAAACCTGATGTAAATCCTAAGATTGACACACAGTGGTTATACAACACCATCTATACAAAAATAACATTAAAAATAGAAAAGGAATTGAATTCTAAATTAAAAATATGCACTCATGCCTATAGATCAAGGTGAATGAACTAGGTTAAAAGAAGTGAAGAAAGAACTAAAAGCTGTGCTGCTGTTTGGTTACCACATAGCCAAAGAGAAGATGGGGATGATGGAAAGTGGCATTAAGTAGATGGGGTACTTAAGGAGTTTGGGAATAAATTCTGCCAAGCTTGGTTGTTCAAGAAATTCCTGACTTGCTAATAAATTTGTCCTTTATAAGGTGAAGAAAGGCACCAAATGTTCCTCTATCCCTGAAGTGGTATTAATCAATGGGAAACTGAGAAATTAGATGCTACAAGAATGTTGGGAAGTGGCTATATAAGGCTAGGGTATTATTATTCATTCAATGCGCAGTCAGCCAGATGTTTAGACTGGATTTGGCATTTTATTGACCTACAGAGTCCTTTCCAATGACTTGGGAAAGGAAGATGTTGTTTTCTAGTCTAAACAGTAGTAGTATATACTATAATGTGGAATCACAGCTACCAGCTCTGTAGCTGGTGTTGGTCTTCATTTGCATCAAATTCTTCCCAAGAACCTAGATCAGGGGTGTCAAAATCAATTTCATTGAGGGCCACATCAGCATTGTGGTTGCTCTCGGGGGGCCAGGTAGGTGTGGCTAGGATGGGCATGGCCTACTGGGTGGGCATGGCCAGCTTGACATCACTTGCTTCAGGGGTTCCTGGGTAGGACTGGGGTAGATCTGAGGGTCTCCAGCAGAGGAGGGTGGGACCGGGGCGAATGCCGAGACATGGTCCCTCCTACCCTCCCACCCTCTGTTCCTTCCTTCTTCCCTTCCTTCGTCTGTTCCTTCCTTCTTCCCTCCCACTCTCCATTCCTTCCTCCCTGTTCGTTCCTTCCTCCCTCCCTTTTTCCCTCCCTCCCTCCCTTCCTTAGCCTTCTCATCTCTTTCCTTTCCCCACAATCAGGAAGGGGTGATGGGAGGGGGTGGGATTGCCAGCACTAATATGCTGCTGCTGGCCATTCCTATACTATGTGGGTGGGGACGGTCCCATTGAAAGGGATGCCTCATGGCTGCAAGGCTGGAGATGCTGGTGGGGGAGGTGCTGATCTACAACCTGGTTGCGTCCATCAAAGCCAGAACACACTCAGCCTAAGATCCACTGGAACCAGCAAGGAGCTGCCCCGCCGCCTCTGTCCTGCCCTCTGGGTGTGCGCACAGGAGACGGCCAGTGCCGGCATCCTGGTGAAGTCAGCCTGCAGGGCAAGACAGCCAGCAGGGATGCCGGACTCTACTTGAGCGCACACCCAGGGGATGGGGTGGAGCTAACCTGTGGATTTAAGGCTGAGTGTATTCTGGCTTTGATGGATGCAATCAAGTTGTAGATCAGCGCCCACCCACCCCCCAGCACCTCCACCCTCGCAGCCACAAGGCATCACTTTCATTGGTACAGACCTCCCTCTCCACACAGGATAGCAAGACCAGCAGCAACATGGCAGCGCTGGCAATCTCTCCCCTTCCTATCACCCCTTCCTGAGCATTGAGGAAGGAAAGATGAGAAAGAGAGGAGGAAGGAAGGAAGGAAGTGTAGCAGAGAGGGGAATTTGGGGGGGGATCGGCGCTGCCTGGGAGGCTTTGCCAGAGCTCTGGGGATTCGGCAGAGTGGTCAGGAGCTCCAGAGGGCTCCACAGAGGCTGGTGGTGGGGTGGGGCTCTTGGGGAGGGATTTTTAAAGGGGAAGAGGAAATTGACTGGGGGAAGAAGATTTTAGTTTCTCTTTTCCGGAGAGATAAGCCAGGAGGGAGAGCGAGGTAAGAAGTTTATTCTCTGGAGAGAGAATAAAAAACCTTTTTGCCTTCCTACCTCATTCTCCCTCCTTCTGACTGGGAAACTAAAATCTTCTTCCCCCAGTCAATCTTCTCTTCCCCTTTAAAAATCCCTCTCCAAGAGCCCCGCCCCACCCCCTGCCTCCACGGAGGCCTCTGGAGCTCCCAACCTCTCTGCCAAAACATCAGAGCTCTGGCAAAGCCTCCCAGCCAGTGCCAATCCCCCTACACTACACTACACTACACTTCCTCTCTGCTACACTTCCTTCCTTCTCTCCTTCTCATCTCTTTCCTTCCTCCATGCTCAGGAAGGGGTGATGGGAAGGGGAGAGATTGCCAGCACTGCCATGCTGCTGCCGGTCTTGTTATCCCGCATGGGGGGGGGTCTGTCCCAGTGAAAGGAAAGCCTCATGGCTGCAAGGCTGGAAGTGCTGGTGGGGGTGGGAGTTGGTGCTGATCTACAACCTGGTTGTGTCCATCAAAGCCAGAACTCACTCCACCTAAGATCCACTGGAATCAGCAAGGAGCTGCCTTGCCACCTCTGCCCCACCCGAGTGTGCGCACAGCAGACGGCCAGCGCCGGCATCCTAGGTGAAGTCAGCATGCGTGACAAGACAGCCAGCAGGGACACTGGACTCTGCTTGCACGTGCACAGAGGGGGCGGGGCGGGGCTGCCCCTTGGATTTAACACTGAGCGCATTCTGGCTTTGATGGATGCAACTAGATTGTAGATCAGTGCCCTGTCGGCCTGGGCCAGGCCGAGGTGCAGCGGGCCAGTCCTTCGCTCTTTTCAGAGCAGGTCCCTGGGCCAGATGGAACCACATGTCGGGCCACATCCGGCCTGCAGGCCTTGTGTTTGACATGTCTGATCTAGATATAGTAATGTATCCTCATAGTATATGCGTGGATTCAAGCAGTATCATCCTTTTGAATTGATACAGGGAAATTTTGTCAATGTGCAAATTGAGAATTGTGGTTGTTATTATTGTTCAGTCTCTTTCATGTATAACTGAAGGTGCTGAAGATACCTAACACTCTTTTCTCCTACTTTCCCCACAACAACAATCCTGTGAGGTGGGTTCGGCTGAGACAGAATGACTGGACCAAAATCACCCAGCCAAATTACATGCCCCATGCTGGCCTAGAACACACAATACCCTGGTTTCTAAGCAAGACCTTAATTGCTTCACAAAACTGGCATTTCTTAAACATATATTTTTGACCTGAAAAAGTAGATTTTAATAAGCTCAGATGATAAGAAGGATTCTTACAGCAGATAGGATTCATCTCTTAGCAACTTGAAAACAATGCAGTAGTTACCAGAAACCAATCTGGATAGATCAAGTCTTACCATGCAACTGTTATCAGAACTTTTGTCTAAGTATTTCTTTATTAAATTGAGGGCATGTGCTAGGTACAATATAACCTGATTTCAGCAAAGCATTTGACCAATTTACATATTAATAAAGAGACCCTGACTGTTAGGCAGTTAAATAAATATAGACTGAGTGCATGTCAAGTATGTAGATAGTGCAAAAATCATAGCTGATGTGTTCATATTTATGCTCATTAAAATTGATAGGTATATTGGCTTGGAGCTACACATTTCCAGCTTTCACCTTTTATTCCTCAATATTTTTAATGATTTGAAGGAAAAGATGAAAGAAATATTCCTCAGATTTACAGGCAATACAAAATAGGGTAGGGTAATTAATATTCTGAAAGACAGAATTCAAAATGATGAGATTTAAAAAAATAATTTAGTAAGCATTATAGTTTAGCAGATAAAATCTAATACAAACTAAAAAGAGAGAGAATAAAAAATAGAAAATGCAGAAAAACAAAAAATAATAATATAGCAAAGAAAAAAAAGAAAAATATAAAGAAGTAATTTTCCTTTTCATTACAAGTGATAACAATACTCAGAACTTATCACCTTCTCTTAAAATACAAAAAAAAATCTCTTCATTCCATATCTCAGTTTGTATCTATAAACAGATCCATATAACTCTTGTCATTTAGTCCTGGTCAGCCATTAAGTCCATTAAGGTTTACCAGAAATAAAATAACTATTTTAAGTTTGATCAAATAAACCCACTTTATATACCTTTCTTTACTTTTACAATCTTGATCTTCGATCCCATTTAAATAATGTTTTGTAGTTTATTTTCTTTTTGTTTTTGTTTGGCCACTTCTCACAAAATTCTTTGAAATTTTAATAGTTCTTTTTTGTGCTTCAATATAAGAAAATTGTACAAGTTTTGATTGATCACTTTTGCATCCTTTTGACACCAACCAGTTTCATTTGTATATCCAACGTAGCATCTTTTCTCATACCACTCTTTCAGTGATAAGGTGATATATTTTCAGATCGACTTTCAAAGTAATCCCAGTCCCATGCAATAAAATTTATTCTTCTCCCACAACATCTCTTAAAAATAATAGCAGTCATTTTTAATGCCTGGATACATTGCTCACAATAATATTGAATATGTCCAGTGTTAAAGTATTTTGCTCCATCGTGTGTTAATAAATCAAATATAAGTGTTCTTCTCCTTTAATTGTAATCTTTAGATATCTCTGGTTCTTTATGATGTCCAATGTTTAAATTGCAATATTATCTTTTTTTTCTTTCATATATTCCAAATAATAGCATCTTCCCATGGAAGGATACCACAACCAATTTCAAAAGTCATATTTCAGATCTATCTGTCTCCCCAATTTGTTCATCATTTTCCAAAATCAACATTATAATCACCCTTTTGCAGCTTATTCCATCTAGTTGTTTGCTTTTACTCATCTCTTTAAAATGTCTTTTGCTGGGTTTAAAGTGAACTTGCTCAGTGTATGTTATCAAACTTGTTAATCAGAAGGTTCTCTATAGCAGAAAACCAGTTAAAAAGCTATTTTCAAAGGTAATTAAGAAATGAGGTTCAGCAGAGTTTTGTATCTATAAAGCTGCAATGAGGCTGTGAGCTTAGCTGAAAATTGCTCAACTCCCAGCTGCTCCACTCACAAACCAACCATAGAAACTTTAGTTCCTAAACTTTACTCATGAGGAGCAGCTGTCTGTGGGCAATCTCATGATCTCTCCTTTATCCAGAGAGATTTAGCAGCCAAAAAACCCATTCAGCTGCTGATCTCACCACAATACTGTCTTCGGTCCCTCAGTGATGTTTGGGTCACCATGTCCTCACCTTTAAAATGATGATGATAGGTTAGTTGAATGAATTGAAATCATAAAATAAAATTTAGCAGGGAAAAAGGAAGCTATCTTCACTCAGTTAATATTTGCAAACTAATATATGCAACTAATAGTACTTGTGAAAAAGTTCTTGGACTAGTGTTATGTAGGAGCCCATAGTGTGATATGGTTGCAAAAAATGCAGTTTTTAAACTGCATCAGCAAAGCTATAGTTTGCAGATTGATTTTCCTTACTTTCCTATTTAGGTGAATTGACTGAAATGGTGTAATGGTGTAACAAAGCATTAATATATATGCAGAAGTCATTTTTAGTACATGAGAGATTTATGCTACTACAATATATTTTTATTCATTTTTCCTATAGACCTTTTTAAAAAAATGAAACTAATGAGCAAAGATTGATACTATGGCAGTCTTGACAAGGTAATAAATACTCTTTTCAATAAAGAAGAGGAAGTAAACTTAACTCTTCTTTCATATAAAGTCATCAACTTTTATGAACCTTGGAAGAGAGAGTGCATGAGGTTCTCGATCACACCACAACATTTCATGAACTTTGAGTAACAATTCATAATATAAATTGAATCTCTTTCAAACGTATAAGCTATTACATGCATTATATTCTGAAAGAATGCAGTTTCAATGTTGATTAACATCACTATAAGACCTGACTAAGCTAAAATCTCTCTTATGCTTTGACTTCAGGTCATTGTGGCTACGGCCATTTCTGGAAGTTTTAATATGCCTAAGAAATACGACATGCCAATTGTTGGATTTATTAATATGGGGTAAGTAAATATTATTCTCCTCCAAATAGGAATATGCTAATGAAGCTATCTCTTTAGTGCCATTGTATTTGTTACATTACTAAGTCAGATGTTTCTTGAGTAAGTATTAAAGTATATAACATCACAAGTTAAAATGAAGATGAATTAAAAATACTAGAGATAGAAGTCCCCAACCTTTTGGGCACCAGGGACCAGTTCCATGGAGAGATGTTTTTCTGTGGACTGGAGGGTGTGTGGTTTTGTGTGCTACCTGCATCCTGCAGACTGTGCAGACTGGTTGTGTTCTGTTCCAGCTTACGACCGGCCCTGTTTGAATGTCAGGGACAACCCCTTTTTTATAGTCAACAGGCTGGAAAAACCCAGCCAAATTTATTTACAAAGAAATCAAAAGTTCAAACAAGAGTTAAACAAACAGTTCAAACAAGAGTTAAACAGGAATAACAGACCAGGACTCTAGCAGAAGATCTTCAAACGGTTGCCTTCAGGAGCCAGCACCTCCCACACCTTCCCCTTTTATCAGCAGTCCCAAGGCGTGGCTTCTCGTTGCCTTCTCCTCCTCTCACTGAGTTGCCTCATTGCCTTCCTCTGTTCTGCTCTGCTGGATTGCCTCCAGCTCCTAGTGTCCCTGAATAGATCCAGCTGTGAATCATCTACATCCAATACCTTGTGCTCACATGGCTGAGTCTGAGGAGGAACATGATGGGAGGGGCCAGGCTGAGAGTCCTGCAGTGCAACAGAGCCTCCCTCTGATACCAAAGGCTCTCCAAACCCCTCCTCCTCCTCCTCTTCAGAATCATCAGACTCAGTTGCCGGTATCACAGGCTGATGCTGAATCACAACAGGTTGCTGGCATGCTACAGACCGGCGGTTGGGGACCCCTGAATTACAGGATAGTTCTAATTAAGAAAACAGTATCAGGAAGGAAATGATGAATCTTTTTGAAAACAAGTCAACTTTAACTTAGAATTTCCAATGGTTCCATTTATCATATCACTTAGGTTTAGGTTTACAAGTAACATAAAATTTTGTAGAAAGTAGGGCAGACTAAACGTGCTAATATCTGCAAGGCTTGAATGATAATTAGTCAATCCACTAATAAATTACAGACTTAGCATAATGACAGTGTGCATAATAATTATTGCTATGTAAATCAGGTGACAACTCATTATAGTGCTCTAATTATAAATTTACACTGCTTGCATTGCTGTGTTGAAGGAAATACTGGGGAACCAATAAACTAGTTTTTCCCAGTTCATTGCTTTTTGAGTAATTTCCAGAAGATTGTGAGAAACATAGATCTTTAGATGTTCTTTGGTTAATTCATGCACTGCTTTTATGCTACATTTTTCATGTCCATACACCATCTCTGCTGGAACCATTAATATTGTTATGGAATTTCTACTTACAGGATCAAAAGCTACTGTATTTATCAGTACACTAAGAAAGTCATAAGGGCTTAGCGTAGTTCAGTAGCTACAGCTATTTTACTTAGGCTGCTGAACACTAAGAGGGGTGAGATGGCTCAGCAGTTAAAGATGCTGAGCTTGTCAACTGGAAAGTTGACAACCTCAGTGCCATGTAACAGGGAATGCTCTCGTTCCTTGCATCAGCTCCTGTCCAGCTAGCAGTTTGAAAGCATGGAAATGTGAGTAGATAAATAGGTACCACTTCAGTGGAAAAGTAGCAGCATTCGTGCACCTTGGGCATATAGCCATGCTGGCCACATGACCATTAAAAATGTCTTTGGACAATGCTGGTTCCCTTGGCTAAGAATTGGTGATGAGCAGATACAACTGGATAGGAACACTTGTACCTTTACAATTACTGAACACTGAGCCTTAGTAATGCATATGCCTAGTTATTGTTTGCAAAATATTAAACTTGCAGGGCCCCTCTAGCTATACATCTTTCAGGGAACTCAGAAAAATACCAAATAAAAATGATATAATAATAATTTAATAATTAATCAAACATATTGGTAAATGTCACCCAGCTCCTAACGACTCTGGGTAACTTACAAATTGTTAAAAACATTTTAAACAGGAAAACCATAAAAAAATGAGCAAAGATGGCAGAGAGAACAAATTCAGATAGGAAGAAAGTAAAAGCAAAGATGGCAGAGAGATGGATGGGGAGGAACAGGCTTTGGCTCAACCCTGACAAGACTGAGTGGCTGTTCGTGCCGGCATCCCAGGAAATTCAGATTACTCCATCTCTTGCCATGGGGGGTGAGCTATTGCCCCCCGTAAATAGGGCGCGCAACTTGGGGGTCCTCCTAGACTCACAGCTCTCTTTAGAAGATCATATTGGAGCTGTGACTAGGGGGGCCTTTGCCCAGGTCTGCCTGGTGCGCCAGTTGCGGCCCTATCTGGACCGGGATGCCTTGCGTAAAGTCACTCATGCAGTCATGACCTCTCGTTTGGACTACTGTAATGCTCTCTACATGGGGCTGCCCTTGAAGACCACTCGGAGGCTCCAACTGGTGCAGAATGCAGCCGCGCGAGTTGTTTTGGGAGTCTCCTGATACTCCCATGTTACACCTTTGCTCCGTGAGCTGCATTGGCTGCCAGTTGCCCTCTGGGTGAGATTCAAGGTGTTGGTAATGACCTACAAAGCCCTACATGGCATGGGTCCGGATTACCTACGGCAACACCTGCGGCCGGCGTCAACTTCCCTCCGTCCAGTGCGCTCCCACAGAGAGGGCCTCCTCAGGGTGCCTCCTATCAAAGAATGTCGACTGGTGGCCCCCAGGGGGAGGGTGTTCTCTGTGGGCATGCCAGACCTGTGGAACCGCTTGCCAGTTGAGCTCCGGATGGCCCCCGACCTTCGCTCCTTCCGGCGGGATCTAAAAACTTACTTATTTGAGCAATCCGACCTGGTTTGATGGGTTTGGGGTTGGGGTTTTAACATGGTTTTAATTATTGTATATATCAGGCATAATATTTAATTGTTTTTTAACTTTTGTATTTTGTTTTTTAATATTTATTGCCCTGTACACCGCCCTGAGTCCTTCGGGAGAAGGGCGGTATAAAAATTTAATAAATAAATAAATAAATAAAAGAAGGAAAGGAGGTCTCAGTCATGTTCACCAAAAATCTGAGATAAACGCCAGGGTCCTTTGAAACACCAATAGGATGGTGTGTGGGGGGGGGAACGTTTGAATCTTGGGGGGAACCTCATGCCAGAGGGATATTTCTACAGTCCTAGTCTGATTTATTAGTTTCAAACTGATGTGTGGGCTTTTATATCAAGCTTGTCTTTATTCTTTATTCTTTTGATTCTAGGTTTCCATCTGCCACACTTCCATTAGTGGGCAAATGGAAATATATGATTGGCCCAGCTTTTTCACTTGCCATTGTGGGCTATGTGATCAACCTAGCCATGGGCAGAACCCTTGGGAATAAGCATGGCTATGATGTGGACCCAAATCAGGTAATCATGATAACTGGTGTGTGTGTGTGTGTGTGTGTGTGTACATATACATATACCTACATACATACCTACATACATACATATATATATATATATATATATATATGTGCGTGTGTGCGTGCGTGTGTGTGTGTGTAAATGTTTTGGCTTGCTAACAAAGAATAAAGGGAGACAGATTCTTTGTTAGCAAGCCAAAAAAATTACACAAATATGAGCTGCCACTGCTGTGGCTACTGCCTGTAGATGGCCTTGGGCTAGGCTGAAACAGGAAATAAGATTTGTCCCATGTCTGGGACTAAGCAAGTGTATTCTGAATGCTTAACAAACATTATATGTTTTCTGAGGTTTTCGCAGGTGTTTGTATGTAGATACAAACTGATATCTCCAATTCTACATGGGAAAAAACCTGAATGACCAAAGATCTACATACACACACACACACATATGGAGAGAGAGAGAGAGAGAGAGAGAGAGAGAGAGAGAGAGAGAGAGAGAGAGAGAGAGAGAGAGAGAGAGAGAGAGAGAGAGAGAGAGAGAGAGAGAGAGAGAGAGAGAGAGAGAATATGACTGCAGGGCTTACTGCTGCCATTTTCAAGGCTGGATTTACTACCATAATTGAGCCTAAGAATCAATCATAAGTCGTGATGGTTATAAAGCAGGTCATCACATGAATGACCTGATTTTATGACCTTTTTTGCAGGGGTCATAAAGAGAATGCCACAGTCATAACCAAACCCATTGTTCACTATGGGTCACTTTTTGCTGGAAACTGGAAGGAAACACCAGTTCCTGCCAAAACATTGTAAATTATGGTCACGGGAGCCCAGGACATTGCAAATGGCTGTAAATGCAGGCCACTTGCTGAGCACTCAAAATGCAATCACATGGCCTTGGAAGATGTAGCTATCTGAACTTCAGAACTGGGATGTAAGTTGTTTCTGGGGGAAGGGGGATATCCATTGTAACTTTGAACAGTTGCTAAGCAACCATTTGAAAGTCAAGGACTACTGTTTATTATCTTCCTCAGAGAGACACAACTAGATTTATGGAAGGACAGGTAGGTGAGACTTATTAGATAGTGTCACCCTCCTGTAGCATCTCAGATTATGTAATCTATAAACAATACAGTTTGGTTATGTCAGTAAATAAAATTCTTTAAATAATTTGAAAACTGCAAAGTACGCCAATAGTAAATGATTTGAAGTTATTAACAAAAATGGTCACTGTAACTTAGCCTTTTCCAAGGCAATCTCTTACTGATAGTAAGTTAGCAAACCAACTGGACAATTTTCTCAATACTGTATTCCCTCCAAAAGGGAATGGCATGTATTACTCTGAGACAGTAGATTGCTTCACAGAAAACACAACCTCATAAAGACGGCTGTTGGGTGGAGCAGCTTAACTGTCTCTACTTTTTGGCTTCAGGTAAGTTGATTGGGAAGTTACATGTAGAAGAACAGGATGTAAGTTACATTGAATAAATAACAACTGGAGGAGGAAGCTAGGAAGAAATATCATTTCTCCATTTCCCTGTGTCATAGTTTTAGGTGACCCCTGTACATAGAAGTTGTGGTGTCAGGCAGCCAAAAAGAACCAGATAATTATTACCCTTTATTCAATTGCTTCATAATTGCTGACTTGCCTCAGAGAAGAATCTGGAGCAAATCGTTCAAGGGATTTCAGTTGGTAAATATTTTTAGTCTAATTAATCAAACTTCTTTGAAGAGTAACTCAGAATGGTGTCATCTGAGAATGCCATTGAGGTGTCATATTCACTAACTTGCACAACGTTGGCCTTTTAAGCAATCACTACAGTCAGCTGTACCATTTCTACATGACATGCTATCTCTTACCCCACTGACTGAAAAGATGATTCACTTGGGTGGCAGACTTAAATTGGCAGATAGTACTGCCTTGGCTTGAAAGTTTCCAAACATGTGACTGATGTGACCCAGAGAATCCTGGGATAATTTTGGAATGAGTGGAAAGATTCCTCGTGGAGTGTTGTGGTGAATGATTCTCCTGCAATGAGATAGCAGATTCTGAAGACTTAATTGGGGTAGTCTTTGTATAAATAATGTCACCCACAAATGAGGGACCAGATTTAGGTTAATGACTGACCTATTTCTATTTCCAGTGAAGTGTTACCAAAAGAAATTTACCATAAGAACAATGACTTGATGTTTTCTACAACCTTAACTGACTAATCCATTGTCTCCACAGGAAATGTTGGCCCTGGGCTGCAGTAACTTTTTTGGATCCTTTTTTAAAATCCATGTGATCTGCTGTGCACTTTCAGTCACCTTAGCTGTGGATGGAGCTGGTGGAAAATCTCAGGTTGTTTATCATTTGTTTGCCATGTCATCTCCATAATGGGAAGATTTATTTGTGAAAAGAATTCTAGACATTTTTTCACTCTTTAAGATAATTCTGGGAATACAGAATTAAAGTTCTCAGCATCCTCCCTAAACCCATTATTCTTGAGTCATGTTGAGATTAATATAGAATATTTGTAAGAAATAGCTGGGAAATTCTGGCCCTCCATATTGCAATTGACCATGGTGGTTGAGGCTGCTGAGTGTTGAATTTGAGCAAGATCTAGAGATACTGTTTCTCTACTTAAATTGTACTGCCATTATTAAAGAATTGGTCAGAAGGACGAGGAACTCGAAGAAAATTAGATTCTGCTAGTGATATATGGCAGAGCTATGCAATTCTTTACAGATTTTATTTTCCTGAGCTCCAAAATCACCGCAGATGGGGATTGCAGCCAAGAAATTAAAAGATGCTTGCTCCTGGGGAGGAAAGCCATGGCAAATCTAGATAGCACACTAAAAAGCAGAGATATCACCCTGCCAACAAAAGTGCTTATAGTGAAGCTATGGTCTTCCCAGTTGCAATGTATGGCTGTGAAAGTTGGACCATAAGAAAGGCTGAGCGCCAAAGAATTGAGGCCTTTGAACTAAGGTGCTGGAGAAGACTCCTGCGAGTCCCTTGGACTGCAAGGCGATCAAACCAGTCAGTCCTAGAGATCAACCCTGACTGCTCTTTAGAAGGCCAGATCCTGAAGTTGAAACTCAAATACTTTGGCCACATAATGAGAAGGAAGGACTCACTGGAGAAGAGCCTAATGCTGGGAAAGATTGAGTGCAATAGAAGGGGATGACAGAGAATGAGGTGGCTGGATGGAGTCAGTGAAGCAGTAGGCGTGAGCTTAAATGGACTCCAGAAGATGGTAGAGGACAGGAAAGCCTGGAGGAACGTTGTCCATAGGGTCGCGATGGGTCGGACACAACTTCGCAGCTAACAACAACATGCAATTCTTTAGATTCAATTCTGGAAAGGTGCTATGTGAACGCAGAAAAACATGTGGCTGCTTGAAGGAGTTCCAGGCACATGCTACCTCTGCAACCTCATGCCTTCCAAAGCACCTTTTTTGGAACCAAATCCAAAGTATTGGACAGCTCTAATAATTAATATTTAAAACTTTATATGTTTATCACTGCTTTAATTAATCATACTGGGTAGATCGGTATTACCATTCCCATACTATAGGATGGAGATGAAGTGGTACAGCTAAGACCACCTTACTGATTTGGAATCCCATCTCTTTATTATTCTGCTCCATTACACTCCATTACACTATTTCTTTAGCACTCTCAGTTTTAAATTCAAGCAAGATTCAAAATATTATATAATGTTCCATTGTTCATCAGTAATAGTTCCAGGAGATTCATTCAACTTCATTGGCTTATATAACATTTCTTTCTTTTGGGGAATAATATAGTTAAAAATAATTGTGCTGCAAAAGAAGGTTCTATTTTCAGTCTAATTCCCAGAGTTTTTTAGAATCTATTTAGTATTTTTCAACTGATTATTTTTTTTTATTTTTTTTATTTTAATTCCATTTATATCCCGCCCTTCTCTGAAGACTCAGGGCGGCTTACAAGCTTAGCAGTAGCCTTCATTCTATGTATATGCCTGCTTATTAGGGCTTTCATACACCCCCCAAGTGGCATTATTACAAAGTCAGCTTAATTGCCCCCAACAATCTGGGTCCTCATTTTACCTACATCAGAAGGATGGAAGGCTGAGTCAACCTTGAGCCTGGTGGGATGCGAACCTGAACTAATTGCAGGCAGCTGGTGTTACTTAAGGAGGCATTAGCCCACTGCTAATGCCTCCTTAAGTAACCTTGTTGTTGCTGCAAGGTGATGGAGAACGTTGGTATTCCATATTTCCCCGCAAACCCCAGAAATCCCAATGGTTGTCCATCCCTTCTACTCTGAAAAAGATCTTGGAGGTTCTTTTTTGTCTTGTCTTCTCTTGAGGTTTAATTGAGGCGTGAGATAAAACAGTTAATTTCTGGTTTAAAATTCACTGCTTAGGAGCTGTGGTGACACAGTGGTTAGAATGCAGTATTGCAGGCTCACTCTGCCCACAGCCAAGAGTTCAATTCTGACCAGCTCAAGGTTGACTCAGCTTTCCATCCTTTCAAGGTCGTAAAATGAGGAGCCAGGTTGTCTGCGGACAATATGCTGACATTGTAAACTGCTCAGAGAATGCCATAAAGCATTATGGAGCGGTATATAATTTTAAGTGCTATGGTTATTCTAATATCATTACATGTTTTCATTCTCTGGGAGCTGCTTTAACATTCAGTTAAATGGGATTTTTCTTTAATGCAGAAGAAATGTTCAGTGCAGTAGCAGAAGCTATTATTTCAATGATTTCACAGGAGAAGTTAAAATGTGCATTGTTATAAATTAGGACAGGAAACTATCATTGTTTCATGATACTTCCTTTCATCAGTTATTCTGGTTTTTATTCCTAAACTGGAATATATTATGACATAATTCCAAATAGTTTTTTGTAATAAGCTATTTTTCTCTTCTCAGGTGGCAAGTTTTTGTGTAGCAATGGTGGTAATGATAACCATGTTGTCTTTGGGAAGCTATCTTAGCCCTCTTCCAAAGGTAAATCTTCAAATCACTAGATCAGTTTTAGATGATGTTTATCAAAATTATTGCTTCATTTTTAAAAACATTTTCATCACAGATTTAAACAGGGGAACTGCACTTTTGTGAATACATTGTGTGATTGCCAAATTACAAATGTTAGAGGAAAATTCAAGACCATTGAATTGATATACTAATAACTTAAATAACTGAACGGAAGATGCAACAACACACTTGACCAAACTTCTAGAAACTTAGGGAGTAAAACAAGTAGTTTAACTACTACATGATGCAGTAATAATTTTCCCATAAATGATCTGCCTCCTTAGAAGCTCCAATTCTGCCTCAGGATGAAATTATTCCCCCCCGAAAACCCCCAAATCCATGATCAGGGGGTTCTCTTAGATTCATGGCTCCTGCTCAAATAGAAGGTGGGAGATGCTACCAGGAGAATATTCACCTGGCTTTAGTTGAGGCACCACAATTGACTGTTCTTAGAGTTACATGCTTTGGCTAGTGTGACTCATATCCTTAATACCTCATGGTTGTACAACTGTAGGGTGGTCTACTTGAGGCTGCCTTTGAAGTCATTTCAAAGAATGGTAGAAAATGTGGTGGCCCATGTGCTGATAGCTAAAAGATGATTCAACAAACACCTTTCCTTCAGTCAATGCTCTGGTTATTAACAGGTTTCCCATACAATTCAAGGCGCTAGTTATTATGTATAAAGGCCTTCATGGCTTGGGTTCATCCAGGTTGTCTGCTTCAAACAGAATCTGCCCATTCCTACACATTTGAAATTTAATGCATGCTGCCTATTCCACTTCCCAAGAAACTAGGACATTTCCATTTTCCTCCTTGGCCTTACGGCTGCTTTAAACTGCTAAACTACTCAATCTCATGTTTGGGTGGCACTGAAATATTGTAAAACAAATATATTTATATAAATAAATAAATATGATTTTCAGACATTGTAAACTGGAATGAAGATCAAGGTGGTTAACAACTTGTAACTTTCCTTGCAGTCAAGGGCAAATTATATGAGAAAATATCCTAAGTTGTTTGACTTTTAAACAAGTTGCCTTTCAGATTTTAGGTAGAATATAATTTCCTTTGAAGTAGGACAATTTCAAGCAAAAGGATTTCTAAACTGCTCTATTTTAAAGTAGGAAACCCCCCCAAAAAAAATCAATGACAAAAGCCGTAAACTAGATTTAGTAGAAATACTACAAAACATCCCCCCTTAAAGGTAAAGGTAAAGGTTCCCCCGCACATGCGTGCTAGTCGTTTCCAACTCTAGGGGCCGGTGCTCATCTCCGTTTCAAAGCCGAAGAGCCAGCGCTTGTCCGAGGACATCTCCGTGGTCATGTGGCCGGCATGAGTAGACACCAAAGGCGCACGGAACGCTGTTACCTTCCCACCGTAGTGGTCCCTATTTTTCTACTTGCATTTTTACGTGCTTTCGAACTGCTAGGTTGGCAGAAGCTGGGACGAGTAACAGGCGCTCACTCTGTTACGCGGCACTCAGGATTTGACCCGCCAAACTGCCGATCTTCTGATCGACGAGCTCAGCGTCCTAACCCACTGAGCTGTATTATTTGCACCAAAATTCCACCCTCCTTTCTATAGTAGTTTTTTTTATAGATTTTGGAAGCTGAAATACATATATCAACCAGCAAAAAGTTCAGTTATTATTTAACACCGACACAAATCAAATATTTTGGGTCACTGTTTTTTCATCATCCCAAAACAATAAGACTAAGGGTCATGGGGACTGGAAAGATCAGAAACCTTTGTTAAGTGGCTTTCCATATAATCATAAGAAAGCAACTAAGTGACTAATTTCAAGAAAGGATTTGCTTAAGGGAAAGAGGAACTGGAAATAACAAACTAACATGAACTAGAGTATAAGCTTTTTTAAAAAAATATATAGATATTAGGACAGCAATTTTACATACACTTCTTGGGATTAAGTCTTATTTATTGAGACTTAATTTCAAGAATATTTGTGTATAATTGTGCAGCTACTTTTCTTTATTCTGTTATCTGAGTCCAGTAGTACTGTTCTATATGATAACATGGACTATGATAATGATAACACAGTACTTGGATCAAGTGCTGTGGAAGGACACACATTTCATATTTAGAGCTGCCAAATTTGGGCTTAAAACATTGGGCTTAAAACATTATATAAGAGAAGTGTTTTCTGCCATCTTGTGGTTACCCAGATGGTTGCAGCCCATATCTGAAAGACCTAAGTCACATTCCATTTCACGTTATTTGACAAATATACTTCTTTTGGGTTGCTTCTATAAACTTCTCCTAGCTGTTTACAAATAAACAGGCAATACACTGGGCTGCCTACATATTTGTGCAGATTTTGTCATTCATTTTATCATGTAATCTCCATTACAGGCAGTTCTAGGAGCTTTGATAGCTGTAAATTTGAAGAATTCTCTCAAGCAACTGACTGATCCATATTACCTGTGGAAAAAAAGCAAGTTGGATTGTGTGAGTATCAGAATATTTTGAGAAAGGAGAATATACCTTTTAGTGTAAGTTAAGTCACTGTTTTATAAAAAAATTAGCAAAAACCTACAGAAATATTTTATTTATATTGAAGGTGTTTATTTTTTGCATTCTGTATATCAGAATTTCCTCTTGGAATCTTATCATAAAAAAATTCAGAAGCTTTGTTAAAACAATCTAATCCACTTGTCACAGAGAAGTATTTCAATCATGTTTTTTTATTTTAAAGACACCGTATATCACAAAAGGCATAATGTATAAGTTGCATGACACATTTAGCCAGATACCAATTTTTTACTAATAAAATAATTTTTTGTGATTTCATAACTAGCTATGCATGGATATAAGTAGGTATATCTGAGCTGATATTACAAAAATTAAAGTTGAACTAATCTAGGGTATATGTAATACCAGACCTGAATTACTACTGCACATGTTGAGTTTAAACATCAACATATCTTAAAAAGGATTAACATGGGAAATTTTTTAGCTGAGAACATGGATAGCAGACATGAGACTAGAAGCAAATTACCCAAATTTCCATAAGGTAACTGATTTACTAGAACAGTGGTTCTCAAACATTTCAGCTTAGGGACCCTCTATATTCTTATAAATGATTGAAGACCACAAAGAGCTTAGGCTTCTGGAGGTTATATCAATCAATATTTATTGTATTAGAAATTAAAATGGAGACATTTTAAAATATTTATTTATTTAATGTCACATACCCCATGATGTGGCAGAAAGTGAAGAGGAACTAAAGAGCCTCTTGTTGCGAGTGAAGAAGGAGAGTGAAAAACTTGGGTTGAAACTAAACATTAAGAAAACCAAGAGCATGGCCTCCGGCCCTCTCAATGCAGATGGGGACTGTAGCCAAGAAATTAAAAGACGCTTGCTCCTCGGGAGGAAAGCCATGGCAAATCTAGACAACACACTAAAAAGCAGAGACATCACCCTGTCAACAAAAGTGCGTATAGTCAAGGCTATGGTCTTCCCAGTTGCAATGCATGTCAGTGAAAGTTGGACCATAAAAAAGGCTGAGCGCCAAAGAATTGAGGCCTTTGAAGTCTGGTGCTGGAGAAGACTCCTGCGAGAAGAGCCTAATGCTGGGAAAGATTGAGGGCAAGAGAAGAACGGGATGACAGAGAATGAGGTGGCTGGATGGAGTCACTGAAGCAGTAGGCGTGAGCTTAAATGGACTCCAGAAGATGGTAGAGGACAGGAAGGCCTGGAGGAACGTTGTCCATAGGGTCGCAATGGGTCTGACACAACTTCGCAACTAACAACAACAACAACCCCCTGAAAGGGTCTCAGGGATTTCCAGGGGTGCCTAGAACACACTCTGAAGCTGCTGTACTAGAACAGAGATGACCTTCGACTGACTGAAGGAAAGGCCTTAACAAGAAAACGATAAAAGTACTAGGCACTGATTGAAATAAATTCTATTGACAAAAGTAGAAAATGTTCCAAATTTTTTATCATGAAAAAAGCAAATCTCTCAATGTTTGCTGTTGGATATTTTGTATAACACTAGATTACATATGCATATATACATTCAGAAATTGCTTCATTATTAAAAAAAAAGAGAGAGAGATCCTGCCTTTTTATTTCATAAATTTATACTCAGCATTGCAGAGGATGGTTCACATCGGCCTGCAAATTCAGAGGCATTGATTCTGTAACTCTTGGAATTCTGCTCCAACTAAATTCTCTTTTTATCTAAAGCAAACTAGGCAAGCAGGCTAGTCGAAGGTCCCTGCAACCTCCCCTGGCCCATTTTTGCAGTCCACAGAGCACCACCAAATCTTGCCTTTCATCAGCACACATTTCTGTGGTGTTAGCAAACAAATGTGTAAAATAAATTTGATTAATGTCCTGCACAGCCTGTTTTATACCTTAACCACCCAATTCTCCCCCAAAATTACAAAAGTTTCCCCCTGCCTGAATAATACCCTCATAATCTTTGGTGGTCAAATTTAAAAATAGAAGAGAGGGCTCCAATGGAAAAAGTTACTTATCTGTGATTTAAAGCACTGATACTTAACTTTTCTGCTGGAAAGATTCCAAGAGCAATGAAAGAGTTTAATCCATCACTGTTGTTATTTAAAGAATCAGGGAGAAAAGAGGGTAAAGAAGGAAAAAGGAAAATTCACACACAAATTTCTTCTGTTACACATTTCTGCTAGCCATTCCTCTTGGGAAATAGAAACTATTACGTGGTTATCCTTGGCCAGCATAATGGAAAATTGGGAAAAATCACATTAGTGCTTTCTGATGGTGTCTGGGCATTTTTCAAGAACGGGAAAGTTTATTCTACAATAATATACAGAGAGATGCTACTGCTCATTTCTGCAGAGCAAATATGTGAAAAGAATGGTCATTGCATGTAGTCTTAGAATTTGACTTGGTGTTTATGAACACTTCACAGAAATTGTCCCGCGCTTCAGCTCTTCTCATGCAGGGCAAGGTTGATCTTTACAAGAAAAACAGAATCTTGACTTCAGCATTTCTAGTTTTCAGATATATTTTAGTGATGCCTCTAAAGTACCTGATCTTGAATTATCTAGATGCAATAGTGTAGTCTCCATAAGCCATAGCCATGCAGGTATGTTTCAAATACATGTTCTGCCTTATCCATTTCAGCAAGCTTGAGCTTGGTGCAAGGAAATAACCTGCTGTGTTTCTGTCTTTCCACAGATGGTTTGGGTGGTGAGCTTCCTATCAGCTTTCTTCCTAGGCTTGCCTTTTGGACTCGCTGTGGGAGTGGGTTTTTCCATCCTGGTGGTAGTTTTCCACACCCAGTTGTGAGTATTAATGCATCAGTAGAGACATTTTCCATAATTTATGTCAAAATGTCAATGAAACATGGAGGAACTGCCCACTGTTAATAAACTGCTAATCTGTCTTTCCTGTGAACATATTCCAAGGATGGAATAGGAAAGTACTTCTGCCATTTTACACAAGGGAAATTCCTTTTATTGCTTATCAAAGGCTCAGTGTAAGAAGTAAAGGGTTTATTGACCTAAACTAACCTTTTCCACATCATGACTTCACTTCTGAAAAGCAGTCTTGAGTGCTGTACTAGCCTCTCTGTGAGCCCCAGATAAAACATGATTGGTCAGTGGAGTATCCATACGTGCTTATGCAGTAATATTGCTATTCTGGTAAATTAACATTTAGGAAGCATTCACAATCTTTTAGATTCTGGACAGATTATGGTAAAATGGAATAATTCCTATCCATTATTTAACAGACATGATACAAAAGGAGAAAAAAAGAGTAGGGAAAGAAGAGGAAAACAGATATTGGATGGATCTGTACTTTAACATTGCTCTTCCTTCCCAGGGAAGTAATTTTTTAGGAGGCAAATGATGCTGGTTTCTAACAGCACAGAAATCCTATAGTTTAGTTTATGGTACAGGACAAGACATATTTTTTCTCATGTCTACAGTCCAAAGCATCAGAAGATGGAAAAATTATAAAGTACTTGCATTCATGAAATTAAGCTGGCAAAATCCACTTTGTGAGAATTTCACTACCTAGTAAATAAACAAACCAATAGAGAGAATATTTTCTATAGTAGGAATTTCCAACAGTGAACAGTGTACATGCGATGCTGACAGTGCTGATCCTGGCTTCCCTATCTGCATTAGGCATGCTATCTGGGGAATTCTGGGTGTTGAAGGCTACAATCTTGAAATTGGCAGGTTTGAAAAACACTGATTTAGGAAGATAATTATTTGTCATTAGTCTGCCCTCAACTGGTGATATTTGCTATTTGATTGAGTACTGTGATATTTGCTATTTGATTGAGTACTGTGATTATTTACTTGTGAGGTATATATTTGTGATTATCTACAAATGCAGGAGTATTGTAATAAATATCCAGCTCCACATATAATAAATATCCACCTCCATGAAATTTCATCCCATTCTATTTCCACAATAGCTATTTCATTTTCAGTTCTTATTTCAGTGTATTTGAGTATTCTGAAATATATCTATAAAACTTTATCATGAGATCAGAAGGGGGAAAATAAACTGATTTTTTTTAATGGATGCTTCGGACAATGTATTGATTCACACATATTTTCCACTTCTTCCGGAGGAATTCACAGGGTATTGAGAGAAATAATCAAGATGGTGGCTACAGTGGTGTGACTGAAGTTCAACCTGCTTTTCATTTGCATTGCAAGTGCATATAAAATAAATGGTAATGGAGCTTCAGTCATATTGTGGCTGCAATCTTCTCCTTTTTTTTAATCAAACTTACTGAAAACCATTGACATTTTCTTTTCTTTGAAAATCCAATTCTGTTATCCCCAATCTAACAGTGTTTGGATGTGCTGGTTGGTACATCCAAAATTCTAGGCCTCTGAGTTCATTACCAGTAGGGAGATACTGCAGATACAACCACACTTTTATATTGTAAAACTACTGTGCCTAATTCGTTTAAATCCTCCTCCTCTTTTGCATTTACTACTGGGTGCATCATATTTCTTGTAAACTGCATCTGTTAGCTACCTGTTATTTAACATTCACGTTTCATTATTTTCTTTCCCAGTCGTAATGGTTCTGTCCTTGGCCCTGTAGCTTCTACTGATATATACAAGAACCCCAAAGTCTACAGCAAGGTAATGGAAATAATGGAAATAATCTCATATTGATGAGATTTGACTTTGTTGAGTGATTATGGTTTCTACATAATACTAAACTATAAAACCTTTTTCTTTGGATATGATGTGCAGCCTTTCCCAATGAAGCCATACTTTAAAAACTGAGAGGCAAAATGCTTAAACAATATTATTATTATTATTATTATTATTATTATTATTATTATTATTATTATTATTATTATTATCATTATTATCATTATTTTTATTATTATTATTATTATTATTATTATTATTATTATTATTATTATTATTATTATTATTTGTATACCGCCCTTCTCCCGAAGGACTCAGGGCGGTGAACAGGGCAATACATGTTAAAAAGACAGAATACAAAAATTAAAAAAGATTAAACAAGTGCCCACAACTCTTAAATAGATTAAAACGCATTTAAAAGTAATAAAAACCCAACCCCCTCCCATCAGGCCAGGCCAGCTTGTTCAAAAAGATACGTTTTTAGATCACGCCAGAAGGAGCGAAGGTCGGGCGCCATCCGGAGCTCAACCGGAAGATGGTTCCATAAATCTGGCACGCCCACAGAGAACGCCCTCCCCCTGGGGGCCACCAGTCGGCATTCTTTGACCAGTGGCACCATGAGGAGACCCTCTCCGTGGGAGCGTATTGGGCGGAGGGAAGTTGATGCCAGCCGCAGGTGCTCCCCAAGGTATTCCGGACCCATGCCATGTAGGGCTTTATACGTCAATACCAGCACCTTGAACCTCACCCGGAAGACAACTGGGAGCCAATGCAGCTCACGGAGCAGAGGTGCAACATGGGAGTATCGGGAGACTCCCAACACAACTCTCGCGGCTGCATTCTGTACCAGTTGGAGCCTCCGAGTGGTCTTCAAGGGCAGCCCCATGTAGAGATTATGGCTTCATGATCTGTGAATCAGCATTATTGTTACTGGCTCTTATTTCAAAAATATTGAAAAAGTCACTCTTTTATCCTTAGATTTCCTATGTTCCTCATGTGAATAGTTTGGGATTATTAAAAAATCAAGGCACAATTTGGAGGAACCATTTATGATCTCATGTTAGGCTTCATGAGACCATATCACACATTTGGTGGCAAATGGTTTAAATGCAATAACATAATTTAACACCAAAGGTCCACCCCAACCTCTTTTTTCTTTCCGCCTTTACCCCATCCAAAGCACTGTTGACTACAACAACCAAAGATTTTCGTGCTGTTATGCGATTGGAAAATAAGAGGTTTTGGAAATAACTATAAAACCCTTCTGCTCTTTTGTTCGCCTTTTACTTTCATTGCTCCAGCCTGAACCAGAAAGTGGAAGATAATAACCATATTTAAAATTAAATCAAATTCTGTAACACAATTAATATTATTTTTCATGCATTAAACAACTTCCCTTTTTCAGCACATTAAAAAAATAGAGTGCAGTAATTATTTTGGAAAAACCCAAGTTTCATTCTATGTCACAAATTTACCAGAATCTGAAAAATACTCCTGAAATTGCAACACTTTGATCTATGGAGGTTATATATCTGTACTATATACATACGCATCAAACATATAGCCCTTATTTTGCTGCACTTTGATCTATGGAGGTTATATATCTGTACTATATACATACGCATCAAACATATAGCCCTTATTTTGCTGCACTAATTAACCTGTGATTGAAAAGTAATAACCATTATTATTGTTGATATTATTATTTTAAAAAGACAAAGTATAATTTAACTTCTTTTTCTTCCTACTCATTTTGCTGGTCCCAAGAAATATTCTGTTACTGAAATTTGTCACCCTTGTTTTGTAGGTTCAAGAAATAGAAGGCATTAAAATTGTCACCTACTGCTCCCCACTATACTTTGCCAATTCAGAAATATTCAGGGAGAAAGTTATCGCAAAGGTAAGAAATTTTGATCCAAATGAAACATATCCAAACTGGAAACAAAAGGCTGAATCATTTCTCTACACATACACATGCACACATCTATGCATGTGCACTCACACATTCAGGTGCACGCACACACACACACACACACACACACACACACACACACACACACAGAGGAGACAAATTGACACTTCTTCTGGTATCTTTTTCATAAGAAGTAAATATATTGTTATTTGCCTTAAGTCTTTTTATTACTACAATGTGCTTATTTATACACTGCTTCACATTTTGGTTTAAATTCTTTTATTAGTGCTTTATTTTAGAGGAAGTGGTACTTTTATCATTAGTCCACCCTAAAATATTTTTACTAAAGGACTGCATCAAACTTCTTAAATATAATGTCTGCTTGCTGAAGTTTATTGAAAAGAAAAGCAGTCCATGGACAAACATTTATAATGCAAAATTCTGTCTTAATTTTCCTAAGTGTTTCCCAGAGAGATATTGGTATGGTTATATAATAATAAAAACTAATTAATTATGTAGAGGCCATCTGGTTTATTTTCTATGTCTTTGCATTAAAAAATAGTACCGTACTTCTTTATTTATATGCCAGGTTGCCATTCAAATATCCCAAAAATCCAGGTATAAAGATAATGCAGCTAACTATTTCTTTTTCCCCTAAACAGACTGGCGTGGATCCCATCAAAGTCTACTTGGCCAGAAAAAAATTTGTGAAAAATCAAGAAAAGGTGACAGCAGCAGTACAGAAAACGAGCAAATTAAAATCTATCTTCAGAAAAGACAAGGTAACCAAGCAATTATCCAGGTTATAAGTGAGGTTTCCTACGGCTAGGCAAAAATGGAATTTTTTTCATCCTAGAGAGAAAAAAAAGAATTTACACATATATTTATCATGCATAAAATATTCTGAGCACCTGGCTCACATTTGTAAAATAACTACTTTTCTTTGTTACAGACTGTGTCTCTGCAAGAACTCCAGAAGGATTTTGAAAGTACTTCTCCAACGGATACCAATAACAACCAGACAGCTGCCAATGGCAACAGCATCTCCTATATTGTCTTCAACCCATCTGTGAACTCTTTAAGTCCAAATAATACTTCATGTGAACAAAGAAGCACAGCTGATCATAGGAACAGCAACTGCAGCATTATTCCAGCCTCCAGTATTGATCCTATGAGCATAGCACCCCCTTTTGTTAATTTCCACACCATTATTCTTGACATGAGTGGAGTTTGCTTTGTGGATCTGATGGGTACAAAAGCTTTGGGAAAGGTGTGTTGTTCTCTTGGAATCTGCCTTGTTCACTGAAGCTACTACAGTCTTTAAAATGTCCTGTTTAAATAGGGTTAATCGGGACTAAAGTTTGATACAAGTAACATTGTTCTCCTGGCTGCAAATTGGAAAAGTTGACAACTAAGTATAATCAGAATGAGATATTGTCTCTGTAGAACACATATGAGAAGCCAGGAGATTATTTATGAAACCAAAGTAACAATTAACATTCTGTTGATAAAAAAACAAATACTGCACCTTCAGTAAATAAAATATGAGTTTTTATATTGTTATTTTAACTTTCTGGCTAAGTATATAGCAAGCCACAGAATAAGGAGATGCAGATTGTGGCTTCAATTCTATATACCAAATACAATGCTATTTTCATTTTCAAAGATAATACCTTATAAATAAAAGTGAGCCTTATCATTTCCATTCCCATTCTAAGTATTTGGGTTTAGACTATATATTGCATCACTAGTAACTGGGCACTTTGGAAAATTCAGTGCTGTGTTGTCTTTGGCTTTTTAGGGAAAAATGAGCTTTATTTATTTATTTATTTATTTATTTATCTATTTATTTATTTATTTGTTTGTTTATTTATTTATTTATTTATTTATTTGATTTATATACCGCCCTTCTCCTGAAGGACTCAGGGCGATGTACAGGGCAATAAAATAAGAATACATTAGTTAAATAATATTAAAACCCAAATCCATCAGGCCAGGCCGGCTTGTTCGAATAGGTAAGTTTTTAGATCACGCCGGAAGGAGCGAAGGTCGGGGGCCATCTGGAGTTCAGCTGGTAAGCGGTTCCAAAGGATTGGTGCACCCACCGAGAATGATATATAATACCTGCATATTAAATGAATGCTTGTAAATGCTAAGGCCAAACCTATGTAAATCAATCCATCACAACTCTCTCATTTTGTCTTCTTGTGTAGCTATGTACCAACTATCAAAGGATTGGGATTAAAGTCTTTCTTGCAAATATACCTGGTAAGAATTTCATTCTTAATTAGTTATTTATTTATGTGATACTGTTCGAGCTGAAAAATGCCCAGGCTGATTAACAGATTAATAAAGAATCCATGCTTTCAGAGTTTAATATAGAAAGACAGGTAAAACAACTGAAAGGATGGGGAATAAGGCAAATATGGATACTTAATATTTTAAGAACTTTAATGACATAGCTGATAGAACAAACTGCTTGGTATTTGTTGGTCAAGAGATAAACCCATATATCTAACTTCATTTGACTTCCATTTAACAAGAGGCAGAACTATTTTTAGTGACAAATATCAAAAGTTGAATGTTCACATACTATATCAGGTCACATGTGGGTTTACATATGCAATGTAGTATAGTCCAGGGACTGGAAAATCACAGTTCCAGCAATAGGTTCATTTTGCTATCTCCTGTTTTTTTGTTTTGTTTAGTATTTAAAAATAAATTCAAAACTGATAAAATTACATTGACTCAAAGGTTCTTTTCAAGACAAAAACACTTTAAGCGCATGAGTGGATGCGGATGCCTTAGTGGAAGCCTGGGAAAGGGCAGCCACGGAGGCACTTGACCGAGTTGCACCCTTGCGGCCCCTGATCCCAGCGAGCTCCATGGTTCTCCGCGGAGCTTCGGGAGATGAAGTGTCGGAGACGGGGCCTAGAGAGCTGTTGGAGGTCCAGCCGATCCGAATCCGACCGATTGCGACTAAGAACCCACATTAGGTCTTATCTCGCAGCAATAAGGGCGGCGAGGTCTAATTACTTCTCCGCCCTTATCGCGTCCGCAGATAACCGCCTGGCCGCCCTGTTTAGGGTGACCCGCTCCCTTCTTAATCAGGAAGTGAGGGAGGAACCCTTGCAGGGTCGTGCCGAGGAGTTTAGTCAACATCTGTCGGATAAAATCGCTCGGATTCGGACCGGTCTGGACTCCAACTGCGCAGAGTCTGACAATCAGGACACGGGCGGTCTTGTCGATGTTATCTGCGAGGAGTTTGATTCTGTGACCCCTGAGGAAGTGGACAGGATTATGGGGAGGTTGAGCTCCACCACATGTTTATTGGACCCGTGCCCTTCCTGGCTGGTTTATGCAGCTCAGGAGGGGACACAAGGCTGGTTCCAGGCGGTTATATCTGCCTCTTTGAGTGAGGGTAGTTTCCCCGCCGTCTTGAAGGAGGCGGTGGTGAGACCTCTCCTCAAGAAGCCTGCCTTGGACCCAGCTGTGTTAAATAACTTTCGTCCAGTCTCCAACCTTCGCTTTCTTGCGAAGGTTGTTGAGAGTGTGGTGGCACATCAGCTCCCTCTGGTCGTGGATGAAGCGGATTATCTAGACCCGTCCCAATCGGGTTTCAGGCCCGGGTACAGCACGGAGACGGCATTGGTCGCTCTGGTGAATGATCTCTGGAGGGCCCGGGACAGGGGATATTCCTCTGTCCTAGTCCTATTAGACCTCTCAGCGGCTTTCGATACCATCGACCATGGTATCCTGCTGCGGCGTCTCAGGGGATTGGGAGTGGGAGGCACAGTTCTTCAGTGGTTCTCCTCCTATCTCCTGGGACGTTCGCAGTCGGTGTTGGCAGGGGGGCAGAGGTCGACCCTGAGGTCTCTCGTTTGTGGAGTTCCTCAGGGGTCGGTCCTCTCGCCTCTCCTGTTCAACATCTACATGAAACCGCTGGGTGAGATCATTCGTGGTTTTGGAGTTCAGCATACTGATGATCAGCATACTGATGATACCCAGCTTTTCATTTTGATCCCAAACCACCCCAGTGATGCCCTCGACGTGATGTCCCGTTGCCTGGAGGCGGTTCGGGTCTGGATGGGGAGGAACAGACTTCAACTCAACCCCGACAAGACTGAGTGGCTGTGCATACCGGCATCCCGGGATATTCAGAATATTCCACCTCTTTCCATGGGGGGGTGAGTTTTTACCCCCCGTAGATAGGGCTCGCAACTTGTGAGTCCTCCTAGATTCACGGCTTACTTTGGAAGATCATATAGTGGCTGTGACTAGGGGGGCTTTCGCCCAGGTTTGCCTGGTGCGCCAGTTGCGGCCCTATCTAGACCGGGATGCCCTGTGTACGGTCACTCATGCGCTCGTGACCTCTCGTCTGGACTACTGCAACGCTCTCTACATGGGGCTTCCCTCGAAGACCACTCGGAGGCTCCAGCTGGTACAGAATGCGGCCGTGAGAGTTGTCTTGGGAGTTTCGCGATACTCCCATGTTACACCTTTGCTCCGCGAGCTGCATTGGCTACCAGTTGTCTTCCGGGTGAGATCCAAGGTTTTGGTAATGGTTTTCAAGGCCCTACATAGCATGGGTCTGGAGTACCTCGGGGATCACCTGCTGCCGGCGTCAACTTCCCTCCGCCGTGTGCGTTCCCACAGAGAGGGCCTCCTCAGGGTGCCACCGGTCAGAGAATGTGGCCCCCAGGGGGAGGGCCTGCTCTGTGGGCACCCCGGCCTTATGGAATCAGCTGCCGGTTGAGCTCCGGACAGCTCCTGACCTTCGCTCCTTCCGACGCAGTCTGAAGATCTATCTATTTGAACAATCCGGCCTGGCCTGATGGGGGATGTGTTGGGGTTTTTATTGCAGATTTTTTATACTATTATCTATTGTTTTAGTTCGGGCTCCTATTTAATTCTCTTTTAATTTTTGTACTCTGTATTTTTATATGTGCCCTGTTCACCGCCCTGAGTCCTTCAGGAGAAGGGCGGTATACAAATATAATAAACTTAAACTTAAACTTAAATAGACTTTTACTTATCTACAACAAGGACAAAGTTTACTCCTGAAAAGAGCAGAAATGAAATCAAACTACTTGAGATAACCATCTGGTAATATGCACGCACAAACATATGGGTTGTATGGGTTATTTTTAAAATGCAAGATAGCTTAAGAATTTAAATTCAACCATAGGTGAAAGATCAGACCAAAAGGCAGTTTATACGGCACAAGGCTTCCAAAAGTAACATATATGGAGATAGACAGTTTTAAATTCTCCAAGTCAGTTGGCTGACTTGTCATGCCAGAGCTAAAATTTATCTTCTTTCAAAGAGAAGTTATGTAGCCAGTCCTGAGTGGTACAGGTTTTTCCTGTTCCCTGAAAAATGTTCTGCTATGTAAAATCAACTGTGTTTGAGTATATTGCTCAATAAGCTCATTAACCATGTAGGGGCAGTGTAGTTCTTTCAGGCTTCCTGTTCAATCTATCTTTGAGCTTCAGATTGATGCAATAATAGAGTTGTATTCAAACACCATTTACTTAAAAGATTTTGGAAATCCTTGTCCAATAACAATTAGTAATTTTTAACTTTGTCTTTTTTCATTAGCTCAAGTGTATGATGACATTCGCACAGGTGGAGTCTTTGAAGAAGGAGGTCTTGAGCCTTGTCACCTCTTTGTGACCATCCATGATGCTGTTTTATTTGCAACAATGAACAACAGCAGACCTACTTGTCATTCTGTCCTAGAAGAGGTATAAATAATTCACTATCTTTTAACCACTTATTCTTAGCTATGTAGGCAGATACATATTTCCATAGTTCTGCCAGACCTTGTCAGAGTATGAATAAGCAATTAACCTGGCTAACATACTAATGAAGAATAAGCATGCTGTTGTGTAGCCGGTTCTTTGCACGCATTGAGTGAGACAGAAGGTTCAAAACAGCAATTTACTTTATTGAAGGTCAAACAGAACAGAAGCAACAAGGGAGCTGCTGCGCAGCTATTTGTATGGTTCAGGAATTCTGGGAGTTGAAATCCATGAGTCATAAAAGAGCCAAGGTTGCCTACCCCTGGTCTAACCTAAGCATAATGAACAAAACATATAAAAATGGATCTATATGTGTAAATCAAATGTAATATATGATGAAAATGGTTGCTTGTTATTTATTTAATCACGTTGACAAATTACGCTTTATATCTTAGCTTTTGCATCTATGGAAACATAAATTCTTATTTTAAATTCAGTGAAAACCAAATTAGAGACAAAATCCATTGAAGAAGTTCTCCTCCTCTTCCTTCCCTTTATTGTGAAAAGCTAAACCAAGGCCAGTTCTGTTTATTTTTACAAATAAACTTAGGCCAAAATTTGGTCTATTAGCAGTATCTTCATTTTATATACCGTATATACTTGAGTATAAGCCGAATTTTTCAGCCCACTTTTTGGGCTGAAAAATTCCACTTCGGCTTATACTCCAGTCAACAAAAAAAACTTACCGAGGACTTGTGCGCGGCCGAGGCTTTGGTGCTTCCGGGATCGCCCGCACCTCTCCCAAGCCACCACCGTCCGAGACCTGCCGAAGTTTGGGGAGGTTTGGGGAGGTGCGCGCGCACCTCCCCAAACTCCGCGCCTTGCCTGCCTGCTTCTTTCCGCAGCGGAAAGAAGCAGGCAGGCAGGGCGCGGAGGAACGGAGACTTGCCGACGTTTGGGGAGGTTTGGGCGCCTCCCCAAACCTCGGCAGGTCTCCGTTCCTCCGCGCAGACCTGCCGACGTTTGGGGAGGTTTGGGCGCCTCCCCAAACCTCCCCAAACCTCGGCAGGTCTCCGTTCCTCCTGCCGACCTTTGGGGAGGTTTGGGCGCCTCCCCAAACCTCCCCAAACCTCGGCAGGTCTCTGTTCCTCCTGCCGACCTTTGGGGAGGTTTGGGCGCCTCCCCAAACCTCCCCAAACCTCGGCAGGTCTCCGTTCCTCCTGCCGACCTTTGGGGAGGTTTGGGCGCCTCCCCAAACCTCGGCAGGTCTCCGTTCCTCCGCGCAGACCTGCCGACGTTTGGGAAGGTTTGGGCGCCTCCCCAAACCTCCCCAGGTCTCCGTTCCTGTTTGGGGAGGTTTGGGCACCTCCCCAAACCTCCCCAAACCTCGGCAGGTCTCCGTTCTTCCTGCCGACCTTTGGGGAGGTTTGGGCGCCTCCCCAAACGTCCCCAAACCTCGGCAGGTCTCCGTTCCTGTTTGGGGAGCTTTGGGCGCCTCCCCAAACCTCCCCAAACCTCGGCAGGTCTCCGTTCCTCCGCGCAGACCTGCCGACCTTTGGGGAGGTTTGGGCGCCTCCCCAAACCTCCCCAAACCTCGGCAGGTCTCCGTTCCTGTTTGGGGAGGTTTGGGCGCCTCCCCAAACCTCCCCAAACCTCGGCAGGTCTCCGTTCCTCCGCGCATACCTGCCGACCTTTGGGGAGGTTTGGGCGCCTCCCCAAACGTCCCCAAACCTCGGCAGGTCTCCGTTCCTGTTTGGGGAGGTTTGGGCGCCTCCCCAAACGTCCCCAAACCTCGGCAGGTCTCCGTTCCTCCGCGCAGACCTGCCGACCTTTGGGGAGGTTTGGGCGCCTCCCCAAACGTCCCCAAACCTCGGCAGGTCTCCGTTCCTGTTTGGGGAGGTTTGGGCGCCTCCCCAAACGTCCCCAAACCTCGGCAGGTCTCCGTTCCTGTTTGGGGAGGTTTGGGCGCCTCCCCAAACCTCCCCAAACCTCGGCAGGTCTCCGTTCCTCCGCGCAGACCTGCCGACCTTTGGGGAGGTTTGGGCGCCTCCCCAAACGTCCCCAAACCTCGGCAGGTCTCCGTTCCTGTTTGGGGAGGTTTGGGCGCCTCCCCAAACGTCCCCAAACCTCGGCAGGTCTCCGTTCCTCCGCGCAGACCTGCCGACCTTTGGGGAGGTTTGGGCGCCTCCCCAAACGTCCCCAAACCTCGGCAGGTCTCCGTTCCTGTTTGGGGAGGTTTGGGCGCCTCCCCAAACGTCCCCAAACCTCGGCAGGTCTCCGTTCCTGTTTGGGGAGCTTTGGGCGCCTCCCCAAACCTCCCCAAACCTCGGCAGGTCTCCGTTCCTCCGCGCAGACCTGCCGACCTTTGGGGAGGTTTGGGCGCCTCCCCAAACGTCCCCAAACCTCGGCAGGTCTCCGTTCCTGTTTGGGGAGGTTTGGGCGCCTCCCCAAACCTCCCCAAACCTCGGCAGGTCTCCGTTCCTCCGCGCAGACCTGCCGACCTTTGGGGAGGTTTGGGCGCCTCCCCAAACGTCCCCAAACCTCGGCAGGTCTCCGTTCCTCCGCGCAGACCTGCCGACCTTTGGGGAGGTTTGGGCGCCTCCCCAAACGTCCCCAAACCTCGGCAGGTCTCCGTTCCTGTTTGGGGAGGTTTGGGCGCCTCCCCAAACGTCCCCAAACCTCGGCAGGTCTCCGTTCCTCCGCGCAGACCTGCCGACCTTTGGGGAGGTTTGGGCGCCTCCCCAAACGTCCCCAAACCTCGGCAGGTCTCCGTTCCTCCGCGCAGACCTGCCGACCTTTGGGGAGGTTTGGGCGCCTCCCCAAACGTCCCCAAACCTCGGCAGGTCTCCGTTCCTGTTTGGGGAGGTTTGGGCGCCTCCCCAAACCTCCCCAAACCTCGGCAGGTCTCCGTTCCTCCGTGCAGACCTGCCGACCTTTGGGGAGGTTTGGGCGCCTCCCCAAACGTCCCCAAACCTCGGCAGGTCTCCGTTCCTGTTTGGGGAGGTTTGGGCGCCTCCCCAAACCTCGGCAGGTCTCCGTTCCTCCGCGCAGACCTGCCGACCTTTGGGGAGGTTTGGGCGCCTCCCCAAACCTCCCCAAACCTCGGCAGGTCTCCGTTCCTGTTTGGGGAGGTTTGGGCGCCTCCCCAAACCTCCCCAAACCTCGGCAGGTCTCCGTTCCTCCGCGCAGACCTGCCGACCTTTGGGGAGGTTTGGGCGCCTCCCCAAACCTCCCCAAACCTCGGCAGGTCTCCGTTCTTCCTGCCGACCTTTGGGGAGGTTTGGGCGCCTCCCCAAACCTCCCCAAACCTCGGCAGGTCTGCGCGGAGGAACGGAGACCTGCCGAGGTTTGGGGAGGTTTGGGGAGGCGCCCAAACCTCCCCAAACAGGAACGGAGACCTGCCGAGGTTTGGGGAGGTTTGGGGAGGCGCCCAAACCTCCCCAAAGGTCGGCAGGTCTGCGCGGAGGAACGGAGACCTGCCGAGGTTTGGGGAGGCGCCCAAACCTCCCCAAAGGTCGGCAGGAGGAACGGAGACCTGCCGAGGTTTGGGGAGGTTTGGGGAGGCGCCCAAACCTCCCCAAAGGTCGGCAGGAGGAACGGAGACCTGCCGAGGTTTGGGGAGGCGCCCAAACCTCCCCAAAGGTCGGCAGGAGGAACGGAGACCTGCCGAGGTTTGGGGAGGTTTGGGGAGGCGCCCAAACCTCCCCAAAGGTCGGCAGGTTTGCGCGGAGGAACGGAGACCTGCCGAGGTTTGGGGAGGTTTGGGGAGGCGCCCAAACCTCCCCAAAGGTCGGCAGGAGGAACGGAGACCTGCCGAGGTTTGGGGAGGTTTGGGGAGGCGCCCAAACCTCCCCAAAGGTCGGCAGGAGGAACGGAGACCTGCCGAGGTTTGGGGAGGCGCCCAAACCTCCCCAAAGGTCGGCAGGAGGAACGGAGACCTGCCGACGAGCCGCGGCCACACAGGGTATTCCTGTGTATTCAGGCTTGCAAAATGGCGGATCGAGCCTCTGCTGGCGGCAGAGGCTTGCAGAACGGCGGATCGGCTTATACTCGAGTCAATAACTTTTTCCAGTTTTTGGGGGTGAAATTGGGGGTCTCGGCTTATACTCGAGTCAGCTTATACTCAAGTATATACGGTAGGTCAAACTAGTTTATTAGCATTTGTTTAATCCTTCACTGATTTGAGCATATTTTACCATCCCACCTAAATTTGACTGGAATGAGAAATGGACTTGCTACCATCAGCACATAAATATGGCCTTACTACTTACAGTTTGAATATATGAAATGGCATGGTGAATCATTTGCGAAGTAAACCATCTATTTGTTGATATAGTAGTTAAAGGCAAAGCCAGCTGGGTGACTTTGGGCCAGTGAGAAGAAGGCAATAGCAAACCAAAAAAAAAAATCTGTTCAGAAACCTGCAGAGTTTTCTATATAGTCTTCAAGAATCAAAACTGACTTGAAAGGTCACATACACATAAAAATCTGCTTGTTTGGTCTCTAATGGCACATTAAAATTTAGAAACACCACCTGATACTTTAATGTTCAAATGAATCTGTCTTCAAAGTAAATCTACTATGTTGTACACAACGCACAAATAGAAAAGAGATATTTTAAAAAAGAATCACCACATTTAATTCATGGGCCACTGCAGTGTTTCTCAACTCAGCAACTTTAAGATGTATAGACTTCAGTTTCCAGAATTCCCCAGCCAGCAAGATGAAATGGATCTTGGAAAAATGCATCCAGTTTTGGACACCACAATATAAAAAAGAATTTGAAACTCTAGAAAGACTGCAAAGAGCAACAAAGATTATTAAGGGACTAGAAACTAAAACATACAAAGAAAGGTTGCAGGAATTGAGTATGTCTAGTTTAATGAAAAGAAGGACTAGGGGTGATATGATAGCAGTATTATGATATCTAAGGGGCTGCCACAAATAAGAGTGGGTCAGCCTATTTTCCAAAGTACCTGAAGGCAGAACAAGAAGCAATAGATGGAAACTAATCAAGACGAGAAGTCGCCTAGAACTAAGGAAAAATTTCCTGACAGTGAGAACAATTAATCAGTAGCACAACATGCCTCCAAGTGGGCACTCCAACATTAGATGTTTTTAAGAAGACATTGGACAACGATTTGTCTGAAATAATATAGGATCTCCTGCTTGAACAGGGGGTTGGAGTAGAGGTTTCTTCCAACTCTGTTATTCTGTTATATGCTTTTATCTTTCCTGTATATCAAATATATTTACACCATAGAGATGTACAAATTTCAATCAATCTTGTTATCATTTGGATGCTGGCTAAGTATTAAGCTCATGTTTCATAGATAGCTGAATTTAGATTTTGTGTCTTAGACAGAATTATAGGACTTCAATAATGTTTTAGGAAAATCAGCCTACATAATATGAAAGAATTTCTAAATGGTATATATGAATATTTGCAGCTAAACACAGTTGTATATATTCATATTTTAAACCAATAATTATTTCCACTCTCTGTTTCTTCTTTAATAAATTATTAGAGAATTAGGGAAATAATCATGTTACCCCAAACTTTGAAAAACAGAAGACTTGTATTCTAGGACTTGTCTTTCATGGGATATCTAATAATTTGGAGTGAGTACATTAATAGAAGATGATTGCCAGCTATGAATTCCATTTACATCTTTCCAGCTCTATTCCTTAAGCATTTAAAATACCTCCTGTCAACTGTTTCTTATACAATCCAGAAAATTTTACTCATATTTGAAGCACAAAGATAATGACAGAGCTGATTAAAATATCAACCACTCTAAAGTATTATTTCTATACTATGCTATTAAGATATGAAATGCTGGTTCACACCAAGTATATTTAGTGCAACTCAGAGCTATGACACACATAACATAATTACAGTTTGTAACTTGTAATTTGCTAATTGTATGTCTTACAAAGCTGAAACATTATCAATGGCTCCTGAAAAAGCCCATAAAATAGTTAATCATTAACTCAGGTTAATCATCTTACATAAATGTGTATTGATTCATGAACTTATTGAAATGTATGTTACATGAAATGAATCCTCTAAAATCCTGTGCTGATATTTGACTAAAAAATAAACTCTGAAGCTTTATCATACATTATTCTTGTAAACAATAACCAGCCATTTCTTCCTACTCAGAGGTCAAATCAGATTGAAGTCTCTGTCTCGGATGAATCTCTGGAAGATAGTAGTGCTGAATTCCAAAATTTGGAAGAGGTCAGTTAAAAGAACAAAATGATATTAAATGAAGAATTTGACTCATTCCTCTGTCCGATGTACTGTCTATTGTCTCTCATGGTCTAGTCACCTCATGTTTGAATTGTTGTGATTTGTTGTACGTGGTCTGCTACTGAACAACATTCATAAAGTTCAGTTAGTACAGTTAGCCTGTTGCAGGAATTACATTATTAATTTGCTTCCGATTGCAATTGAAGGTGGTCGGTGATTATCTCTCTGGCTTGCATGGCTTGAGAAAGGGATATTTCTGAGACCTCTGTTCTGATTCAGATCTGCCCACCCCAGTGGTGCTCACTGTAAGGGAAATAAATGGAGTTGGACTTAAACCCCTGCTATCTTTTCCTTCATCTGGACCAGCTTGCTTCCCTAAATTCAAGATGGCCCTATTAATATTTAGGACAGCAGTTAAAACACTGGTCTTCCCAAAGGTCTTCCAATAATAAATGTTATCATGCTGTGGTTGAATTTAGTGGTGGTTATATTGAAATGTTAAGTATTGTACTACTTTGTTCGGGATTATACTACTTTATAATGAATTGCTTTTGTATTGCACTGTAGCGTAAACTGCCTAATATTTGTAAATTGAGGCAGCAGACAATTCTGAGTAAACAGATAATAAAATCTAAGCATAAGTAATACGGAATTCATAGTGGTTAAAGTCAAACAGAATTAATCAACATTAGTTTCTCTAAAATCAAAAGGAAAAATTAGTTACAATTAAATTCCATAACTTAATTATAACTAAAGTTTATCTGAATTTAATTAGTCATGGTTAAATTAAATTCTATAACTTAATTGTAACTAAAGTTTATCTGATATAAGCTATAGTCTAAAAACACATCTAATGTAATTTCGTGCCACATTATTAATAATGTTGGCATCAGTTTGTAAGACAAATCTCCATTTTTCTTTCCTAGGAAATGTTTGGAAGCATTTTTCATTCGGAAACACAAACAGCGCTGTGAGCAACTCAGGAACACTCCTGTGATGGCAAATTATTTGTTCATGATGTTTCTTTGTGAAGGTTCCTGTGCCTGAGTGGCAAGGAAATTGGCCTTTCTGGCAAGGGGCCATGGGTGCTTGCATAGCGTTGAGGACAGAATGTCTCTTGGACCTGGTATTCTCTTCTGTAATTCCTCTTGAATTATGAACCTCCGAGCACCTGACTCTTGAAACAGTTGGCATGGAAGGAAGAAACTCAGGGAATATATTTCATCCATCTTGAAGAAGCTGAAGGATAGCTTGAATATCTTTTGCATCATATTTTCCTCCTCTTAAACCCTTTATTTATGGAGCCATAAGTATGCATGTAGCACACGTGCTTGTCTATGAATTCTCCAGCATTGTTCGCATGAGGGAAATCAAAGGAAAATATGGAAAATATTTGATTGCCAGATAAAGTGCTCACAATTGCAGCAGTTTCAGTTCACGGGAGGGGGGGTTGTTTCTAACATTTGCATTCATTGTATAGAATCTACACCAAAGTTAAACACAACTATGATGATGTCTAGTTTTCCTCTAATTTTGTTCATTGCAACTTATTGCTATATTCCTTCTTTTTGTGGCCTAAATTCACCAACTCATTTTTCAAATCAAGGGCTCTATTTATTGTAGTGCTGGATATCATCCAACATGTATTACTGTATTGCCTAGAACAGGGGTCGGCAACCTCGGCTCTTTTATGACTCGTGGACTTCAACTCCCAGAATTCCTGAGCCAGCTACGCTGGCTCAGGAATTCTGGGAGTTGAAGTCCACGAGTCATAAAAGAGCCGAGGTTGCCGACCCCTGGCCTAGAAGCAATACTGCCTTTTTCATTATAAGCCACAGCTATCTCCGATATTTTCTCTCTCTTCTGATGAATGTGTTTATGTTTAGAGAATGAAAGTATTTTTCATGGGATCTATGTACATAGAGTATTTCTACAGTTCTGTGAATGTTTTTTCAAAATTAAGCTTATTTGACATGGATTTAATTAAGCAAAACCAAAGAAGATACTATAATTTATTCTTATACAGGTAGTCCTCGACTTATCACAATTGAGCCCAAAATTTTTGTTAAGTGAGAGATTTGTTAAGTGAGCTTTCCCCCATTTTACGACCTTTTTTGCCACACTTGTTAAGTGAAACACTGCAGTTGTTAATAACACGGTTGTTCAGTGAATCTGGCTTCCCTTTTGACTTTGTCAGAAGGTCGCAAAAGGTGATCACATGAGCCTAGTACACTGCAACAGTCATAAATTTGAGTCAATTGCCAAGGTCTGAATTTTGATCACATGACCATGGGGATGCTGCAATGGTCATAAATGTGAAAAACGGTCATAAGTCACTTTTTCAATGCCATTGTAACTTCGAACAGTCACTAAATGAACTGTTGTAAGTCGAGGATTACCTGTAACATTTTTACTATACTTGTGTTTAGAAATCTCAAGGTAATTCCACATTATTTTTGGTATTGTAGCCTTTTGTTCTTAATAACTAAACAAATTTACCTTAGCTTCCTTTTTAAAAATAAAATTTCTGTAAGAAACCATTATTTTTCAGCCTGATTACCAGTCCTGTGTATTCTGTTCAGAAAAAGATACAGAAGTGTAAAGCTGTCCAACCATTTGAAGAGGCATTTCCCAAAGCACAAAACTTGTGTAGAATGCTTTGTTCCTGGGGCATTCAGAAAAGGTTCAAAAAAGTCAAAATGCTGGCCACAATGACACAATCAGAACCCAGCCTTTTTACATAGATTGCATGGATAATGCATATTTAAAAGGGGCAGAGTTTCAATTGCATAGTCATTGCTGCCATCTTGATATTTTTGACTCCCACAAATGCCCCTGCTTTGCACAACTTTAGTAAATCATACCACCTAAGTTTAACATTAATAATAATTTAGATTAAAACCTTCTTAGTGCTCAAGTTTTGCCTTGCATATAGTTTTGATTAAAGGATTCTTAAATGAGTCATAAGACTCAATTCAAGAGCAGCAGTTTATCATCTGATTCCTCTCAAGTAGTTTAAAATTATTCAAACATTGTTAAGGGGTTTTTTTTAATTTATGCCACAATGAAGAGAATCTACCTCTCAGGCAGATTTGCCTAGCTAGTTAATCTAAGCAAAGATACTTTATAAAATTGTATTTTGTAAATGCAAAGTAATTTTATATAAAAATGTGAATGATGTAAATGACTATTGATGTTGGATAGTTTTTTTGTTGTGACTTTCTTCCACTAGGGTGATTCCGTAAAGTGTGTGATATACAGGGCATATGCCTCATATGGACAGCACAAACCAAAAAGCCTCTTAATATACCAAAGTTTAATTCTATGAAAAAGTTTATCATCAAAATGCTAATCAAGAAAAGGACCCAGTGGTCTGAAGTCAATTAAAACAGAATTTGAAATTAGAGCAAATAGATCAGACGTGTCAAACACAAGGCCCGGGGGCCGGATCCGGCCCGTGAAGTGGTTTCATGCGGCCCGCGAAGCCATCCTGGAAACAGTGAGGGAATGGCCCCCACTGCCTTGGCCCTGGCCCAGAGACCCTCCTTCTGCCAGAGACCCTCAGATCTGTCCCACTCCTGCCCAGGCCCCCATAGGCACCCTTGATGCGAATGATGTAGAGCTGGCCACGCCCACCCAGTAGGCCATACGCACTCTAGCCACGCCCACCCAGTAGGCCACACCCACCCAGGCCACACCCACCCGGCCCCCTGAGGGCAACCGCAATGCTGATGCGGCCCTCAATGAAATTGAGTTTGACACCCCTGAAATAGATTGACTTCTTCAAAATGTTACATGCATTGAATTGTGAAAATTAACTAGATTTTGTCTAATATAGCTGAAAGTATTTTTTTAAAATTTCTGATTCAAAATTCATGCTGAGTGTATATAAATAGTAAAGTCTCATTCGGTCCAAACTGGATTCCTGGTGATTTCATGGAGGAGTCCTTTCATCTTTATTTGGCAAGTAGGGCAACCGGTTTCCCAGTTTGAGTGCAGCGCTGGCCTTTTCGTGTGCTTGTGATATCTCAGCAAGTACTAAACAGGTCGATCGCTAGAACTTAAATCCAGACACGGTTGATCAGCACTTGTTCCCTGCTGCAATCGCTAAAGCAACATGAGATTGGTGCTTGGCAGGGTGTTTGCAAGTCCGTTGTAGGCGCTGACTTTAGCCCAATTTTTTGACAGAAAGAAGGGACTTTCACGAGCCATTAAAAACAGTTATTAGCCCCTTAATCATGTACGAGCCATTGCTCAATGCCATCAATCGGGTGAATTGAGATTCCCCTCCCCCGCGAACTCCGAGGAACTCCTGTACTGCGCAAACAAGACTTACCAAACCAAGTTTCCCGCGGCGGGGATAAATTAACTGCTCCGTCAATGATTGGCTAGAAGCCGCGCCTGCCTGTCAAAGTTCCCGAGGCGGCTGGGTCAAGGCGCAGGAAAATGGCGACCTTCGGTGCCCGGCTGCGAGGGGTCTTGTGCGGGGCAGGATTGGGACTGTGCGGGATAGTGCTGCTTCTGCTGGTCGCGATGCTCCTCCGAGCCTATGCGACGCGACCTTCCGGCCCGGCCATAGGGCTGCGGGAAAAACAGCAGCAGGAGCGGCAGCGGCGAGTGGAGGCTGCCTTTAGCTCCCGCGAGTTGGAGGAGCTCAAGGAGGTGCTCCAAGGTAAAAAAAAAAAAAAGAGAGAGAGAGAGAGAGAGAAGGAAAAAAAAAAGCAAAGATGGAATCGGGTATAAAAGCAGTCATTTCTTCAAAGTCAATATTTCTCTGTCTGTTTTTAATAGGAAGCTAGTGCTGGTGGTTCGAGAGCTCAAAATTACAGCCTTTTTCTGTGTTAAACTAAATTGTGTTTTCCTCTGTTACTGGCTTAAGTGGTTTGATACAATGCGTAGATCACCTGTCCTGGAGCAGCTGCTTAGGAGGGAATGTCTGCTGCTACCTGTGCTGCAACTCCTGCTTTACTAATACTCTTTCATAATCAGAATGCATAAAATAACTTCATATTCTGCCCAGAATAACACTAGCGTCTTGGAGGCTCTACGCTGTATCCCTTTGAATAAAATCACTATTGTGTTCTTACCATTGTATATAGTTCTGTTTATATACGACTTAAAGGAATTCAGTTTGTAGACACAAATGTATCAAAAGACACTGTTCATATGATTTGATCTATTGTAAAATGCAGGCTTTGCACCCTGCAGGATTTGAGGAAGTCCTCATGAATGGATTCATTTCCCCTCTTCTTTCCATCCTCAAGTTAGGTGGGATGGGGAAGCTGCTTTTCCAGGCAGACATTGTTCGGTCACTATGTAACTCTTAGTTTGGTCCCTTTTTTAAAATTGGAGTTGAGCTATCATTTTAACTTGCCCAAAAGGAGATATTTTAGTTACTCATGCCCTTAACACCTTGCAGATGCTTTAGTGCAGGCGTGTCAACCCATGGGCTGCAGGCTGCATGGGGCCTGGACAGCTAGTAATGTGGCCCAACAAGATCATAAACTTTTAACATTATTATGTGTTTCTTAGTGATATAGTACATTACATACTTTATATGCGGCCCATGACAATTTTCTACACTCATTGTGGCCCAGGCAAGCCAAAAAGTTGGATACCCATGCATTCATGTAATGCTCTATTTAGGTTGCTCACATAGTGATGAAACATGTGCTGTAACATCACAATGTACTTCCCTCCCACATCAGGGTACATGTGCATGGAGTGTGCTCAATGATTTTGCCTCATGCCATCAGTTTGTCATTGCTAGAACTAGCTGAGGTCCTTTATAACTTCCACTTGGAAATAACAGTTGACAACAATATGCAGTTTCCTATTTGCTAACCAGGCAGATTAGACAGTGACAACTGTTTTGCAGGAACAGCAGAATGACACCTATTTTGCAGGAACTGCATTAATTTCTGGCAAGTTTCTAAGTAGAATTCAAAATGCTAGTAATTATCTATGAAGCCTTTTGAGGCTTGGATCCCCAATTATTGTGGGAACATCATTTACTCCACATTCAATCTTCCTGCATAGTTTCTATCTTCCCATGAAGTTTCAGGGAGGCAAGCTTTTTCTATGGCTGTCCCAAACCATGGTTGGGAATTATTTTCCCCAAATCTAGGAAGTCCCCTAGATTTCAGAAGCTGGTAAAATCCCTTCTTTTTTGCAGGTTTTTTTTGGAGAGAAAAGGGTATTAAGGAGATGGCGGTAACTTGCTGTGTAGTCTCTGACATCTATATGCTTTGTACTTCTGTCTTTTCATATGCTTATGGATTTTTAAAGTATTTTAAAATCATTTTGCACATGTTGGGGAAGTTAAATATGTTATTTATTTGATATTTTATTATGAGTGTTTGGAGCCTGTGATTGGGGTGCCATATAAATACTGTCAAATACATGAATGGCAATAAACTGAATTCTCATCCCTCCTGTTTTGTAGATCTTTCTGAAAGATTTGTACACAGGCAACTTCTGGAATGCACTCCCATCTTAATGTACAAAGCTTTTACATGATAATTGTTCACTATTATCATAAAAGTTCTGCAAATGCCCTCTTATAATTGATACTAGAGTTAATCAACTCAGTGATAGTAATAGTTTCTTATATAAGTGTATCTTTAAGGCATTTTAATGGGTGCAGGAGTAGTTCATCTGTTTCTATTACTCTTCTGAAATTTTGCCTGAACATGCTTTATCCTTTACAAAAGGTGCTGTCAGAATACAAACAGTTTCCTTCTCACCAGATGATCAGAATATAACAGCCCTGGAAGAATTTGAACCCTATATTTACAAAGGTATTTAAACTTAAATTCTTGCTTTTATTAGTATCAATGCTACTGATTGCACAGAAAATATAAACATTGTATTGCTTTTATTTCTTGATAGAACTGAAGTACTAAAATGAAAAAATATGGTTATTTAATAAATTTCAATTGACAAAAATTGGGTTGGTGGTTATAGGTGGTTATATATGTTATAAATGTTTAATCAGTGAAGAAATATGGATTCTTAAAAAATGAATATGTATTTGAACAATAATTTAGTCTCTCAATTGACTTATCATTCTGTCATAAATTACACAGATCCACAGAAAGAGTAAAACATATATTTTTCATGGTGAATACTCCCAGTTTAATATTAATGTAAGTGGGAGAAATGATATCCTTTCCAATCAGTGGTTGGCACAGATACTATACTAAGTTACGACCAGTGTTAATTGCTTTGTTGAATACACAATGCTAAGCTACAAGTTATGGATTCTAACCCAATACTTGATTTGTGTACAACATAAATATAAAACTTTAAGCTAAACAAACCATGTGACATTTAAGTGTGACACATGAACAAGATAGTGTGCATAGGACTGACATTGGTGGATTAATGATACGTTTATAAAAGGAACTTTCTAGTATTATTAAAATTTGTATGATACCATTTGAAAAAAAGTACTTTTGCAACTACCTAAAGATGTTTTAAGTTTGAAATGTTGATATAGATATGTAGCTGCAGATTTAAACATTCTTAGGAAAAGAAAAATACCATGTATTACATAGAAATGAAGTCTCATTTATTTCAATATACTTTGTCCCTTGCAACCTAAAATTCACGGGGTAAACCAGAAAGTGCAAAGTTCTAAAATCAATTCAATCCAAAAAAATCAATAAGATGGCTTTAAATAAGCCACTTTCTCTTCAGCAAGGAGAAACAGCTTGGCATCAAATTTTCTTAGGAAATAAATTTGGTTCCCTGTGATTTTGTTAGATGATTTCTTTTGCACTATGTTCCCGCTTCCTCCTGTTATGATGGCAAAGTGTTGTTCATCTGTCTATCTGCAACACAAGGATGATACTTTAGGTTTACTTTAGATTATTGCAATTTCTGAAATAAAGTATGAGTAGAACTTTGAGCATCCAAAGGTTGCTGTGTATATAATCAAAGTAAGATAATAAATGCTAATGCAGGAATATGTAAATAGAAGGATTATTGTATTGCAAATGTTGTCACAGTTCTGATCACAAGGGGAACATTTGCTGAGTTTTCAAAAATATACTTATTCTCCCCCCTTCCCCCAGATAAGAGGGAAAAGAAAGAGTAATTTCAGAATGTTCTTTCTTATTTATATTATTTGCTTTAAAAACTGTTCATCCATGGACAGAAATACAAAAACAATTTCTTTCTTCCATACTTCAGTTAACCATTTTCCAAATATATCATCTACTATTTTATACCTGCTATTCATTAAAAATCTGGTTTATCCAGTAATTTCAAAATTGAATCCAGTGGCTAACTTTGCTTAATTCTCTTCCCTTAAGCTTTTCCTGCAGTGTTTTCTACCTCATTCATACAACATCAAATTATTGGAGATTACAGCCACCTATTCACCATCCAGGGATCTAACCCTCAGTTACAGCCGTATATGCTGCTTGCACATATAGATGTAGTCCCAGCATACCCTGATGGATGGGATGTCAGTGATCCCTTTTCTGCTGAGGAACACGATGGATTTATATATGGAAGAGGAACACTAGATAATAAAAACTCAGCTATGGTATATAAATTTATCTCATTTTGGTGGGATGCAGAACTAATATGAGTTGCAGGAGAATAGGAAATTTTATGTACCATATTTATGATAAAGCATGACTTCAATTACACAGTGTGGGAAGAGGCAGTTATTTTTCTTTTTGTATGCTATAGTTTTCAAAAACACCTTACTGGTTTTAGAACTGCTTTTGGCTGAGCTTCAAACAGACTTCTTAGATATAGGTTCTGCTTCAACATCAGTTACAATTGCTCCTTCTGGAAAACTTAAACTGAAAAGGTGGAAATTACAGTGGCTTTTCCTGCTTTCACTGAACAAATGACTATTTTTCCAGAATAAATTAAATTGATGTTTGAAAGGGCAATACAGATCACACATACCATCTTGTAGTGAAAAGGTGGTTGGTAAAACACAGGATAAGATGGAAAAGTAGTGAGAGTCAAAGGATGTGGCCTCTGCCTCTTTTGTTTATTTGGGGTTTTATGACTGAATTAAGCTATTTAAAGGTTAAAGGTAGTGAATTCTTTCAATTCATCATGAAAAATAATGGCAAATTGAGCCTGTCTTGGAATAGAATGATTTTAGTGAACTTGGAGGCATGCGAAAATGGACCTGGGGGCATATATATGTATACTAAGAGCTTATGCACCTGAGACAAATTCCTTGTGTGTTCAATCACACTTGTCCAATAAAGAATTCTATATTTGGGTTGCAAATTTCCTATCTCTGTTCTAATCAGTATTGGTCAGTTCTTTAGTTACAACCATCTGGCTACTTAGTGACTAAAACAGCCTTTCTGACAATTATGGAAACCAAATAACTCATGGTTGACATGGATATAGTGAAGTGTGGAGCTCCAATGATCAGGAACAACAACACGAACTCAGATTGGAAAGCTGGAAGGGAAAAGCAATAGAACCCTTCTTCTGTCCCAATAGCCTTTAGATAGGCTTGTTCAAAGCTGGAAACAAGCAAGATGAGTTATCTGATTAATAGCATATTAGTCCATTAGTTCATTATAACAGCCAGGGCTTTTTTTGTCATAGAACGCTCAGAACGGAGTTCTGGCACCTTTTTTTGGATGGAACCTTGTAGGGCAGGCAAGGCAGGTTGTATGACATGTGTGAGTTCCTTTTTCTTTTACAAAAAAAGCACTGATAACAGCACATCTAACATGTCTGCGGGTGTACAGAAAATTTCTGTTGAGGATGGAAGAGATATCTCTTCTGAGAAACATTGTATTCATAAGCTTCAAAATGCAATATTTGCCACCCAATTGACATGTCTTTAATATGACAGAAGGGAAAAATGATTAAATACATGATGAAACTTAGTAGATGTAATTTAAACCAAATATAGTTTTTGTCTTGGCTCAGTTCACTTTTGGAGTATTGTTCCTGGTACGCTGCCAAAGGCAATTATAGTTGTTGGCTTGAAACAGATTGTGCTGTCGTGCTCTGATGTTAACAAAGCATCATTTATTGCATGATTGAGTCAGTTGTCCCAGGGGATTATTAGAAATGGTGGGTAGCAAGCATACAACATGTTAAAATATAAAAAAAAGAAAAGAAATCCACACAGTCTTTGGGACAGCAATTTATCTTTTTCAACAAAAAGGAAGCAAGATTACACATAGATAGGCTCAACCAGTCTTTAAGCAACATTTTCCTCCTTAACTCCAGTACTATCCCTGGCCAGCCTCAAAGAGTGGAAACTCAGTTAGGCTTCGCCATCTGTTATTGTGGAAGAAAGACAAGCTAATTGGGGACAGGCAATAGAGCAGGGGTGTCCAACTGCCAGCTCACGGGCCGGACATGACATGCAGAAGCTGCACCCACCCCATTGCCAGCAATGGCAAAACAGTCCCGATACATTGCGTGACGTCACGTGACATCACAAGTTTGACATGTCTGCAATAGAGGTTCCTATTGGATAGTGATCAACCGTAGGGACACAGCAAGTTTCTTATAATTTTTATTTATATTTATTTATTTACATCTATTGGCTGCCCAACTGCAGAGAACTCACTGGATTATGCTCAGTCAAAGAGGGTGGTTAGTACTATATAACATCATAATGGTCAAAACCCTTTAGTGAATATAGTTAAGGTCTTTATATGAGCTCTGCTTTTTGGTAGTCTAATTCTTGCTAATCACCATATATGGTACAACTCACTATGTAACCACATTTCTTTCTAATCCTCAGGGCATTCTGCACGCTCTAGAGTTTTTACTAAGACGAAATTACAAACCACAAAGATCTTTCTATATAGGCCTTGGTCATGATGAAGAGGTATTATTTGTTTATGTGTTTGTTTTTAACTTCACAACTTGTGCCATGTTTTCATTATTTATTTTGGAGTTACAAGCCATCCCCAAAAGCTGAATGGTAGTTTCCAAATAAATTGCCTTTTAAAAATTTGGTTAATCTGAATAACTTTAATGTATACTGTCCTAATAAAGTGGAAGGTTATTGCCCATTGCCCATTGATCAGATTTTGGCAATATAGAGTAGTTTGTTTTACTGAAGGATTCAAAAGTAATAATAATAAGTTGGAAGGGACCTTGGAGGTCATCTGGTCCAACCCCCTGCTAAGGCAGGAAACCCTATACCATTTCAGACAAATGGCTGTCCAGTCTCTTCTTAAAAACTTCCAGTGTTGGAGCATTCACCACCTCTGGAGGCAGGTTGTTCCACTGGTTAGTTGTTCTAACTGTCAGGAAGTTTCTCCTTAGTTCTAGGTTGCTTCTCTCCTTTACTAGTTTTCATCCGTTGCTTTTTGTCCTGCTTTCGGGTGCTTTGGAGAATAGCTTGGCTCCCTCTTCTTTGTGGCAGCCCCTGAGATATTGGAACACTGCTATCATGTCACCCCTCACCCTTCTCTTCATTAAACTACACATACCCAATTCCAGCAACCATTCCTTATATGTTTTAGCCTCCAGTCCCCCAATCATCTTTGTTGCTCTTCTCTATACATATTGGATATTTTTAAATATTGCATTTGATAGTCTAAAGTAAATCTACTTTTTTTTAAAAATAATGCTTTTTTAAAGGCACAAGGCTAGAAACAGGAGAATGAATTCTAGTCCCTCCTTAGGCATGAAAGCTGACTGAGTGACTTTGGGCCACTCATTCTCTCAGTCCAATTCACCTTACAGGGTTGTTGTGAGGAAAATAGGAGTAGGAAGGAGGATTAGATATATACATTGCCTTGAATCATTTATAAAAATAATAAAGACTGGATTAAAAAAAATCTCCCAATGAGGATTTAGATAGGTGAAAAGGTAGCTTAGATATACAGTAGCTTTTTAAATGAGATTCTGAATAATCACTTTAGATTCAAACTTCAGTGGTTTGAGGCATAATTAGTAAATCACTTACAGCCTTTGCTGAATAATAATAATTGCATTCTTTTGAAAGACTAGCCAATGGCTTGACTTAGGAAAATGTTATTCTAATTCCCTTTCAGGTTGGTGGTAAAAAAGGAGCAATGAAAATTGTGGCTGAGCTGGAATCTAGAGGGGTACAACTTTCTTTTGTGCTTGATGAAGGAAGCTTTATTTTTGATGGAGTCATCCCTAAAATAGAGAAACCAGTAGCTGTGTAAGTAAAGAAATACAAATGTTTGCTACAGTAAATGCAGTTCTTTGCCTATTTCACAGAATCATGTTTAAACAACTGGATACTGGAAGCCAGGCCTTACAATTCACAAATAACTGAAACTGCAATCTATCAGTTTACTTTGTCTATATTTTGTCCACCTTTGTTCTGGAATGATGAAATTATGGACATTGTACTGTATCTCATATTTTCCAAGGTTGTGCATATAGTAACTGATTAACCAGCTATATGAATGCTTGGTCACAGTGGCCCCTAGCAATAGAGTAATATACATAGACCTACATCTCCAGATGTTGGCTTCTGCTGCTTTTCTTACAAGACTAGAGTAACTAGAGCAACATGTATTCTGTAATATGAGGTGGGTGAGGATTTGCACTGGAGTGTCAGAGGGCATTAGTAGAAATTCCTGATGCCCTGCACAGCAGGCAGGTAATCTGACTGCAGAGTAAATTGGATGATGCATATGTGATGGTTTAAGCAAAGCAAAAAAGGTGTACATAAAATTGTTCCAAAAGCAGCAAAAGTCGGACCTAACTTCTTGTTTATACAGTTTGAAGATGACAAACAGTCCAACTATACTGCATCTGGAATTTCATTAATGTTTTTTCCCTTACTTATCAGAATAGGCATCACAGAAAAGGGTGCACTTACTGTAAATCTCAGTGTAACATCTCAAGTTGGCCATTCTTCTGCACCCCCTAAGAGGACCAGCATTGGTATTCTTTCTGAAGCATTATACAAGTGAGTGTCTGTCTTGGAAACATATTATCATTCCATGCATATCTAATGGAGAAAAATTATCTGGTCTGAATGCATCAGTTTCCAGTAAAGCATATATTCCTCCAAGTTCCCTTCCAACTCTGTTATACTGTTAAGGTGCTACGTTAAATATCTGCAATAATTACAGGATCAGAATAAGTCATGAATGGCTGGAATAGAATTCTACAATCTGATATATTTGTCTAAAAACTATCTAGCCCACAGGTGTCAAACTCGCCGTGTCATGTGACATGTGGCAACGTACTGCAACTTTTTTTGCATTGCTGGAGCTGGGGTGGGTGCGGCCTCTGCATGATGCAAGCAGCCCACGGACCAGCTGTTTGACACCCCTGATCTTGCCTTTAATGATTATAGTCCAAGACATCTGCAAGGAGAAAGTCATGGTTACAGAGTTCTGAAATGAATGGTATCAATCCATTCAGGTTTTTTGTGTTGTTTTCTAGAAACAATCCAGATAATTTGCAAGGCGGGTTATATATCTAAGTTTGTGATGCTTTGCAACTGTGCCATCAAGAGGTTACTAGAAAAGAAATCTTAATTTTATTTTGTCTCCTTATTTTTACTTCCATAGTACTTCTCATTTTCCTGCCTATCGTTCCCCTGTCACTCCCCTAATCATTTCAAAATAGGGAATACAACAAAAGTTTGAACAAGAATAAGAGGCAAATTCTGTTTCTGAAGAATCTTCTAGCCTTCATTGGCAGCTAACGCTGTTTCTTATTATACTCTGCTGCAATTGAGCAAATAATTATACTTAACAATTAACTATACTAATTGCATATTTTTTTTACTCCACATTCTCTTTCAATGTTGTTTCTTCAATTAATCCCATTGTTATTCAATATTGGAATCAAAAGCTAGGCATGATCTAATTAACACTACATGATTTATATTTATTTACATTTATTTTATTATATTTATATAGTTGCTCATCTCAGAGAAAGTAACTCTGGGCAATGTACAACAATCAAATAAAAACCACAGATCCATAAAAATAATAATTATAAAATATTTCAGAAAAAATTACTTAAAAAGAAAATAGTATAAATATTATAAAAAGTTTAAAATATACCAACCACACAGAGAGTAAAAATTGTTCTATCTTAATCCATTTTATATTGGGAATAGAGCATGAGATTTGATCCATACGTTCTGCTAGTCTCACTACCAGGAGTCCCTTCTTTTGTAGAGGGCTACATTCAAATTATAAAAGACCTCTTTGCAACATAATTAGATTGAAAGAAGATATTTTCAGAAAAATAAATTATATATTCCACATTCTAAGGGATATTTTTGGAAACAGATAGTTTGATTTTCTGTTTTAAGGAGGAAACTAACATATCTAACAAATTTACATCTTAGTGCAATATATCATCCTAGGCACAAAATAATTCAACTGAATGTACTTGATTTTGATTTTTGCATTTGGTTCCTATAGGTTGGAAATGCAGCCTATGCCCAATTTGTTTGGTCATGGACCTGAAATCATGATGTTTGAACAACTGGTACCAGTAGTGAGTATTGAACAGTACATGCTTTCTTCATTTATCTTTCATAAAACACACTGATCATTTTAAGGCATTTTTTCCTCTTAGAACAGGCATGTCAAACTGCCAGCCCGCAGGCCGGATGTGTCATGCCAAAACCACATCCACCCCATTACCGGCAACAAGGAAAAAGTCACAATACGTTGTGCAACGTCACGTGAAGTTGCAAGTTTAACATGCCTTCCTTAGGAGAAATCCCATGAATTGCAGTACTGAGCATTAGAAAAACTTATTTGATTATCAAATGACTCTGGGTGGCATCGTCAAATGGCTCTGGGTGACATTATCATACAATGCATAAAATAAAATTTCCAAAACAACGCCAATCACTAGAAGAAAGACAGCTATTAAAAGATAATATAAGGTGCAGGACTTGTCACCAACTTACCCTGAAGCCTGGGGAAACATCCAGGTTTTCAGAGCTCTATTTATCATAGCCAGAGTGGCAGACAGATGTATCTTAGAGGGGGATAATCATCCTAGATCTCATCAAGTGACATTGATTAATGGATGGGACATGCAGTATGTCAATGCTATCTGAACATATAGGATGAGCAGAAGTTGTGGACCACTGGCTGCTCAGATAGTCAGATCTGTGCCATAAAGGATTTTACAACCTGACTTCTGGTTTGCCATGCAGCCACTATGGACAGTTGGGAGACTTGCTCTCCCCTGTCCAGTTTTGCATCTCTGGGGGGGCCTGAAAAGGGCTGAAATTCGCTCCAAAGAGGTGACCAGCAAGGAGGAGCACTCGCTGGATCGTGGGAGAGCCGCAACTCTCTCGTTAGACCTGGCAATCCCTCCAAACTGGCGGACAAAAGGACCGGCCATTATGGCTCGTCCCTAGGCTGTGAACAGCCGAAGTCACATTTTCCACCAGGCAACTCTTAAAACAGCGCGGAAGAGACTGGGTGAGGTCTACCTCTTTTACACCCTGATTATTTTCTGTGCCTCCTTAAGCTGCTAAGCATTCTTCTCCCTGCGGTGAGGGAAGGGGGACTTTAGCCCTCCCTCCAGAAAGAGCAGTGACTAAATACCCAGGGGCGTTTTAAACATTGAAAAAGTAACTGAATCCCAATTGGAATTTTATTTCTCAAAGCTTGTGGACTGAAAGATTTTTTATTTTTCATTATCTGCTTCTGTTGGAAATCTGGGATCTTTTTTATAAAAAAGAAGAAGAAACTAAAAAGATTAAAATAACTTTGGGACTCAAAGGGAAACTTTAAAAGGGGCCTGGCTGACTGCCAGAGAAATAAATAACCTTAAGAATTTTGAAACAACAGCTGTGAAAGGCTCTGTGTTCCCTACCTAGGAAAAAAAAAACTTTTTCTCTCTTTCGGATTTTCTAAGTGTAAAGCCTTTAATCTAAAATACCAATATGGAAGAAGACCGGGAACAAATTTCCTTATGGATGAAGATCAACAAATTCTATGTTGAAAGCACTAATTCAAACTCTTACCACAACCAATGAAATACTAAGAGGCTATGCGAAGGAACAAGAAGATAGCCCAGATATGAAAGCCCAAACTTTGACCACAACTAAAGAACCATCTATACAAAATACAATAGAAAAAATGAAACATTTAAATATTATGACAGAAGAATCTACTATTCAACAAATATTGACATTTGAAAATCCAGAAAAGACATCGACAACTTGGAAAAAGGAAAAGTTTTCCTATACAACTCAGAAGGAACTAGAGGATCTAGAAAAAGAACAGCTGGATGAGAAGATAAACAATTCAGAACAACCACATAGATATGGAAGAATAAAGTGGTCTACAAGTCCTCTCAAAAAAATGGCGACCGGATGGTTTTGCCAATATCAATTAATATTTATGATACTACAAGGAGATTGGTTCAATGACCGAAAAACAAGGACATGGAAGATGATTTGGCGAAGAAAAAAAGCCAGAATAAGGCTCAAGAAGAGTTTCGACCATCTTATTGAAATCTAAAACAGAATGTACTTAAATAGGTAAGATGTGCATGTTGAACAGAAGACATTGTTATGAACTGAGATAAAAAATTTTGGTCATTAAAATTTAGCAGTATAAATACTAATAGCTAATTTGAATATTGATTTGTGCATAAAGGTCATGTAAAGCTGAATAATGTAGATAAACTAAAAACGTATTGTTGAAAGTAATAAATAGGTCTATACGGAACGTTAAAAACAAAAATTATTAGTTTAAGCAAGAGATAGCAGATACAAAGAGGAAGAGAGGAAGTATTAAATACTGAAATAAAAAAATTTTGATTACTAAAAAAACCCCTGAAAACTAGCAAAAAGGAAGGATATCATATTGTATCCTTAATTTCTTGACATAGAGGGTGAGAAGTTAAGTAGACGGGATGTGTATTTTGAACATTACATTTTGTGAGGAATGATGATAGATGAATTTGGAGTATATTAAAAATCTTGGGAATGATAAATATCAAACGTTAAATCTAAATGTTAGTGGAAATTAAAACTGAAAAATCTATTAGGGCATTGATTGTCTAAAAGATTGTATGTTAAAACAACTAGAATATGTGTAAACTAAAAACTGGATATGTAAGAAAGTTATTTTCTATGTGATTGATAGGATAAAACTTGTCTTTAAATTTACAAGTAGACAATATATATAAAGGGAAAAAGAGAGGAAATGTTTATGGTAGCAATCTGAAATCTGTACTAATGATATCTGTATGTAATTGAATTACTACTATTCAGCCACCATGTTGCTTTTCAAATATGTGAATGTAATATTAGAAAATCAATAAAATTTGTAAAAAAAGGATTTTACAACCTACAACCTTGCATTTGATAATGATTCAAAGTTACAATGACATTAGAAAAAGTGACCCTTTTTTGAATTACAACTATTACTCCATCCCTGCAATCACATGATCACAATTTGGGCACTTGGAAACTGGCTGGCATACATGATGGTCACAGCAGCTTGCAATCATGTAGCTATGATTTGAGACCTTTCCAGCTGGCTTCCAATAAGCACAGTCAATTGAGGAAGGCAGATTCACTTAACTGCATGAGTCCCTTAATGAGCACAATGACTTGCTTAACAACCATGATAAAAATGGTTAAAATCAGATCTAGTCAGATTCACTTAATGACCACATCGCTTAATGACTAAAATTCCAGTCCTAATTATGATTGTAAGTCAAGGACCACCCATATAGGTAATAACCAGGATCTTGACTTGCATCTAGTAGCCTAATTTGTTACCTATTTACTTCTTTTGTTCCATAGATTCATTTTCTATTTTTTCTTATTTTATGTAAAAGAAATTTGTATTTTGGCTTTTTTCTCAAACAAAACATGTACTCAAGTCAGATTTTAATTAGTAGAATACTATAAAAATAATTCCATAAGCCCACTGCCTCCTTTAGCAAGAATGGATTGGATTGTGCTTTGTATATATAGTATATATAGGTTCGCATCCCACCAGGCTCAAGGTTGACTCAGCCTTCCATCCTTCCGAGGTAGGTAAAATGAGGACCCAGATTGTTGGGGGCAATAAGCTGACTTTGTAATAATGCCGCTGGGGGGGGGGGGCGAAAGCCCTAATAAGCAGGCATATACATAGAATGAAGGCTATTGCTAAACACATTGATTTGTGCTTTAAATTGTAAGCCACCCTGAGTCTTTGGAGAAGAGCGGGATATAAATGGGATTAAAAATAAAAATAAAAATAATTATACTTACTTGTACAATCATTGCTCTTTTGAATGGTTGATAAATATGTAGAAGAAAGTCTACATATTTGCTAATGTGTATATACTCTCTTCCCATTCCCAATTCCCTGCTATTCAGTTTAGCTTCCCCCTCAATATCATCATGGCAAATCTGTGGCTCTTTGGACCTCTTGTTGGCTGGTAAGAAAGAAAATGCTTTATCACTTTCCTTTTGTTGAAACTTACATGCATAGATTAATTAGGAAATGGTGGTAGTAGGTACTTTCCTCTGTACTATTCTTTCTTACTGCCTTTCTCCTCCTTTCTTAAAACTGTTCTATTTTGAGAAGCTGCCAGACAACAACAACAAAAAAAAACCCTGAAAACTTTCTTACTTCAACTGCATTGATCTTTTATCAAATTCTGAAAAGGTAATTATTGGAGTATTAATAGAACATTATCACATCTATTTGTGGGAGGAACAGTATCTGCTATTTAGTGACTTCACAAACTGCAAGAGAAAATTATGCCCTGAGCAGTTATCAATCTAAAATTTATTATGTAAAAGAGAGCAGAGGAAGTAAAAATAAGCTGAGTCTGGGTAAATAAATGAAAAATATACCAGAAGCTACAAGCAATATACTTAACTGGATTATATAAAATTCAAGTGATTCTTCTTTCTTCTCCTTTTTGTATCAATTACTGTACTTCAATTAATATAAAATATTGCTGCTATTTTGCAGAGTACAGAAAGTTGATTTAATGTGGATACCAAAGAACCTTTTGCCTTTAAATCTTTATGCAGGTTTCTTGAGCAAACTCCTGGCACTAATGCTTTAGTTCGGACCACCACTGCAATCACCATGTTTCAGGCAGGAATAAAGGTATTACTGGAAGACAGTAGGTTGGGAAAAGTTGCAAGAAAACTGAATGGGACAATTGGTGGCTCCTGCCCCACTTTTGTAACCTACAGAGACCCAACATTTGCATTGTAAGCTGCCCAGAGTTGCTCTCAAAGCAAGATGGGTACCATATGAATTTAATAAATTTGATAGGAAAATTAATCTAGATAAGACTTCCCACCATTTTTGTCAGAAAATAAAACAAAACAGGTATATATTCCAATGGAAATGTTTAACGTACTTAAACAGAACCAAAGTGGAACGAGCAAAAAAATCCTCCATTTCCATCCACTTTTCTGATATTGCATTATTGTCCTTCCTGCAAAAATAATCTATTATGCTAGTAAAACTCTCATCGTGACCTTTAACTGAGTGAAACAATGCATAAGAGGGCAACTATTTTTGAACTAAAGTACCTCAAACTGGCTAATTTACAGAATGCATCCAAAATCCAGGAGCCACCGTTTCCAAGGGAATGAAATTTGGGGAAATTATGACTGCTTCTGTGCTACTGGCTGCTGCTGAGCTGCTAGTGCAGTCATGTGATCTTCATTTTCAATGTTCACCAATGTATTCTAACAATCTCTCCCTCCCTCCCCATATCCAGCAGCAACCACTTAGGGCAGGGGTCAGCAACCTGAAACAGTGAAAGAGCCACTCGGAACCGGTTCCCTCACAAAAGGAAAAACTGGGAGCCGCAAAAAATGTGTGCACATGCGCGTACATGCGCGCATGCACAGAACAGGGTTTGACTGAAGAGTGGAGCCAAGGCGAGATATGCACCTACCCTGCATATTTGAATTGATTGGTTGAACTTTTTTAGTCCCACTTTTTTTTTTTTGGACTGCACATGGCAGAGGACTGGGAGCCGCAAGAGACGGCTGAAAGAGCCGCATGCGGCTCCAGAGCCGCGGGTTGCAGACCTGTGACTTAGGGGAACAAGAGAGGAAGGAAGGATTAAAGAAGGAGGGAGGAACAAGGAGGAAGGAAATCCAGTGTACCTTTACCGGCCAATATTCACCTGTATCCCCAAACACTCTTTATTAACCCACACTACCCCACTGCACATTTTTCCCAACCCAAACAACATCTCTTAGGCCAGGGTCTTCAAACTTGGCTCTTTTGTGACTTGTGGACTTCAACTCCCAGAATGAGGAATTGTGAGAGTTGAATTCCACAAGTCATAAAAGGGCCAAGTTTGAAGACCCCTGTCTTAGGCATTCCCATGCACCCTACCTAATCCACACACAACACTTTTCCCTGACCCATGTGGCATCTCTTGCACATACCCATGCATTGTTCTCAATCATCCTGCCCCTGTATATCAGGGAATGTTTGTGCCACATCACTTCTCTTAGTGTTTTTGTGTTTGCACCTGTGTGTGTGAGTGAGTGTCTGTGTGTGTGTATACACAAGTCATACATGCATGCAATATTTTGGATTTAAGGGAAAAATGAGTTCTGAAACAGGTGGGGTGCTTTTTATCGGGCATCTCTAAGCTGAACACATCTTTCCTTTTAATATATATGATTTTATTTTAAAACAAAAATAAAAAAATCTAATAGATACTAATATAAAGTAAGAGAAAGAAGAGAAAGAAAAAAATTAAAGAGAAACTAAAAATGCAAGCCTGTAAAACAAAAGTAAAGAAAAATAGGAAAGAAAAAATATATAAAGAAGTTGCTTCTAATTTTCTTTACATTAAGTACAATTACGCCTTATCACATATATTTTTATTACATGCTTTTTCTAATAATCAAAACCACAAATCATAAGATCTATTTTGTTTCACACAAAAGTCTATAAAGGGTTTGCAATCAGCAACAAATTTCGATGATTGTCCTTTCTTTTATTATGGAAGTCAGTTTAGCAGTCTCTACAAGTTCCACCATCTTTACATATTCCTCCATTGTGAGTGATATTGAATCTTTTACTTTTATACGTACAATAATCCTGCTGGGGTTATCATGTAGAAAAACAGATCTATGACTTTTTTCATCAGCTCCGAAAGAAAAACCTTTGATTTCAGTTGTATATTAATCTTTAAAATTCTCTGAACCAGTGTGTATATTTGAATCCAGAATTTTCTAGCTATTTTTACACATCCACCAAACATGATAAAATGTCCCTTACTGTTGTTAACATTTCCAACATAAATTTGGAGTGCCTTAATACATTGTTAACGTATTCATCTTTTCTTTATTAATCTTAAAACCTGCTAATGCACCAAATACTTTTAATTTGCCCATTGATATTGCAGTTTTCTTAAAGGATCTTGTAAAAGCAACAGTAAGTCACTCGTAAAGCCCTTAACCTATAATTTTCTTTTAAAAACTCCTCCACAACCTTCTCGTCTTATATCTCTAATCAATATTTCAAAAACCACAATAAACAAAAAAGGGGGCTGTGGACATCCCTGTCTTGTTCCTTTTCATATCTCGTAAGGTGAACACATCCTTCCCAGACAACCCTACAGGTAATCCCAGAAAACAAAATGAAGCATCCACATCCCACATGCTCCAAAACACCTTTTGTCCTTCTAAACCAAAGTACTGTCCTGTCCTAATAAACACACACATACACATAAGATATACATGTTTACAAAGAGCTCTTGTCATATTTACCCTTAATAGTTTAGATATACAATAAACTTCAGTCTATGCTCGAGAAATGTAAGCTTGTTGAACAGTGGAAGTGGTTTCTTAGTCTGATGTCTGTGACACTGTGTTTTTGTGTTTGTATACACACATGTAGAAAATAGAATATCAAAGATGTAGTGTTTTATCACTTAGTAATGTGGCTGTTGTGGTAGTTAAATGGCGACATCAGCTGGTAGAACTGGGAGTTACAAGTTACCCAAATTATAGATCCATAGCTCTAAATGCTGTTCTGTCCCAATCAAATGTTAAATAAAGATGTGTCTATCTGTAATTTTAATTACAAAATAACTTAATCCATAATACAGTTGCTTTATTTGCAGATAGTTCATTTATGATAAAAGAATTCAAAAGAGAAAAAAATTAGGGTGAGAGGGATGAGCTTTTGGAGAGGAAAATATGGTTCAACAATCACCATCTTGGATATATCTTTCAAACTGAATCTCCATCAAATTTTATTCATGTTTAGGGCTGACCCTTTATTTAAGAACATGGGTCTGCTGATCACATAGACATACATGCCCAACGTAAATTTGTATTGATGTAAGACATGAATTGGCAGCATTTTTCTTTCCCTGAAGATGGATCCACATTTCCCTGTGCAGTGACTTAAGGGCGAGCACATGTGGGTCTGTCTACTATTCTTTAGAAGCAAGCTATTCACTGCCATCTGGCATAGCATGTGGCTACATCTTTTTCAAGTGCAGATATGTCTGCCAACTTCTTTTGCAAAAGAAGAGGCAGAGCTTTGCTCAGCATTAATAGAGTGACATAGAGGGAAACAGGAACAATGGCATTTAGAAAAGAAGAACAAAAGCAAGCATTTTTGTAAGCTACAGTTGCAAATCTCCTTTAAACTTAAAAAGAGATGCTGCCAACAAACCAGGAACTATGTTATGGCTGCAGATGAAACTGCTTGGTGTTGCTGCTACAGACCTGAACTGTATTGATGCTTGAGGATAATTCTACCCTCGTTTAGATCTCCTTTTTTTCTTCTTCTCTCCTTTCTAGTCAAATGTTATTCCACCAAAAGCTGATGCCACAGTGAATTTCCGCATCCACTCATCACAAACTGTTGAGGAGGTAGTATGATGAAGTGCAGTGGAATTTTATGCTTTTGCTGTTTTAATCTTAGAATCTGTCATAGTTTAGACTCAGGCTTATAGAGTCTGACATCTAGTTTTACTTGAGGAAACATTAAACAGATTACCTGATTTAGATATAGTGCTGCATCCTCCCTCTTTAAGCATCTCTGACTGCTGTGATGTAACCTGGGCTGATCCTGCTAATACCTATTTCTTGTAGTTGAGATGATAGCTGGTTCCATGTCACAGCTACTGGCGTTCTTCTGGCTGGGGACATAGGGCATAATTGGCAGTGACCAGCAACTTTATTCTCTCTCCAGCTTAGCACTATGTAGGTTTCCAGTAGCTGCAGGAATTCCCTCACCACCTCATCTTTGTCAGCACGAAGTCCTAATTTATGGGTCCTGAATGATACTGTTACTGGGAAACCTGCTCCCTGCTTGACAAAGTAAAATTCTCTATCCAGAGGTATCAGGGAACCTGGGCATTTCCAGAGGTCCTTTCCCAGCCTCTCTTAATTCCCTGAAAGTAACTTTTATAGAGAACAGTTTTTATGCAATATACTTCCCGATGTCAGGGAAGGGACAAACAGTTTTTAATAGCTGAATATTGCAATATGTGCTTTGAAGGCAAAAGCCTCGCACAATGGGATTCCTGAAAGATTCTTGTCCTGTCTACATATTTTTATTGGGAAGGCTGAAACTGGTATGAAGGACTGAGGGAGAGTCTATAACTTGTGCTAATATCATGATGAAAACCATCTTGGCTGTTTTAACTTGTTTGTACTTTGGGTGTATTCTTAGGTCCTGGAAATATTAGACAAAACAATTGATGATAAGAGAGTGAAGATAGAAGTGATGGATACCTTTGATCCACCCCCCGTTAGCCCCTGGGACGACCAGACCTTCGCTGTACAGGTCTTCCGCCAGACAACCCTGGATGTTTTCCCAGATGTTGCCAGTGTAGCTCCAGGTAGTGGCAAATACATGATCATTAGTGTTTTTCTCTTCTGTTTCCACTCAAACATTGTTTCCATTTTTTTCTATGTTGTCTTTTGTTCCTCTGCTTTATTCCATTTATATATAGACACTTCAAATACTATTAATGACTGGAAACATTTACTTTTTTTTCTTTGATGCCTGGGAGCTATTTTTCATTAATATTACTACCATCAGGAACTGGTGAACTATACACTCTCCATTCATGCATAAGTTGTTTTCAAGATTATGTTGACATGTGCATTTATTTTCTTTACTGAGACCATCACTATTATTCAGTTATGTCTTATAGCACTGGATTGTTCCAGGACTAAGCTCATGATAAAAACTTTTGGCACATACGAATAGTACTGATTAAAATTGACACAGCATTATTTATTTTAAAAAATATATAATCATAAAAGGTAAAATACAAAACATAAACAAACTAAACAACATACTAACTGCTAACTTTTTTGTACTGATTATTTTATTTACAGGCATTTGTGTTGGAAACACTGATAGCAGACACTACAGCAGCCTCACAAAAGCTATTTATCGATTTAACCCAGTAGCCTTTAAAACTGATGATTTGCCAAGGTAAAGTACGATGATCATTCTTAATGAAACACTAGATGAGAAACATGAGCGTGTTTTTAATAAAAGCAAATGAGACACAGCCATTGAAACCTGAGAATGAAAACAGTAAGTCATAGCCCTGAATTATGTGTGCATAGCATTAGTTAAAAGGTATCAGAGGGAGACTTAGAGCTGGTATCTGTCCTGATAATAAGCAAAATGAAAGCGCAGGATCTTTTCTAGAACTAAATGAATATTGATATCTATCAAATTTACACGGCCGCCCATCTCATAAAAATGACTGGGCAGAGTACAACAGTTAATTAAGACAGTAGATATATAAAAAATAATTATTAAAATATAAAAGTCTTGTATCTAGTGCTTCTAATAAATCAAAAGCACCAGATACAAAAAAATGTGAATATTTAATTTAATTTAATTTAATTTAATTTTATTTATATACCGCCCTTCTCCCGAAGGACTCAGGGCGGTGAACAGGGCAAATATATAAAAAATACAAAAATACAAAAGTTAAAAGAAAATTAAACATATGCCCGACTAAAAACAGTAAATACAAATATTAAAAATGACCATAAAACCCAACCCATCCCCCATCAGGCCAGGCCGGCTTGTTCAAATAAATAGGTCTTCAGATTGCGACGGAAGGAGCGAAGGTCGGGCGCCATCCGGAGCTCAACCGGCAGCCGATTCCATAGCTCCGGGGCGCCCACAGAGAAGGACCTCCCCCTGGGGGCCACCAATCGACATTCTCTGATTGGTGGCACCCTGAGGAGGCCCTCTCTGTGGGAACGCACAATGATGGAGCCATCTTAGAATTTTGCCAGTCCCTCGGGAGCCCTGGGTCTGATGACATAGCCAGGTCTTAAGGGACATCTGGAGCATTAACAGGGATAGAGCTAGCCTCAGTTTGGAGTAAGGGGGGTAATATTCTTTAAGATGGGTCCCATGGCAGAGAAGGCTTGTTTCTTGGGTCCTCACAGCATGCCTTCTCTGCCAGTCTGATGGCATAGGCAGATATAATAGTCAGAGGCAATCCTTCAGATAACCCAGCCTCATTCAATGAAGGACTTCTAAAGTTAGAACTATTACCTTGATTTGAACCTGGAAGCAAACTGGCAACCAATGCAACTCATGGAGCTGAGATTAATACCTGCAGTGCTACATTCTGCACCAGTTGAAGCTTCCAGATACTCAAGGGCAGCCTCATGTAGAGAGCATTATAGTAGTACAATTGGGTGGTGAAGAGTGGAAAGTTTTGCTATGAAAGAAAAGTTCTATGAGAAGAACCTTTATTTACAATTTATTGTTTAGATTGCAAGTAAACTACAAAATTGCTTCCCTTTTAAGAAACTTACTTTTTTCACAAATACACTCATTTTCACAAATACACTTATTACAAAATTGCCCAAGATGGACATTCGATTAGTTCAACCATGCTTCCGCACATTCTGTAAAACAATGTGAAGTAAATTCAGATGCCTAGATGTGTGTATTCAGAAATACACACACAAGGAAAGAATGTGGCTTTTAATTTTGCCTTGAGAAATATTTATTGACTATATCCTACCTGTCATGGATGTAATAAGTTACAAAGGCTTCCCATATTGTCAGCTAGATGAATCAAAGAAATTAATGGCTTTACAAAGTATTTTCCTATTTATATTTCTGTGTGTGTCATATATTGCACTCAATCATAATGTTTGCTTATTTGTGTGTGATACGATTTCAGCCATTTTAGTTAACTATGGTTCACAGTGATTTGTTCAATGTCATGATTATAAACACAGCACATCTTAAGTTTGCTATTTTGGACACTTTTTAAAAGAAACTGAGGATATGAGGATTTATATAAGTAAACTCTAACTTCTTTAAGCAACTGACAGATACTTTAACTGATTAATTGAGTGTGCTTGCACTTCCACCTGGGTTTTACCTCAGTTCAAAATCATCTTCAGGTACATCCAGTTCTACAGTGTTGGCTTTGCCTGGGACTGAGTATATATCTTGTTGATTCGATCATACTGTATTTGCCTAAAATGTTGCAACTCTGGAACTTTTGCAGACAGAACATTCTCCCATTAGCAAGAACTCATTCTCATCTCCTGGCTCCATTTATTTATTTTATTTATTTAATTTGATTTATATACTGCCCTTCTCCCGAAGGACTCAGGGCGGTGTACAGGGCAATAAATATTAAAAATACAATGTACAAAAGTTAAAAAAATAAATATTGTGCCCGTTACAATAAAATTAATTACAATCAATATTAAAAACCCCAAACCCATCAGACCAGGCCGGCTTGTTCAAATAAATAAGTTTTTATTTTTATGTCATTTTCTTCCTTCTCTTATATTGTTCTGCAGATTTTAAGAAAATTGCAGGTCAATTTCAAACTGTTTTTAGGGAACCGGGCAGAAAAAGCAGTGGCAATATGGAGGTGCCCTGAAATTTCTATTAAAGACTTGCTGTTTAAAACCGCTTGGGGAAGAAGAATAACTCCTGATTTTTAATTTCTTAGCTGGGGTCTTAAAACAAAATCCAAAAGAAACTACAGGCTCTTTACTATACAAACATACGTCACTTAGTGTGTTAAACATAAATCGAGATGCTGAAATGGACATTTTCACAATAATGATTGTATCATTATAATTAGGATTAGATCCTAATTAGGATTAAATCCAAACATTAATATTTGGGCTGGGTTTTTGCATAGGATTAGACTATTCAACCATGATTTTAAAGTAACTATTGGGGTATACTCAAAGCTGTTAACAAGGAGTGGGCAACTTTACTGCAACTGGGAGTTACATTTAAAAACAGCTTCCTGGTAGCTTTAGAGATTTTTGCTAATGATTTACTGATTTTAGAATAGATAAGTCCAGGAGCAAAAGGGAGGAAATTGGCAAGGCTTAAGGAACTCATTTCACCTCTCAAATTCTTCCCAATTGTACATATTGGCCATATGGACCACAGGTTGTGCACTATTATCATGAACATAGGGTTGCATATCAATGGAATGGAAGCAATTCCATTAAGAATTACTGTAATATGTGAATTAGTTCCTGAATTAATTTAGCTTTGTCTCTTAGCATGACTGAAATCTGGATCTAAATTTTGGAGTGCTGTTGCACTACACATATATTTATAATATAAAAGTTTTACTTGACAATATGACTAATTTGGCATTAAACATCTGCTTTCTTTTCCCTTTTTGATCAGATTCCATGGGTTGAATGAAAGGATCTCTGTGAAAGTTTATGCAAAGCAAGTGGAATTTTTCTTTCAACTAATTCAAAATTGTGATTTGAACCAACCCACAGAGCCACACGCAAATCTTCATGAGCTATAGAAACAAGAAAATATAAAGGCCTGTGGGAGTTGTGAGAAATCTGAATTATTCAAAGCACCAGTGTTCTATGTTGTTCTCAGTGCCCAGACTTCATTACTGTGTTAAGAGATTGAAAATAATAACACAACCTAGTTCAGACATGTCAAACACAAGGCCCGGGGGCCAGATTCGGCCCGCAAAGTGGTTTCATGTGGCCCGCAAAGCCATCCTGGAAACAGTGAGGGAACGGCCCCCACTGCCTTGGCCCTGGCCCAGAGACCCTCCTTCTGCCAGAGACCCTCAGATCTGTCCCACTCCTGCCCAGGCCCCCATAGGCACCCTTGATGCGAATGATGTAGAGCTGGCCACGCCCACCCAGTAGGCCATACACACTCTAGCCACACCCACCCAGTAGGCCACGCCCACCCTGGCCCCCTGAGGGTGAGCGCAATGCTGATGCGGCCCTCAATGAAATTGAGTTTGACACCCCTGACCTAGTTGCACTGCAGGTTGTTGTGAAACAAACTATTAAACATAACAATTCAATAAATTATTCTGAACTATACAAAGAAATTATGTTTCAGACTAGCTGTATTTCAAAGGCATTAGAATCCTGAAAACAATGCTGTCTGCCTGAATTATGTCACTTATACAATAATATCACAATGACCTCTAAAGGAATTAGATGTGATGACATCTTGATAAATCTGATACAATTCACCTCCCTTCTCCACTTCCAACCAACTTTTCTGTTGTCTTAAATGTATGGAAGGGCAGTTTTGCATAAGAAAAAACTTTTACAAATATAAAAGAACAGCCCTTTTGTACCTGCAGATCTGAGGATCACAAAATAACTGAAGTGTCTGATGCCAAATGTTCAATATAGCGTAGAATTATCACTTGAAATGTGAACTATTTCATTGTTCTTTTGAATTTCTAAACTTTACCTCTGCCAGTTGTTTTTCTTATGCTTATTGGTTATTTCATTTTTAGTTTTCTTTTAACTTCTCTTTTGAGACCGTATTGTTTTAACTGCTTAGCACAGATAAGGCAGTTGTGAATACCTTCAAAATTGGCAGAACTACGGCATTTCTACTACACAAGCAAAAAATATTGAGGAATATGGGTGGTTCAGAAATGTGAAATATACATAAATACATAGATTCAAGTCAAATCACAGGTGTTTTATCTCAGGAACAAAAAGTGATTTATCTCAGGGACATATGAAACTAATGGCAGACTTTGGTACAAGTGGTCCTTAACTTACAACCACTATTAGGATCAGAATTTCTGCCTGTGTGAGCACGTGGGAACTGCGGTAAGTCACTTTTTTCAGTGCTGTTGTAACTGTGAAAAGTCCCTGAATGAAAGATTGTAAGTCAAGAACTAACTGTATTGATATATTTTTAGAAGGACTAATTTATTGGACTTGGATTTCTTTATTCCCTGAATTAATCTATATGAGGTATGGAGAATCTTTTTAACGTCAAAGCCTGTAGTTCTTGGAAACAAATCTTCTGTAGACCATGTATTAGGGGTGAGGCCAGTTTTCGTAGCTGGTAAGAAAAGTGTCCATGTGCTGAGCTGATAGCTGAGTCCAGGTGTCCTTCCAGGATTTCTTTCACTGACACCCTTTCCCATGGAAAATACCCTACTAAACCTAAATAGTAGGGAGACAGATGGGATGAGGACAATTTTTGGCAAAATAGCAACCTAGAGTAGCCAGGAAACATCTGCATACCCTTTGAAATAGCAGTTTCTGGAGGAAATTTTTCATTCATGCAATACACTCTGTGTGTGTGTGTGTAGAAGGCATGAAGGCAGGATTGTAGGTTTCTCTTACTCTAATGCGGTGTAAGGCTCAGGAATTCTGGGAGTTAAAATCTGCTCTAATGGTTGATAGTTCTGACTATAATGAAGGCACTTTACATTTATCTTTCTGACGCTCTATTCTCAATTATTCTAAAGCAGACCATTTTTTTGTCTTGCTAAATTTTTATATTCTTCAGTTATTACTGTATGCTCAATGGACAAATATTATACCAAAGCTTATTGCAACTTTCATACAGTTTGAATCCTTGGTGCCACTTCTGTACGACTGCTACAACTTATTTGACTCCAATTAAGTGCAAGATGTTGTAATTCCGTGGCACATAACTTTTTCCAATCTGATGACTGTATTTTTGATTTCAAGCCAAGGACTACACTGCAGAAAATGTAACCAGGCAGTTTTGGGGTTTCTTTTAATGATTTTTTCACATTATTTTTCTGCACTGAAACTGGTTGCTAAACACTGATTCTGTAATTGACTTCCGTTAATGCTACTTTTTAGAAAGTAAATGGTACGATAGGTATTTTAAATAATATACTGAGCAAAGAAAGTTGAAATTTTCATTTATGATTTGTTTGTTGGGAACATTCATATGTAACTTTAAAGGCATGGTTACATACTCTTCCCTAATATTTATAACAAAATGGGATTTAGCCAAATTTGTAGCACATGACAACAGGGTTAGCAAGGGATGATACTGTGATTCTTACAGACTTTGTAGTGCTTATTACTGTAATTTCACTATTATTTTACCTGTATGTGCTAACAGCTAAGGTTTGAAATTTTTCTTCTTGGCAATAAAAAAAGTAATTGTCTGTGAAGTGCTGTTTTAATATATCATATGAATCACTGTGGAGTAGTTTTCTGTTCCAGTGAGTTCTCTACCCTATTTCCTCAAACTAATAATTACACAGAAATAAACCTCCACTAGTTTCCTGTTCTCTATATCCTAAAATTCTTCTTTTTCATAAAAACTATGATGATTTGTGTGTTAGATGCTCTATTCTACACCCAGACTTTGATGGTTCACCCAGGCTTGTAATTTCATTAATTATGATGTAAAACACGTCGTTTTGCTTTGTTAAGCACTTTAATGAACATTTATGACATAAGCACAGTAATGCTTAAAATTTTGAATTTTTTTTTCTCCAAATCATCAGAAAAAGGCAAAATATTCTTGCTCTTTTCAACAAAAAGTAATGAATCTATTGTCTGAAAGCAGCCTCTGGCTTTGTTGACTTCCATTTAGCCAATATTTTCTTGGCAGATCTTCTTGATCGGACTATGCCCGTGGATGATGAGAAGTGTGTTTTGAAATAAAACAGGATTTAGACACCCGTTATGAGGAAAGTTCATAAGAAAACAGTTTCAGTGACGAAGTAGATCATTTATACACAATATTCTTGGAAACATGGAAATCTTCTCTTTTCCAAGATAATTAGTGATTACAAAATCACTTCGTAGAGGAAAGAGACAGTGCAACATTTTGTTTTGAATGAGTCAGCCCAGATTTTACTGCATGCCTCCACTATAATATTAGCAGATTCAATGGTTTGATTAGGGCTATGGCCCTAAAACTAAAAAGACAGCTGGAATAGAAACAAGGCTGACTATACCGACTGCTTCAGTTACATTCAGTGCTGGGATTCAAATAATTTAACAACCAGTTCTCTGCAGAATCCCCTTTCCCGGCACGGAGCATTCCGCTGCTTCCCCCCAACCCCCCCCGATGGAGCGCTAAGCTGCTACTGCTGCTTTCCCCCCCCCCAAGATGGAGAGCTCTGCCACCACTGCTTTCTCCAACACTCCTCCAATGGAGCGCTCCACTGCTGCCACTGCTTCACCCCCAGGATGGAGAGCTCTGCCACCCAACCCCCCCCCCCCCGGGATGGAGAGCTCTACTGCCGCTGCAGAGTTTGGGAGGCAGCAGCAGGGCGTAGCCCAGGTGCGGCCCAGCAGCAGCAGCAGCAGCAAAGCTCATCCTCCCCACTCAAGTGGCTGCCAGTGGCTCGGCCGAAAGCAACCGCAAAACAAGTGGGACGATGTGGGACAGATCTGCACCCTTACCTGCCCACCTACCCTCTTCCCTTTCCTCCCCTTCCAAGCCCTCTTTGAAGCTCTGCCCACACAGCCACACCAAAGCAGCAGGTGGAGCGCTGGAACTGGAAAGCACCTTTTTCTGCCGCCGCAGAGCTGGAGAGCTTGCACGTCCACCACCGCCCAGATCCCCTCGCTTCCCAAACCGTTTCTTTTCTAACCATTCCAGATCCAATGTGGTCTTCCACCGCCGTGTGCAGTCCCACAAAAAAAAGTTTGTGGAACTAAAAAAAAAAGTTCAGTCAACTCCAACTTCTCGCAGAAAAAAAAAGATCTTGCAAAGTTGGAATTGATTGATTGAACTTTTTTTTTGTCCCACAAACGTCTTGTGTTTGTGGGATGGCCCATGGCAGCGGAGAAGTGCATAAGAGCTGGAGAGCTTGCCCCACCCACCACCGCCCAGATACCCTCCTTTTCCAAAGCATTTCTATGCTAACCTTGTCCCACAAACAAAAAAAGTTTGCCAAACTGGAATATATGCTGCAATGGAGAGACCGGAAGTGGAAGCTGGTGCAAGGGAAGGAAGAGCGGGCAAAAAAAGAGGAAAAGTGGCCAAGTGAGAGGAGGCGCCAAAAACAGCGGAGTCTGTGTGCCTGCCTGCCACATTGCTTGCCCCGTGTTAGCCATGCTCTCCATGGCTAACGCGGAGAGGTTACAGCGGCAGGGTCTGGGGGATGGTGAATCCCATTCATGGCACGTTCATTGACCAATCGCCATGCCGCCTCTCAGGCACCGAAAAAAGCAGAGTCCATGTGCACACTTGCCCTGTGTCTGCCATGCTCTCCACGGCACGCTGAAGCTGACCCGAAGTGTGGAGAGCATGGCTGATGCGTGTAGTAGGCCCACACACAGATTCTGCCGTTTTGGGCGGCACTTCCTGACCGGCCAGGATGGTCTCACTCAGCCTCTTTTCCTCTTTCTTCTCTCCGCTCCTTCTTCCCTCACGCCCGCCGCAACCACTTCCAGTCTCTCCATTGCAGCCTGGGATCCACTTTGGCAGCGGGAGGGTTTTGGGGATGGGTGAATCCCCATTCATGGCGTGGACACTGACCAATCACCATGCTGCCTCTCAGGACGGCATCAAAGAAAGCAAAGTCCGTGTGCACACCTGCCTTGCGCTCGCCCCGTGTCCATGCTCTTCACCAGACATGTCAAACACAAGGCCCGGGGGCCAGATCCGGCCCGCAAAGTGGTTTCATGTGGCCCGTGAAGCCATCCTGGAAACAGTGAGGGAACGGCCCCCACTGCCTTGGCCCTGGCCCAGAGACCCTCCTATCTGTCCCACTCCTGCCCAGGCCCCCATAGGCACCCTTGATGCGAACGATGTAGAGCTGCTCATGCCCACCCAGTAGGCCATACGCACTCTAGCCACGCCCACCCAGTAGGCCACGCCCACCCTGGCCATACCCACCTGGCCCCGAGGGCAACCGCAATGCTGATGTGGCCCTCAATGAATTTGAGTTTGACACCCCTGCTCTTCACGGTGCATTGCAGCTGACCCAAAACGGCTGGCCAGGTGCCAAAATGCCACTGAAAACAGCAGAGTGTGTGTACGTGCCTGCTACACACTCACCACTCAGCCATGCTCTCCACACTTCAGATCAGCTGCAGCACACTGTGGAGAGCATGGCAGATGCGGGGCTAGTATGAGGCAGGTGCACACATGAACTCCGCTTTTTTCAAGGGCCATGTTAAGAACCGGTTCGCTGAACTCAAGAGAAGCAGGTAACAGTTCTGCCAAACCGGTACAAACCAGCTGAATCCCACCTCTAGTACATTGTTTATCCATTAGAAAAAACACAGCCTCCTTTGCAGCAATATTTAATCTAAGGGCCTCCCCCTTTTGTAGAAAAAGAGTGGTATTTAGCTAAATGGCTAAAAATGCCATTTAAAAAGGTATAGTGTGGTCTTCCCTCCCAAGCTTTTCTAGTTGAAAATGACATAATTTTTATAATTATAATCAATTGCAATACTGAAAGTAAAAGTGAATCCTACACAAACAGTATTGACAGACTCTCTTCCACTGCTGATTACCTACATACAATTTAGAAAAGTTTTGATTTAAGGAATAAAAGTGCAAAAGCACTTTTGCTGCCCTTTGCCATAGGCTTAGTTGACTATACTGTATATTTCATCACCAAGTATGGATTAGTTATTTGGCAGCTGAAATAAGATAACAAAGGCAGTGAGCTAGAACATCTCTGGTAACCTCATCTTTCCGCTCAACCTTCACTTAGAACCAAGGAAGCTACATAATATTACAGGTGGAGCTGTACACTCTGTTCTTTAGTGATTACACAAAGACTTATGTGAAGAGGGGCAAAGGAAAAACAACGGAAAGACAAGGATTAGTGACCCAGCAGTGGATTTATGGTTCATATTTTGGCTTTCACCTTGCAAAAAGCCAACTGATCTGCAGCCAAAGAGAAAACCGACAACAGGTTGGCCACTTGCTGGCATCCAGCAGAGTTGAAACAAAAGTTGGTTCCTATTGTTGATTGATTCCATGAGCATAGTTTAGCAGAGCAAATTCCCACTTTTTATAATCTCAGGCAGTAAAATAGATCTATGTAAGATAGATGGTCTATAATTGTAGTAAGACATGATTTATTTAGCTGTTATATTACTGAATAAGCACTATTAGTTAAGTTTTTACAATATGCTAAATCACTATGCTTTACAAACTGCAGTGGCTGGGTAAGCATATTGACTTAAAAACTTAAAAACCTGTATTATACGTGGCACAATATGTGAATGCTTCCAATGTAAATCATCTCTTCCTTTTTTTCATCTTTACTGTTTATGAAAGCTTTACATTTTTGGCTTTGCATTAGTCATGTAAAAGGGCTATTTGAGCTTAGCAATTAGAAAATCTGAGAGCCTAATGATTTTCTTCCTGCATTTATTGTGCTATGTGTACAGCAGTATATTAGCAACAAGAACGTTGACTAATCTGCTGGCCATATGCCAGGCACATATCAACTCTGTTGAGGAAGTGTATGACTAAAGCATACAAAGAGCACTGCATCACATCTAAGACAAGGTCAAATTCCACACCTGCATATTCTAAAGCAAGCTGTCATGCCAATTTGTATTTTAAGGGCTGGATTTAATTCTGATCCTGTGACTACAGAGCCTTTGTATCTGTTAGGGCATGCCAAGAAGCAGGATTTTTAACACAAGGTAACTGCTGCTATTCAAATGTAAGGGTGCTATGAAGCTCTGCAAAGCTAATCTCTTTATCCTTCACTCAACATTACCTACCCAAAGTTCCTCTGGTTTGCTCTTCCCCATTCAGGTCCTTTCTATAGCCTGATTGTTATTGTTCAGATTTTAAAGGCACAATATCTCTTGAGTACCAAGTCCTCATGACAAACAATGGGAGTACTAGATGCTGCAGTAACACTTTGCTTATAAATTTCCCAGAGGTATATGTCAAGCTACTATTAAATGGGTGGAAGTTTTACCCAGGGATATCTAGAGTTGAAACAGGGAAGACTGACCTGACTGTGAAAGTTATTAAACAGAGGGCCACCCTGTAACCTGAAGACATGAGTGCTCTTATCGCTGAAGATTTTTTAAAAGGTTTGGATAGAATCATAGGGCTGGAAGGGACCTTGGAGGTCTTCTAGTCTAACCCCTTATCCAAGACAGCTATTTGCCCAGGATGGTATGGGGATATCTAAACTGGGCAGGATCAGACTGGAAGACCTCTAAGACCCCATCCAACCCTAAGATTCTGTGAAGGGCTATAGTTCTGAAATAAGTACATATTTTGTGTGCAGAAAGTTCTGAAATCTCTCCCCAATTCCACTAGAACTGGTAAGAAAATTCTCAGTCTGAGCTCTTGAAGAGTCTCTGCCAATTGATTGGATAGCCAATATTAAGCTAGATTAGTGTTCCTCAGTATCAACAACTATAAGATGTGTACACTTCCGGGTGTAATTAAGGATGCTGATTTCTATCTATAAAGCCCTTCATGGCATAGTACTGTGTTGCAAGACTTGTCTATCTGCAACATTGGCCATCTCCAATGGTTATGGTTATGGAGTTCCCACAAGATCTGACAGAGCAAATATGCTCCAGATCCCTTTTATAAAACAGTGTTATCTGATAGAACCCAGGAGATGTGCCATCTTAGTTGGGACAGCATAATGCTGCCGCTACCACCACTTCCATGGTTTGGATGGTCCTGACTCTGTTGGCCTTATTTATTTTTATTTTTTATTTTTTATTTTAATTCCATTTATATCCCGCCCTTCTCCGAAGACTCAGGGCGGCTCACAAGCTTAGCAGTAGCCTTCATTCTATGTATATGCCTGCTTATTAGGGCTCCCCCCCAAGCGGCATTATTACAAAGTCAGCTTATTGCCCCCAACAATCTGGGTCCTCATTTTACCTACCTCGGAAGGATGGAAGGCTGAGTCAACCTTGAGCCTGGTGGGACTCGAACCTGCACTAATTGCAGGCAGCTGGTGTTACTTAAGGAGGCATTAGCCCACTGCTCCACCAAGGTAAGGTCTTTGAAAGCCTGGCTTTCCCCCTGGAACTTCATGAGCCTCTCTGTAATATTTTGAAAGCAAATGATCGTGGGACTCAGTTTCTGCTGTGTATATATGCATGTTACATGTGTATATAATTTTCTATGTTATATCAGCTGTCCAGCACTCATTATAAAATAAATTAACTAAATAAATCAATAAACTTTATCTGCAGGTTGGGCTGATTCTGAATCTGAATTATACTGGATTCCTTAAAATTACAAAGATTTTTGTAAGCTCTCCTCCACACTCTCTTCTTTTTACTTCTGTCTGAGTTGCATCTGGATCTGATTTTGGATCTTTAATTAGAAACTTAAATCATACATGCATGTGCATGCACATATACAACTTTTAAAAACAAAGATGAGTTATGCTTACTGAATAAGAAAATACGGCACTAGGGCAGTAACCAAGCCACCAAGAATGATGGTATTCTGAATCTTTCACTCTTTTTTTAGCTATTAAATTAAGCTTTTTCTTCCCCTTAGGATTGCAAAGACTGACAGACATGTCTTAGAGGAACACTGAGTAAAGTAAAAGGAATCCAAATATATTCTGAAGAGTCAAAAGTGGATGAACTTCACTTCCACCATATGGGGAGGAAGACAAAAATGAAAAGGAGATTAAAACAGCTTCTAGATCTTCTATTGTTTCCAATTCAGTCTTAAATAAGATTTACAATGGGAAAAGTCTATAGCTTTGATAGCAAGGTACAGGTATGCCTTAACAATTTACTAAACAATTCCAAAAAAAAGTCATTTTACTTCTGACATTGCGCTTTCTTAATAATCAATTTTTGCTACTTATCCTTGGTAATTGTTGAGCCCTGTGGAAGTTTTTTTGCTCACAGGCTGGGCCTGTCCCTTCTCTCAGTTCTGCAGCCATCTCTTAGCCCTGTAGCCACTGTTGCTCTACCATGCCTCAGCTACCACACATTACAAGGCTACCCACACATCCCTCCCATGCTACTTAGGAGTGGTCAGAGATGTTAAATGTGATAAATGAGGACTGAACAATTGCCATTCTTCTCACTGCAGACAGAGCGCTAATATGGAGGCCTCCTGAGAAATATAGGTTTGCTAGAATGGCACCTCTCAGAAATACTGCTGTCGGGACATGTTTACAATTGCCCTGCATGGCCTATTGGCCGAGCTGCCATTTAAAGGAACTCATGCTTCATTTCCGGGCTTAGCAGTTTCCCGGGACAGCAGACTCTACAGATAGCATGAGCTCAGTGTGATGGGAAAAGGAGTGCCGTGCATCGTTCTCCCCATTCCCTTCTTTGTGATGGATTTAGGAACAGCAGCCACCGGCACAAAAGGAAATGGTGTCAAACAGGAAGGAAAATGACCACATTAAGGGGAGGGGGAAATGATGGATTTAATGATAGCTCAGCTGGTCAAGCCTGAGACAAAGTAATGCCATGGTCAATGAGCAGGGAAATTGAGATATGGGCAACCCTTACTGAAACTTTCCACTATTGTTTTCACATTTTCTTTCAATGTGTTTCATTATCATTAGGTGGAGCAATAGTCATTAACATTATACCATACACAGTAGGCTAGGATAGAGGGACTTACTCAGAATTGTAAGCCTCTTTATAAAATCCCCTTCATTCTCCATTTTCTTTCTACCCGTTTCAAACTTCCCCATATTTTCTGCCATTTCTGATCACGGAATAGCATGCAGAAGAGATGAGTCCAAAGTCTAACGAATCTGTATGCTATGTCTCCGAAACAGCTAAGCTTCCTAATAGGGAAAGCTCAGCATATTCACAAGGAAATACTCATGGGTGGCTAGGGAATTCTGGGAGTGTTAAAGTTGCCAAGTTTGGGCACCTCTGCTTTATGTGGTATTACAAATATTGCAAATGCTTTATGCCAGTCTCCTCCTATAAGCCTACATAAGCTTTAAGATCCAATAATCTTTCTCTATAGATCAGAGGCCCCCAACCTTTTGGGCACTAAGGACCAGTTCCATGGAGAGAGGTTTTTCCGCCGACCAGAGGGGGTGTTGTTTTATGTGCTGCCTGCATCCAGCGAATAGGGCTTCGCTTATTTGCGCGGCCCAGTTTCTGGCATGCCAGGGGCCGGTGCTGGTCCATAGACCAGGGGTTGAGGACGTCTGCTATAAACAACTTCTGTCTCAAACCTACTGTCTGATATCTTGATAGCTCTACAGCTCTACAAATTAATAAATATTGATCTTTGGAGCTAGATTTCCATTTACTTTCTGCTTTATTAATAGTAAATGGGTGCCATGTGAAGGTTCAGCTTCAGACATTACTACTGCTTTAGAAATTGTATTCAACATTAAGATTTGGATTTTCTTAAAATAAAATATGTAGGCAGGTCCTATATGCCTGATATTTTTCTTCTGAATAACGTTAATAGGCACTCTTTGCATCCTACAGCAGTGCACTAGAAATGTCAATCTATAATAATCAATCTTATGCTTATTTTCTCATATATAACTCTGATTCATGAAGTTGATATTTATCTCAGTTAACACTACAGCAAGTCTAAATTAAACTAAGTGGGGCTGATTTCCCACCAGATTCACGTTAGAACTGTACCCATAATATTAAAGAGAGAAGCAGTTCCATTAAATAAAATCAAAAGAAAATGAACATGATTTTTTGAATTTTATTAAATCAAGATATTCTCAATGAATATAATTGGACGGGGTAGCCTGAATTTTTATTTGACAGGTAGGTATTTTGTCAGTTGAACAACAGCAGCTGCATAGGAATCTAGCCCCATTACACAGGATATGAGGACACTTTAATCTCAGCTGTGGCTTTAATTCCCGCTGAGGGAACAACTGAATTCACAGTGGTGGGTTTTCTTACATAGCATAAGACCAGCATATGAAAATGTCATGATGGGACAACTCTGTGTTTGCATGTTCTCAGATCAGAGCGAACTGGGCTTATCTCATATGCTGAACTTGCAGATAAGGAGACCAAAGACATTTATCCAGCAATATAAGCCTTAGAGCTTTCAACTGTTTCAAAAGTTTGGTTTAAAGCTTAGTAACTATATTGCACTCATAACCAAAAATACATAGTTGTATAGAGGAAAGGGTGAACTAAGGTAACTATGCTAAATCAACAGCCAGGAGAAACCCCATGCTCTGCTAAGCCACCATGTGGTTTGTTTGGTACTTAATATTTGTGTGAACGCAGCCACTGTAATCTATAAACCATGGGTTTATATGTTTTTAATTATTATGATTCAGCCAATAATGTATAGTTAAGCAAGATACAGTATATGTAATCCAGACAAAAAGTACAGGTAAGTAGGACAGCTACATTTAGGAAAGTTCATTCAAAGCTACACTTTAGATGCCCAATAATCACTGCTAGGACTATTCACTGAATCCGGCTGCTTGGCCAAAGATAAAGAAAAGCAGACCAGGTTACATTTGACAGCTAATAGTAGTATATTCCTCCTAGGATAACTGTGGCATAGATCTATTTGCTGCAGCACATTATGAATACAAGGCATTTTGGTGAAGTGCCAATTTGGTGTAGTGCTAAGATGCTACCCTAGAACCAGGAGACTGCCTTAGGCATGAAAACCAGTTGGGTGAATTTGGGTCAGTCACACTCTTTCAGCCCAACCCACCTAACATGATTATTGCTGTGGAGAAAATAGAGCAGGAAAAATTATGTATGTTTCCCTCTCTGAGTTACTTATTAAGTAATTAAGGCTGAATAAACATAAATAAATGAATTTGTTCCTGCCACCACAACCAGGAAGGTGTAGCTTATTCATTGGTGCAAAAAGAAACACCAATCAGGTACGGCTAACATTAGGTTAAACTTAGGGAGAGTCCCTGATATCCCAATGGCTGTCTTCTTGCTCCACAGTGTTTGGATTTTAATGTCTACTACACAAACCTTATGAGACTCAGCCAGAAAAGTTGGGAATGATAGATACTAAAAAAGACATATTAGGAGAGACACCAAATTCAAGAAAAGTGAATAGTAAAAATGCTGATATATTCCCCAATAAATATTTACTTATAAGTAGTATTTATGCATGCTATACAATGAGTAATATCAAGAACAAATGTACATTTTGCTATTTAGTGTCATCTAGCCACAGCAATGGCTAGATGATACTATAAAGTAAAGTAGTCCCTGCAGATTTTACTCCACTAGCCATTGCTGGCTATAGGAGGCAGTGCTCATCTCTGTTTCAAGAGATGGAGCCAGCGCTGTCCAAAGATATTTCCATGGTCATGTGGCCAGCATATCACTGAGTTCTGTTAACATTCCCACCAAAATGGTACCTATTTATCTACTCACATTTGCATGTTTTCGAACTGCTAGGTTGGCAGGAGAAGGGCGAGGACAGGAGCTCACTCCATCACATGGTGCTCGGATCTTGAACCTGGGCTGCCGGCTTTCCAACCAAGAAGGCCAGCATCTTAACTACTCAGCAGCTTGTCACTCTACTATAAAGCACCTACAAAATTTGTTGACCTGGTGGAACATTCTGGAGCATTCCATTTACTTCTAGATCCTGTTGAATCCTCTCTTGGACCCTGTTTTGAGGGTGATACAGTATTTTTTACAATTAAGTCCTCTAAAGCAAAAGTGGTTCTAGGATTTACTTCCACAAAACTCCTGAACTACCTCTGGAATGTCAGGGTTTAGAAGAATGCTTGGCATGGCATGGAGTTCTCCAAATGTTCCTTTCTGAACTGATAAATTTTATACATCACCACAATGTCCATGTAGTTTCCTTGGCAACAAATGGAAGTAGTTTGCTCTTACCATCTCCTGACATATTTTTTCAACTTTATAATCCTGGGATAGTATGGTGATTTCTTATCTAAGTATAATCCAAAATTCCTTAGGTTTTCAAGATCAGCCAAAGCTGGGTAGGTGCCAGAACCTATTATAAATGGGTAAATTCCTATAAATCACAAGTGAAGAAATTTAGAAATATCTATGTGATCTAGTATATGGAACCAGTGAGAGCATGTATCTGACTGAGAAAAGGTAATAACTATTAGTGGTTTCTGCTTTCAAAAATATCTGAAAACCTTGGCATCTTACTCAGCTCAGTCTCTATGACAGTGGTAAAGAAAGAATATTCTGTGGGATCATTCCCCCTTCTTGAATGTCTTGAATGTTTTGTTTTTAACAAAACAGCCAGTTTTCCTAACCATTTTTTTGTAAAAATATAAGGAAAAAAAATCAAGCAATTTTCCATCATTCCCCCAAAATGTTATAATAATCACAGAAAAAATGACTTTTTATTAAATTTATGTGCTACCAATCTCACTGATAAGTAACTCTGGGTGGCTTACAAACAGTACAAACTTTTGAGAAATATAAAAAGTAAGAAAATTAAATGTTAAAAATGCCTTTTCTCTCTCATTTAGCATGGATAACATATTTATGATAGTGTTCCCCTTTCCATATTTTTTAAAATGGTTACAGTGTCTCTGGGTCAAAGTAAATCGTGAAGCCAGATTCACTTAACAACCATGCTACTAACTTAACAACCATAGTGACTCATTTAACAAGTGTGGCAAGAAAGGTCATAACACAGGGCAAAATTCAACTGTCTTGCTTAGCAACAGAAATGTTGAGCTCAATTATCACAAGTCGAGGACTACCTGTATGGTAACTGTTCAAATGAGGAACAGCCTTAATTAAGCTTTAGAAACACATCTTCCTATTTTTATTGGACAGGCTTCTGATGATTCTTGGTGTTTTTTTACAATTCTGACTATAATTGGTAAGATATAATTTTTATGTATTGTATTTTTACTTTGAAAAGAATGTGCTATTTTAAGGGGAGAGGAAGAAGGGGGAAAGGGGGGAAGCTAATTCCTCTAAATATATCAGATTCGATTAAAAATATGTTTGCAATGTCCAGAAACCCTATGGATATATAAAGTAATACTGTATAATAAAGTAATGTTGTATAATAAAGTAATAGCATTTCTTTAGCTCTAGGAGTTTAGTATTTCTTTCTTCTAGCTAGCATATGCAGAGTGAATAAGCTAGTTATTTTTTTTAAAAAAAAAGCAGGTGTGGAAATTTTGAAAGGTTTTCCACAAGTCATTTACCGTAACTGATGCTCTCAGATTATATTTTCAAGCATTCTTCTTGGAAGTCCCTTGCCTTGAAATAAATGAAAATCTGTACCTTTAGCAGTTAACTCCTTTATTTTTATTTTCAAGAGTTCCAGGATTGGTTGTACATGTGCTACAACATAACAGTAGCATTTGCACACTGGACCATTCTACCTCAAAGTAAAACGAATCATTTTATACTAATTGCAAACATAAAACAGAAAGACCAGTCAGCGTTACTAGCCATACATAGCATGGCGTTTTCTAGGCAGCCTTACAGAAGTGCTTTGCCATGGCCTTTTCCCCTTAATGAATTTCTCCAAAGTAATTTACAACACTGGAGTTACCTGGTGGTCTACCAGCCAAATCTTAACATGGCGCCACCCTGCCCGCTTCTGGGCTCGAATAAGGTCTGCCAAGTACCCGTTGAAAAATACAAACCCGTTGAGAAAACACTCCCTTTTTGGGGAACAGAAAACTAGTCTCTTTGGGAATAAAGTCCTTCTCCCTGAAGAGCTAGTTTTCCGCTTTCGGGGATGTTCGCTTTAGGTAAGTGATATTTTAAAACAGGGGTCTTCAAACTTGGCCCTTTTATGACTTGTGGACTTCAACTCCCAGAATTCCTCAGCCAGCTGGCTGAGGAATTCTGGGAGTTGAAGTCCACAAGTCATAAAAGGGCCAAGTTTGAAGACCCCTGTTTTAAAAGGTCATTGTCCCTCCTGCGCTCTAAAGCTGCAATTGTTTTATTCCGCTACCTCCGATTGACAACTGCTTTTCGCTCTCCTTCCCCACGTAGTGCCTGCTATCCAAATGCTCTTCCCGAAGGCGCCAGTTCCTCGCACGCCCCATTCCGATCAGCTGCCGAAACTCCCCCAGGAAAGGCACGCCGCGGCATTCGCAGGCAACACGTGATTGACTCCCACCCTGCCAAGCCCGCAGCCCATTTTTCCGCGTCTCTTCTTCACGGCAAGAAGGGAAGGCTTCCTCGCAAAGTCCGCCTCCTCCCCTGCTGCAGTTGGCTGGAGCGGCGACCAATCCGATCCAGGGGTTTGGAATCGTCGCTCGCGTAGAACCAATAATCGATCAACAGGCCGGCAAGCATTGGAGGCGGGTGATGTCAGTTTCCCGAGTTTGGGCGGGGTTTATATTTAACCCGCCCCCCCCCCGCCCCTTGCTCAGCTCGCAGCAGCCGCTTGTCGGTCCCAGCTTTAATTATAAGCCAGCGGTTGTAGGGAGGAGAGGTGAGCGAGGTGGGAAGCCGGATAGCGGAACCCAGAAGTGGAATCAGGAAGCCGAATTGGGATGCAGGTAGGCTCGTTCGCTGCTGAAGGGGAACTAAGGCAAGGTACTAAGTGGTGGAGTAAAGACGCCTGTTTCCAGAAGAGGCTTTAAAAGTATAAAGCAGTGGGAATTGGAGTGTGTGTGTGTATTGGGGGGTTATAAATATCTATTCAGTGGTAGGCTTTCCCTCCCTCTTCCTGCTGCCTCTTTTATTCCCACAGTCGCCTTCTCTTTGCACCAGGGACTTGTGTTTCGGTGCCAGGACCAGCTACGGAGCCTATTTTGGATAATGGCTGTAGATGCTGGTTAAAGAAATGGAGTCCACATTAAAAGTAGACGGCTCTTCACGTCTTTGGGGGTGGGGTGGGGTTTACAGTCGCTTGTGGGTACCACTTATAGGGATGCAGTTCTTTAGGGAGGGGAAGATTTTGTTGATGGCAGGATAAGCCATAAGATTTTGTTGATGGCAGGATACGGGAAAGGGAAGGATAAGCAGGTTGTGTTTCGAGTAACTGGGATCTTTCCCTGGATTGCCTAATAGGATGTTGTCAATAGGGATTAGAGTGCCATAAGGACCATTAAGGGATGTTTCTAACTAGGTGAAGTGAATCTGACTTTCTGGTGGAAGATGTAAAGTCATACACAAATATCAAGGCCTGTGGATGGGCTGCTAAGAGATGCTAAGAAAGGAAAGAAGATACATTGAGATAAGACAGAATGTCACTTTCAGAAAGTATTTGTGAAACTCGATGATAGCATATTAGATTATCTTTATTTCATGTGACAATGATTAAGAAGCCATTGCCTAACTCATACATAATTTATTAAAAGGGAATGCTACACATCTCTGGGCGGCTCACAACAATCAATTATAGTAAAATAAAGAAAAGATGGCAAGCACAATGAAGTGATGGGTCTGACTCTTCCCTCACTTAAAAGCTTAGGTGAAGACAGCACATTCCAACTTTCTTTAAATATAAAGTTGGATCACATAGCTTTCTGAGCGCAAGTCTGCCCAGTGTTCATTCCTTATGCATGAACTTTCAGCCTTGGATTTAAAGTCTCTTAAAGGCCCTCTTTCAAAAACATGTTATTTATTGCTTATACTAGCATAGCAAGTTCCCAGGTTTGTTTAATAAATCAATAAGTAATGCCAATTGCAAATAGAACATAAGGAAGCTTTGCAGTTTCAAAGTTTAATACAAAAATATTATGCTCATGGACCAGTGGGAGCTCATATATACTTACAGAACTTTGACAATATGACTGGTTGATGTTCAGTGGGTTTAAAAATATTACCTAATGACAATATAATTGCTTTTAGAATTTAGTAAAAAGCAGTTTAAAATATGTTGGGCTATGATGTGTTGAAGTGACCTGTTACCTGTAGGATTTCTTGTACACATATAAAAGTAGCTCATTAAACCACTTCACTAAGTTATGTGTAAGAATTTGGGGAACTGCACCTACATGAGAAGTTGGAGAACTAAAGCTCAAGGAAACTGTTACCTGGCCCTGTTAATATAATGAAACTCTGGGTGTTTTTATATAGTGCACTAAGTCATACTAACTTAATCATGATTTACTCATTATTATTGATGAATTAATACAGCATACTAAGTCACAAAACACAATGGTAGGTGTATATCTTTTAATTTATAGCTGGGTATTTGCACATGTTGGTCTAAAATGAGATTGGATAATTTGTGATTCAGTGTATTGCTGTGTAAAGCTTGGATCCAAAGTTTATTACAAACTCTTCTAGTGTGGTCAATCTATGTTTTAGTGTGTTGCGTGAGCTTATGAGGTAGGGTTAATTTAATAAAATATGGATTAGAGTGTTTGCAAACAGGGTCAGAAAACAGAACATGGAACTTTAGGCTGTAAAGTAAAATTTGTTCACAACAATTAACTGTTGGAGTAAAAAAGTGTCAAGCACACAGCACAGCAGAGGGCAGTAATGTACATTCATTAACACATTCATGTTTCTGTTGTATCATGTTTCCCTACTTCTATACTTATTCCAGAGAAAAACTGTCAAGAGGTTTGGCTTCATGTCCCCAAAATGCTCCAAAGATGTAGCTTGTCTACTACCTACAACTTCAACAATATTCATTGGCTGAAGTTACATTAGGTCACTAGTGTACACAACAAATACTGTAATAGTCTCATCCTCTGCATGAAATACATGTATGGAAGCTGTCCTGGTACTCTGATATATAAGGATCTTAAATGACATTTAACATAAAAGAGAGAAGTAGGGGCTGGGCAAATAGGATGGTGACAGCACCTTTACATCTGCTGTTATATTGCCATATGTATGCATGTAGGGTTTTTTGCTTTTTACTAGCATAGGGAAAGTAAAGCTAATACATGGAACGGAGAACAAAATGAAATGAAACAGTTTTTCTGTAATTATTGAAAATTTTGTCTTTTCCATTTTTCTGTATTTAAGGTGAGACCAGTATAATCCTTGAAGAGTCTATGAAATACTTGGTCATTGCTAACATTGGACAAGCTTGCAGTGTAAGCCTATCCAGGGACTTCATGCTGCTTTAAATAAAAATCTTAATTGACCTCGGTTGTAAAGTGCAAGATATCCTTTCAGAGAAAAGGGTGGCTCTTCTTACAGGCAACCAATAACCTAGTTGTCCTACAAGAACACGAACTTGGAGTTGAGAGACAGCAAGATGTTAGCCAAGCCTTTCATAATCGCCTAGAGTCACATACCAGCATGTCAGCTCTGACAGAACTAGCATTCTCCATTCTCGAAAAGAGGTAGTATAAGAATTTGATTCTCAATAGTAGAAACTGACTTACAAAGCTGAATTCAGATTTTATTCTATTTATCTTGGTTGTTTATTTTAAAAGCTTGGATCCAAATTCATTTCATGCTATTTTTAAAGACTTTTATACAAAGTGCCTTGTTGAAGGATCTCTCCTCTCCACTCTGAAGAGCAGCTGAACTGTTTCTAGCAGTCACAGTGAAACAGACCCTGAAATCAGCACACCACTTTGGATTATGTTCTGGAAAATTGCAGACCAAAGAAATCAATAATCCGGGTGTTTTACGTTGTGTTTTAAGTGTGCTGGATATTCCTTGCTGGAAGTTAAATTACAGGAAAAGTAAACCATAGTGGATTTGATTTGATTGGAAACTATTGTAGTTTCTCTGCTGGCTCTTTGTCTGGCATCTTCAGTTCTGAATTGTGCTTGATGGGGGTTTTTCTTAAGGGTGCCAACCTTTCAATTAAGGACAGAATACTAGAGTTGGGGAACTTGGCTTCTATGTACCAAAAGCCATATCAGCTTAACCCACAAACAGAAGTCTGTTGTCCTAACAGTTGGCTTCAGTACTACATAACAAAGAACTACATAATTGTGCAACATAACGTTTAAGATGGAACTAAAAGAGGCTCATCATGCCAATGGAGTGGTGCTGCCCATTGTGGCTGGGCCTATAGACTGTCTATCCAGTCCTGACCGAGAACATCTCGTTGAGTCTTCTGATTTTTTAGAACCAGAAGGAGGACGAGGCATGGAAGTGGTGGTGATAGAATCCCGAGCCAATGCAAAAGGGGTGCGTGAAGAGGATGCCCTGCTGGAAAATGGCAGTCAAGCTACTGAAAGTGATGATACTAGTACAGACCGGGGTCCAGAACCAACCTCTCCTCTCAAAGAGACTTCCTTTTCTATTGGTCTACAAGTCCTTTTTCCATTCCTGCTGGCAGGGTTTGGAACAGTAGCTGCTGGGATGGTGCTGGATATTGTGCAGGTAAGACTGAACTCTTTCATAAAGTACGGTGTGAGATCCTTCTGAGTCTGTACTGCAAGTGGCTTGATCCCATTCCTTGTATCAGCTAAATACTAAGCAAGCACTTAAAAGTTTTGCTTCAAGTTAGTAAATAGCACATTCTAGAGTCAGACATACTGCTGTTATTCCTTAATTGATTCTTAAATAAGAATCCCACCTTAAGGATTAAAGGGGAAAGAATATTTGCAGTTCCTAAATGAAACTCTATTCATCCTTTATTCTCCTATTTGTTCATGATCCTTCTTATAATTCTCAATTTTAAGCAATTCCAATAAGTTTATATCTCTTGTTATCAAGGAGTATTTTACAATACTTTCAGGATTCTCCTCAAAACTCATTTTAAATAGAAGGAAAATGTTTTAAATCATTAGAACGTTTTCAGTATTTTCTTTGTATCTTCAAAATTGTCTATCAATTGCAGTAATTTGTAATGGCCAAAAGACATCTTACAGCTGAGAATTCAGAAGCATCCTAAAGTTTTTGCAGTGTTAAATACTCATTTGGCAGTGCCCAAATTCCTCTTTCTGTACAATAAATATTAAGGCAAGCCCAGCTGAGGCTTCCCACAGATGTTGAAATCCTAGCTGACATGAGAGTAACCCACTTTTCAAATGAAGTAACTGAATTTCTATGATTCCAGTGTCACTGTCCTCTGAATTACTGGGCAATGAGAATTTGTGATTGGGTCATATTAAAGTTCAGGATTATTGTTTGTTTATTCAGGAGTAGATCTTTGGATTTGCAGAATCTAACTTGTGACTTTTATAGGAAATTTTCATTGGCATACTATCATCAAGTGATCTTGGTTTTAAGTGTTATGTCCAAGGAATAACAATTATTTCTTAGGCAGTTATAATATTTCCTTTTGTTACAACATCTATTCAACTGAGCCAGCATTAAATACTATGTCCAGGAAAAAAATGTACTTTTACAACCTTTCTTTCCACAACTGTTAAATGAATCATTGCAGTTAAGTTAGTAACAAGCTTGTTAAGTGAATCTGGCTTTCCCATTGACTTTGCTTGTCAGAAGCTATCAAAAAGGGATCACATGAACCCAGGACACTGCGGCTGACATAAATATGAGTCAGTTGCCAAATGTCTGAAATTTGATCATGTGACCATGGGGATGCTGCAACTGTCATAAGTGTGGAAAAAAAAACAGTAGTCACTTCTTTTAGTGCCATTGTAACTTCGAATAGTCACTAAACAAACGGGTAAATTAAGGACTACCGGTACCTGTATTTCTAGCATCTGTCAGACATAGAGCTTGAATAGGAAATTCTAAAATACAGGATAACTTTTATAGCTTGAGATCAGGGTCTAATGTATCCTTGAGATACTTTTCAGACGCTTTGCTCCAGTTTTCTTCACCTTCCAGTGAAGGGAGATTGATAGCAACGAACAATAAAGCTTTCTTGGTTGAAACATCATAAAATGGAATGTCCCTACCTAAAGCAGTTGAGCAGTGCTTTTTGTAAAGTCATTTTGATTACAATGACTTTTTTTGTGCTTCAGATTAGCATTTTGAACTGAAACCCTGTGTTTAGATGGTCTATCTGTAACCAGATGTGTGAAACAGATGTTGATTTTAAGCTGCAATTTCTTTTATGGTGCTTCTTTATTTTATACTTGTGGACTGCCTTGAGTACATATTGTCAGAAAGCTTATATAAAAGCTATGAATAATATTCCAATATCTTAATAAGTCATAGTTTTTGAGATCTAAGAGCTACGTTAGGATTCAGAAAAAAAAACGTTTGAATAGCTCAGCCTTTAACAAGTTGAAGGAAGCTGTAGGTTTTTTTCCTGAATGACCTTTAGCGGAAGATTGGTCAAGACTACCAAGAAGACTTTAAACTAACAGAAGACAATTTTTCTTAGGAAAAGTAGATTACGCTATACAAGTACAAGCTATTAAATTCTAGTGGTTAATTTTTTTCAGGCATGCTAAGAGCTAACATTTCTGTTCCTGCAGCTCTGTTCATCAACTCCATGAAGCCAAAGTTCCTGGTATTATGAAATATGTACAATATTATCCTTAATGGAGAGAATCCTGGGCAAAAGATTACTGTGATAGAATATAGTAATTTAGCACTGTGATGAATAGTGGCTCTGTAATGATCAGGTTCCCCCTTAGCCATTTAAAGATCTTCAAGTATCTCTTGGTACTAATCAAAGATTGGTTTGCTAAAGGGGTGTGGTAAAGACATGACTTAAGATGGTTATGCATAAACAGTAATTCTGAAAAATACAGATAGGAGAATGTAAAAGGACTTTTATCTCCTTGTGAATTGATCGATAATAGGTATTGTTTATATAAAGTGAATTGTATTTCTATTTTGAATACAGTGAAACACCTCTTGAAGCATGTTTGGGTTGTCTTAATGGAGATGGGAATCCAGTGTTATTTCAATTTGAACCAGTTTTTCAATTTGATGTGGAAATTCTCTGAAGAACTATAATATACAAATTATGATTTGATCATTTTTTAAAATTACCTGCAAGTAACCCACAATCCTACTTAACTTATGATCAGAATTTATGGTATTTGGGGACCAGCATATAAAAGAGTTGCTTTGATCACCAAAGCATGCTTATTTATAGATAAAATGTTAGAACTGCGTTGAAGCTCCAGTACTGCTCAAGAGCACTAAGCTAATGGATTGTGAGGCACTAAATTTCCGAACTGGAAAAGTTCTATCCAGGGGGTTTGTCTGCATTAATACCCACTTACCCTCCCACCGCCTGACTCTGGGAATGGATACTGAGAAATCTGTACTATGGTTTCACAGGTCATGTGCTTTGGGTATATCAGGTTTCGGTGTTACTTGCTATTTAGAAGATGCCCTTCCCCAAGTAAAAAATACATACCGTAATTCATTATTGATATTTGCAGTGATCTGTGAAAATACATGTAAGATAACTAAGGGAAAATGAATTTGTTAACGTTATGCCAAAGGTTGATTTGCTGTTGTTACAAGCTTGTGTCCCACGTACACAAAAGTGGCATGCATGGCATTTCTGTTACTTACAGAATCTTTCTATTTATTTACCTAATTTTCCTGAGACACAAAGCTGAACTACTGTCTAATGGTTGTAATTTTCCTCCTATTTTGCTTGTAATGATCACTCATGGGAGGCGAACTGTAAATAATGTATTGCCTGAGGCAGAATAAGTGCAGTTTATATTCTCTTTCTTCCCTTCCTCTCCCTTCCCATCCTTTTGAGGGGATCTTGAACTTGTCTGGTCTTTGGATGTTGAAATCAGAATAGATTTTCTTTCATGGAACAAATACAATGTTCTGTGAATGGGAATTGAAGAGAACCAACATGTGATTACAGGAATAGGATGTAATTAATACAAAAATGCAAAATTGCTATTGAGCTAGTCTTAAGAACTAACAAGTATTAATGGTTCAGTATAATCCATATAGGGACGCGGTGGCTCAGTGGGTTAGGACACTGAGCTTGTCGATCAGAAGATTGGCAGTTTGGCAGGTCGAATCCCGAGTGCTGCGTAACAGAGTGAGCGCCTGTTACTCGTCCCAGCTTCTGCCAACCTAGCAGTTCGAAAGCATGTAAAAATGCAAGTAGAAAAATAGGGACCACTACGGTGGGAAGGTAACAGCGTTCCGTGCACCTTTGGCGTCTAGTCATGCCGGCCACATGACCACGGAGACGTCCTCGGACAAGCTCTGGCTCTTCGGCTTTGTAACGGAGATGAGCACCGGCCCCTAGAGTCGGAAATGACTAGCACGCATGTGCGGGGGAACCTTTACCTTTACCTTTTATAATCCATATCTTTTTATTTATTTAAGCATCTCATGCAGATAAATTTCAGAAATAAGCCTGTACAGCCTCTTAAAGCAGCTTGGATATTGATATTGATGGATTTTTATATGTCAGATAATTTAGATCCCCTTTAGAGGCAAAAGTGGTTGATGAATGAATTGGTCTTTGTTGATAGTACCCGGAATAGACAATGTGTTTTGAGATTTTCTAGTCACAGATTACAGTAGAAAATGCATACTTTTGAACAGATCTGACTTTAGCTAGTTGAAAATTGCATAAGGATAAAGGGAAGGGCCTGAAATATATGGACTTGTTATTGGAGGACCATACATCTTTTCCATCCTTTTCAATCTAAGACAAGTCTTTTCTCTTAACTATCCTTAGAAACTACTAATCATTTCACAGCTGAAAAAAACATGAAATGTAAATTGAACAATTAAATGTAACAATGCATTCTAGGAGTTGAAATTTCCCCTTTCATCAAAGTATTTTTTTAACTGTAAAACACCGTAATTCTGAGTGGATTCAGTAGCGTACAGATTTAATAAATATGACCACAAATGTTGTCAGACAAAATCCCACAGTGCTTTCATGCATGTAGAAACCGAGATATTCAACCAAGAAGTCTTCACTGTAGTCTTACATAATTCTCTGCCAGTCAGTGCTAAAAATAATCATTGAGGTAGAAGAACTTGTTGGCTGCAGTCCATGACTTTTAAAAGACTGCACTACAGTGGGTAAAAAAACATCTATAGAGGTCATGGTTAAATACCCTCTTTCTATGGGTAAAAAGTAACACTAAACTTTATAGATATCTTAAAATTTTCAATTTTAACTAAAAAAGCTGTTTTTGAAGAACAGGTCTCTGGAAAGAAAATAGTCTGTGGTTTACTGAAAATGTTACTCTCAGTTCCAATTGCTTTCAGTATCTTCAGCTGTGAATTGATTAGTTGTTTCTAAGGTTAGTTAAGTTCTTGGCTTCACATCTGTCCACATCCTAAATTCCCTGGAATTTCAGGAAAGAAATCTTTGTAATCTTAATAATAATAATAAAGTTGGAAGGGATCTTGAGGGTCATCTAGTCCAAACCCCTGCTCAGGCAGGAAATCCTACCATTTCAGACCAAGAGCTGTCTAGTCTCTTCTTAAAAACTTCTAGGGTTGGAGCATTCACATCTTCTGGAGGCAGGTGGTTCACTGATTAATTGTTCTGTCAGGAAATTTCTCCTTAGTTCTAGGTTGCTTCTCTCTTTGGTCAGTTTCCATCCGTTGCTTCTTGTCTTGCCTTCAGGTGCTTTGAAGAATATCTTGACTCCCTCTTCCTTGTGGCAACCCCTGAAATATTGGGACACTGCTGTCATGTCACCACTCGTCCTTCTCTCATTAAACTAGACATACCCAATTCCAGCAACTATTCCTTACATGTTTTAGCCTCCAGTCTTTGTTAATCTTTGTTGCTCTTCTCTGTATTCTTTCTAGAGTCTCAACATCTTTTTTACATCGTGGTAACCAAAACTGGATGCAGTATTCCAAGTATGGCCTTACCAAGGCATTGTAAAGTGGCAGTAACACTTCACATGATCTTGATTCTATCCCTTTATTAATGCAGCCTAGCACCGTGTTGGGTTTTTTGGCAGCTGCAGCACACTGCTAGCTCATATTGAAGTGATTGTCCACTAGGACTCCGAGATCCCTCTCACAGTTACTACTATTGAGCAAGGTACCACCTATACTATATCTGTACATTTGGTTTTTCTTGCCTAAATGTAGAACCTTACTTTTTTTAACATTGAGTTTCATTTTGTTAGCGCCCAATGTTCAAGTCTGTTAAGATCCTTCTGTATCTTAAGCCTATCTTCTGGAGTGTTGGCTATTCCTGCAAGCTTGGTGTCATCTGCAACTTTGATGAGTTCCCTATCTATCCTCTCATCCAAATCATTGATGAAGATGTTGAAGAGCACTGGGCCCAGAACAGAACCCTGGGGCACCCCACTACACACTTCGTTCCATGTAGATGCAGTTCCATTGAGGACCACATGCTGAGTACATCCGGTCAGCCAGCTACGAATCCATCTGGTGGTGATGCTGTCTAACCTACATGTTTCTATCTTGTCAAGTAGTAGGTTGTGGTCTACCTTATAAAATGCCTTACTGAAGTCTAAGTAAATTTATATCCACAGCATTCCTTTGGTCCACTAATTTTGTCACCTGGTGAAAGAATGCAATAAGATTTGTCTGGTATGATTTGTTTTTGACAAAGCCATGTTGGCTTTTGGTAATGACTTAGTTTGCCACTAGGTGTTCGCTTAATTATCTTTTCCAGAATCTTTTCAAGTATTGATGTCAGGCTGATAGGTCTGTAGTTTCCTGGATCCATTTTTTTCCAATTTTTGAAGATGGGAACTACATCAGCTCTTTTCCAGTCCTCTGGTAGTTTCCCAGTGCTCCAGGATCTTTGAAATATATAGTTCAGTGGTTCTGAGATCACATCTGCCAGTTCCTTTCAAACCTTGGGGTGTAATCCATCTGGTCCTGTGATTTGAACTTGCCTAGGGTGGACAGGTGCTCACTTACCATTTTCTTGCCTATCTTAACTTGTGTTTCTAAACTGTTTTTGATAGGTTGGACTGTTTTTTCCCTTTGTGTAAAGATGGATGCAAAAAACGAGTTAAGTAGTTCTGCTTTTTCCCTGTTGCTTGTCACCTTCTTGCCACTTTCTCCTTAACTTTTTTCTTGCTTTTTACTGGAACTTAATCAGAACTACTACTGTCCAAGCACAACTGACCTGTGTGGGAGATAGATATTGGGCCATAGATATTGCAGCATAGGAACTAAACAGGATAATACTAAAAGTAATAAGTAAAGGTAAAGATATCTGCATCTCTATGTCAGTGTGTGTAAAGTAAAAACAAAATCTCACTTTGAAAGTACTGATATATCCTGGCCTGGCAAACACCAACTTGAAAAGAATTTCATGGTGGAAGTCTTATTGCTAAGGCGTTGTGTAAATTCAGCAACTATAGCTTAATCAACAAGCATGATTAAATAAACAGTGGCTTATTGCAATGTGTGAATCAAGCTATTATGATAGAAACCAATGATGAAGATTTAGACAAATCTAAGAAAGATAAGAATATCAGTGGTTAGGCCTTTATAGGTAGTTTGGGATAGAGGCAATAGGTTATTCCATATAGTTGTTGAGGAAAAAAGTAGTTGTGTCATATCCTGTTTGTGGATCGCGCATAAGCATCTTGTTGGCTGTGAGGACACAGAAGGCTGGATTAGATCCAGCACAGCTCTTTTTGGATTCTTAACTCAGGGATCCATTCTTACTGGAAAGTTAACTTTGTGTTATTTTGAAGGCTTTATGCCTTCTCTGTGGCCTTTGTGGTTTCTTTTCTATTCCAAAAACTCTTTGCTCTGTAATTATCATTTCTGAAAAAAACCATGTCTTGCCCTTTATATAGAGTGTTCAAGTTTATCCTGGAAGGGTCAGGATAAAGGGACAGGATGTTTACAAGTCTTTGGATAGTGGAAATGAGTTTGTCTGTTAATTACCTCAATTTTTCCTTTGCCCACATTTGTGTATGTAGGTTTTACTTGGAATGTAGATCCTGTAATCTCTTTATGGGAAGAAAGGCGAGACATAATTTTAAAAAATGAAAATAATGCCCAGTGTGGGGGGAAATCTCTTCTTATTGCCGTTTCTGATCTAGAGTTCTGAACTACTATGTTTGACTCCTATCTACACCAAATCTCATAAGCTCCTATCTACACTAAATCTCATAAGCTGCAATTTCATCAGTGTTTACATGCTCAACTCTGATCAGTAAATTTTACTCCCAGGGCCTTGTAGACCAGATTGTAGCTTTAATCACTTTGAATTCTGTAACTAGACCTTGACTACCGAGAAGCAGGTATTATGTGACCAATTTTGTCCTATTTGGAACTCATGAAACATTTGTAGCCAGGTGTTATTCGGTGAGATTTTAATCCTCTATCATGAATTGAACTCATGAACCTTTGAACTTTAGATGTTTATATAGATGGTACTAACTTTAGGAGCTATTTGGGATTTGCAGGAAAGAAAATATAGAATCTGTTAGAATAGTATATATACCGGTACTTTACCTTCGCTTAAGCTATCAGGGTAGGGAGATACAGATGTTATGTTATACCATATAAAACTTCACACACAAGGTACACCATAGTGTATCGTTCGTATCTCTCTGCTCTAAAAGCTTAAGAACATAGATGTTCTAGATCGTCATTTCGAAAGGATGATGATTGCTCTGTATTAAGCAGGAAACAATTTTCCCATGCCCATTTTTATACATTTGTTGCAATTGATTCAGCTTCTTTAAAGCCAAATAAGCCTTAATAATTAGTCATGAAGTTCTTACCCATTGCAAAAGATTCTGTGACTCATTCCACACCATGTATATTCTATTGCCCTTTTTCAACATAAAAATAATTTATTCTATTTTCCAAGCATAGCCAAATATCTTCTGTTCAAAGCAGCAGAACATAACAAGTTAAGTTCTTTTTCTGATAACCAGTCTGCTTTGGCAGAATCTTTTGGTAAGTGTTGAAAGATCTTAGAATTTCTAATGATATATTTCAAAAATAAGTCCTTGCTGAACAATCTCTTACTAGAACTTGATGATTTTCTTGGTTTTATAGCACTGGGATGTCTTCAAGTATGTGACCGAAGTATTTATCCTGGTTCCAGCTCTCTTGGGGCTGAAAGGGAATTTGGAGATGACATTAGCTTCTCGCCTTTCTACTGCTGTGAGTATTTTGATCATTCGACAGGCAAACAGCCTTCATTTTCTAACTTTTTTATATAGAAAGAGCATTTGTTCAAGAGAGATTTTCTGTGAACACATTTTCAAGCAGTATCGGTCACCTCAAGTAAAAAGTTAAATGACTATATGTACTCTTACAAGTGAAGATTATCTGTTCTCAGTTTCACTAAGGAAGCATTATAATGACCAGTGTTTTAGAACCACAGTATTATTTTCTACCTTGTTATGACATAACTTAGTACTGCTAGGCAATAAGAACATAGACTGTGTGTAAACAGGTAGTGTATTGTCACATATTTTCTCCAGATGTGGACAGAATAATATAAAAACAGTGTCTTAGATTCCCAATTATCCTTGCCTTCCCATTTGATCCCTGTTACTGCAAAACCTACTTAGGTTTAGAAATTTAAAAATTCTTGTGAAAGGTATAAGGTATAGTTGGAGGAGTTCAGTAATGAAAGAATGGAGGCAAAGAGCGTGTCAGGTTTTTTTTAATGATGTAAGTTCACATTTTGCTAATTTTCACCTTTTCTCATTTTCTTTCTTTATTTTTGGGCTTGATCTCAAGTTCCAAGATCACTGATTGTATGACTTCTGAAATATGACTGATTTGATATTTTTTTAATTTTCCAGGACTTCTTAACTGCCATTATGTCAGCATACAAAAGCACATTCTACTTAAATTTTAATATTTCTGTCTATTTAATTCTATAAGGTTGCAGAATTCAGAGTAAACATTCTCCTACTGAATGGAGCAGTTAAATATTCCTTAATCAAATCAATTTATTCTTTGCCATATTTTCCCTATCCCTATTTTCTGTACTCAGAAAATATCAGGTGTAATTATATCATTGCCAAGATAATGTACTTCAACCTTTAGAAAACCTGTGAATGAAATTGGTGTACCCAACATTAAATAGTAATAATAAATTTTATTATAGTCATTGGCCAACTCAAAAGCAAATAAATTCTGAGACAGTCAATAAAAAGCATAGTAAAACATAACGTAGCATTGATATAATCGAAGTGTAATATATGGAGTAGATTCAGAGAAAGCTGATTAGATAGGGAATCATTGCTGAAATGGCACATGTGTAAGAGTGATATAGCAAAATATTTGTTACAGCTTCAGAAGTTTTTTCATCATAGGGGCCAAATCTTGGTTCAAATGGAATAGCAATGATAGTCACCAATGATAAAGGCCAGTTAATCAATACAACTGTCTTACTACAGTTCTAAACATTTGCTATAAGAGAACTCTAGTAGAAATGTAATGATGTTTGGCTTTCAGTGGCTTAGGTCATAATTTTACTAAGCTGTGGATTGTTAAGTAAGTCACAGGGATTGTCATCATATAATATGTTAACTTAAAACTGTTACAGTTTAGTGAGATGTGTGAACCCAGCAGCCAGTAAATTGTCTGCCTGTTTATAATGTATGAACCCAAATAGCTGATTAATTTGCACTGGTTTTGAGATACATCTTCAGTTTGTACTCATGGTTTGAACTAACATTGCATAAATCTATAAATGGTGATTCTGGGGATATGAAATCAGATTGTCTGATTTTGGCAAAGTAGGACGTGACTACTCAACCATTGCAGTTGATAAAGTATGGTTTATCACTTAATGTTACATATGAATGTTGTCAAATATGGCTTATTCCATTGGGCAAAGTTAAAAGTAAACACAGCTTAGTGCAATACAGTATACAAACCTATACATGTAACTCTGGTTATTGTAGTGTAGAAGATATTCCCCCAACGTTGAAGACTCCATGTAATCAGCTATTGCTACTTGCTGCAATTGTTTGTTTGTTTGTTTGTTTGTTTGTGGCAGTTAACAGATACCCATTATGGGGAGGGCTTTGGCTTACCCTATACCAGGGGTAGGCAACCTTGGCTCTTTTATGACTCGTGGACTTCAACTCCCAGAATTCCTGAGCCAGCTGTGCTGGCTCAGGAATTCTGGGAGTTGAAGTCCACGAGTCATAAAAGAGCCAAGGTTGCCTACCCCTGCCCTATACAAATGCTACAACCTTAAATCTACTATAGAACTCTACAGTTGTTTCTTATTTGTCCTTGACTGAAGAACTGTTTCCTTCCTCAGTCCTGCTCGGAGCTGTGCTTCTATGGAACATGAGTCACAGTGTGACCACTGAAGCTCTTGCTGAAAGACGCTGGCAACAAGAGGAGCTTGGCTGGGAAACAAACAAAGCTTTTTATTCTCTCTCATCCTCTTCTTGTTGCCCTCCTCTGCTCTGGGGGTGGGGGAAAGGCGTGTGCTATTACTGCATTAATAGGTTGTATGGGGGAATTCCACATACGGAGACCTGAATGCTTCCTCAGCATTTAAGTCTGTGCAGGAAGAATGACTTCCAGCTTACCAATTATACTGAAAATGCATCAAGTGGGATTCAAAGGTGTTGCTCTTTTTCACAATAAGATTTTGTGAGTTTGAGCTGGCAGCAAGTTGTGACCTCAAAGAGTATCTCTTCTGCCTTGAAAGGACGTAAATATGTCTGTTGAAGTTACATGAATCCCCTCTTAATCAATGCCATCCAAGGGAGGGTCAACAGCCATCAGAAGTATTTTGGAGTGGCTTTTAAAAATCAGTTTGCTTGATCTTTATGCTGTATGCAAAAGAAGCTTAGAATTGCTCCCAGGTTCTCCTTTGATGTGCATTGACACTTCCAAAACAATTTTCTTTTGTTACTTAAGAAAGGAGAACACATTCATTCTGTACAGGAGATGAAGCGTTTTGTTTTTGCCAGTAGCCAAGTTATGTGGATCACTAACCTAATTGCAAGAGAACAAGGAATCCCTGAGCCAAATTCAACACTAGAACTAAATACAATTTTGTAAGCTGAATGACTTGTGTCCTATCTTTCTCTTTGGACCTTGCCAGATTTGGGACTGCCAGCAGCTTTATGTGTCTTCTCCTCTGAAGCAGTTTTGTTGCTGGTGATGTTTTCCTTTCTATTTCTACTGGTGAAACATGAGAGAAGCATAAATGAGACAAAGAGCCAGTTCACCTAATAGACAGGCAAACATAAATGTGAAAAGGGGAATTATAGAAAGGTCTGGTAATAAATCATTCTTAAGCCATTGATATAACATTGTCCCGTTGCCATGAGCAAGTGCTGCTCCTATCCTGATGATCTTCATACATTCATATGACATGATTTAAGATTATGAGCTTAAGCCATTATATTTTATCATGGCTTGTTAACAAACCATTATGAATTATGCATAGCCCTAGTGAGTTCACATTGAAGATTAAATTTTAACCATGCCAATATAGAGTGGAAGTGATTCATGATTGATGGCTGCTTTAATGGTTCTGTCTATATCAGGGCTTTTCAACCAGTGGTACGGGTACCACCTGTGCTCCATTGGCACCTGGCAGGTGGTACGCGACCATCCTAGAAAAGTGGTGGGGGGGGAGGGGAATGAGCTGAACCGGTGGCAGCACTGGACAAACCAGAGCGAGAGATGGCTGGAGCTGCAGGGCTGTCAGGGCTCAGCGGAAGCACCAGGATCAGCGCTTCTTCGGGGCTGTCAGGGCTCAGTGGAAGTGCCAGGATCAGCGCCAGGCTCCAGCTGGAGCTCGGCGCTGATCCTGGTGCTTCTGCTGAGACCCAGAAGAAGTGCCAATCAACTGGAATGTTGCAGCATCTCCAGGGTCTTGTGATTTACATTCAGATGCTTGGCAACGGATTCACATTTATGACGGTCACAGTGTCCCAGGCTCATGTGAAGTGACCAAAACCTGCTGCAACCACCCAGCAGACGAGGGGGGGGGAATAAAAACCAAACACCCACCCCCACTGCCAATCCTCAACAGAAATGCTCACAACAATGAAAACTTTGGACAGGAGGAAGAGCGCCGCCAGGTGGGCAGGCAGGTGTCTTACTTGGCTGTGGCTTGGGGGGCACTTTTTTCAGTGCCATTGTAACTTCAAACAGTCACTAAGCAAACTGTTATAAGTCAAGGACTACCTGTACTTCATCACTTTTTTCCTTTTATTTTTTCGGGTCATCAAGTTTTTGACACCTTGCTAGGCGACTGGTGGTACTCGGATGTTGCCATATCCTAAAAGTGGTACAATGGGTGAAAAGGTTGAAAAGCCCTGGTCAATATCCATCTATCTCTAGCTATATTCCATTTAAATCAAAAACAAAACAGGATTTCACTGGTTGAAATACTGGGAGATTAGGTTGATGGCTGTAGAGCAGGGGTCTCCAACCCCCGGTTTGTGGACCAGTACCAGGCCATGGCATGCCAGCAACCAGGCCGCACAAAGAAGCAAAGCTTCATCCTCAGGATGCAGGCAGTATTCAAAACCACACCCCCTCCGGTTTGCGGAAAAACCTCTCTCCACGGAACCAGTCCCTAGTGCCCAAAAGGTTGGGGACCTCTGCTCTAGAGGTAGGGCACTTATGGAACTCATGATTTTGAATAAAAATAACAGTAATAACAGTAATTAAGCTGTATTTGAGATACACACATATACATATATTCATACAGTGTGTTTAGACTTGTAAAAAAAGAGAAATCTTTGGATATCAGTACACTAATTCAGATGACATTAAAAGATTAATGTGTAATTGTAAGCAAGGGTTTCTCCAGCATGATAGATGGAGAATCCACAAATGGGTTAACTCTGTCTTCCTGCCCAATTAGACTACGTCAGTCAAACTTGCCACACCTCTCCTGCGCCAGGACATCTCCCAGTCATGACTTAGTGTGTGTGTGTGTGTGTAGATAGAGAGAGAGAGAGGAGAGAGAGAGAGAGAGAGAGAGAGAGAGAGAGAGAGAGATTGTGGATTCTTCAATTAGATGCTCCAGCCTTATATTTCTCTCAGAAGCCCCAGGCTGTTCTTTCACGGCACGCTAGTTGCGGCCGCCATTTTGAATTACGGCTTACCAGCAGCTGGCCAAGAGGAGGCTCTTCGTCAGAAAGCCTTTTTTAAGCTGCCTTTTTAAGCGTGCTGATAGCATCAGAGGCACACAAAGACTCTCAGAACTGCCTGCCTTCTCTCCTGAATTAAGGGGGAAGGACAGGTTGCTTCTCTTTTTTCACTATCAGCAGTAGCGGACGCCATTTTGGGTGCCACGTTCGCATTGCTTTTCCTCTGAAAAGTCTTGTGCAGCCTTCTTTGCTAGCTTCTGAGAAGGGGGGGAGATTTCGGGGGGGGGGCAAAAGAAAGAAAGAAAACAGACTTCAAAGGTGCTTACCGTGCCTTCCAGCTCAAGGAAGTTGGTCCCTGAGCCTCTGGTCAGTTCACAGGGGTCCTTTTCCAGGCTCCTCCTCTCACAATCTTTGCAGAGGGTTCTGAGTTCAGATCCCTTCTGACTGTAGCACAATCATTGTTTGCCTTGCCCCAAACCTTTCAAAGTGGATGGTCAAGTGCAAGAGGCTTCAACTGTAGTGCTAGGCCTCAACCTAGCTGTCTCATTGTCCATTCCAACAGAAGATGTGTGCTGGCCGTGCCATTCTTGGCCTCGCCTCCACCAACTAGGACTAGTGAGCTGGCTGTTTATCACTGAGGTGATCTGTTGCCACTAGGTTTCTACATATGAGCTGGCTGTTTATCACCGAGGTGATCTGCCGCCACAGTAGACTTGACCTGTGCTCCAAAGACGCTTCAACTGGTCTTAAGTCCATCAGGAGCTTTGCAGGTGTGCCAGTTTTCCATTAAGTTGGTCCTGCAGCCACCATTGCCATAGAGTATTATCGATCCCTGGGAGTGTCACACAGCCTCAGATCAGTACTCTGCTCCTCTGTTTGAGATCCCTCTCAGCATTCCACTGAGATATCTCCCAATTGTGATGATAGACAACACCGCACCTCAGGCTTCACATGGTGCCCCCAACACTCCTGCACAATCAAAGCATAAGTCCTCCAAACCAGAGGCTGCTGGAAAGCTCAAGGCCAATGCCAAGGCCATCTCTGGCAAAAGGTCCTCCAAGGTGGCAGAGAAAGAGGCCAGCAGGAGGCACCAGGCCTTAGAAAGGCAGTTTGCCAAGGCCCAGAAACAGGGCACGATGGGCGCTGAACAGGTCTCTTCTCCTCTGGCAGAGGAATCTGTATTTGGGCCACAGCTTGCTCCTCCTCCCTCGTCTGCCCAGAGGGTCTGGTCTCTGGAGGGGGATGATGATTACCTTATCTTCCCAGGGCTGAGCAGGAGCAAATGGTTTCCTTTACCCAGGGACCAGGTATCCAACTGAAACCCCCAGTCCCAAGAGCAATGCAGCCCAGGCCTGAGGCCACCTTTACGCCCACAGCAGCTGGGCTTCGGCCCTCAGAGGCGCAGGGAGTGTGGTCGCCAGAGCAGTTTCAGGCTCTGATCTCCCAGGCAGTCGCCCAGGGATTGGTCTTACAATGTCAACAAAGGTATGCACCCAAATCGGTGGCCTCAGTGACACCGCCTTATCTCCCCCAGTTGGGAGCACCAGATTATTCTGACTCTATTTCTCCTGCCCTGTCTCCTCGCAGCGGAATATCTTTTTCTGAGGAGTACGACCTGATGGAAAGGCCACTCTCGGAGGATGAGGATCTTACTCCGGACCCTCCTCCCTTTGTTGGTCTATTCAATCCGGCGCTCTTTAAATCTCTGCTTCATAAGGCCAGCGCTACTGCTAAGATTGCTCCTGACCAGGTTCCACATCCTGTTCCGTCCATCAGCCAAGACGCAAGGCCGGTATTTTCAGAGCATGTGGTCACTGAGCGTCACATCCCGTCCCCCTCTCTTCCTCAACACGGTACAGAGGCAATGGGGACCACCTGGCACTTTTCCCTCTCCAGGGGGGACAGAGAAGAATCTCTTTAATGTTGACCTGGCCTTGTCGGAAGTGCTAGAGATTCCTTCTGTGGATGAACCTCTGACTCCACTCTTCTCCTCCACGGTGTCCGGTGATATGGCAGAGACCTTGAAGGCAAAGGACAGGAAATCTGAACTTTCCTTCCGCAGGACCCACCAGGCCTCAGCATGGGCAGTGAGGGCGGCCACATCTACTTCTTTCTTTGCCATAACCTCCCTTCTCTGGGTCCGCCAACTTCAGGCCAGAGTACCCCCGGAGGAAGTCCGAATGCACCAGGACTTAGCCAAGTTAGTGGCTGCTTCGGAGTACACGGCGGACACATCTCTACATGCCGCCAGGTTCTTTTCTAGGGCCATAGCCTCCAGTGTTACTTCTCACAGACTCCTGTGGCTCAAACACTGGCGAGCAGATGTTAAATCCAAGTGGCGCTTGGCGGCTGCCCCTTACCCTGGTGGTCAGCTTTTTGGGGAGGCCTTGACACCTTATTTGGTGGAAAGCAAGGACAAGTGTAAGGTGATGTCTCATCTTCTTAGACAGACAGGTAGACAGCCTACCCCGTACGTCTCGGTGAACTTTCAAAAGAGCCAGACAGTTCCCTCAACCCGCCTTCTTTTTTGGGCGTGGTCATAGACACCGAACTGTGCAGGGTCTGTTTATCTCAGGACTGTCAGGACAGCATCAGAGCCCTGGTCCTTCAGGTCCAGAGGGAGCATGTAGTCACCCTGGCCGTTCTTTCCCAATTGTTAGGGAAGTTGCTTTCCTGCATGGGAATAGTCCCATGGGCCAGACTACATTCCAGAGACCTGCAATGGTTTTTTGCTCCCATTCAGAGACTGGACACCAGCTCCTCCAACTAAAGAGTAAGGGTTCCGTCTCGGACCCTAAACTCCCTCCAGTGGTGGACCTCGCCAGCGGTAGCCAGGGGCCCATTAGGATCACCCTGGCTACGGATGCCAGCCTGTTCGGCTGGGGGCGCATCTAGGGTCTCAGTTGGCTCAGGGCCGGTGGTCACGGTCCAACCTGAAGGACAACATAATTGTTTGGAGCTCAGAGCCATACATCTGACCCTATGCCACTTCCGCAACAGGGTGGCGAGACAACATGCCCTGGTCCTCACGGACAATGTAGCAGCAAAAGACCATGTGAACCAGCAAGGGGGTACCTGTTCCAGGTCCCTTATGGCCGAGGCCCAACTGTTGGGCTCTTGGACAGAGACCAACCTCTCATTACTCACGGCTGAGCACATCTCGGGGGAGGCAAATCAGCAGGCAGACTTTCTCAGCAGGTCGACAGTGGCTCACTCCAAATGGCACCTGCATCCTGGTCTCTTCGAGGAGATATCAGAGAGGTTAGGTTGGCCAGTACTGGATCTGTTCACTTCTCCGGTGAATTCCCAGCTCCCAATGTTTTCCTCCTGGTTCCCCTCTCCGGGTGCAGTGAGGACGGATTCCCTCTGCAGCCCTTGGCCCAGGGACTTGCTGTATGCCTTTCCACCTCTCCCTCTGATCCCGGCAGTCATCTGCAAGTAACTGCAAGAGCGGGCAGAGGTGATACTTGTTGCACCACACTGGCCAAGACGGCCATGGTTTGCCGACCTTGTGAGTCTGTCACTCTCTCCCCCGTGGTGGATTCCTCCAGATCATGTTCCACTCAGCTAGGGAGCTCTGCATCATCCAGAACCCCAGTGGCCCCACTTGACCGCCTAGCACTTGAACAGCAGCTCCTGACACATGAATCTTATTCATTGGAGGTAATTACGATGATTCAGGCCTCCAGATGGCCTACAACAAACAGAATCTATGACTCCACTTGGAAGAGTTTCTGTAGTTGGTGTGATAAGAACCAGTTAGATCTTTCGGCTATTACTATCCCGAGGATCTTGGACTATTTATTGGAGGGGCTTAACAAGGGCTTGGCGACCAATACCATCTGCTGACAAGTAGCAGCTCTCTCCACCATATTTACTTGGGGCAATTCAGAGGCATTGGCTCAACATCCTATGGTACGCTCATTTCTCAAAGGAGCGACCAACACCAAACCTTCCGTGGTTCACTGGTATCCCTCTTAGGATTTGTCACAGGTCTTGCAGGCCCTTACCTCTCCTCCATTTGAACCCATCAAGACCTGTACTCTGCGGTTCTTGACAATTAAGGTGGCCTTCTTGATAGCTGTCATGTCGGCTAGACGCATTTCTGAATTGGCAGCTCTCTCTGTCAGACAGGACTTATGCGTTTTTCATGCTGACAGGGTGGTCCTTCGATTGGATCCCTCCTTTATTCCTAAGGTCAATACCTTGTTTCATAGAGAGCAGGAAGTCATTTTGCCAGATTTTTGTCCTCATCCATCTCTTGCCTTGGAACGGCAATGGCACACTGTGGACGTCCGCAGGGCTTTGCGCCACTATATTAAGCGGACAGCGTCTTTTCGTGAGTCGGAAGCCCTCTTTGTTTCCTTTCAACCCTCTACTATGGGGCAGAAGGTTTCTGACTCCACTATAGGCAGGTGGATCAGGGCTTGTATTGCAGGGGCGTGCCAATCTCATTCCCTGTCAGTTCCCAGGCATATCACTGCTCACTCCACTTTTAGTGCTGCAACTTCTGAGGCTTGGGCGACACAGGCGTCCATTGAGGACATTTGTAGGGCGGCGACATGGTCCTCGCCTTCCCCTTTCGTGAGGCATTATAACCTGGATAGGTTTGCCTCCGCAGACGCCTCATTTGGCCGGAGAGTGCTGCAACAGGTAGTGCCACAGGGTGGGACACAGGCCCAAACTGATTCCCTCCCATAGCGACAGGACAGCTTTGGTATGTCCCATTCGTGGATTCTCCATCTATCATGCTGGAGAAGGGGCATTGTCTTACCTGAATGCCTTTTCTCAGCATGATGATGGAGAATCCACACCCACCCTTCAGTGTCCGTCAGGTCCTGTGTCAGGGGTATGGGAGCCAACACGTCGGACTGTCATCATTTGCTTCACCTTTGTCATGACTGGGAGGTGTCCTGGCCCAGGAGAGACGTGGCAAGTTTGACTGACTTAGTCCAATTGGGTGGGAAGACAGAGTTAACCCATTCGTGGATTCTCCATCATCATGCTGAGAAAAGGCATTCAGGTAAGACAACGCCCCTTTTCTTTTCAGATTGATGGACAAACAGCTGAAAAAAAAGTTATGGAAATTTGTGAATATAATAATTTTGCTGCAGTTGTCATGTCTAAAAACAAAGGTGGAAAGATTTAGTATTACCCATAATGGAGGAATAGTTGATGAAGACAACGAAACTTGCAGAGATGGCTAAATTCCTTGATAAGAGAAAGGATAATATATTTATCACTGACTGGAAATGCCTTATACACATCTTGCATGAAATAGAGAAAAATAAACACATTTATGGGTTTTGATGACTAGAAAAAATAATTATAGAAAAGTTCTGTTTGCAACCATAGAGCAAGAGGTAATTTTCTGTTTGTACTTATAACTGCTGTAAAGAAAATTGGAAACTACTATTTTCTATTTCTTTTCTACTTTCTTTTTTGTACTGTTGGTGTTTTTTTTACTCTATATTAGAGTAATTGGAGTAAAATATACTCTATTTTACTCTGAATTGATTTTTATTAATTTTTAATCTTTTAAAAAATGTTTAATCAAAGCTGTATTAAAAATATGATAAGCAAGACACTTGCTGAAGCAGTAAATCCAGAGTTGTAATGGTGAGTCTATCTTCCAGTTCATAATACTTCTGTAGTTATCATACTAAATACATTTTAAATAATTCAGGAAGCATCACTTCAGCTACTTGTTTTTAATCTCTCTCTCTATCTGTCTGTGTTGTAGGCTAACATAGGACAAATGGACACACCAAAAGAGCTCTGGAAGATGATAATAGGAAACATGGCTCTGATACAGGTGAATTTTGGAGAAGCTGACACTTTCTTGACAGGGGGGCAGGGAAAAAAGCCGGTAGGAGAGGGGGAAATCCCAACTTTCTACTACTGGGCAATTTCTGGATACATCTGCAATATAATCATCTGTTCCAAAGAATGTTAAGCAGTCTGTTGGCAGCCATTACTGCCACAGCCTAGAAAAAGTTTCTGTTAAAGTGTAATAGAAGTCCTTTCTGAGTCCTTTCCTGTGACTCAGCAAAAGAATCAGGATTTATCAGTGATGGCAGGAACCTGAGAAAGTACCAGTTGGAAGCACTGGAGAGGCAGACTTACCTAGGACACCCAACAATTTCTGCATCTGTCACCACAGTTACTAGTCTCTGACATGGTTCCATGTAAGCGAGAATACAGTTTGCTCTTCGTGAGGTTGCCGTAGAAGAGCACTTGGAAACTGCAACTGGAAGTGTTATTTCAATAGAGTAACAACTATCTTTCAGGACCTGCACTGACTGCCAGTAGATGGTAAGCAGGTGCAGTTCAAATAGTCTGGACCTTATGTTGGAAACCATTTTTATAAGTAGAATTTTTCTGTCTTAAGCAGTTTGGGTAGAATGGTGAACCCCAATGCCTCCTGGGATTCCAAGGATGAGCTTTGCAATACAGGTAATCCCCGAGTTATGAGCCTTCACTAAACGCTCGTTTGAAGTTACGCGATAAGTGCCCCCTAATGTTTACGAGGAAATCCCAAAATTACGAATGCTGCAGCACCACAGCAGTTGTTTGCCCTTACGAATGACTGCAGAGGCTCTGCAACATTCACTCTATCCCGCACCGCTCCCCACAACTGCTTCCCCCTCCCTTCCTGCCACGCTGGACTCACCTTGAGAAGATCTGTCTCCTCTCTGCCATGATTTCTGCCTTTAAGGGAGAGGAAGCTCCTGGATGCCGTAACATCGCGCAAGTTCAGGCACCCATCCTCTTTTGCAGAAAATGGGTACCTGAACTCTCGCAAGATCACAGACCCCAGAAACTTTCATTTTCGGCACAAACTCTGTACCTTTGTCCCTCAACTCCTTTCTGCCACGACTGGAACACTTTTTATTCGAAAGGAGACCCTGTGGAGATGGGGAGCCCTGTATGTGAGCAAATGCAATGCTTGAAAAAGTTTTTGCTGTGTTTTCAGTCACCCCATTTCCTCACAGACGAAGCTTCCAATCTCCCCAAGGTCTCCGTTCAGATAAAAGGTGCTGCGTTTCCAAGGGCCCCATAGGCGCTCAAATACTTTTATCTGAATGGAGACCTTGGGGAGATGGGGAGCTCCGTCTATGAGCAAATGCAATGCTTGAAAACGCAACAAACCGCTGCGTTTTCAAGCATTGTATTTGCACACAGATGGAGCTCCCCAAGGTCTCTTGTTTGAACAAAAAGTGTCCGAGCGGCAGTGGCTTCAGTTTCTCCGCTCCATCCGAGAGGAAGGAAATGAAGGCACAGAGCAGGATTGCTCTCAATAAGGCCGGCGCGTGCGAGCAAGCAGCGCATCCGCGTCTTCTTGACAGCAATCCTGCTCTGTGCCTCCAGTTTCTTCCTTTCGGATGGAGTGGAGAAACTCAAGCCGCTGCTGCTGCTTGAGTTGGGAGGATGACAAGGAAAAGAGGGGTCAGGATTTGGGCTACCAGCCAGTCAGGCAAGGAGTAGGTCGGGCAGGCTGGGTGGCTGGCTGGGAAGGGGTGATCGTGGCCACTGAGGTGGCTGCCACCACCGCAGGTGCAGGGGTACTCGCCCCGCGATGCCTTCCTGCTCAGTTGAAGGCTTTGTTCCTGCCCTCAAACTAAGGCTGGTGAACGCAAGCAAGCAGTACACCCAGGCCACGGACAGCATTGGTTCTTGCGCCCGGCCGACTCCAATTCCACACTTATATTTGCCCCATAGGCAAGCAAATGAAGCAAACACTCCTCCCCCCCAGAATGAAAGCTTCTGGGAGCCATGATCTCTTGAAGTCGCGTGATATTACAGCACCCAGGAACTTCCATTGCCAGCATGAAAAGCATTTCCAAGCCGACTCTCCTCTCCCTCAAAGGGAAAGAAACCTTGGCAGAGCGGATTTTTGCAAGGTAAGTGAGTCTGACGCAGCAGGAAGGAGGGGAAGCATGAGGTATCTTAGTGGGTCGGGGAGTTCCATCACTAGGCCCTCCATGGCCTTCCCCACCCTGAGATACCTCATGTGCACTTAATGAGCCATGTGCGTCTTAACGAGCAGGGAGTTATCTTGCTTGAGGTATGAGATTCACTCCCACGAATTTTTGAGTTACAAATGGAATGGGCAGACTCCATTGCATTCATAACTCGAAGGACTACCTGTAGAATGGTTTGCCTCCCAAAATCAGATTGACCCTCATCCAGTTTTCCTTTAGAAGGTCAGTGAAATCAGTTTTCTTCCATGGAAAAGTTTTAACTGGATACCAGGACACTGTGTATTGTCTTTTATATTTTATTATTAGTGGTTATGATTTATCTATGTGAGCTACCTAGTGTGTGATTAATCAGGCAGCATATTCTTCTAATCAATAAACTTTTTTTCCCCTGCAAATAAACATGGCTGCATTTTCTAGGTTCAAGCAACAGTTGTTGGTTTTCTGGCTTCAATTGCTGCAGTGATATTTGGCTGGATCCCAGATGGACACTTCAGCGTTGGCCATGCCATTCTCCTTTGTGCCAGTAGTGTGGCCACTGCCTTCATTGCCTCCCTTGTGCTGGGTAAGAAACAAATGCTTCCATGAGAAAGAGATTTCAACCATAGTTCATTGTGTAGTAACACTAACATCTCCTTTCTATCGGCTCTAGGCATGATCATGATTGGTGTAATCATTGGTTCCAGAAAGATGGGTATCAATCCTGACAATGTGGCTACGCCTATTGCTGCCAGTCTTGGTGACCTCATTACCCTGGCTCTGCTTTCTGGGATAAGCTGGGGCCTCTATATAGAACTGGGTAAGATTATGAAGATTACATTGTTCAGTAGGAAATACTGTATGTGCCAGAAGTTTATAGTATTTAAGTATCTTGAACTCTGTAGTTCCTTCCTCTTGATCTAGTTTTAATATCTAATCGTATAATTGTAATCATCCTTTTTCACATCATCCTTTTTAGTAATACAGAGAAGGTACAGACTACATCGCCACTCTCAGTTACCCATGTGCCATATGCAGTATTCCCAGCTAACAGTAATAAACCAGTCAGTCTTGGGACCAATGTGCCAATTAAGATGCAGAATATTCCAAGTGTTGAAAATATGAAAAAGGTTGCTTGGTGAATGAAAGGGGCAGGAGGTGAGGAAAATGCATGTAAGAAAATCATTGCTGGAAAAAAGATGGATGGGATATATTGTATGGTGTGATTTTAAAGAGAGCTAGTAAGCAAAGAAAGTAATCAAAAAGAACAAGAAATGGTTAGGAATAAAAGAGGGAGAGAGAATGCAGAGTAACTTTGATGAAAATAAAGAATTGTGTTGGAAATGGGTAAAGAGTTGAAAAGGGTCTAACAAAGGGATTGGAATGAAAAATGTGATGAAATGATTAAAGAGAAGTGAGGGAATGATAAAAGGGGGATTTCATAGATTTCTATGGAAATAAAAGTATGTTGGAGTGAAATGGATGCTGTAAATGCTAGTGCTCAGGAAAAAATGTGAACAGTGAACAATGGGAAGATTGCAGGTATAAATGGTATAACTAGAGATTGCTAAAAATATAGTCTTATGGAGTGGCTGTATAATTTGAGTAGTGGATGATGCGTATGTGATTGCATCTATGTCTGATGATAGAAAGTATGTTACTATTGTTCATATAAATATCTTGGTCTTTCTACAGTGGGGCAAAAATTATTTGATCCCCTGCTGATTTTGTACGTTTGCCCAGTGACAAAAAAAATGATCAGTCTATAATTTTAATGGATGGTTTATTTTAACAGTGAGAGACAGAATAACAACAACAAAAATCCAGAAAAATGTATTTCAAAAAAGTTATAAATTGATTTGCATTTTAATGAATGAAATAAGTATTTGATCTCCTATCAATCAGCAAGATTTCTGGCTCCCAGCTGAGATTAGGAGCGCTCTCTTAAAGCCAGAAGCAATCCAGATTCCAAATTCTCCACCGTGACCAAGACCAAAGAGCTGTCCAATGATGTCAGGGACAAGATTGTAGACCTACACAAGGCTGGAATGGGCTAAAGACTATCGCCAAGCAGCTTGGTGAGGAGGTGACAACAGTTGGTGTGATTATTCACAAATGGAAGAAACAAAATAACTGTCAGTCTCCCTTGGTCTAGGGCTCCATGAAAGATCTCAGCTCATGGAGTTTTAATTAGCATGAGAACCGTGAGGAATCAGCCCAGAACTACATGGGAGGATCTTGTCAATGATATCAAGGCAGCTGGGATCATAGTCACCAAGAAAACAATTGGTAACACACTATGCCATGAAGGAGTGAAATCTTGCAGCGCCTGCAAGGTCCCTCTGCCCAAGAAAGCACATGTATAGGCCCGTCTGAAGTTTGCCAATGAACATCTGAATGATTCAGAGGAGAATGGTGAAAGTGTTGTAGTCAGATGAAACAAAATTGAGCTCTTTGTCATCAACTCGACATGTTTGGAGGAAGAGGAATGCTGCCTGTGATCCCAAGAACACCATCCCCACCATCAAACGTGGAGGTGAAAACATTATGCTTTGGGGGTGTTTTTCTGCTAAGGGGACAGGACAACTTCACCGCATCAAAGGGACGATGCACAGGGCCATGTACTCTTAAATTTTGGTTGAGAACTTCCTTCCCTCAGCCAGTGCATTGAAAATGGGTCATGCATGGCAGTGTCCAAAAACACACAGCCAAGGCAACAAAGGAGTGGCTCAAGAAGAAGCACATTAAGGTCCTGGAGTGGCCTAGCCAGTCTCCAGACCTTAATCCCATAGAAAATCTGTGGAGGAAGCTGAAGGTTCAAGCTGCCAAACATCAGCCTCAAAACCCTAATGACTTGGAGAATATCTGCAAAGAGGAGTGGGACAAATTCCCTCCTGAGATGTGTGCAAACCTTGGTGGCCAACTGCAAGAAATATCTGCCTCTGTGATTGCCAAACAAGGGTTTTGCCACCAAGTACTAAGTCATGTTTTGTAAAGGGGTCAAATACTTATTTCACTCATTAAAATGCAAATCAATTTATAACTTTTTTGAAATGTGTTTTTCTGGATTTTTTGTTGTTGTTCTGTCACTCACTGTTAAAATAAAGCTACCATTAAAATTATAGACTGATGATTTCTTTGTCAGCAGGGGATCAAAATAATTTTTTCCCTCACTGTATGTTTATTCTGCTTTGTATTTTTGTGATTCTTTGGGTAGAGTAATAATTTTTAATGAAATACTGATTATCTGCTGGTGAAGAACTTTGAATTTTTCCATCATGTAGTATACAATAACTAAAAGAAATGTTTTGCTTCACTGGAAAAATACTATCACTCCATACTTACGTAAAATATAAGATACATTTTCCTTCTCTTTCTTTGAATTTACTCAATGTCACTCCATCTGGTCAAGATTCAATTACATTTAAAAAACCTTCCAACTCTGTTATCCTGTTATTCAACCTAATAGCTTTTATGTTTGCATGGTGATGTATATGTATATAGTTATAAGTTTTTATTTTTTATGTGTGGCTTGAATATTAGAGGCATGATGTTGCTTGCCCCTAAAGGGAATAGTGTATTACATATATTACAAATAATATCAATCTTTAGGCAGCTTTATTACAAATATGGGTATTTGTTTCTGTGTATGTAGAACAATTGACCCTTTGTCTCTTCTGGGATTCTTCTCATTGAGCAATTGGTAGTACCGGTCATCGTGATCTTAGACAGGCGAATTAGTCCAACTGAAGCAAATGTTCTCTGCCTGCCTTCCTGCCTGCCTGCCTGCTTCTCTCTTCTGAGATTCTTCCCTAATGGAAAGAGTAAAAGAACTATCCAGATCAGATTATTTGCAGATCAAGGGGCAATCTTAGAATTACATTACCTATCTACTTCTGAAGCAATGTGGATGTGCTGAGGCACAAACAGTACCTGCCTATAGCTCCTTAAATCAGCATCTTCTGAGCATCCACAGCAAGTTAAGGAGTCAAATGTTTCTATCATCATGCTCTCTGAAACACATTTTTGGAATCAAATCTCAAAGGTTGCATAGATACCATATAGTAGTATGTAGTAAAAACTAGTTTGGTGTAGTGATTAAGGCAGCAGGCTAGAAGCTGGGAGACTGTGAGTTCTAGTCACACCTTAGGTGACCTTGGGCCAATCATTCAGCCCCAGGAAAAAAGCAATGGCAAGCCACTTATGAAATCTTACCAGGAAAACTGCAGGGACTTGCCCAAGCAGTTACTAGGAGACCATGCTTACTTGAAGGGACCAAAAAAAAATCTCCCAGCAAATAACAATAATAATAATAATAATAATAATAATAATAATAATAATAATAATAATAATAATAATAATAATAATAATAATAAAGTTGGAAGGGACCTTGGAGGTCATCTAATCCAACCCCCTGCTCAGGCAGGAAACCCTATATGATTTCAGACAATTGGCTGTCCAGTCTCTTCTTAAAAACTTCCAGTGTTGGAGCATTCACCGCTTCTGGAGGCAGATTGTTCCACTGGTTAATTGTTCTAACTGTCAGGAAGTTTCTCCTTAGTTCTAGGTTGCTTCTCTCCTTGACTAGTTTCCATCCTTTGCTTCTTGTCCTGCTTTCAGGTGCTTTGGAGAATAGCTTGACTCCCTCTTCTTTGTGGCAGCCCCTGAGATATTGGAACACAGCTATCATGTCACCCCTCACCCTTCTGTTCGTTAAACTATGCATACCCAATTCCAGCAACCGTTCCCTATATGTTTTAGCCTCGGGTCCCCTAATCATCTTTGTCATTCTTCTCTATACTCTTTCTAGAGTCTCAACATCTTTTTTACATTGTGGTGACCAAAACTGTGTACAGTATTCCAAGTGTGGCCTTACCAAGGCATTGTAAAGTGGTATTAATACTTCACGTGATCTTATTTCTATCCCTCTGTTAATGCAACCTAGCACTGTGTTGGCTTTTTGGCAGCTGCAGCACACTGCTGGCTCATATTTTAAGTGATTGTCCATTAGGACTCCAAGATCCCTCTCACAGTTACTACTATTGAGCAAGGTACCACCATAAATGAAGTGGAGAAACTCAAGCCGCTGCTGCTGCTTGAGTTGGGAGGATGACAAGGAGAAAAGGGGTCAGGATTTGGGCTACCAGCCAATCAGGCAAGGAGTAGGTCGGGCAAACAGGTGTCTGTGCAAACTGTGCAATGGGTGCTATTTCTAGAATTTCAGCTAAGAGAATAGCAGTTATACTACATAAGTAGTATAGATATACTGTAGGGACCAGCTACACCAATGGAATCCATTTGAATTTCTAAGATATAAGTGTGGGGATATAGATTTAGAAATCTATATTCATTAAAACAAATTGTAGATAGTTTGTGTGTTGACCTTAAACTCTTCTGCCTGTGGCTAAAAAGGAATGATTGTCGTCTTTAGGTGAAATAATGATAAATATTTCACTTGCTGCTTTCATCTGCTTTATCTGCCATGTACTGATTGTTCATTCAAATCCTTTTTCTTCTATTTAGAAGACAAGCCTTATGTGAATCCCTTGGTGTGTGCTTTTTTTGTTGCACTGCTGCCCCTCTGGATCATCATTGCTAAGCGGAATCCAGCAACACAGGAGGTACTATATTCTGGCTGGGAACCAGTCATCATTGCCATGGCAATTAGCAGGTATGAATAGTAATAGGAATAACATTTAGATTTATATACCACTTCATAGTGCTGTACAGCCCTCTCTAAGCAGTTTACAGAGTCAGCATAATGCCCCCAACAATCTGGGTTTTCATTTTACCAACCTCGGAAGGATGGAAGGCTTAGTCAACCTTGAGCCAGTGAGAATCAAACTCCTGGCAGTAGGCTGAATTAGCTTACAAATACTGCATTCTAACCACTGTGCCACCAAGGCTCATGGACTGCAAGAGTACCCTCCCCACTTCATGAAATAGGGCTCAGTGAACCAAATAAAATTGAAAAGGCAAAACAGATGTTTGAGTTTTTTAAATTCAACATAGTTCAGTCCATTCAAAAGCTGAAGTGTATTAAAAAGCTCACTTAGATATGTAATTATTATTTCATTTCCAAAGCTCAATATTAGTATTATATACTAGACCACCTATGACCCCTTGAGTCATCGTTTCAGAGATATTTTCTTACCAGATTCCTCAATGCCTTCAACAATGGCAGACCTAATGTACTTGAAAAATTCTTAAAAATTCAGGGAGATATTCAGATATGTATCTGCCTTGAAATTAGTCAAATGTTTAACTGTATAACAGAGTCAAACATCATGAGTTGACAATAGGAAATGTTTTATGACATTTTGTATTGTTCATAAAATGGTTTATGGTTTTATGTCATAAAAAGTTTTATAAAATTTACTAAAGTCATAGGTCCCAGATTTTGGATGTATTCTGTAACCTAGCTCATTTGGGGTACCTTGGTTCAAAAAGCGTTGCCCTATGATGCACCGTTTCATCCAGTTAATGGTTACAGATACAAGAGTTTTAGTAATATATAGACTAATATTATACCATCCTAACAATCTCAATACTGATATTCCTTGATCAAATGTAATGGAATCCTCTTTTTTAACAAACTTCAACAAAAGTGCAAATTGCCTTCCTTAAACTTTACAGTAAACTATTAAGAATCTTGTTCGGTGTCATGTATTAACACTATAATACAATGATAGAATTTACCTTTTTCTTTTAATTCAGAAAAAATGATTTTGGAAGTTTATTCGAATTTAAAAACTAAACAAATCTAGAGTTGCATATTTATAATCATTTCTCCATATTCTGATTTTAGGAAAACAATTTTTAAAAAAGAAATCTAGATGCACCTTTCAATAGATGGAATCCTCCAGTATTGTGATGAAATGAGCTAAAGAACCTAATTTCTAATATGTCTTCTTTCTTACTCCTTTTCTTACCTAGAAACAAACTACAAGTGTTTAGGTTCTAAAAAACATTTTACAAGTTGTGCTTGAAAGAAACAAATATTGGAGAAAATTATTTAATGAATGCATGTGTACTTTTAAAATGTATTCTCCAAGCATCACAAAAAACAAGTTTTTGAGGCTGCAGCAGTAATTCTTTTATGCAGTTAGCTATTATATCTTCCAATTTTTTCCAATGTTTCTTCTTTCAGTGTTGGAGGATTGATATTGGATAAAACAGTGTCAGATCCAAATTTTGCAGGAATGGCAGTCTTTACTCCTGTTATAAATGGTGAGCTGTTCTTTGTTTTAAGCACTCAACTTCAATATATTTAACACGGTGAGAGAGCTGGTGAGATATTAAATACTCAATTCCTGTATCTTGGAATGAAAACTCATGTGACTTATCTTACATCTTGTTTATAGTCTATGGGTAACTGTAGAAATTACTGCTTTAGGAACTTCTTCAACTTTCTTGAGCCAGTGATGCATGCTGGTTAAGATTCTGAACTACACTGGGAAGTTTTAGGATCAAATCCATCTTTAGCTGTATGTTATTAAATGATGGGCAGCCATGATGTCTAATCTCAACTTACCTTACAGGGTTATTGAGAGATTAAAACAGGAGGAAGGAATGCTATATTTACTTATTTATGTGTAGTATTTATAACTCACCCCAATCCTAAAGGACCCTGGAGATATACAATATCAAAGAAAAATATGAGGATAAATAAATCCAAATGAACATCAAAGGCAGAAATTAACCATATACAAAAAAGCAAAGATAAAATTCAAGATAGACACTCACTATCAGCTAGGATCAAAAGCATTTTGGAATAAAGGAGTTTTTTTTTCCATTGAAAAGTTTTAACATACATTTTATCTTTAACAGTCCCCCCTCCCCTCTCCCTCCCTCCCTACCCCTCTCCCCCTCCCCCCCCCCCGACTTCCCAGAGCTAAGTACAAGGTATAGAAAAAAAAACAATCATAAACAACCATATACTAACAACCATAAACTCTAAAATCTATCACTCTCTGGCTTATATAGGATAATACAAACACTAATAATATTAAATATAGAGAGAGAAAAAAAAGGAAAAAAAAGAAAAAGAAAAGGAAGACTTATTCAAATGCTACATGAAACTTTTTAGTCCTATATTTGTTCTGGATATACTCAATCCATTTTCTCCATTCCATAATATAACGTTCTTGCGAGTGATCTTTCAAATAAGCCGAAATCTTTGCCATCTCTGCCAGGTCAGAAACCTTTAAAGTCCATTCTTCTATGGTCGGCAGTTCCTCTTTCTTCCAATACTGACCTATTAAGAGTCTTGCTGCCGTAATTAAATTCAACATCAACTTAGTGTCCACAACCGTAGCATCTGTAATTATTCCCAACAAAAAAAGTTGCGGACAAAACTTTATCCTTTGCTTGAAAATCTTCTGCATATTCCACCAAATTTTTATCCAGAAGGCCTTAACCTTTTTACAAGTCCACCATACATGAAAATATGTTGCATCTTCATCACCACACCTCCAACATTTTGGCTGATAATTCGGATACATACTTGCAAGCTTTTTAGGATCTAGATACCATCTATAAAACATTTTATAAAAGTTCTCTCTTAAATTTTGAGCTTGTGTAAATTTTACGTTCCTCACCCAAATCTTTTCCCACGTATCCATTGTAATAACTTCTTGAATGTTTTGGGCCCATTTTATCATACAGTCCTTAACAAGTTCTGTTTCTGAGTCAATCTCTATCAATGCAAGATATATCCATTTAATATGTGCTGGTCCCTGATTTCTAATTTGCTTTATCAGATTTTCATCAGTCATTGTAAAACCAATTTTCTGATCTTCTTTCCACCTGGCCCGTAGCTGAATATATTGAAACCAAGTTTGAACAATCTCCTCATCTCGCAAGAGGCTATATGGTTTCAGACTCCAGACATTTCTTTCCAAGCTTAAAATCTCTTTATACGTAGTCACATCATGTTTAAAACCAACATTTATATTTTCTATTGCGTGTTTTGGAATTGCCCACAATGGTGTCTTACAGTCTAACTTATGTCTATACTTCTTCCAAACTCTCAGCAATGCCTGTCTTAAAATATGCACTCTAAACACATTATCTACCTTCTTATCATACAACAAATATGCATGCCAGCCAAACAGCAAATCATGGCCCTCAAGATTTAATAATCTCTCTTGTGTCAAATTAATCCAATCACTTATACCTGCTAACGCAGCAGCTTCATAATATAATTTAAGATTAGGCATTTTAAGACCACCTCTTTCACGAGTATCCTGCATAATCTTAAGTTTAACTCGTGGCCTTTTCCCTGCCCAGACAAATTTATTGATACCTCTCTGCCATTCCTCCAGATTAGAATCTTTCTTAAGAACCAGTATCATTTGAAATAAAAATAAAAATTTAGGCAGGACATTCATTTTTACTGCTGCGATTCGCCCCAACAAAGACAATTGCAGTTTTTCCCAACTCTCCATTTCTTTTTGGATTTTTCCCCATAATTTTTCATAGTTATTTTTATATAGTTTTGTATTAGAGGGCGACAAAAGCACCCCCAAATATTTGACCCTTTTGACAATCTCAAATCCAGTTAACCCTTCTAAAAGGGCCTTTTGCGATGCTGTCATGTTTTTAGCCAAAATTTTAGTTTTTTGTACATTAGAAAAGGAGTTTTAACTTGCTATTAAATTGCAGCAGTATCAGGACTGCATGGACTTCTGAATATTATGTATGTTGTCTTTTGCTCCTAAAAGAAATGAAAAATGTGAATGTAACAAACAGGGAGTAGAGACAGAACATTGCTAAGATAGTAGAAGATCATATATGTATGTGCCAGATATAACACCTTACATGTAACAATGTTTTGGGACATACTTTTGAACTCATATGCTTAATTAAATGGCAGAAAGATCTATACTAGGGGCACGGTGGGAGGAAGAACTTAACTTGTAACTAACTTAATCAAAACATTACAATAAAAGTCTGGGGAAAAAGATATCAAAAGTGACGCCACTTATGGATGGCAGTCCTAGTTGCCATCCTTAAGAGAAAATAACATGAGTCATTAAGCGAGGATTTCCAATGATTGTGACTTTTGATTTTCTACAAGTTTGCTTGTAGAAAGCCAGCAGGGAATATGATAAATCGTAATCATGATTGTGGCTTGCTGTGACATGATTATGAGCCAACTAACGAGCACCTGGATCATGTGTTCAGGAGAATAGTATGAGTGCTGGAACTCTGGGGACCAGTCAGAGAATTGGTAGAATTGTACTTATTCAGTACAGTCATACTGTTTGAACAGTCACTGAAAGATTGGTTGTTAAAAGGGGACCCCTTTACTTCGTAAATTCTATCAATATCTTCTAAAATGAATTAAAGTTGGGGAGTTTTCTCCTTGTTCCAATGGCTTGTGTCATAGCATGCATTGCTTGTTGTGTGTGAAATGATTTGGTCAGTGGCACCTTAACTGAGTTTTAAGTCCTTAGAAAAATGTTTATACATTAAAGCGCCAGTCTGAAAGTGAGTAGTGTAGGTCAGTGATTTTCAACCACTGTTCCGCGGCACACTAGTGTGCCACGAGATGTTGCCTGGTGTGCCGTGGGAAAAATTGAAAAGTAATTATAAAATACTTTCTTTGTGTTTATTTGATTCCTATTCAAGAGAATTACTTTATATATAGTCAATATAGGCACAGAGTTAAATTTTTTAACATTTTCTAATGGTGGAGTGCCTCGTGATTTTTTTCATGAAACAAGTGTGCCTTTGCCCAAAAAAGGTTGAAAAACACTGGTGTAGGTGATCCTAGTAGTAGGATGCTTAGTAGAAGTGTGATCTATTTGGAGGGAAATTGATTATTGGCTGACTCAAAAAGTTAAATAAGAGGAAATGAATACTAATATAACCTTACCGAAATCTCCAACTCTCTTTCTATGTTCTGTTCGTATTCTCTTCATGTGAATGGCCTAATAGTTGTAAAAACATGTCCCTTCTTCACTTACATTATTAATTTGAAACTCTCAACCATGAATTCTGTCCATCACTGATATGGTATTGCACTTCACCATGCTGGAACCACAGTAGAAATTGGATGTGCCTCCTATAAGATAGTGTAGATCTTCCCATAAGAAGTTATGGTGATCAGCTTCAGATTGTGCCAATCGTCTGCTGAACACAAGTATGGGAGGAATTTCTGGATGCATTGTTGAGGAATCACTGGCACCAATATAATTGATCATATCTTGGGTCTGTTTTCTTACAGGTGTTGGTGGCAATCTGGTGGCTGTCCAGGCTAGCCGCATCTCCACTTATCTCCATATGAGTGGTGTGCCTGGAGAGAATTCAGGGATAGCCCCCCGCAAGTGCCCAAGTCCCTGTAGCACCTTCTTCAGTTCAGGTAGCTTTATGAAGCATGCTTTGTTTTGAATACTTCCCTTTGAATCATAGTATTTTAAAATCCTCTTGCCCAAGCCCGGCCATGCTGCTTCATTGGGGGGAGGGGAGGAAGGAAGGAAGGAAGGAAGGAAGGAAGGAAGGAAGGAAGGCGCATATGCCAAGATATACAATCCAAGCAGGGACACTGAAAGTCTGAAGAGCATCCTCTGCTCAACTAAAGCAAATAGGCCTCAGTATTGGAAGCAATGATATGGAAAGATTCTGGAGAGAGAAGAATAATACAACAGCTAAGACATCATTTCATACTGTGTGACAGGAGGCAATAATAAACCATTCCTGTATTTTACTAAGAAAACCCCATGGATAGAAAATACAAAAATATTGACAATATAGTGCAAGATGATGAGATCCTCAGGTTGGATGGCATTCAGCATGCTACTGAGGTAGTGGTTCAAACTTTTTTAAAGTAGTAATGGTATTTATGTCATGGCTAGATTAAAGCCTCTGGGACATCTAGTTGCTGAGGTTGTCATGCAAGAAATGAAGTTAGAATTACAGTGTGAACGTGGAAAGTAAGAAACATCAACATGGGACAGCTCAACACAGTGAAAGATGAAATAAATCAACAACACATTGGCATCTTAGGCATTAGCAAGTTGAGATGGACTGGAATTGAGCCCTTTAGTCAAAAGATCACACTGATTAGTATACAAGACTTGATAAACAAAAAAGGAACAATGTTGTTTTTATAGTTAGGAAGGACATAGCAAGAACAGTACTTGGCTACAATAGAATGCAGTGTCTTTATTCAATTAACTAAGATGAAGTGCTATAGGTAACCAGCATATATACGAATGAAGAAGGAAGACTTGATGTTGTAGAATGTGTCTATGAAAGGGGAGATGATATGATGGATTACACTAACACAGCAGTTCCCAGGAAGGAGGGAGCACATTGGGGGGGGGGGGGAGACAGCATAATCCAGAGCTGTATCATGGGAAGAAGAAGAGATTTTGGATAGCCATTCCTTAAAATTGCCCATTAGGTTATGATAGTATAGGTTTAGTTTGTCAAGAGTCTATCTCTATGGAGTGAGCAAATAAAGAACTGAACTTTGCTGAATTGTTTTTCATTGTCCTGGGCTAGCCTTGACACTTGATGCCAATTTTTGGAAGCATAACATCTAATTCTTACAGAAATATTTGGATAATAGCAGCATGGGTCTTAGTTGTAGAGTTCAATGAAATACAGTGTCATATTACAATAGTAGGATATAATGTTCTTTTTAGTATACAATTCTGACAAATAGCCCCAACAACGAATGTACGTTTTCCAATTTACAGTTAAAACCACATAGAGAAGTTTCCTTTCATATGTAGTATATGTCAGTTTAAATCTTTATCCATCTCGCCATCAGATGTGAATTCCCGGTCTGCTCGTGTGCTTTTCCTTCTGGTTGTGCCAGGTCATTTGGTTTTCCTTTACACCATCAGCTCCATGCAGGGAGGTCACACTACCCTCACTCTGATATTTATAGTTTTCTACATGACCGCAGCACTTCTCCAGGTAAGAATTGTCATCAGTTGCCTGGCTTATCGTGTCAGTGGGGATAAAGACGAGACAAGTTATTTTTAAAAAGGGATCTTTTACTACATGATTTGGTTAAAACAAAAGTGGGTAACTGTTTTGACTCAGGATCTAGATTTTCTCCCTCTACAGTATCAGAGCGGGGCCAAATGTTTCTGACATATTTTCACACACATGGGCAAAGGGGACTTTTAACGGTTCTACTCACTTGGGAGACATATGGATAACCAGAAGGGCATTTTTCCCCCAAAAAAATTATATTTATACATTTTCCTGGATTCATGATAGCTTCTTTCTCAGACTCTTTTAAAAAAAATTATGTTGGGTTTCAAGAAATTCAGATTTCACTGTTTACTTCTTTGGTAACATAGTTTGCGTTGCAGCCATTACACTGCAGAGTAAAAAAGAGAATCTGTGTAGTAGTATAGTTATAGCATTGAAGTCAGACTGAGAAGATCCAGATTCAAGTCCACGTTCAGCTATGAAACTCACTGAATTAATTTGGACCAGATGCTGTTCTTCTGCAACTACGTATGTGTACCTTGGGTACACCTTGTGTACTGTTAAGAGAAGAAGTACTGTTTGCAACATCTTAAGCTTTTAAGAGGCAAGATTTATACCTTAACTAAAATACATACAGAAATAAAATAGCAAAACTTTCTTGGAATAAATTCAGATAATTTGTATTGCATATGAGAGCCAGTTTGGTCTAGTGGCTAAGGCACCAGGCTAGAAAGAGTGTGAGTGCAAGTCCAACCTTAGCCATGAAAGCCAGCTGGGTGACTTAGGGCCAGTCACTCACTCTCAGATCAACCCACCTCACAGGATAGTAGTTGTGGGGAAAACAGGAGAAAAGTGTGTTGGGTATGTTCGCTAGCTTGAGTTATTTGCAAACAAACTAAAAGTTGAATTGCCAGAAAAGAGCTATAGTATGTTAGTACAATCCGAAGTTGTGTGGATTAAGCTTAGAAGTGCCATGCAATAAAACTACAATCACATTTTTTTAAAGGAGTAATTTCTTCTGAGGTGCTAATATTCCTTATATAAGATAACTGCATATGTCATGTGGTACAATGCTAGCTTTGAGGTTGAATATATGAGAGAGATTAGACGTAGAGCTGTATACTCCTCTGAACTGAAAGCATTCTCCCCTTTTGTATTCAACTTTTCATAGCCATGTGGTAGTAAGAATTAGATTGCCTGCAGGGAGGAAGGGATGTGAAGCACACAGTGCAATCTTACATAAATTGCTTCTCTCTTTGTTCATGCCTTCCTTTGTCTACCTGATAGTAAACTGCCACATCAAATAGAAGAGACAATGTGCAGTGGGTGCTGGGGAGGCCAATTACTTCGAACTGTCCCAGTAGGATCTTGGCTTTGCATGAATCTTCATCAACATTGGGAGGGCAGTGCTTGTATCCCAGAATGTTTCTGGTTGAAATTGGCTTTCTATTCCTGTGGAAATCTTGAAGTTAATATACAATTGAGCTAAAATTCATAAAGCAAGGTATAGCTTTTCTAAAAAAACAGAGATATGGCTAATAAATACAGCTCATCCCGGGACTCTGTTGTGTTTGCATTTGAAAAATTGGAACAATGAGCTGTATCCTGTTCCAGGGACACAATATAATTTTAGGGCACTACGGTTGATTTCTGTATTGATTGCCTGTAAGGATTATGACTTTAAGAGTGTAATAGGAACTTTTAGAAAGTGTCTGCCGAGGTGCAATAACAAGTTGAATACAACTATTATTGCCATCTCACAGCATGTATCTATTTATAGAATATTTATTTTTCCAAAAAATATCTCTCCTCAAGGTATTAGGTACAATAGGTGAAAAAATATTAGCTTCATCTCTCTCCCAAGTTTATCAATGCTACAAGCATTGGATGCATTTTTATAAATCAGCAGCCATGCGTCCAGAAGGGACCCCCAGATCACACACCCATCCAGCACCAAAGATGGAAAATCCCCAGAATCAAGCGGTACAAAAACCTTTTGTAATGTAAGATACAATTATTTTTTTAAAACATATGACTGATAAAAACACAGAAGTTAAACCAGTACGACTAAAAGTTTTGAAAAAAAATATATGCATTTCTTCCTAAAGTATAGTAAAGTAAGAAATGCATAGTACAGTATAAACTATATACTATTATTCTAGTATAATAATTATTTATTTCATAATTTTGCCTTTTACCAGAGAAGACAGAATTAATCATGAATGGCATCCATTATGCATGGAGGGATCTACAGGATGTTTTCCCACTGCTGAAGTAATATAGAGGAGTATAGGAAGTAGTCTTTACACGTGCCTTGGTGTTTTGACCTAGTCATTGCTAATGTGACCATTATGCTTGTGCCTTTTAGGTTCTCATTCTTCTTTACATTGCTGACTGGATGGTTCATTGGATGTGGGGTCGAGGCCTGGACCCGGACAACTTTTCTATACCTTATTTGACAGCACTGGGTGACTTGCTTGGAACAGGTCTCCTGGCACTCAGCTTCCACATCCTCTGGCTAATTGGGGATCGGGATACTGATGTTGGAGACTAACCGCAACCTTCCTCAGCTTCTTCAGCCCTCAGTTCATCTCCTTCAGTCACATTCCCCTGCCCCCACAAAGTTGTTCTTTGGGACTTTAACTTTGATACTAGATTCTCATTATTTTCAATGGGAATTTTATGTGGTTTATATTTCAAGCCAAGTCTATACAGGAGAATTAGTTTTAAGAAGGACAAAAGAAGAAGAAAATGTATAAAGACAATCACCAAGTGCAATTTCAAAATAGTTAACTATTTATATATAATAGAGAAAATAGTGAAAAATTGAACTTTTTTTTAAAAAGACATCCACCTTCCATCATCTGTACCCACTTAAGGCATAGATGAGTGTTTTTCCAGCTTGGCAACTTCAAGATGTGTGGACTTCAGTTCCCAGAATTCTCCAGCAAATATGCTGGCCAGGGAATTCTGGGAGTTAAAGTCCACACATCTTAAAATTATCACGTTTGAAAAACACTACACTAGATATACTAGGCTATCACTTGTGTGTAATATATGTGTATGTGAATAGTTAAGATGCAGCTGGTAATTGGTTTGTTTTTAAACTAGGCTCATATTTTTCATCAGTTACTACAACTGGTAGCAAGTAGCAACAAACAGATCAGGTGTTTTGGGCACACACATACCCCTCCTTTCTTATCCTTGATAATATAATAAATCTAATTGACCAAAAGACAGGTCTTCATGGATCTGAAAACTTTCAATATATGGGATTGAGACACTTGATGTTTTGATGCCAAATCCTGATACTACAGTTGAAAGCAACTATAGGTGTTTAGCACTTCCTCAAATCTATAGAATTCAAGTAAAATTAAAGTAATTTGTGAAATGTTTTCCAGAGCATATCTGATGCATTGTAACATCGAGATGGAGTTGGTTCATTTCAAAAGCCTCAGATGAAATATAATTAGAAATGAAAGCTCCTTACACACATATATTTCATAGTCTTATCTTGAAGTTTGTATAGAAACATTGTCTTTGCATAGTTTAGTTATAAAAACTAGCAGGTACTACCTGCATGGTAGTGAGAGCCAATATTTTCAACATAAGTTCTGTTTTCTCCTAGGTCAAACGTCAGAACATCTAGATAAATAGATAAATGCTATTATGAATCTGAAGAAATGGCATTTAATTTATATATTTTTCATGAAAAATGAGATATTGAGTGTCTTAGAAGTGTAAAAAACCAGACTGAAATCAGATCATTTGGATGTTTTGGATAGCAATCGAATCTGTGGAAGCAACAAAATATCAGGTCCTGTAAGTAGGGAGTTTTTGTATGAAATACACTCTTCTTACTATAGAGGTATTTAGAATTTATCTTCTCACACTATATTGCTTGTATAAATGGAACTTGAGCATAAGTAGTTCAAAATATTTAACTAGGGAATGCCAAATTTGTTGCATAAAACAAAATGTGAAAGGGGGATTTTTCATTTTATTCAAGAATGGAAATTAAGATTCTGTGCTGTCCCAGAGAGAGTGGAGGCCTATTGTGCTGAATGTTGTTTGTTACTGAACTCAACAATATAACCAAAATTGCTGGGACACCTACCTCTTTTGTATATGACTCACTACTCATATACATTTCCTCAACACAGAACTCCATTAAAGCTTGTTTTTTTAAAGGTTCTCTTGTTTTGGCTTCTCTTATAATCAAAGGATTGTTTTCGAATAATTGCTTTAATTACCAATAAAGCTGAAGTAAGGAGGGATGGACCAGTGTTGACCCTTGAAAATGCTGTGTCCTAGCTTTGATTTACTACCTTCAAAATCCATTGGGCTACCAGATATGGATTGCAGAAATCCAGAACCACCAGATGGCAACAACATTTAAACATTTTAGCATTTTTTTTCTGTCTTCTTGTGGTTGCCTGGGAGGTTGCAGTCCTAAACTTGCTCAAAGTAATGAAACTGAATGCTTGTGGCTTTCAGAAAAGTGTTGAGTCTGTTTCGCTGGAAACAAGCTGTTATCTGGAAGGTAACAGCAGCTTTCCTGCAAGTTTTCCTTAAAAACAATGTGGTTGCTATTTACCAAAATTAAAATTCGGAGTGGAAGTGAATATAATATATTGTGTTCAATGTATTCCACAGGAGCTTATGTAGACTGCAACTATTTTTAGGATAATCCTGTGACCTACTTTAGTTTACGGCCTGGGTGCTGCCATAACCATATTTTAATATGTCATCAGGGGAGACTTCAAGTTCATGCTGCAGTGTGTTAATCCTTCTGTGTGCGTGATGCCTTCAGTAATTTGGAAGTAATGGATATGGCTTAAGATATTGTTCTTGCCTGCCCTCTGTGAATACAAGTATTTATACTGAGGTTTCTTCAGATTTCAGTAGGTGCCAATGCTTAGTTTCTTTTTAAGAAATTGACTTTTTCCAAGTAAGTTACTAATTACTTTCAAAAAAAGTCTACATAAAGCATTAAGTTGTAAGCTCTTTAAAAAAAACTTTCATCTGCCTTATCTAAATGTCCAATCCAATGCATTCATTTTAATCTAACACTCTAAGCACTTTTCTTATATATGTATATAATACCACATAATCATTTTTCTTCATTGTGTTTATCTCTCTGATTAATATCTATGTCACTAGATCTCATTAGTGGATATATATCTCCTAGTTAAATTTAGTCTTTCATCCAGGAGTTGAAATGTTTGTGCTGCTTGGATGAGATCCCTGAATTTTATTGCCTTGAAAGTGGTAAGGTGGGAAGCAAAGTGCAAGTTTATGAACAGAATGTTGTAAAAAAAATAATTTTATACTCACAAGTTGCACTCAAATGCATGTATATTTAAACTTGGCTGCAAATGAAAATTAAGCTTTTGGTTTATACCTTATTCAACAAAGAAAACAAATTCCTTATTTATAGTTGCTGTAATTGAATTGACAAATGCCAATTTAACTGATAAATTATATTTGGTAAAATAAATATTTACATTTATTTATATGGTTTTTGGTCCTTCATTTTTATCAACAATTTGTAGCTGACATTTTAGCTGATGTTTGTATTAATAAGGAAAAAAAGACTAGGCCACATTGGTTTCCTTCAGTTTTATTCATTGGCCATTTTGTCCTTTATTTCCAAGCTACGTGCATATTTTAGGGATTCTTTAAAGAAGGAGACATATGTGAGTATTGTTTAACACCTAAGAAAAATACACCTTATCTAAATTAATTTACATAGCTTAGATTATGTCTCTTTGCTCAGGGTGTGATTAAGTGGTTATGCATCATGAAGTCGGCGTCAGCTCTTAAAAACCACATTCATAGATCTGTCCAACCAGGTCTCCAAATTTACCTTGCTGCTGATCACTCTCTTCTCTTTCCACTTTTCCTAGCATTATGGACTTTTCAAGGGAGTGGGTCTTCACATAATGAGTCCAAAATGTAATACTTACAAGTTTGGCCATTTGTGTCTCACCTCTGGATTGATTTGTTCTACAGTCCATTTGTTTGTTTTCTTAGTTATCCATGTTATTCTCTGGAGTCCTCTCCAATACTAAAGTTCAGAAGTATCAATGTTCTTTCTATCTTGCTTATTCAAGGCCCAATTTTTTGACCTGTATAATGTCACATTGATGGCAGTAGCAGAGGTGGGCAGGCTTTAATGAATGGTTTTCAGTATCCAGGAAATTCTTTGATTAATGTTCCTAGTAGGTTAAGAACAAAGAGTTGATTTTGTACTACTGTTCTTTATCCTTTATCAACTCCCTTATTTGTTGGTTTTCCAGAAACTGTTAAAAACCTAGTTGTTTTGGAAGCTTTTTTCTATGTATTTGTTTTCTCCTCGTTTGCTGCTGTGTCTAAGTTTTTAGAGGATCAGCACAGTTATGGCCAGTTATAATTTGTTGGATTAAGCTAACCAAGGATAATTTTGCTTATGTACACTGTAAACTGATAGTTGTTTTGATAGCGGCAAGGTAGAAGTATGATAACTAAGGAAAGAAATAAATGTAACGTACACCACCACCCCTTTGATCAGGCTATACTCATTGTAACCTAAATAAAAGAGAGGAAAATACAAACAGCATCAGTGTGATGTGAGAAAAGAAGGTGTAAAGTTTTATACTTAGCCTCACAATTGTCCCAGCATTACTCAGGAATTTAAAAGAGCCAAAAGAAACTCCTGAGCTGAGGTTTCAGCAAGCAAACAACTTTTATTTTGATCAAAATAAAAGATCATATAGGAGCCGTGACCAGGGGGGCTTTTGCCCAGGTTCGCCTGGTGCGCCAGTTGCGGCCCTATCTGGACCGGGATGCCCTGCGTACAGTCACTCATGCGCTCGTGACCTCCCGGTTAGACTACTGCAATGCTCTCTACATGGGGCTGCCCTTGAGGACCACTCGGAGGCTTCAGCTGGTGCAGAATGCAGCTGCGCGAGTAGTAATGGGAGTTTCCCAATACTCTCATGTAACACCTCTTCTCCATGAGCTGCATTGGCTTCCAGTTGCCCTCCAGGTGAGATTCAAGGTGCTGGTGATGACCTATAAAGCCCTAAATGGCATGGGTCCGGATTACCATCAGCATCAGCTTCCCATCGTCCTGTGCGTGCCCACAGGGAGGGCCTCCTTAGGGTTCCGCCGGTTAGAGATTGCCAGCGGGTGATTCCCAGGGGGAGGGTGTTCTCTGTGAGTGCACCCGCCCTTTGGAACGAACTGCCGATAGAGCTTCGGACTGCCCCCAACCTTCGCTCGTTTCGCCGAGATTTTAAAACTTGGTTGTTTGAATTGTCTGGCCTGGACTGAGGGATTTTAAGTTATATTAATTAAATTAAATTAAATTAAATTAATTTTAATTTTTAATTTTTAATGTTATCTTGATTGTGGGCTGTATTAATTTAATTTAATTTTATTCTCTCTTTTGTATTGTTTTTAACTTGCCCTGTGAACCGCCCTGAGTCCTTCGGGAATAGGGCGGTATATAAATTAAATAAATAAATAAATAAATAAATAAATAAATAAATAAATAAATAAATAAATAATAAAAAAATAAAAAAATAAATAAATAATAGAGTTGGGTGGCCACCTCTCTTCGTGGCTGGTAGAGAGATGAGGGCAACAACCAGGAAAGATGTCTTCCACCTTTTATACCTTTCCAGAACAAAGAGATCTGGTCTTGGTACTAGGAACCAAAAGGTACAGAAAAATAATTCCTAGATGATGACTTATACACAACAACCCAGGCTCCACCACAGCTCCTTTTCCCCCTCCCCTTTAACATGAGGCTTTTACTTTTCCAAAATAGATAAAGCATCTGACTACAAAATAATGATTACAAAATAACAAAAATGATTAATTAATAATACAAATATCAGTATAAAATGGTTACTAATGGTTACTATATAAAATAGCTGCTAATGTCAAACTTATACTAAAATCATAAGCACAATAAAATCCCTTCACTCCTCCCTTTTTAATATAAAAGCCGAATAGGCACTAAGAACCCTGGAAAATGGGGGTATACCGGTAATAAGAAGGTAAAGGTCTTAAAACCATAGCTTTAGCAGATTTATCATTAAAAACAGGAGTGGCAGCAAAAGTCAATCCAGATATAGTGGATCGAACAATTCTTTGAATAAGCGGAATAAGGCATGGTAAGCACAACAATCCTCCGAGGTCCAAACTCACAATGAACAGGATTCTTTTCCAATTATCAAACATACCCGAAAACCATCCTCCAACATCCAGTGCACCTGTCCATGTTTGGACAGCGACATGAGCCAACTTGCGCATTCTGTCTGTGATTTCTTCAATGACCTTGCCACTGTCATCAATATGGAGACAACAATTGCTAAGGTTGAATTTTCTACAGACCCCACCTTCCCTAGCCAATAGGTAATCCAGAGCTAATCTATTCTGGTATACAGCAGTTCTGAGTTGAGTATCAGTTCTTGCCAATGCCAAAAGGGCAGAGCTGGTTTCATTCGTGATGATTTCCAAAACTGCTTGCAGTCTATCCTGTTAAGCATATAAATAGGCGTCCGGTATCCCCACATTCCATCTGGCACCCACATCGCAGGACCATATACCTGGATTATCTTCTCTAGTGGCCATTCATCATCTTTCCAATTTCCTATCTGAATATTTGAGACATCCCTTGTCTTTCTATCTGCAGGATCTCCAACATCAACATACACAGGAATATCCAAGCGTTCGCCTTGAGAGATGGGCAAAAGGAAAAAACTAGGCTTCACATCGCCCAGGACACACGCTCCAGCCCAGGCTTTGGGAAGTTCAGCATAGGCTAAATTTCCACAAATCCAATAAAGATTATCAGGAGCGGGCCAAGGAATAAAAGCATCTTGTTTGTTGGACCATAAACATTTCAACAGGCCGAGTGGGAAAAGGTGGATGGTTCAGTCTCATTTCCCTGCCAAGTACAGTTGGTTGAAGTACTATTGCAGAACCAACCTCCCTCACAGAGAGTTTCACCAACAAATTCCTTATATGTAATGTTGGAATGGAGCACCCATTTGGTTGGACGATCCTTATCTTTCCAAGTCAAATTGAAATGAGATGTAATGTCCAACTGAATCTCTTGAGCTTCCCATGGCCATTGTTCTCCCATGTTAGTGCCACCACAAACAAAGCAGTTTTTAACCTCTAGGGAAGAAGCAACATGCTCAACTAAATCAATAAATTTTTGGTAACCTGGGGTATTTCAATTAGAGTACCAAATTCATGCCAAAATTCAGTATGTACTTGAAATTGTTCAGGTTTACTATGACGCAGAGTGGTCTGAATAATTATCCATCCATGAGGGTCTCATCCTGTCCCATCAATGCCAATACCATATGACTGTGTGCGAGGGGATGTGTTTGAAAAGTGGAAACATCTAGGGGTGCAGGAACCAGGGCGACAGGAGGTAGAGGCATCTCCCTCGGTCATGGTAAACCAAGAGGTTCCTCCCTTGCCCGGATCCTCACTCAGAGAATTAAAGGCAGTGTACCAATAAACATATCCCGAAGTGGGAGCACCATATCCAGAAGACGTGGAAGCCAGTTTCTGGTATAGGTATTTTCTCTGCACCAGACAACTTCTTTCCCATGAAAGATCTCCACACAGGACTCCAAGGGTCCGGGATGGAGCCTGGCCTCGCCGTATGGCTTCACAAGCATCAAAACAAACTGATACCTTATGTGACGTTGACCAGTTTGAGGCGACAGGATGAGTGAGGAGGGGGCGTGTATCAGAACCTCCCACATAAGGGTAAACTTTCACAGTAGATGTTACCTTCACCCCCTGTGGATTAAAGCAGGTTATTTTGTGAGCTTCTGTGCACATGGAATAAGAATTATTTCCATGCCTATATTGGGAAACATTCCCCCTACAGTCATAAAAGGAATGATAAACCATTGTGAGGGTGGTCTTTTCCATAGTATAGGTGGTTTAAACACAAAGGGTACAGTGTGGTGTACCCTGATGAATGAGGGAAACATTCCTTGGTTTCCTACCAAGGACATCATTAGTCACATTCTGACTGGAACCAGTGACCGGGATCCAGACAAGCCCAATCACCAAATTCACAATCAAGGAGAGTGTCCCAGTCTTCTTCGTCCAGCTCGCATCTCATCATCTTCAGTATAGGTTTGTCCATTAATAGAATAGGTTGTTGTTGTTGTTGTTGTTGTTGTTGTTATATTATTTTTTCTTCTTCTTCTTCTTCTTCTTCTTCTTCTTCTTCTTCTTCTTCTTCTTCTTCTTCTTCTTCTTCTTCTTCTTCTTCTTCTTCTTCTTCTTCTTCTTCTTCTTCTTCACTGTCACCAATATGCCACTCTTCAGAGGGTACAGGCAAATACTTTGGAATTTTAGGTCAGTAGAAAATCGCAGGAAGGCACATCTGAAGGGAGTCTGGATAACTGCAGTTTCAAACCCTCCAACTGTTGACTTTGCCATTGGATGTTGGGAGCTGGAACCTTCTTTATACAGGAACAGTGACTCCACGTCTTTATGCCAGGAACCTTCACAGCCGTTGAAGTGCTGAGTAGCACCTGGACAGGTTCTGACAACTTGGCAGCAATGCTCGAGGGGTTGAGTTCTTTCACACAGATCTACTCTCCAGGTTCCATAATAGGAGGCAAGTCTGGGATCACTGGAAAGGCAGCTTTGACCTTTTGGGAGATAGAAGACAACACCTGTGGCAATTTCTGCAAATACAAAGAAACATTCCCTTCCCCTTCATCCACCCCCATAACACATTTGGAAACAAAAGATCTACCATACATCATTTCAAAAGGTGATAATTGGAGCTTCCCCCGACGAGTTGCTCTTACACAGTCAGGACAATGGGCAAAATCTTGGGCCAAGTCAAGGAAGTCTCCTGGCACAACTTTGCCATGTGACCTTTCAAGGTCCTATTCATGCGTTCCACTTGAGCTGACACCTGGGGCCTGTATGATGAGTGAAGGTGCCAGCCAATGTGCAAAAAAAATTTTTAAATCCCATTTATATCCCGCCCTTCTCCGAAGACTCAGGGTGGCTTACAATCTAAAGCACAAATCAATGTGCTTAGCAATAGCCTTCATTCTATGCAAAAATTTGCACACCCCCTGAACCACTTGAAAGACAAAATGGTGGCCATTGTCAGACTCAATGGATTTAGGAAGTCCAAACCTTGGGATGATCTGGTCAACAATAACCTGGGATACTTCACAAGCCTTTTGAGTGGTAGTAGGTAGAGCTTCTGGCCATCCGGTGAACATGTCCACAAAAACCAAAAGATTCCTCTTGGCCCCATTCCTTGGCATTTCTGTAAAATCTACTTGCCATGCTTCTCCAGGATATTTAGCAACACAAAGGGCCCCCTTAGGTAGAGGTTTACCTCCTGTAGGGGTTATTTTGTTGACAAATCTCACATTGGGAAGAAGCTTGCTGAGTCAGAGTTCGCAGGTTGTGATTGCAATACCACTGTTTTAGCCAAAAATGAAGTTTCTTCAGGGAACCATGAAAAGCATCATGAGTTTGCTGTACAATTTTCCACTCGAGGGCAGTAGGGAGCTGGATTTTATCATCAACTGCTCACCATCCATTGATCCATTTCCCTCCATCTCTCAGTTGATCTCTTTGATCATATATGGGAGGGAAAGTGTCACAATCCTCTACTGGTACCAGGGGACAAGTCTTGGCAGTGATGACAACTGGCTGATAAGCTGCCTGCCCAGCCCCATAGTCCGCAGCTCGTTTGCCCTTAGTTACAAAACCATCATCCACTTGATGTCCTTTACAGTGGATAATAGCAAGGTCCTTTGGCAATTGGATTGCAACCATGAGCTCCTCCAAAAGAGCCTTCATTTTTAATGACTTTCCATCAGCGCCTGTATAACCCCTCTCCTTCCATAAAGCAGCATGGGTGTGCGCGGCCAAAAAGGCATATTGGCTGTCAGTATAAATGTTCACTCTCTTGCCCTGGCCCAACACACAAGCAATGATCAAAGCTTTTAATTCAGCAGCCTGAGCTGAAAACAAGGCAGGAATGGCAGCAAGAGCAACAGGGGGCTCATCAGTGACGATAGCATAGCCAGAGTATTGGACCCCATCTTCCACAAAAGAGGAGCCATCAGTCCAATATGACACCTCTGGGTTTCCAAGGGGTTCCATTCTTAAATCAGTTCTAGCACCTGTGATTGATTGTAAAACTTCTAAGCAGTCATGGGGTTCTGCATTTTTCTTCTGGAACAGGCAAGAATGTAGCTGGGTTAAGGGTGTCACATCGGCAAAGTTGAACGTTTTTCTGTTCTATGATCTGGCTCAGATACCGTCCAACTCAGGCAGAGGTGGCCCATGCTGGCAATTTTTGCTCCAATAATACTTGAACCGCATGGGGGGTGTAAACCTTCAGAGGAGCTCCCAATATGATTTTCTGACTTTCGGTGACCAGTTCGGCCACAGCCGCAATAGCTCTGAGACAACCAGGCCATCCCTTCAGCACAGCATCCATGGTTTTGGACAGGTAGGCCACAGGTAACTTGTCAGGGCCCACCAGCATAGAAAGATACCCAATTAATGTTGATTAATAATTAATAATGTTGATATAAAATAGGGTTACTGGACTTTGGGCAACAGGGACATGACTTCCTTTTTGTCCTGGTATGCAGGCATAGCTTTAAAATGAAACATTATCAGTCTTTTTGTATATCTCTTCCTGAGAAGCTTTCTTCTGAGGTGCTTCCCTAATAAATACTAACTGCAAATTAACAAGCTCCACTCTGTTCATTAGTTGATTAGGATCCTGCAGCCAGTTTGTCCTGTTTGAAATCCAGCAACTGACCTTAATTAGTTATACCTGAAGGCTTTTTGCCTCTTAACCTGACATAGCATATTCCTGCCCTTGCAAAACCAAAAGTCTGTTACAGGAGAAAATATTTTTGTGTGTAGGCCAAAAGTACATTTTTGACAGTTTTTCATTGCAAATTTTCTGACAGATGTCAAGAAAACAGTTAATGTACCCTCTCATTCTCTTCCCCAGCCATTTTTCCTCCTTTTCAATTGTCTGGATTCTCCTTTGATGTTCATATAGTTAGTAACCATAATGTAAAACAATATTGGGTTTCTTATTTCGTGTCTTTAATTTCACATGCCATTTCTCTCTGTAGTGTAGAACGTTGCAGACCAGTAAGGGAATTAGTGGTTGCCTATAAACCTTAGGCTTATATACATTTTATATGCCCCCCCTTTTTTTTTCAATGAGTGACATGGAAAATCAGCATTTTCCCCTTTAAATCCATTTTCAGTTCGCTTTCCTTACACCCGTATTTATCCATTTCATACGGCAAGAAAAGCACAGAGAGCAGTTAATCTGCAAAAAAAAACGCCGGAGTGCACGATTTTATAAGCTACTTCCACTTAATACCAAACACTCGCTGCAGCGCCCGCCGGAGTAGATTAAAAGCACTATAACCAAGTAATCGAGACCCACTCCCCAAATGCATGCCGGGTAATGTAGTTTGGGGCTTTAAAGGGGGCAGAGCTGCCGCCAGGTTCTCTCACATGACAGAAAGGCGAATGCGGAAAAGAGTTGGCGAGGCCAAGTCAGAAGCAGTGAGCGAGAAGGAAGTGCGCGCGGGACTCCTCTCTTAAGTTTTGCCTGCCTACCCAGTAAACGCGCTTGGGTGCCCCATCGGGTGCGGTTGTGTCGCTTTTAGTGCTTCATCATTTAGTGCTCGTTTCTTTCTTAAGAAAGCAAGCAAGATAGGGCGGACGAGTCTTTCGCTTGAATTCCTATCGCAGCACCGCCGATATTCATATGACTGAAACAACGCTTCTGGCAGTGGTAAATCTGGTCCCCATGCCCCTAAATTAAGGGTGTGCTTGCTCGGAAAGAGGTATCCTTGCAGACCAGGAAGCGACCCTTTTGTGAGTTCCCTGTATTATAGAAACTACGATTGAATGTACGCGTGTGTGTGTGTGTTTCCCCCCTCTGTAAATAACATGAATTGTACTTCGGTTGTTGTTGTTGTTTTTTTCCTTCACGTGGTTGACCCCTCAGGAAAGGGAAGAGGAGGCAGTACCCGCTTCTTTGAATTGGGTTTGGTGTCCAGTCATGGTGGGCCATCACGACCACATGTTCAAAGTCTTAATTATCGGTGATGCCACAGTCGGGAAGACGTCGTTAGTTCAGCGATATGCTAATGATAGCTTCAACAAGCACTACAAGTCTACGGTAGGAGGTGAGTCTTCTGGATTTTTCTCAGGACTCCGCAAGGAAATTACAGTAGCGTGTGAAAATATTTGGAGGGGAGGCAGTGGCAGGGAAGGGCTTTAATGTACAGCAGGGGTCTTCAAACTTGGCCCTTTTATGACTTGTGGACTTCAACTCCCAGAATTCCTCAGCCAGGCACGCTGGCTGAGGAATTCTGGGAGTTGAAGTCCACAAGTCATAAAAGGGCCAAATTTGAAGACCCCTGATGTACAGGGTGGTTCTTGTGCACTAAATTCTTCCCCAATTGGAAAGATTTGTCTGATGAAAAGACTTGCATTGAAACTTTTCTGCAAGAGAAGTTACCCCAGCAGATATTACCTTATTTCGATAATTCCTGTTTATCTGAATGTTTGCACTACAAATACTTAGTTCCTCTTTGTTGCGGAATTTCCATCCTTGATATGAAACCCTATTTTTCCTCACTTTGGCAATTACTCTGTTGCTAAAGTATCATAGTGAAATGTGACCATGCTTACTCATAGTTTGTGGTTGGTTGTTAAATAATTAGTCTGCTTCATAAACTCTGATTGTGCAGCTTTTTATTGCTGTAGCAAAGATAAACTAAATCAAACATTGTTTTCTATGCTAAGATGGGCTCTCTGCTCTGCTCTTCTAATTTCATTTCTTTTCTGATTAATCTGAATTACATGTTTTCTTAAAATCTATAATTCAGAGCAATCTATTACATCTAAAGAATCTGTGTATGATCTCAGAATGTACTGTTGTCAGTTCCATTCAATCCAGCATAAATCCCAAATACCACAAATGAGCAGGTTGCACACTTTTTTAACATCCACTGATATACATGTATTTTTGTATTAAAATAGTCTCTTTTTCAAGACTACTTTTAGATAAATTATTCTTATTTTATAGGTAATGAAAATAATGAAAATCCTATACGATTAATGCTAAATATGTATGTAGGACATCTGAATGTGGGTGCACACATTGAATGAAACAAGGCATTAATTATTTTTAAAGTTCATTATTTAGGCATCATCACTATCCAGTGATTTATGTGTAAGCTTTACTGCCAAGAATTTGTGATATATTTATACCAAAGATGCATAATTTGGAGCTAGTTGTGAGTTTTCTGAAAGTCACTATCAAATTAGAATTTTTAATGTGGTTGAGTGTTTTTTTAATGATAGATGCAAATGAAATCAAATTTAGTTTCTGACCAGATTTGTGTGCTGGTCAGTAACACACATGAGTGTATTTCTGGGAGACTGTAACTCAAAAGGCAAAGTGAAATCTTTGCCCTGAAGACAGTGTGTGTGTGTGTGTGATTGGTTTTTTTAACAACATAAATCATTCAGTAATTTGTAAACAGTATGTTGTCTGAGTAACATTTATAAAACAATCTTTAACAATTAATTTCTATAATCTATATTCCATGTTAATTTCAGTTGATTTCCCCTTTCCCCAAAGTATCCTTCTTTGCAAACATTAGATTAAAACAATTCTCATTATGAAAACAATTAATATATAGTTTTTCCAATATTCCTATTAATCATTTTAGTTACTTTATCATAAATCCTGTTACCGTGCTTATTTCAGTTTATTTCTCCCCCCCAAATTCTAAATCTTCTTACTAGTGACAGTTTTCTCAACAATTAATTATATTTACATTGGTGGATTTAATTCTATTTTTTCCATATAAGCCCTCTCATACTTTTATGTTTCTTAAGCAATAGATAAAAAAGTAGAAAGAGAAAAGAAAAGAGGAGACGAAAAAAAGGAGAAAAAGAAGAAAGAGGGGGAAAAGACAAAAGCATTGAAATACAAAAGATAACATACTACTTAAAATATGTATCCCTCCTAATTTAATATATATTTATTCCCTCAATTTCTTATTCCTTTTAACCATTGCTGAGAATATAGTTAATCTATTTAAACTTTAAGAATTCCATTCAATAAATCTAATCATCTAATCCTTTAATTCAAAACACATTCTTAATGCTTTTCTTATTGTCACATTTAAATAACTAAAACGTTTGCTTTGTTTAAATCATTTCAGCTTTATTTTTGACAGGGAAAAAACACATTGTATTAGTTAAAAAATTCATCCCCCTAAGAGTGGTATATTCCAAAGTTTTTCCATTTCTTTAGCCATATTCAAACAAACGTTTCTTTTTTAAGTATTCTGTCTAATAAGTCCCATCATCTATTTTCTTGGTTTCCATTTTAATCCTTTTTCTCTGGCCATTCCCATTCTTAATCAGTGTATTTTGCTGCATCATTCGTTTCTCTGTAAAGTATTTTTTTCTCATTCTTTTTCTTATCTTCAAAGTTGCTTGGACGCATTAAAATAACTCCCACTTGAATTAAATCATGATTTTTTATTTTATACGGTTCCATCTTTAAGTCTCTATCCTCAGAATTATGTTCAGTCGTCTCTGCTGTATTTTCCTGAGACATTTCTTGGAGTGAAAATTACATTGGAGATAGGTTGATTCATGCTCTCAAAGTTGTTCTGTATTTCTTTGTAGTTTAAAATCATTGTCCTTTGAAATGGTTGCCACTTATCATATTTCTTTTTGTGAAGTATTCATTGCTTCAGTTTTGTTAGTCTCACTTTATTTACACAGCTGTACTTATTTGTACTTTGAAGGTCAGAGACAAAAATCCTCACCCACCAGTAGGCGTCAGTGTTTGCTCATTTTTCAGATCTTTCTAGTCTTTTTTTTTTCTTTCTAAGGGGTAAGTTTCACAGCTTCCAGTAGCCAAAAGGAGGTAGTAGAAACCCCCTCCTCTTTTTTTCCGGAGATCTCTTATTTTTGGGACTTTCTTCTTCAGGAAAATAGGTAGGATAGAGAAAATCAATATTCTTACCAGATTCAAGCGTACTGTTTAAAATCAGCTTAATATAAAGCTTGTGACTTCCGTTGTTTTCAGCTATGGCTAAACAATGGAATTAGCCTTTTCTTCTGTTGGTTTCTGGGAGGCTTCCGGACCGTTCAGGGAGACCGCCGTTTCTCCTAAATCCCTGGAATTTTCTTCCTTCATTTCACCTCTTCTGGCCCCTTTAGGGTCCCCAACAGAAAGAAATTTCAGCCGAAAGGTTCGGCATTCCAAATCTTCCAACTGCTTCGCTGTAAACAGGAACAGGAAGTCCTGAAGACAGTTTTTAACACCTGCCCCAGGTGTAATCATAGCTGCTGACAAGCTTTTCTGTAGTTGCAGAACCAGGCTAGAGAGGTGAGTTCTGGCCTGCCTACGGCACAAAGCCAGCTGTGTGACATTGGGCCAATCACTGCTGTGAGCAGTGAAGAAACCAACCAAGCCACTTCTGAAATCTTGCCAAGAAAATTGCAGGGACAATAAATACATTACCACAATACACCAATACATCCCATACTTGGATATGTATTATACATTCTATGATACATATCTAAGATCCCATCAGTTTCTCCTCAGTTATTCTGGATTGACCAGACAATCACCAGGAATCTACATTGACTTGAAGGCTAGCTAAATACATACAGTGCATACATACACTTACATTCTGAGTTCTCTGTCTCCATCCCACCCATTTTATTTATAATTCTTTGTCTTTGGCCCAGATTAGAATAGAATAGAACAGAGCTGGAAGGGACCTTTGAGGTCTTTTAGTCCAGCCCCCCAGCTCAAGCAGGAGAAACTAATACCATCTCAGACAAGTGATTGTCTACTCTAGCTTCTTCTTTAAAATCTCCAGTGATGGAGCACCCACAATTTCTGGAGGCAAGCTGTTCCACTGGTTAATTGTCCTCAGTGTTAGGAGGTTTCTCCCTAATTCTAGGTTGCTTCTCTTTTTGATCAATTTCCAACCATTACTTTTTAAATCTCCCAACTTCCTTTGTTGAAACTGATTTTTGTACCACAGAATTGCTGTACAAGGGGAATTTCAGAGATCAGTAAAAAAGAGCTCCACTGAAGACATGCTAATGGGCACAGTTTCATTCCTGAAATAGACACTAACCAGTTAATATGGAGATGCTTTGCAGATTGTAGGAGGTTTTTGTTCTCAGACTGCCTTGCACTTGAAACATTGGATTTAAATAATAGTCATTGCTCAGTTTTTAAGTGTTGGTTCCCTTGCATTGTGGGGGAAAATGCAGGATGTTAGTGGGCATCCTAAAAGTCTATTTCCTGCAGTGAAATATGTTTGTTTTAATCTGTGAGAGGGAAAAGACCACAGAAATTTGTGACTCGGGTAGAGTTGGCTTGGTAATTGGCTTTGGAATTTTGAGAACATGTAGGTGCTCTTGCAAAATGGTGAATGATCCCCTTGCAAAATAGTTGCTATGAAATCTTATCAGTTCCAGTGCATTGATTGATTTAGTAAATCTGTGGGCTGCACATCTCATACATGACTCTAGACAGCATACAGTTAAAACTGAATAAAGCCAGTAAAAAAAGTTTTAAAAAATGCCAGAAAACTCACCCCCTATGCCTAGAATATTTTCTTAATATAACCTTAAAAGTAGAATTAGTTCATCTGAGAGGGCTTCCTGACTGAACTATCTTGCAAGGCTGACATAAATCTTGCAAGACAGAAAATATTTCTCATCTCTTTTTTTTCCAGTCTCTGGAAAACTAGAGAGGGTCCCTTCCCATGCTTCCCCCCCACACCTGCACACAGAGCTGCTTCTTATCAGTTCATTACCTAGGCTACAGGTCTTCATCCTGTCTCCCAAGACCATTCCCACAGTTGACTATAGACAGATAGGGATAGTAAAGAGGTGTGATCCACGTTCAAACAATTCTTTACATTTATATGATGATCAGCACTGCCATTTCGTATCAAAGAAGTTACCTGTACCCCTCATATACTCACAATAACAAACCTGAGGCCCTGGGCATATGATAGAGCCCATCTCCTAGCTATGTGGACAATTGGTTGGATTATGCTATGTGTTTTATTTTTATTTGTTTTTATATTGTTTATTTTATGTGTCTCATTTTATTGCAACCCACTGTAATGATATGTGGGAATGATCTTGGGAGATAGGGCAAAGAAACACAAGCAAGGAAATGGCCTGATAAAAGGCAGCTGACCCTTCAGCAGGAATGTGAGTGGGGCAAGAGGCTCAGAACAGACCCTCCCTAGTTTCTTGGGTTGTAAAGGAGACCCAGGTGGGGATAGTTGTACAGTACTTTCAGACTTGCAAGTTTCTGTTAATGAAGTTTTATAGTAAACTAGAAATAGCTCATCTGTGTGGTCTAACTTGTAAGGCTAGCAGCTACCTACAGCCACACAAAAGTGAGGTGAGTATTTCTATAAATCAAACACATAAATAATGTGTATAAACTTTTAGCACACTTTGGGGGAAAGTATAGATTTATTCTCAGGAACATTCAGTCAGCTTGTTCAATCCTTCCTTCCTACTTACACATCTGCCCTTCCTTAACTAATTGGAGGTAGCACACTTCTGAATAAAATTGTGGTTCTGTAGTAGAATATTTCTAAAATTTACTTGTGTTATACGATGATAGTCATGACAGTAGACATAATGAGTCACAGCTGCTCGTCTTAAGTTTTTCTGGAAAGTTTCATGTGTTAACATTTAAGTAGAAGACTTATTTAATCACTCGTAGAAACAATGGTGCTTAAAGCAGATAAGATTGCGTTGGTGCACTTATTGTGTACTGATGGAGGAAGAATGTTGCAAGAAGTTGTCTTGAGAAACATGTAGCTTTTACCTCAAAATAAGAAATATGTGCTGCTGCCAAAAATTGGGGTCAATTTGAAATTTAATCCATTTAAGATCAGTGCTGGTAGAGATCATAATGCATATGTCATTCAAACTGTTTCTATGTGGTGTGCACATCCCTTCAAGTTAAAATTGCTTAATATACTCCATCAATTTTGAGAATCTAATGCAGGGGTCTTCAAACTTGGCCCTTTTATGACTTGTGGACTTCAACTCCCAGAATTCCTCAGCCAGCAAAGCTGGCTGAGGAATTCTGGGAGTTGAAGTCCACAAGTCATAAAAGGGCCAAGTTTGAAGACCCCTGATCTAATGGTTGTCCTGCAGTGAACAGTGCCCATGCAGTATAAAGGAAATACAGTTGGGGCTGTTTGTTTTCACTGTTCTTCAACGTAATTTACAAAGGTTTTCCCCATGAAGTCGGAAGTGTTGTGGCTGTTGCAACAGACAATGTATTTTATAGTACTGGTATCTGTACACACTGGGTAATCGGCATTGATACAAAGTGTGAAAGAAAGTACTGTAAGCAATAAGTGGCATTTGCTTTTTTCTCTCTCATTTTCTGTGTTTGTTTCTAGTGGATTTTGCTCTGAAGGTGGTACAATGGTCAGAGTCTGAGACAGTGAGGTTACAGCTATGGGATATTGCTGGTGAGTTTCAAAAAGTTACCTGCCTTTTTTTTTTTGCTTCTCATCCTTTTTTTAGAGTAATTGTATTTACCTTACTTGTTCAGCTTTCCTAAACAACCTAACAATTAAGCTATACTATAAGGCAGGGCTTTTCAACCCGTGGTAGGCGTACCACTGGTGGTACTTTGGCACCTGGCAGGTGGTACGCATACGACAGTTTGAAAAGCACTGTAAAAAAAGGGTAAAAGTAAATGAGCTGACGCGGTGACAGCACCAGAGAGGCCTGGGGGGGAGAGTCAGCTGGAGCTGCAATGTGGCTGGGGCTCTGCTGAGAGCTGAGGGTTGATGCACACGACAACCGCACACAGTCTTCAGGCGTAGATTCGCCTGGAGCTGCGATGTTGCCAGAGCTCTGCTGGGAGCTCAGGATTGGCATGTGCAGCTCCAGCTGATCGGTGCTTCCAGCGCACCAGGAAGAGAAAAGGAGGAGGGGGAGAAAAGAGAGGATATAAAAGGAGTTAAACCAGTACTTTTCCTTTTTTTTTACAGTTTGTAAAAATGTAATGTTTTATTACATTATAGAACAAAATACAAAAATAGAAAAGCAAATAGTGGTACAGAGTGGGGAGGAAAAGGAAAGAAAAGTGAGGGGGAGAAGGGGGAAAGAAAAGGCATTGACTTCCGACTTCCTCTGTTGCAGTAGAATGAAGCATTACCATCGACCACTCAACTTTTTACTTTTCCATAATATTATAAACTAACCATTTCTATAACAAAAAAAAATCAATCTAATCAGTAAAGCAGAAAATTCCCTCCCCTTTTTTTTAAGTCATCAAGTTTTTGACACCTTGCTAAACACTGGTGGTACTCGAATATTGTCATGTCCTAAAAGTGGTGCAATCTGTGAAAAGGTTGAAAAGCTTTGTTATGAAGGGTGGGGGACTCAAAACATAATATTCCACTTAAAAGTTTATGTCTTGTACTTCTTTTATGGTCTCAGCAGGTGGCAGTGCCTGACCAATTTTCATTGCTATGGAAGCTAGGTAGGCTTAGGTCTGGTTAGCATTTGGATGGGAGAATTGGGTAAAAATGGTCATAAAATCAGGTCCAGTCAGGTGATGGATGAATCAATGACCAAATCACTTAGCAACCAAAATTCCAGTTCAGATTGCGGTTGTAAGCTGAGCACTCCCTTATTGTTTGAACAACAAAATCTGCCCTTCTCTACATTGCCCTTGCCCTATGGAACACTTCCCCCCAAGGTGAGGCGGGCCGCTGCTCTCTTGGCCCTCTATAAATGTGTAAAAACATGTCTCTGCACCATATTATATGTATATTTATTTATTTTACAGATAGTTATAATTTCCTTCTTTTTCTTATATTAAAAATGACCAACGAGGAAATGGCTTTTGAGCCTAGAGCAGGAGGAAGCCGCTACAGCAATATGGCTGTTTCAAAAAAGGAAGTATACTTAGATAGGAGACCATCAGAAAATTCCAGAGCTATAGGCACAATTGCAAAGATGGAAAAAAAAACATTTTGGAAGAAGGCAAAAGCAAGCCACTTCTGCACAACTTTTGCACAATTTCATGGCTGCACACATGTAGTTGTCAAGTGTCACACTTGATTTGAGAGTCTCTTCCTTTTGACCAGTGTTTTACCTCTGTGAGAGGTGTGCTCAAGGATTCTAGTGGACATCTGAAGGCATCTCTGCTTGGTGATCCAGTGAGACAGACATATACTTAACATCAAAGTGTATCTTGAAGCAAATGCTTAGCCTAGGAATTGGTTTTCATTTTAGATTTTGGGAAAGAAAATTTGAAAGTCAACGCCCTTGCCCAATAATGAGAAATCACAACCTAATTTACTAAAATCCACTCAGTGATTTCTCAGTGGACCCTAATCTGTCATTTCCCCAGCCTGGCAGGCATAATGCTTATTTACTTAGCACATTACGAATTATGGGTCAATAAACAGCACAATTAATGGTGTGAAACCTCCATTTTATTTTGGATTATTTGTGACTGTATTTGGATTGATTGAGAAAAGTTTAATGTGAAATACCAAAGATAAAACCCTGAAACAGTTAAATCAGAAAATACTTGCTTTAAGACACGGATTTAACATTTCTTATTTAACATACAGGTCAGGAACGTTTCACATCAATGACTCGACTGTATTACAAGGAGGCATCAGCCTGTGTTGTCATGTTTGATGTCACCAATTTTAGCACATTCACCAGTTGCCAGAAATGGAAACAAGATTTGGACAGCAAGGTGAAACTGCAAGATGGAAGTCTTGTCCCTTGTCTGCTATTGGCTAATAAGGTAAATAAATACTGACTTACTAGAACTTGTTAATTACTACAAGAGACTGTAGATATGCATTCTTTACTTCATCGTAGAATCATAGAATCTTTTGAGGAGATGGCATACAAATGGATGCATACATTTAGAAAGAGAGAGAGGGGTTGCCATGCTTTTCTGTGTATCACTATGGGGTTTGTGTGTGTGTGTGTGTGTGTGTGTGTGTGTGTTTATGCTGTTTAAAGATAAAAAGAGTATGTGGATCTCTGGAATGGATGAGTCAGGTAAGGGATTCCATCAGAAAAGGATTTCATAAAAAAGGCAACCTCCTGTTGGAGATGCAGGTGTGATGTTAGACCAAAGACTAACATCTAATTATGGATGATTAAGTGTCAATTCATTGTCATCTCTTAGCATCCACATAGATAAATTATTGTGCAAAGCACTCTTGAGTCTGTAAGGCTGGATTGCTTGGCATTACGTTGCTGCATGTATTGGGCAAGGATAGGGGTACATCCTCAGTGGCATGCCCTCCTACACCAGCTGCAGTTCCAGGGCAGGAAAGGTAGGGTAGCAATGATTTTCTAAGATGCTTTAATTGTGATCTGGCAGTAAGTTATGATTGCCAAGTTGGGAGTCCTGCTGATGAACCACTCATTGTTCTGCACGGCAGCATGCATTCCTGAACTTTTGGACTTCATCTCAGATCTGGGCTTTGTGCGAAATTCAAGCATTTTGTGAGCATTCCTGAGTTGGAATTTAACTGAGCAAGGGTTAGTGAAATACATGTTATAACTGACAAAATGAATTTTATGTACAGGAATACATTATAAGATTAGTCAAAGCCTAGCATCCACTGGCTGCATGCTGTCCTAATATTAAAAGCTATAAATAAACTCCTAGCTGCTGTCAAACAAGTCCAAATGCTCTCTTATTTTATGATCTGAAACATCAGAGTAGGCATACACCGAACCTTGAAGGGCAAGCTATTTCAGAAGAAAGGGACTAAAGCTGTAAAAATCAATTTCCAGGTCCCAGACCTCTTGTTTTGTTTTCAGAACAGTTTTTCTTCCCTTTTGTAGGTCAGGCAGATTCTACATGAAGAGGTTGGCCCCAAAGTTAAAGGCCTAAGTAATAAAAGGTTGGATAGATGTTTATCCAGCATCTTGAATTGGCTTAGAAAACTATCAACAGCCAGGTCAGCTCACCATAGATGTCATTTTACTAAACTGGCTAATGCCAATCAGGAAGTGAGGTGCTGGGTTCTATGCCAGTCTAACTTGGGCTAAGAGCAAGTTCCATGCCCAATACTGTAACCTAATGTCTGGATGGAGATCTGAATTGGGGATTTTCAGTTTATAACCCTAAGAAATATGCTGCCTCTCAGTTTGAAATTTAATTCAACACAGGCAGAAAAACATACATTCTGTGAATTAAATCTTGAGTATTATACATTAGAAAGTGCTGATAATAGAATTGTTGTATGTTCAGAATCCTTAAGTCAAAGATGGACACAGAAACATTCTGGCATTATAGAAATTTCCTGCTTAATTTTAGTTAAATTTAATTTTCTTGTCAAATTAATATAATTTGACTGCCTTAAGCAAATATTTGGCTATTTTTCAAAACTCACAACTTAACGAGAATTGATTATCCAACTTCACTAAAAAAAACTAAAATACAATACCTATTTACTGAATTATAGCTAAAAGAAAAATGTTATTTTTCTTTATTAACATGAAGTAATTTAGTAAGTTAATGGTGTTTAATATAATTCTGGGATCATTGTACATGATAGATCCACATTATAATGCTACTCACAGAGTATAAATTAAATCTCTCTACAACGCATTGATTTCAATTTACTTGGTACAATTTGCTGTTTCCTTGACAAATTAGATAATTTTCCTTCTCAGTGTTCTCTTTGGATCACTAAAAAGAGGTATATTTTCTTTAATTGCAGAATGGACATGAATACTTCACTGCTTACGTTGCTAATTTAAACTGTAACAATGTTGAACTAAAGATGTGCTTTATAATTAAATGTATTTAATTCAATTTAATTATATCTTGCAATTTTATAATAGGGATAGAGAAAAAATTGTGCTCAATAATTATTTTCACAATGAGTTTGATATTGCTGAACTCTTTCAGAGCGATCTTTATCCGTGGGCTATGACTAGAGAAGAAATTGATCAATTCAGCAAAGAGAATGGCTTTACTGGTTGGACTGAGACATCTGTCAAGGAAAACAAAAATGTAAATGAATCAATGAGGTAGGAAAAATTGAATGCTTAAATATTTCTCAAAAGCAGTTGTTCCTTTATGACTATAGTAAATAGTAGTATCAAGTAATGCTGCAGATATATTTAAGTTCTCCAAATGTGAGGTAAGATTGGAATGAGAACTATCACAGAGATCAGGGCTAATTTATATTGAGATGATTGCCATTGCTATAACTTCTAACTGTAATGTAACAGTGATTCTCTATAGAAGTCTACGTTCTTACAATAAGAGGCAATAAATTGAACAAACAGCCTAACACAAGAAACAACAGTATATGCCTAGTTTATTAATATTTATGCACTTGAGCATCTCAGAGTTACAAACATATTTAGATGCTTGTTGACCTGTAGTTCTGTCATTAAAAATGTTGTATAAACAGTGCAGTGCAGATTTCCAAAATTATACTTTTATTATTTACTCATCTAAAAGAGATCCAGAATAGAGAGGTTGCAAAAATGGAGACTTACCCTTTCTTGAGATGCTGTCAAATGATTGCTGAACGTTTTGTGGGTAACTTAGTTTTCTTCCTTCCTAGGGTCCTTATTGAAAAAATGATGGCTACAACATGGCTAGGTGATAATGACATGTCTGTTTCAGGCCATGGAGACTATATCAATCTGAAAGATGGATCCACATCCAACTGGGGTTGCTGCTAACTATATTTGCTTCTTCATCTGACCAGAGGTCTAAAGTGCCATTCAGACAAATCTATATACTTTTAAAAACACTCACAAATTCTCTGTCTTCACTGTTGAGAAAATCAGAAGAGAAGGCAATCCCTCATTCTAGCAGGGATAATGGAAAATGCTGCCTTAGCTGCTTATGAGCCACTGATGTACATTTTCCCCATTTCGTTCAGTATTGCCTCTTCAGCTTCCTCAAGTATGCAGGATCTTCTGCTGATTTCAGCTCCCAGCAGTTAAAGGAAAATCTCCACTCGTCTTGATCAAAAACACCATTGCAGGAAGTAGGGGTATTGGGACCTTTCAAACATCCAAATGCCTAGCCTAAGGAATCTTGTTGTGTTTGACTGTTTATCCTCTGCTCACATTTAGCATAGACTTCTTTTAATGAGTCTTTTGTGGAAAGAGGCTTTGGACTGTCTCGTGACGCAGCTACAGAATCCTCTTATTGCAGCTTTTCTTGGAAGTGCCATTTTTGGTTTGCTGCTTTTGTCTTTTTCACCAATGTTATGTTTAAGCTTAGGAAAATTCTGACCACTTTTTTCCCCAGCACATGCAGTTGTTAAGCTCTTTCTTGAAGTTATTTTATTAGAGAGCCAGCAGTGAAGAGAGGCTAAAGACTTCATTGCACTGATACACCTTACTAAGGCACCAGCCATATTTGTTGTCTTTATAGCCCTTTCTCTTGCAGGATCTAATTTGCCTCTTTCAGATTCTGATGAATTAGTTGCCTTCAGCCATCCAACTACGAAGAGTTATATAGCAGCATGGCAGTCTCCTTGAAAGGCCAGCTACTGGTTTAGTAATCTGAGGGACAAAACAGAACAGAGAGTGCAGCAGAATAAAAGAGTTAAAATATTTCCTGTGCCTTTTATTTTTTTAAAAAATAGCAGGAATTAACCCATTTTTTCTGGTATTATTAGCTGGCAGTCTTCTGTTTTTGGTGAACATATAAAGTTAAAGCTATTTACATTTTTATACACTGGTCAATTTATAATTCAGAGCGGCTGATATTGCAAAATTGTCATAGATATTGAAGCATTTGAATTTTTAATCATTTTTAAAATGGTCAGGCAAGTGCAGTACTTAAGAGTGAAATATTCTGGGGATGAAAATGATCAGAAATTATTGGAGGACTGATTGCAAGTAGATCTTTCGTTGTCTGTCAGTATTTCTGTCTCAGCTATGCTAACACAACAGCAAGGCTTGAAAAGCCTTAAAATAGGTGCTTCACACAGGTTGAACCAGTTGTCCTTCCAGAAGACTCCCAATGGCTGTTTCAAGGGCTTTCCCAGACTCTTTTTACGTATACATGCATAGGTGTTTCATTTGCGGTCTGTCTGAGCAAAGTCATGCACTAACAAATTGGGAAAGCTCTTGTATTTTAAGATGGAAATTCAGTCCTTTTTAAATGTTCTATGCTGTGTAGGGGGTGACTTCTATGTCAGCTTCTCTATGTGTAAGTGTGTGTATTTTCTAGAGATTATATCAATTCCAGGGGCCTTCTGTTAGAACTGCAATGACAAAATCTTTACATTTAAATCTCTTTACCTGTATCCTTTTTTAAAAAAAAATTGCACTGTATCAGGAACATGCTATAGTGATCAGCTATTCAAATTGAACCACTTTTGAGGTTGTGCTGAATAGGAGAACTGTGCTCAATTTAGGTTTGCTTATTTTTTGGAGTACAGTATTCAATTATTACTTGATCCGGTTTTAAACAGGGAACAGCAAAACAATACCAATGTTTTGCCTAGTTGAATTAACAAATATTAGGAAAAGAATTTAAGCAAACAATTGTGTAGAAAATTTCTCTTCAACATCCATTGGAGAGAATCCTTATGAGATGGTCATACTGTTTGTCTGAAAGACAGAAGTAGTTTTTGTACCATTTTTGGGAAACAGTATATGATGCAGAACTGAATATCTATCCAAAAGGAATTGCTGTCAACTTAACTGGTCTGAAGATGTTTTAACAGGTTGCATATTTTTTTCAAACAACATTTGTGGCATAGCATAATTTCCTTTTGATGGCAGTAAAGCATGGGAATGTAATGGATTATATCTTATCAATTAAGCTCAGTGCAGCTACTTTGACTACGGTGGGGAACTTTATGGGAATGATATAAAATTGCTTCATGCTGGTTTATAGTGAGAGGAACATGTATAGAATTTTATGTCTGTGAACTTTTGCACTGTGCTTTTTTAATCACATGATTTGTCAACTTGCCCTTTTAGACAATAAATAAGCTTTTTAGAAATAAAAATCTCAAATTGTTATTTGCACCTATTTATTGGCTCATAAACATTATTTGAAAGACTCAGTGGCTAGGGAAACAGCAAATTTGCCTTGAGCAATGATGAACAGGAATGCAAAGTATATAATTAAAAACAAAACTACAACATTTTAAAATAAAGTGTTGCAGAATAAATGATAGTTTATTAATTCTGGTTTGTGTCTGATCTTAAATTATTTGCAACCCTTTTTTGTCTAGTCTTATCACAGTAAACATATTATTTGCATAAATGTTTTATGCTACATACTTTAAGGAATTGTCCAAAAACACACACACTGCTTATATTTCGTTTAAAAACTTTTGTTCAAGCTCCTTTGTTGGCTGCAGATGAAGAGGAAAGCCTTCAAAGGAGATGAACTTCAATGATAATAGCTTTTTTAATTTTTCTAAAGGAAAAATTAATTTGTTTCAATGTGTAAAACTCATTGCACAAAAGACCTTTAAGTTGATAATGAAATCATTTTTCACTTACATGTTCATTATGCCTTCTGTAGATTTATCCTTTCTTTCAAGATTGCATATATTGTAAGCACTTTTTATATACAGTATCTGATATTGCAGAATTAAAAGAAAATGGAAGAAAACATACTATCCCATGCCTTCCCCTAAAAATTAAACTTTATTTCCCTTGATAATATCTTGTCCTATGGATAGATTCTACTGCCCATTAGTAGGACAGTTTCTTTTTATATAAGGAGACTACTTTCTACACAATGTGGACGCTACAAGCTTCTTTGCTTGTAAAGTGTAAATGTAAGGAATAAAATTATTCAGTGTTTCTCAGTGCAGTTGATTGGAGAGTGAAGAACAGTATCAGTTACAAAATCAGTTTTAGAATACCATCCATACTTCCACAGTTGATGATTGTGTTATTTGCTCACTTTTCCTGATTCATCTACATGGTGTCACATGGAATACAAATTTGGATGTAGTAAAATTATTATCATCTAACCACTGTTCTCTCATTTCTTCTTAGTCTACAAAATATGTAGCACCCACTTATAGACCAGGGGTTTATATACATGCTGTACAAAATGTATACGTGGCTATTCTACATGTAACCTCATAGAAAAATTGAGAATCTTCCAATAATTAACTTACTATAATCAAATACTCAGTTTTACAAGAAGACAGGTTCCATGTGTGTGTGTTATATAAAATTCTGGCCATACCTTAATAGTCATAAAGACAAAATATCCATAAAACATTAAATACTTGACAACTGTAAAATATAGAACTAAAAGACTAGCATTAGTTTGGGTTTTATTTATTCAGCCATTTATTACAGCTGCTTTTAAGTTGTTTCAATCACCAAGACTTTGAATAGACAGGTGGCCCCACAACTACTTTTGTTCTTATATTCTGGACCAGCTAGAATTTTTTTTTTTAAATTCCATTTATATCCCGCCCTTCTCCGAAGACTCAGGGCGGCTTTACAAACTTAGCAGTAGCCTTCATTCTATGTATATGCCTGCTTATTAGGGCTTTCACACACACCCCAAGCGGCATTATTACAAAGTCAGCTTAATTGCCCCCAACAATCTGGGTCCTCATATTACCTACCTCGGAAGGATGGAAGGCTGAGTCAACCTTGAGCCTGGTGGGACTCGAACCTGCACTAATTGCAGGCAGCTGGTGTTGCTTAAGGAGGCATTAGCCCACTGCTCCACCAAGGCTCTTAAATGTATTCAAATGAATCTTGTCTGAATTAGGCTTCATTTATTCTACTACCGGTACTAATAGATCAATGCTCAGCTGATCCCCCAAAATCAAACCCTGCACTTTTGGAAAAATGCTAGGAAGAAAACAGTATTTTAAAATTTTGAATTATATTTTGTTCACCGGTATTAGCTTTCTGTTATATTCCCATTATATCCCCATTCAGACTTTCTACTTATAAATTGACTTTAAGTGAACCAGGACTGCCATTCTTATCCATGTTTATGGACCCACTTAGGTCTCTTGTACTAGAATTCTTTGCTAGAGTGTTCTAAGTGTCAGAATAGTTTTTCTAAACTGTCACATCAATACATTTGAAATGATGATTCAAGGTCTTCTGAATGTTAGAAGCATGAGTAAATCATTAAATCTCTTCGAGTGGATTTTTTGGTATTCTGAAAGTACCCATTACTCCACTAATTCTGCCTGGAATTCCTTTGATTTTTCCCACCCAAATGTAAGATTGTTCCATTTGTTCCTGATGAGATTATATTTTTGCTTTTTATTCCAGCTGGTTAAATTCCTCCTATTCTTAATACATCCACTAAGGTGTTCGTTATCTCTCCATTTTTGTGTCAGCTACAAATGTAATAATCATATTTTCTAACAGCACTGGGCCTAGAATTGACTCTGGCAGTATGTTACTGCCATAATGTATGTTTTTGGGAACTGATATTCACCCAGTTCTTTATCCTTAATCCAGCCCATGTTTTGCTGTCTTCACTGCTAGACTCTAAAGCAAGAATTCATAGAATGCATTACTGAAGTCAGGATATATTATGTCCATTGCATTCCACTGGTCAAGTATACTGACCAATTTTATTTAAAAAATGTTGATTGGGATCCTATGTCTGTATCTTTAAAGAAACACATTTTGGCATTTGGTTCTGCCTTGCTTTTTGTTGCTTAGGTAAAAATTCTATTTCCAGTTGCAGGAAATTCTAGTTTTTGCTGAATTGTAGGATAAATCTCAGTGATGTAAACTTCAAATATGTGTCAATCAGACACAGCAGAAGTTACCTATTACTCATTAAATTATGTTTTGGTAGATACATTTATAGTTTAATCTGATTCTGTAAAAACCATTTACAATGATGTGAAGAAACATTTTTGTTCATTACAATATCAGCATTTATTTACATTTTTATGAAGAGAGAAAACATGCAAAGCAGAACAATCTTCATTTTTTGTCCTTTTTATTCTAGAATTGTTTCACTGGTAGTTTAAAATACAGTGAAACCTCAGTTTAACGGGCCCTCAGACAGCAGACTTTAAGTATAAGAGACAAGATTTCTGTTTGGATATCCATCTGAAATACAGGGCAAGTCTGTTGTACCCAATGTAGTATGGAAATGAGGGTAATTAAACAGATTGCTCATGCATTTTAGGCTCTGTAGAGATAAGAAGGGACATGGTGGCTCAGTGGGTTAGGATGCTGAGCTTGTCGATCAGAAGGTCGGCAGTTTGGTGGGTCGAATCCCGAGTGCCGCGTAACAGAGTGAGCACCTGTTACTCGTCCCAGCCTCTGCCAACCTAGCAGTTCGAAAGCACGTAAAAATGCAAGTAGAAAAATAGGGACCACTACGGTGGGAAGGTAACAGCGTTCCATGCGCCTTTGGCGTCTAGTCATGCCGGCCACATGACCACGGAGACGTCCTCAGACAAGCGCTGGCTCTTCGGCTTTGAAACTGCCATATTCACTATTTTAATTCCTTTGACATATAAATATACTTTCCTAATTAGATGTTACAAATAAAATCTTTAAGTAGGATGTTGGAAACAATTTTTCCAAATAATTGCATTAGCTATTACAGTTGAAAACAAAAACTACACTAACTGAAAAATTATAAAAAGAAAAAAAAGTGAAAAAGAAAAAAGTAACCTCCCATTTCATCCCAACAAACCACACAATTTAAATGTATTGCCATCTCTTCAGTTACAACATATTGTCTCTTCACCCCATATCCTATCTCTTAGCTAAAAACATAATAATACCATATCCTTTTCATTTATTCCTTAATAACCAAAGTCCAATAAATGTTGTCAGATATATCTATCTTATCTTGATCAAATATGCCAACCTTGTATTTGTTTCCTATATTTTTAATGATGTTAATTAACCCAACTTGATTTTTGTCATTGTTCTTTATACTTCACCAAAAATTATTTCAGGATTTTAGCAAGTCTTTTTTGTACATCCAGTAAAAAGAAGTCTTCAAATTATTGAAAGTCCAGCACAACCTTTTCTACATCCTTCTCACTACTTGTCACATTTATATCCATATTCAAGTTAATTTCAAACATATCCAGAGGATCTTGTTCTTTTTCCACTGAGTTTTAACTGTCCATGTATCTATCGTTTCCCAGACTATTTGTCATAAATTGTCATAATTTTTTCCATAGTTTCCCATGAAAAAGGTAATTGTTAGAATAGTTCCTTCAATTCTTTTGTTATCCTCTAGTTCCCTCTGGTGTCCATCATTTAAAGTCTCATTATCTTGTTTTGACTGTTGAGAGGGTAAACTACCAGTATGACAGTTTCTCATGGGAAGAATTCTTCCAAAAGTTTAAAATTATAATTCCAGGATCATTTGAGCCCTTAATCCATTGTTAAATTTTCTAAAATTCATATTCTAAGCCCCCTTTTGCTGTTTAATCCAGAAAATATTTTTCAAAATCTTTTAAAATCATATTTTAAAATTTTTCTCTAAGGAGAAGACAATTCACCTAGCAAATGAAGATTAACTTGCTGTTACAAAAGGTCTTAATCCTTCTAAAGCAACAACAAAACACAAATCCAAAGTAATTAAGAAGGGAAGCTCAGTCAAGTGTGATGTCTTATTAAAAGACTGCACTGATGACATGAGCAAAGGCGGTTGGTCCCTCCCTCAACTCCCAGCCACTTAACCCATAAGCCAGGCACTCTGGCTAAGGAATTCTGGGAGATGAAGTCCACAAGTCATAAAAGGGCCAAGTTTGAAGACCCCTGCCATAAGCAAACTTTGAAACAGCAATTCCTGGGGTTTACTCACAAGGAGCACCTGTGTAAAGTCATGTGGGCTCTCTCAAGATCTCCCTTTACTCTAGGGAAATATCAGTAGTCCAGATCGTGCATTCAGGTGCTTACTCTGTCATAATGTCATCCTGTTACTAAAAAGGGATGTTTAGCTCATCATGTTCTCAACTGTAAGTCCAGTATATTGGAAAAAATTCACTAAGAAAGTTTTCTTAATGTGAGATTCCACATTCCATTTATTGGAAATCATACCTTAGCTTCAGAATTCATTTAGTACCTAACAGGGAGAATGAAGGGCACAATGTATTGATACAGTAATTTACCCAAATTTTGTGACATATTCTACTCTGTACAGTCTTAGTAATTAGTCCAGAAATTATTCTTTTGGGCAGGAGAGAATATTGGGCTTTGGAGAAGTTCCCAATGTGTTCCCAATCTAGAATTTATCAGATACTTTTGATCCGCTACTCTAATATGTGTCTCTTGCAAACAAATAACATCATTTTTATATTGTTTCAAATATTGAAATATTTTCTTTCTCTTTTGTGGTGAATTTAAACCATTAACATTCCAGGTTAGGAACTTGGTCGCCATCTTTCACGACTAGAAGCTTTTGGAACAAATCCTGCAGATCCATATGAACCTGTCGCTTCGGCTTCACTCCTCCCACTGCTTCCACTTTAGTAGTTTCTTGAGTTTTAATTTGATCTTGCTGCTTCTGTTGTTCTTGCACTTTTCGTCTGGCTGCCGCTCATGTCACTCATTGGCCTCTAGGTTCTTCCATTAATAACAAAGGCTGCTCCACATCCACAACTAATTGTACTTCTTCAGCCAACAAAATGCCTTCCGGTTGAGTCTGCTTCCCCTCCATTTGTGCCTGTTTTTTCTCTCTTTCATTTCTTTTTTTATTTTCAGGAGATGGTGGTGAATCTGCTTTCAGAACATTAAAATAGAATTCTTTTGCTTTCCCTATTGTATTAAAACAATATCTTATACCTAAGTAATTCACCATTATTCCAGCTGGTATATCCCATCTAAACTGGTGCTGTCTTTTTTTTAATTAATTTGCCAAAAAGGCAAACTCTTTCCTTTTTCTTAAAATTTTTGGAGGAATTTCTTTCAATACGAAAACTTCTTGATTTTCCACTTGAAACCTATCATTATGGAAAGCTTGAATAATTTCATTTCGAATCATCCTCTTCGAGAAGTAAATCACCACGTCTCTTGGTAGTTTCCTCTGCTTCACAATCCAAGAGTTGACTCTAAAAAATTTCTCTATTTCCCGTATAAAATCCTCAGTTTTCCAACCCATTATTGGTGCAAAAGCCTTTGCAAATATATCTCTCAGGTCTTCTTGTTTATTCTCTTTCAATCCTCTTACTCTTAAGGCAAATTCCATTTCTCTGTATTGTAACATTGCAGTTTCATCTTCCATCCTTTCCATTTTATTTTGAGCCTCAGTCACCTTATCTTCCAGAACGATATTGCCTTGATTTAATTCTTCCATACATTCATCCATCCTTTCAATATATTGTGCCAGCCCCTGAAATGCCAATATAATATCTTCTCTTATTTCTTTATTTTTAATCTGCATAGTTCCTTTAATTTCACCAATCTCTTCTGACATTAACTCCAGTTTATTATTCATTTTTTATCTATTTTCTCCATCTTTTCTTCTATTTCTTTAGTTTGAGATTTCAAAGCCTCCTGCAAATCCTTTAGTGTCAGAGTTTGTGGGCATGACGAAGGGTGGGGGAGTATCAAAGCCTGCATCTTTGATTGTTGTGCTGCCGAAGTCCCTGCACTCCTGGGGACAACAGTTTTCTGTGGTTTTAATGACATCTTAATCCAGTAGGAGTCAGGCACTATCAACTTTTAAGTTATTATTCTCTGTTTTGATATAATATCAATTCCTTATCAGCTAAACAATTTTGATTCTTGTTACAAAGAATCATTCAGGCGCCATCTTCCCCTTCTTTTTAGAACGATCATTGAAACGGAAAGGAAGTTTAGATTCCAGAGTTAAAGTCTTATACTTGCTATTTATACAGCTCCTGCATCCGCTCTGCCTGCTTCAGTTGCTCAAGATAACAATCAAATCCAGCAGGAGTGGATTCAGCGTCTTGCTCTGCTTAAAAGCAAAGAGGTCCTCTGATCCGGAGTATCTCCGGGCTTCAGGGGAGCTCTCACCCTTCAAGCCCCAGAATAAATATTCTAGGGCTCTAGGGGAACTCTACTCCTACCCAGAACGCTCCCCTTCCCCTCTTTGCCCGAGGGGAAGGGTTTTCAAGCCACAGAACAGCTGATCGTCGCTGCTCTAACAAGAACGGAGGGCTGGCGGTCGATCCCAACCGCCTGCGCCACTGAAGAGCCACCCGGAAGTCCTCAATGTGGTTTTTTTTTAGTGCTGCACAAAATAAGTCTGCCCAACTGAAAAGCCCTTTTCTACAAAAATAAATATCAGCAGATGAAAACAAAGAAAAAGACAAGACAACTCTATACATACACAACATTTCCTTCACATAGGCATATTTTAGCAAGGTGGGGTACCATGAAATATAGTACAGTAAAAGAAATTTGGATGCCTGAAATATATATTTTTTCTTTTGTCTATTTTCCATTACCACCGAGGCAAATTCTTACAAAGAAATAGAAAGGTGCAACTCAGCATACTAAACTTTATTCATTTTTTTCTTACACTGTTCGCTTAGCTCATGTTGTTAAGAGAAAGCAAGGGAAAGAGTGGGCAAAACAAAGGTAATAGAATAAGATATAAAGTGAGCCAGTTTAGACTAGTGGTTAAGGCACCAGGAGAGAAACAAGAACTGTGAGTTCTAATCCCACGTTAGGCATGAAAGCTGGCTAGGTGACTTTGGGTCACTCACTGGCTCTCCACTTGACCGCACCAGGTTGTTATTATAGGGAAAAGAGGAGGGAGGGGAATATTGATACATTTGTCACCTTGAGATATTTATTAAAAAAGTGGAATAAAAAATAAAAATAAAAACTACTCTCTATTGCACCTTTTAGCATATTGATTTATAAAGAAAATATCTACAAACTAAATGAAAAGATTAAAGTTGGAATTTTAAAAACAACATACATCCACTTCCCCCAAAGGTTCAGTCATATTTTGGGGAAGGAAAGGTAAATCTCATTCTTAAGTACTATTTCTTTCTAAGGAAGCTAGTAATCTGTGCACTCTTAATTTAAATGAAAGTTCTGTGATGCTTAGAATGATTTTTGAAGTATGTGTATGTAGGAGTGGGCTGTATGTGTTTTAAGTTATGATCGATTTGCGAGATATGAATCTAGTAAGGCTGTATGATTTGCAGGTGTTGCAAGAGTTTATAACCCAGTAGTTACATTTCTACAATTAAATGCAGCCTGCTTGGGAAGCTTTGCAGTTGGGAAACTGTGCTTTGTAATCCTAAAATTTGCTTAATGATTTCCAGGTGGTTACTCAAGGACATGGGAAAGCTTTCTGCACATAGTCAAGATGTGAGACTGGATTGTATTTTTCATTTGTTTGATATTTTTAAATATCAATACTGTTAAATAGTGGGTTCTTCGGCGCAGGAATGAAGACAAGGTAGCTGAGTACAGGGAAACTCATATTTTATTTTGTGCAGAATCTGTACTGAGCAAATGGCTGCAACTAGCCGCAATATATAGACTAGCCCCTATGCGGCAGCCAATAGGATTGAAACAACCATTGCCGCCTAGGGATAGCCAATTGTAGCACTGGAGACTTGTAGTCTGGGTTGCTGGAGAGCCGTTAGCTGCTCCAGCAACCCACGTGGTATTACTATGAGCCCAGTACATAACACCCTTCCTCTCTTAGATCAGACAATATTAACATAAGTTAGTCTCAATGCAGTTATCAAGACCCATTATCAAAACACACTAAAATAAAAGTAATAGAACAAAAAAAAACCATATAGGTTACAATGTGATTAAACAACGTCTGAATGAATAGGCTTCATGGATAGCATACTTAGACAGTTACAACATAGCACTAGTTTCTGTAGTATAGTGGCATACAGCAATACACAATATATAGCTCTTTATTTTACAATGTCGTCAGCAAGATATGAAGGAGGCTTGTGTGCCTTAGTGGAACGTCTCGGAGTCCCAATCACTTTGTGGTTTTCCAGCTTACCCAGTGGGCTGGGTAGACTTGTGTCCCTTTGTGCTCCTAAATCAAGGGGATTAGATGCTCTCTGGCTGGCCTCTCCTGGTTGGCCCACCCCAGAGTCAGACTGATCAGCAGAGTAGGTGCAGCGGTTGCTGAGGTTCAGATGGCTTGCTCCTTCAGGGGATCCATGTTGCATTCCAGGACTCCCCACTTCTCCCTCTGGTTCCACCTCAGTTATGCAGGAAAAGTACTGAGAGTCCATGTGAGGACTGGCTTGGCCGCAAGTTTGAGGACCTTGGGAGGGACTTATGATGCAGTCCAAACTTACTGGCCATTCTGGAAACCATTTCCTGAGCTGATCAATTTGTTGTCTGACAACTCGCCCTCCTTCCAACCCCACTTCATAAGATAGGGGTCCGGATGCTTTGGTAATTTGACCAGGAACCCACAGATTCCCATGACCATAGTTCCTGGCCCAAACCCAATCCCCCATGTGCAGCCCCCTCGGGGGTTTTGGTCGAGAGGCTTCTGCTGCCACTCTATCTGGATGCAACCTGTCCAGTTTAGTGATCAAATGCCTCCCCCAACGTAGTTCTGCAGGACTTTTGCCTGTAGCAGTGCAGGGCGTGGAATGCTGGCAGAGTAGAAAATCTGCCAATCTGTGATGCCAGTCACCTGTGGCAATGCTCTTGAGTGATTCCTTCGTTGTCCACACCATGTGTTCAGCTTGACCATTAGAAGACGGATGAAAAGGCGCAGATGTTGCATGTCTGATGAGATTAGCTGTAAGGAAGGCCTGAAATTCAGCAGCAGTGAATTGGGTTCCATTGTCTGAAACTAAGTCATCTGGCAACCCATGTGTGGCAAAGAGTTTTCTCAGCACCTGGATGGTCCTAACAGTAGTCATGTTAGGAACTGGAACTACTTCCAGCCATTTGGAGTGGCTATCCACTACTATAAGAAAGAGCTGTCCCTGAAAGGGCCCAGTGTAGTCTATGTGAATCCTAGACCATGGAGTGTGCATTTCCTCCCACCTGTGAATTAGAGCTTGTGGCATTTCAGGCCAAGACTGCTGGCATGTATAACAACCATGGACTTGTGCCTCAAAGTCCTTATGAAGGCCAGGCCACCAAAGGTAGCTTCTAGCTAAAGCTTTCATTCTGACAATGCCTGGATGGCCTTCATGTAATGACTGTAAGACCCTGTCCCTTAGGGAAGTGGGAATTATGACTCTATTTCCCCATAAAATGCACTCCTTGTGGGCAGATAACTCATGCCTTCTGACAAAATAGTTTTGAAATTCAGAACCTGGGCTTTTATCCAACCAGCCCATGTATACCCATGACAATACTCTACTAAGTATTTTATCTGTGGCAGTTTCAGCAGCAATGTTCCCCACATGGAGGGGAAATTCAGGTATGTCCTGTATGGACAGTATTCTAGCAGCTGGAGCCGGATCTGGTTCAATTAGTGGCAGTGGTAGTCTGCTGAGCCCATCAGCATGGCCCATTTCTTTGCCCGGTTTGTGAATCAATTTAAAAGTGTATGCAGATAGAAAAATAGACCATCTCAGCATTCTTGGAGAAAGTATGTGGGGGGGTTGTTTGTCTGTTGTGAAAAGTCCCAACAGAGGTTTGTGGTCTGTAAAGACCGTGAAGTCCCTGCCATATAGTCATGGAATTTTTTAATTCCAGCAACGATGGCTAGGGCCTCTTTGTCAATCTGAGCATAGTTGCGCTCAGCAGAGGACAATGTCCTAGAGTAAAATGCTATAGGAACCTGTGTTCCATTTTTTTCTATGGGGCTTAAAACTGCCCCTACCCCATAGGGAGATGCATCACACGCAAGACATACTGGTTTAGACTCTTTGCAGTAAGTTATAGTGGACTTTTCTAACAATAGTGCTTTTAAATCCTGGAAACTTTTTTCATGTAAGTTAGTCCATTTCCATGGAGCTTTCTTATCTAGAAGCCTGTGGAGGGGCTCTGCTAGTGCGGCCTTATGAGGTAGAAATGTGTGGTACAAGTTTAGGAGGCCCAAGAATGCTTGTAGCTCTCCTTTGGATTTGGACCTAGGGGCCTTCACTTTAGAATCAGCAGGGTGAATGCCATTAGCATCAATTCGGAAACCCAGGAATTCTGTTGAAGGAACCCTAATACTACACTTGCTTTTTTTTATTTGAGGCCTGCTTCATGAAACCTCTGCAAAACAGCCCTGAGCCTACTGGCTAACACTTCTGGGGATTCCCCTGCAATGAGAACATCATCAAAATAAGGGCGGACACCCTGAATACCTTTAAGTGTATGCTCCATGATTCCCTGGAAAATGCCCGGTGCAACACTGACTCCAAACTGTAAGCGTTTAACTTTGAAAGTCACCCTGTGAGTCACGATCGTCTGAGCTGCCGCTGTGGCCTCATCAACCGGCAACTGCTGATAGGCCTGTGCTAAATCAAGTTTAGCAAAAATAGTACCCTCTTGCAAGGAGGCTAAAATATGGTTGACCACTGGGACCGGGTAAGCGTGTTGCTTGAGGGCTTTATTTAAAGTGCATTTATAGTCAGTGCAAATGTGAATTTCCCCGCTGGCTTTAAGTGGAGTGCCGATAGGAGTTTTCCACTCCCCACCATCAACAGGCTGTAATACGCCCTGTTATACAAGCTTATCAATTTCTGAATCAATTTTATCAATTTTTTAAGGCAAAGGGGACCCTACGAGGCTTAACCCTGATTGGAACTATGTTGGGATCTAGCTTAAATGAGATAGGCGGGCCTGTGTATGTTCCTAGGGTTGAATCAAAAGCATCTGTATAGTCCTCGCATACTGACGCGAGGTCTGCAGTTTGTGTCTGGTTTATACCAGTAATCTGAATACCTAAGGCATCAAACCAATTGAGTCCAATGAGACTCGTTCTCTGGCCCCCTACTACTATTACATCCAGGTGCCCCCAAAACCCCTTAAATTTTACCATCAAAGTGGCTTCTCCCTTAACTTTAACGTGAGCATTTTGAAAATCAGTTAGGATTATACCTGAGGGTCTTAGTTTGGCCCAATTGTTACTGCGCCTACACATGAAGTTAAAAGTGTCTTGAGAAACAATTGAGACTGCAGAGCCAGAGTCCAGTTCCATCTTACATGGAACTCCTTGTAGCTCTACTATGAGCTTAAGTTTGGGTTTGAGAGGGCGTTGAGCCCCGGTGTGGCACACGCTTCTACGGCTTCTGAAAAACTCCACACTAACTGTCCAGCAGTTAGCAGTTAGGTACTGGGCCCCAGTACCTCTCCTAGTCAATTCTTCTGACTGGTGTTTGGGTGGCCGGTCTCTCTGTCGGGCTCTGCAAACCACTGCAATGTGGCCTGTCTTTCCGCAAGCTCTGCACATGGCTGATAGGAATCTGCAATTGGTGTGAAAATGGTTGCCGCCGCACCCCTTACATCTCGGTAAGAGAACTGCCTTATAACTGTCCTCTCGCTGCTGGCTGTTGTGGTGTTGTGCGTTGGGTTGCTTTTGGAGTCTGTTGATTTCATTTTATTTCTTCTTCATTGGAAGATTCTTCGGTGTGTTTGGCATCCTCAAGGTGGACCATTTCTACAAACTTTGTCGTTTTGGCGGGCTGTACTGTTTGAACTGTGCCCCTGGTGGCTTCGTCAGCCATCACTTCATCTTGTGCTTCAGAAACGTTAAGTTTGGTCTAGCAAAGAGTCTCTGCTGAAGCGTTCGATCCCGTAGGCTGCAGACGAGCCAGTCTCGTAGTCGCTCTTCTAAATTAGAAAATTTGCAAAGGTGTGCGGCCTGCCTTAGGCCCGCTATGAATTCCGAAGCCGATTCACCCGGTTGCTGCACTCTTTGGTCGAACTTGAACCGCCAAGCCATTTCAGACATCTTGGGCTGGAAATGTCCGGTTAGCTTCTTTTTGAGGTCTACGTAGGAGACCGCTTCAATCGGTGTCAGCGCGAAAAGGTTCTCAGCCAAATCAAAGGTTGCTGGGCCGCACACACAGAGTAGTGTTGCAGCCTTCAGTCCTTCTTCCACGATCTGATTAGCCCTGAGGTAGTTCTCTACCTGGGATAAATATGATGGCCATTCCTCCGGGTGCTTCATGTCGAATTCCTGAAGTTTCCCGACCTTCAGCATTCTTTCTTTGCTGGTTCCTGTGTTTCTTTCCAAATCCTGCTTTCCAGGCTCAGGGAATGAGTCCACTGAGCACGAGGTCGCTAGCGTAACTTGCTAGCCAACCTTGAGAGAGGGGGGGAGAAAATGCCTTTTCCCTCCAGCGTGCACTGCCTTCCCCTCATAGACTTCAACTCTTTTTAGTGAAGCAGGATCCTGCCCTCATCGCCAGTGTTAAATAGCGGGTTCTTTGGCACAGGAATGAAGACAAGGTAGCTGAGTACAGGGAAACTCATATTTTATTTCGTGCAGAATCTGTACTGAGCAAATGGCTGCAACTAGCCGCAATATATAGTCTAGACCCTAGGCAGCAGCCAATAGGTTTGAAACACCATTGCCACATAGGAATAGCCAATTGTAGCACTGGAGACTTGTAGTCTGGGTTGCTGGAGAGCCATTAGTTGCTCCAGCAACCCACGTGGTATTACTATGAGCCCAGTACATAACAAATACTATCCTTTATTAAATTGCTGGGGGCTCAGAATTAAATGGTATTATATTTATTGACAACAAATATATGAAACTCTAATCACCAGTAGAAGCACAATGCAAAGTATGTTCTTTATTTTCTTAGAGATAACAAACTAAAATTGTGTGTGTGTTTCTGCTGTCTTCTCTCATTGCATCTATATTTGTGCATACACACGGGGAAGCACTGAGGGGGAAGCACTGAGTGGGATGCATAAGCTCTATGCTGTATTTATAACAAGGAGGGAAGCTTAGACCAGAGGAATCAACAACAGTTCAAGTTGCTATCCAACTGCATCTCCCATAGAGATGCATTGTGGCATTTTCCTCCCTGGAGTGTCTTTCCTATAACTTTCTTATAATTTTTAACTTTTTATTTTGCTGGTTTATCATACCATATTTATTCCAATATTGATCTGCTTGTGTAGAGTTATCCCTCTAATTAGCAGATGGACAGAATCCAAAATTCTGTTGAACTGGAAGGAATAACAAATTAGGAAGGAATGGAGAGCATAACTTCTGAACTCTTTACAACCTCTTAATAGTCACTCTGAGTCATTTCACTGGGAAAAGAAAAGGGAACTAGAATGGTGGAGTCTAGTAGTCTTCTGAGCTGCTGCCCAATTGCCTCTCCTATAGGCTCTCTTAATGTTCCAGAAAAATCTGGCCTATTTTGAAACACACTATTACTTTTGCTGGCTTTTCTGTGTCCATTAAATTTGTTCTGTGCTATTTTCAGAGCGTTAACACTACTGCCATCCAGATGAACAGAGTTAGAGGTCCCTTTACATAATTTTTTCCATCATCTAGTTGGATTTGAAAGAATACATTACTTCATCTAAATATATTTACAGCCTGAGAAATATCCCACTGGATATTTCTGTCGGGTGTCATACTAACTTGGCTGGCTTTGGGGAGTTGGCTTGTGGGGAGATAATTTGTTGTTTTACCTTAGGCAATAAATCAATCTATTGATAATCTGGTCAGAGAAGGTAAAAGTGTATGAGCAAAGTTGGAGACTGCTCCTCCAAGGAACAGCTGTCTTGCCCTTGCTACCTTTGGATGCCCAGCAGTGGTGGGATTTAGCCAGTTAGCACCAGCCCAGAATGGACTTCTGGAAGCGGCATCCACACAGAGAACCGATTGTTCACATATTTGAATCCCACCACTGATGCCCAGATAGAATATGTACTTTTGCAAAGAGAGAATTTAGGTGAGAATTTGGAAGAGGCAGTAATGTCCATCTAATTCCTATTGCCAAGAAAATAAAAGACAACTAAAATTTCCATTTCATTTGAATTCATCTTGAATTGTACCTTGCACAGTTCAACTTTATTTTTGTGGCTTCCTCTTGATTTTTTCTATTTCTCAGGAAAGCATCATTCTGGTAATAAGACAAGAAATATTGAAAAGAGAAAAGGTAATTCTCTTTCAAGTGAAACAGCACAGTGGATTAGGCACATGGGCCTCAGTATTGTAAAATTTAGTAACAAGCACCTCATTCACTTACTTGTTCACTTAAATTCTGATGGTACATTTACTCAGTGAACCAAATCCTCTATTTATGTAATTCAGAGGGAAAAAGAAGGTGCTTTAGTCAGCACTGTATAGATTGGTCAATATTTGTGGTTACAAATTTGTTTTCTCCTTCTACAATGTAGTTTTTTATTCTGATTAGGAATAAAATTAAGCCAAGTTTTGTATAATAAATAATTGACCCAAATATTAAATTGGTACCACTGTGGGTTTAAAATGATACATTAATCTAGTCCCTCTTCTTGCTTAGCTGACCTAATCACGAAACAAAAAGGCCTGTTTTCCTCATTCATTTGGTAATGGAATAGACAGGACTGTTCCCTGGGAAAAAGTAATTACTTATTCCTCCTCTTTCCTCAGCCACTATTACTCTGGCTTACAGGTAGGAGAAAGAAGGAGGTGGCGGCTCCTTTACCAATGCTACAGTATTACTAAAAGAAGCTGGAAAAATTTCTAAGAGCCAGCCAGCCAGTCACTTTAAAGTACCATCTAAAGGAAAATAAAAAAGGTTATTCTTTTATAAATTGTATAAAATGTAACACCAATAAATTGTATAAAATGTAACACCAATGAATTGTATCAAATGTAACACTAAGATGTGGGGCTATCTATTTCCTGGTTAGACAGAGAATTCACACATGGTAATCAACAAAGTTCTTTTGAAATGTTAAAAAGGATAGGAACATCTCAAGGTGGTGAGTAAAACAAGATAACTTAGTGACGGATGTAAGGAAGTTGTTACAATAAGTCCTTTGGATGTAAAAGTTCAAAGAAGATCTTTTAGAAATGTAAATGACTTCAAAGACTAACTTAAGTTTCTTAGGGGGGCATGTATCGAGAAAAGAAAGTATAAATGCCTAGTTTGAAACTTGCTCAGTGTGCTCTTTGAACCCAATCCAATTTGGGAAGGGTCTAAGAGGCCGCGTTTGCAAACGCTTTCTTTCTTTATTATTTTCAATTTTCTTTTCAATAAATCTTTGCCTTTGTTAACCAGACTTGTCTTCAAGTTGTGAGTATCAGATTTTGGGTTTTTAAATCTCACACATCCATCAGTCCTTTGGCCAACATAATGCTTGCTACCCAGATACCAAACCTCCTTCTGTCTCAGTAAAGAAACCAGCGAGCAGGGCAAACTAAATGCAAGTAATTGAATTTTACTTGTTTTACTATTTTTTTCCCTACAGAAAAAGAGACATCAATTGCTTTTAGTGCGTGGTAGGGCTGATGTTTTGAGCAGAGGACAAGAATGGAAGAGACAAGAATAGCTGCATCGGTTAGCAAATTTTCCTCTCTCCCCAGAACAGCAATAATCCGAGAAGATTCTGTCACGGCACGGAGAGGTTTCCGGGGAGCTAATAGTATCTTCACTTTGATTTTATAGCCTGTTGTTTGTCATCCCCTAGTAAGTAATAAGAAGCCGAGGATGTGAAGAGGATACTTTAAAGCGGCCCTCTGGGAAATAATAATAGCCTGCCAAATAACCATTTAACTAATTTACCAATCAAGAAACGTAAGCATAAAGTGCGTGCCTGGTACTGCCCTGGCATTGCATATGTCTGAGAGCTGATTGAATCTCACTTTCCTTTCCCTCCAAAATCCTTGCCCAGTTTTGCTATCGAATCTGCTGATAGGCTCCGAGATTAAGATCTCGTTTAGTAAATATCTATTAAAACAAATTATTTCGTCTGCAAAGGAGACTGGGCCTTTTGAACTCTCGGAGGGGAATTCAAGAGGGCTCTTGGCGAATCTGTCAACGTCGTAGCCCGCCAGTTTTTTTTTTTGGTGGTTTTTTTTTTGTAGCTGTTGTTGGCTTCTCAGAGCTACTCAGCTCTCATATTAGCTTTAGCGAGGGGGGGTACTCTCCAGCTTCTTCACTCCTCCCGCTCTCAAAAACGGGGCGGGCCGTCGCGTCCATGATCGTTCGAATGAGCCAATAGGTGCCAGGGAGCCCGTGAAGCGACCAATGACAAAATTAGGGAGGAGATGCAAGCGGTGTAGGTTGCGCCGTCCTCTCAGCTCGGCGCATCCCCTCTGCTGGACGAAGTGCGACCATTTTGCAGGGGGGGAGCTGCGAGTGGTGGCCATTGACGGTGCAAGAGAGCCAGGTTTGGGGCGCGGGACGGCGGCCTGAGTCGCTGGACCCGGGGATTAACGCCCCCCCTCCCCGGGAAGGCGAGCCAGAACAGCGCCAACGCTTCTCGGTTATTTTGTCGTCTTCGTCGCCCCAGTGCCCGCCTCCGAGCTTCGATTTAACCAGCCAAGATGTCTAGGCCTGTCAGGTGAGTCCTTTGCAAATGGAGAAAGGCCCTTGAGGGCTGTTCTGCTTTTTCCCCGTCGGAGGCCATCCTTGGACCTGAAACGGAGGTACGAGCAGAGCTGGCCAGGAAGTCCCACGCGAGGGAGGGAGGGAGGGAGGGAAGGCGGCCCGGACCGAGGAGGTATGGCGGGAGAGCAGAGGGGAGGGGCGTGTGCAGGCATGCAGCGTGCTGCTGCCGCCGCTGCTGCTGCTCCTCCTCGATAGTTGGGGGGACTACAGTACATTATGGCACGCCGCTGCTGCCGCCGCCGCCGCCCTGCAGGTCCCTCCTTACCGGATGCAATGCTGCCCCTTAAGGTTAGCGCAAGCAAAGTCCATGCTTCGACTTGGGAAGCAGCGGCGTCTCTAGTTCTTTCAGTGCGCATCGCCAGCGAAGAGTGAACGCAGGCCAGTCCGGCGTAGCTCGGTCTCGGAAGGTTTGTATGCGGTTTCACCCCGGAAAAAGCCAGGCGCCTAGACCAGGGGTCGGCAACCTCGGCTCTTTTATGACTCGTGGACTTCAACTCCCAGAATTCCTGAGCCAGCTATGCTGGCTCAGGAATTCTGGGAGTTGAAGTCCACGAGTCATAAAAGAGCCGAGGTTGCCTACCCCTGGCCTAGACAATGCCCAAGTACACCACAGTCAACGTGTGTCTCTTAAGCCTTTTTTTGCACCAGCTTTGCTGGTACATATGTGTCGGGACGCAAGCTTCTTGGCAAGAGTGAGCAGCTCAGAGGGAAAGGATTTGCTGATGGGGAGGGGCGGTAAGATTATTTTAACGGACAGATTTCGAAGCAAGGCATTTTTTTCTTTCTTCGTATCAAATGGTGCAGTTTCTTCAGACGTGTGGCAAAGTCAGACAATCTTATATTTCGCGGTGTACTCTATTTAAATCTTGATATTTTTCAAAGGAATTGACGTCTGGCTCTTGTTTAAAATTAGATTTTCCAGCAATCCCATGGACTGAAGGTGAGCTTTCTAATCAGCATTGTGGCTGATGGAAAGTTTGAATTTACTTTTTCTTCACAGTGAAAGAAGTATTGAGTTTTTGTCTGCCTTTGATAATAAACCCTTTCTATAGTATGTTAACTTGTTTCCCTGTCAGTTTTGCCAAGATGCTTTGGTCATCCTTTTCACTGCTATTCTAGGCTCATTGAGCATGCCAGGATACTCTCTTTTCAAGGGATTTTCTGACAGCTTTTCAGCTCAATCAGGCAGCTTCGATCAGGTATGCTTCCCACCTCCATTTCCTGTAGGATATATATAAAAGACTGTCTAGCAAACATAGGAGAAGAGAGAAAATTTCAATATTTCTAATTTGGCTGTTAAAGTCAGCCAAAAAATGGAAACCTAACATTCTATTTCTAACTCATTTGTTGTGGTAGGACTAAAAAGTGACGTCTCAAATTCTTCTGCTAAATCTGTGGCTCAACAAAAGTTAAATACAGATTGCTCCAATCAAAATTTACTCTTTGGTACACTGTGGCAGCTTTTATGTAAACTTTAAAACACAGTCACTGGGTTACAACTTACTGTAATGTAATTCTCAGCAAACTATACCATAACCATGATGTGTGAGAATCATGGAACATATAATTAGATAAGAAAGCTGTTATATATAATTTTGAAATTGCTGTAAGTCAGCATTTTCTCTGTTTTTAGTTTTATGTCCTGTTCCTACAGAAATGCATTCATGTTTAATTTCTTCTTGTGTTAGTTGTTACCTCTGCAGATTCTAAAATAGGGTTGTTTAACTAGCAAGTATTTAGTTAAAAAGTAGGATTATCAAATCTTATAGCTTTCTATTTAAGGATAAGTAAACATTAAACATAAAGCCTTTATATTTCAAGGTAAGTTCTAAAAAAATATAACAGGAAGACTTATGTAATAATATATCAGATTTGGCACATTATCATGTATAATGATGTCCATGGGGCATCACTAACTTAAACTATACACACATTTCTTACAGAAAAAGTATCACCTGTTACACCATGCCAAATTAATAATGCATAATATCTGTTAAAGGATGTTGACCCAGTCTTTTAAAGATGAAGATAGGAATATGTTTTTTCCTGCAGAGGGCACTGTCATTATTTCACAAGAGAAGAACTCTATTCTCCTTTGTTCATTGGCTTGCTTACTCTTCCTCAGTATTAATTTGGTGATCATCTGTTTTTCTCAAAACTCAAAGCATTGAGAATGATTAAAATTTATAATAGCTACATGTATGCATAGTGCTAAAAAGTAGGGCAGAGGTTTTTTTTTCTTTTGTTTGAAACAAAACTTGGAAAATCCTTCATTGCTTCAGCATTTCCAGAATCTTTAAATTTCTGATCACACAACATGAGGTAATAAGCACTGTGCTAAAGTAAATCGTGAAATTTTAATCCAAAGCCAAAATGAGATTTTAGGACCACTTTAAATGGTAATAATGGGATGTCGGTTGCTGGAAGAAATCAACTCCATATTCCTTTACATTCTTTTACTTATGAAATGAATTAATTCTACTGAAAATTCACACAGTTAAAAACAAGCAAGCAGAAGAGTAAACTAGTTAAGATTTCAGCTTATGACAGAATTAAAAATGTGATTGTTCAAAGACTTGTTTTCTTTAGAAAAATAAAATGGGTAGTATTGTGTAAAGAAATACAGATTTCTAGTAAATTTAATCTATTTCAGGTCCATTTTATGAACATTTACCAAATCATTCATTTTCAATTCTTCCATGTTTTTCCTCCCTACAGAATAAGATGCATATTTGTAACTAACTGTACCATTTTTAATATTTGTAACTATAAGGTATTTACATTTTTAAATGTCATAGCACTACCAATAGGACAGTTAGTTTTAAGTTATATACAATGCACTACCATGTTTCCCCGAAAATAAGACCTAGCTTGATTTTTGGGGTTGGGCCTAATATAAGCCCTATCCCAAAAATAAGCCCTACTTAAGACCCCACCCACACTGTCCCACCATAGTTTTTTTGGCACGCCAGATCATGTGCCTTCTTCCCCCTGCCTTGCCTGCTGCCAGTGCCGCCGCTACAAGTTGGGACCTCAGTTCCTGACCTGGATTGGAGAATCCAGCGGGCAGGCAGGGGTGGGGACTGGCCGGGGCCTCAACAATCAGCTTCTCACGTTCACCCCAAAGCAGCCTCCAGAGGGGACTTGCACTGCCCTGCGGGCTTTGCCGGCTTTCTCTTCCTCTGGAAGGATGGGAAAGAAAGCTGGGTGTCCTGAGACATCCCATTCTGGGAGGCAACTCAGGTTTTCCTCAGTGGGGGGAGGAAGGCTTTGGAAATTGCCTTTTCATTTACATTCATTATCAATATTGTAATCTATCCCTTTATTTTTCAAAAAAATGATTTGTATTTACCACAATTAGCCTCCATGAATGCCAATGGGACAAGCCTCTCGTGACGGCCAACTGGACCGTAGGTGAGCCGGATTGTTTACAGGGAGAGGCTGCGCATTGCAGAAGGACTATTGCAAAGGGTGCCTGCGCACTGCTTGTAATGCCGCTATTTTTGGTGCCATGTTTGCATGTCTGCCTTGCTGTTTTCAGTAACGCTTTGGTGCCTAGCCACCACATTGGATCAGCTGCAGCGCGCTGTGTAAAGGATGGCTGAGATTTGGGGGATGGTCTATTCCCATTCGTAGTGTGGCCACTATCCAATCACTGCACTACCTCTCAGGAGGGCAGTTTCAGCTGCCAATACAGCAGCCGTGACGGCGGAAGGCAATCCCGCCCACCAGATGGGATAGGAAATAGAGTGTGGCGCCAAAAGTAGCGCTCGGAGTCTCCAGGAGCTGTAGGGATCTGCACGTGCCCTTTGCACTCATCCTCCTGCAATATGCAACCTCTCCCTGTAAGCAATCCGGCTCGCCCAGAGTCAGGTTGGCTGTCGCAGGCGGCTTGTTCTGCATGTGCAGCGGAGCTGGAGGACAGGGATGGGCCACGCCTCCCATGATGGCCAACCTGACCCTGGGCGAGCCGGATTGCTTCAGTTGTGAGGAGCTGGCCTAAGGTTTGCATCGCCTAGGTTTCAACCGCACCTTCCCATTGGCGTTCAAGGAGGGTAATCATGGTAAATACAAATCTTTTTTTTTTTTAAAAAAAATAAAGGGTTGGATTACAATATTGTTGAATGTAAATGAAAAGGCAGTTTCCAAAGCCTTCCTCCCCCCACTGAGGGAAACTTGAGTTGCTTGGGTGAGGGCGCCGGCCGGGCTGGGCCTTATGATGAAAAAATAAGACATCCCCTGAAAATAAGCCATAATGGGTCTTTTGGACCAAAAATAAATAAAATAAGACCCAGGCTTATTTTTGGGGAAATGCGGTATTGTTCTTAAATAATAATTAGAATGAAATATGTTTAATTATTCATTTCACCATGAAAATCTTCAAATGGGATTCTTTTTTCCTTCTAATCCATAATTTCTGGATATGATATAGCTCTTGAATGAATTTGGAAGGCACTCTGTCATTGCTGAATGAATTCTTTGGGAATTAAATTTTAATGAAGAAAAGATGAAAGAACATTCACTAAGCTTCTTTCTGTCCATCTTCAATAGAGTATTTATGTGAGTTAGGAAGAAGAAATATAGCTGTAAATGGTTAGGTGTTTTCTAAAATAAAAATAAGGAACCTAGAAAATGCAAATCTTTTATTAAGAAGATGGTGATTTATTGACATGTTTGAAATAGATGTGAAGTATGCTGGTAAGGATTATATTTTCATGTTCTCCTAATTCAGCTAGAATTAAATATGATAATGTACTTTTAATTGACAAATTTGTCAATTACATGGATTTAAATTCATTAGCAAGAAAATTAAGTTCTGAGGATAAGTGAAGAATTAGTACAATTTGACTTGTTATTTAAAGATTTTTAATTTGCATTATCAGCTTAGATTAAGATAAGAAAAGATTGAGAATTTAAATTGCCTGATATATGCAGTTTATATTGGATTAAATCATCATTTCAAGTCTAAATTAACTGTATTCATTGTAATGATTCAAATCACAAATGGAAGGAGTAAACACTGTTTAGCAATGTCATTACATAATACCTGAAATATTTTTTTTAAATTAAGTATTTTGTTTAAGGTGCTATGTAATTCAGTTGTTAAAATTTATTTCTGTATTTTTCTACACTAGACAACAACTCTGTAGCTTACCGTATTTTCCGGCATATAAGACGACTGGGCGTATAAGATGACACCCCCCCCCCCAACTTTTGGGATGATTTTCAAGATTTTTCATCTTATACGCCGGAAAATCAGCGAGCCCGGGAAGGCATGCCCTCCCCTCTCACTGTGGAGGAAGCAGGGCAGGCTGGCGGGAGCCAGCAGGGCAGTCCTGCGCGCGCTGCCCGGCTCCTAAGGAGTCCTCGGGGAGCCATGGCAGGCGCCTCACACTCTTCCCTCTTGAGGCAGCATTGGCGGAGCCGTTGGGCGGGAGCCGGCAGAGCAGTCCTGCGCACGCGCGCGCTCCCCGGCTGTTAAGGAGCACTCCAGCCAAGCCGGAGCCGAAAGGGGCTTTTCCTTCCACCCACCCTTTGGAATAGACGCAAGAGCTCCCGGGGTCTGGCGTTTGCAAGGGGGAGGGGAAGGGGCTGAGAGGCTCTTGGGGTGGGAAGGGAGAGTCACGTTGGAGGGGGGACTGGACTAAGGAGGCTTGAAGTTGCTTTGCAAGAACGGGGTCGCTCGATTGATTTATGTACTATTTTCCGGTGTATAAGACGACTGGGCGTATAAGACGACCCCCCCAACTTTTGAGATGATTTTCATGGGTTAAAAAGTCGTCTTATACACCGGAAAATACGGTATTTTCCAACATCTGGCATAGTTTGGATTTGCTATTGCTTTACTGTGATTTGTCAACATAAGGAAAATCTTACTGTGTTTGGTTAATGAAATACAAAGCAAAGTTTAGAAAGAACAATACTAAAATGTTTTTAACTTATAAAAATTCTTTGCAGAAAAAAATAGGTGTAAAAGTCTTCTTTAAGAAAGCTTTTTATACAATTTGGATGTTAAATTGCTACATCTTTCACTGCGTCTTTTTCCCCAAAGGTTGAAAGGCATTATAAATCGTGCTAATCCAAGTAAATTTGATTAATTAAAATAAAGTAACCTGATGTATATTTTAATAATTTATAGAAGACTTTTACAGGTAATCCTCAATTTGCAACCACAGTCTGGTCAGAAGTTGTCGAGGTCACATGTTCAGGTACCCACATAACCAGACCCGTTTTTCTGACATTTTTCACAGTAATTGGTAAACAGTGTGGTTGTTAAACAAGCACATTTCTTCTGAAAGGGTGTCTTTTCACTTAAAATTAACAAAAAAATTTCAAATTGTGGTTATCCTCAATCAATTATTTTCTTTTCAGTGTTTATTTTACTTGACAGAAATCAAGTATAACAACACATAAAATACATGGGATTGACAGAGAGTGAAAATAAAATAGAGAATAGAGAATCTAATTCAATGTGTTTGGTAGGTAAATTGGTTCATTTAATTCTCCAAAGCAAATGCTATTTTACAAGAAAGACATCCCTTTATATCTTTGCAAGAAAAGAAATTATTTTAATTCCCTGCATTTTTATTAGCTTCTTTGTGCAACTTGCTTTTTCAAACAGTATTTCATGTCAAATGCAAAAAATGTGTACAGGTAGTCCTTGAGTTATGATAGTAATTGGGACTGGAATTTCTGTTACTAGATACTAGGTCGTAAAGCATGAGTGCATTGCTTAACAATACCAATCCCACAACTTCCCACTGCCATTGTTAACTAAATCCCTCCAGTTGTTAGGCAAGGACACACACCAATCCAGCCATTCCTGGGTTGGTCCCTCCCAAGGTTTGGTAAAGTAAGGGACTGTGTCCTCTGCCTCTTTTTCAATTCCCCCCCCACACACACACACCTTTCTCCCTCCACCCTGTACTGTATCACTCAGTGACAGCACCTCTGGGCCTTTACTTCAGCCCCACCACCATTGAGGAGTGGCCCTATGTTTGTAAGTGTGGGTGGCGTACCTAGTGTTCAAATTTTGATCATATGATAACCGGGTTGCTGCAACAAACATCGGACTGGATATAAAATACCATTCATTCAGTGCGATGTAACTTCAAACAGTTGGTGAACAAATGATTGTTAAAGAGATATATCAGTGGTTATTCATGAGTATGGCATTTGATCAAATGGGTTTTTTGTTTCCCAGAAGTAAAGTAAATACTTCTAAAGCAGATGGGACACTAGCATGCTCACAATATAGGAGGCTGGGGAAGTAGTACCGTATTTTTCGGACCATAAGATGCACTTTTTTCCCCCAAAAGTGTGGGGGGGGGGAAAACAAGGGTGCGTCGTATGGTCCGAAGGTGATCCGTATGGCCAGCCCCAACCTCCGCAAGTGGAAAGCAAGGAAGATTGCCAGGAGCACGAATCGGCACGTGCTGAGAAACACCGATCTCACGCTCCTGCACTCTCCCTCGCTCGGTTTCAGCTTCCCTTGCTATAAGAGAAAGCAGGCTGAAACGGAGTGAGGCAGATTGCCAGGAATGCGAATCGGCTGATCTCGCGCTGCTGCAATCTGCCTCGTTTCAGCCTACTTTCTCTTGTAGCAAGGGAAGCTGAAACCAAGCGAGGGAGTTTGCAGGAGCGCGAGATCAGCCGATTTGCATTCCTGGCAATCTCCCTTACTCCGTTTCAGCTTGCTTTCTGCAAGAGAAAGCCGGGCTGCAGGGCCGCCTCTACGGGTACTGCTCTAATGCAGAGAGGGAAGGACAAAGAGGGAGGGAGGGAAGGAAGGAAGGAAGGAAGGGACAATGGGAGAGGGAAGGAGAGAGAGAGAAAGAGAGAGAAGGAGAAAGAATTTTTTTTCTTGTTTTCCTCCTCTAAAAACTGGGTGCGTCTTATGGTCTGGTGCGTCTTATGGTCCGAAAAATACGGTATATAGGAAGTTATAGTATCTGCAAAAAAATCCAAAATAGATGGGGAAAATATTAAGTAGATTTTACTCTAAGCAACCTAGATAGGTTGCAACCAAGAATTGGTCTAACACGGTACAAGCATATTTCATAAATATCCACATTTCAACAGATGCCACAAGATGCAGTATTAAATGAGTTTGAATTGCAATGATAATAAAAAGTTTCCAAGGAAGGAAAACCAGGTGGAAGAACCTTCTAAGGTTTGTTTACAGGAGGTAAGCTTCAACCAAGGCCAGAGAAAAGGCAAGTTGTGTCCAACTTGCAATGCCGTGGACCATACACACCAGGCTTATCTGTCTTCCACTGTTCCAAATTCATGTTTATTGCATCAATGGCACTATCTAACTATCTCATCCTCAGCTGTCCCCTTTTCCTTTTGCCTTCAGTCTTTCCCAACATTCGAATCTTTTCCAGTGAGTCCTCCTCACTAGGTGGCCAAAGTATTTGAGCTTCAGCTGCAGTATCTGTTCTCCCAAAGAACAGTCAGGGTTGATTTTCTTTAGAATTGACTGATTTGGTCTCCTTGCAGTCCAAGGAACTCTCAATAGTCTTCTCCAGCACCACAATTTGAAAGCATCATTTCTTCTGCATTCTGCCTTCCTTCCTGTCCAGCTTGCACAGCCATAAATTACTACTGGGAAAACCATAGCTTTGACTATAGAACTTGGTTGGCAAGGTGATCTCTGCCTTTTTGTATGCTGTCTAGGTTTGCCATAGCTTTTCCCGTCAAGGAGCAAGTATCTTAATTTTATGGCTGCAGTCACCATTTGCAGTGATCTTGGAGCCAAAGAAAATAAAATCTGTTACTGCTTCCATTTAATGTTTATTTTTATTTATTTTATTAGATTTATATACCGCCCATTCCCGAAGGACTCGGGGCGGTTTACAGGGTATATAAAACCAAACCAGTACAAAAGTTAAAAACAATTTTAAAAAGATTAAATCAACCCTAAAAATAAAAACCCCAGTTAAAAAAATTCTCAGCCTGGGCCGGAGAGCTCAAAGAGCCAGGTCTTCAGATCCCGGCGAAATGAACGAAGGTCAGGGGCAGTCCTAAGCTCCACGGGCAGCTGGTTCCAGAGGACAGGTGCACCCACAGAGAAGGCCCTTCCCCTGGGTGTTATCCAACGGCAATCTTTTACCGGCGGCACCCTGAGAAGACCCTCCCTGTGTGAGCGCACTGGACGAAGGGAACTTGATGCTGGCAGCAGGTGTTCCCTCAGATATCCCGGACCCAAGCCATTTAGGGCTTTATAGGTCATCACCAGCACCTTGAATCTCACCCGGAGGGCAACTGGAAGCCAATGCAGCTTGTGGAGTAGAGGTGTTACATGGGAGTATCGGGAAACCCCCATCACAACTCGCGCGGCCGCATTCTGCACCAGCTGAAGCCTCCGAGTGGTCCTCAAGGGCAGCCACATGTAGATAGCGTTGCAGTAGTCTAGACAGGAGGTCACGAGCGCATGAGTGATGGTGCGTAGGGCATCTCGGTCCAGATAGGGTCGCAACTGGCGCGCCAGGCGAACCTGGGCAAAAGCCCCCCTGGTCACAGCTCCTATATGATCTTCAAAATTGAGCCGTGAATCCAGGAGGATGCCCAAGTTGCAAGCCCTATCAATGGGGGGTAACACCTCACCCCCCATCGTTAAAGGTGAAATAATCTGTTTAACCCGAGATGCCGGTATACACAGCTACTCAGTCTTGGCAGGATTGAGATGAAGCCTGTTTCTCCCCATCCAGACCTCCAGGCAATGGGACATCATGGCGAGGGCATCGCTGGGTTGGTTCGGGGTGGAGAAAAGCAATTGGGTATCATCAGCGTACTGATGATACCCCACCCCGAAACCACGAATGATCTCACCCAGCGGCTTCATGTAGATGTTGAACAGGAGGGGCGAGAGAACCGACCCCTGAGGAACTCCACAAATGAGAGGCCTCGGGGTGGATCTCTGTCCTCCAGTCAACACCAACTGCAAGCGGCCTAGGAGATAGGAGGAGAACCACCGTAAAACGGTGCCTCCCACCCCCAGTCCCCTGAGACGCCGCAGTAGGATACCATGGTCGATGGTATTGAAAGCTGCTGAGAGATCTAATAGGACTAGGACAGAGGAGCAACCCCTGTCCTGAGCCCGCCAGAGATCATTCACCAGCGCGACCAATGCCGTCTCCATGCTGTGCCCAGGCCTGAAATGTTGAGTTTCAAGCCAACTTTTGTATTCTCTCACCCTCATCAAGAGACTCTTTACTTCCACTTCATTTTCGGCTATTAGAGTGGTATCATCTGCATATCTGAGATGGTTGGTATTTCTCCCAGCAGTCTTAATTTCAGCTTCTGATTCATCCAGTCCAGTCCATTTGCATGATATGCTCTGCATATAAGTTAAATAAGCATGGGGACAATATACAACCTTGTTGTATTCCTTTCCCTATTTTGAACCCATCACTTTTTCTATGTTCAGTTTTAACTGTTGCTTCTTCACCCACATAAAGGTTTCTTAGGAGACATTTCTTTAAGAGCTTGCCATAGCATAATCAGTGAAACAGAAGTAGATGTTTTTATGGAACTCTTGATTTCTCCATAATCCAGAGAATGTTGGCAATTTGATCTTCGAAAACCAGCTTGTACTTACGGTAATATCAGGTTCACATTTTGCAACCTAGTTTGTAGGATTTTGAGAATGACCTTGCTAGCATGTGAAATGAATGCAGTTGCACCATAGTTTGAATATTCTTTGACATCACCTCTGCTAGCTCTGTTGGTAATGCTTCCTAAGGCCCACTTGACTTCACACTCCAGGATGTCTAGCTCAAGGTCAGCAATCACACCAATTATGGTTGTCAGGGACATTAAGATCTTGTATATTTTTTCTGAGTATCCTTGCCACATCTTCTTAATCTCTTATGCTTCTGGTGGGTCTCTACCATTTTGATCCTTTACCATGTCCATTTTTGAACCAAATGTTCACTTGATATCTCCAATTTTCTTCCAAAGCTGTCTGAAGAAAACATAGCCATTAACAGTCAAGCTTAAATCTATGAATTTGAATAGCAGGCTAAAATTGATGAAATTAGCTGCAATGTAAATTATTTCACATTATGGACTGAAATCTAGGCTGTATGAATTGGTTCTGGTGTTTGAGATTGGGGACGGAAGAACAATTAGTCCCCATGGTGATACTAACTTTTTGTTTCCGAAAGCAGTTGTTCACTCCTTATTTCTTTTAACTTTCTTCTGGATGTCCAAATTAATATTTAGAATGAATCTAATGTTCAGTCTAGGAAAGAGATCTAACTTTTACCATATATTTCCCACCAGATGAGGGTGGCCACTTGCCTCCTCCTTACTACAGATAGTTCTCGACTTACTACCACAATTGAGCCCAAGTTTCCTGTTGCTAAGTGAGACAGTTAAGTGAGTTTTGCCCCATTTTATGACCTTTCTTGCCACAGTTGTTAAGTGAATCACTGTAGTTGTTAGTAACAGTGTAGTTAAGAGACACTGGTTTTCCCCGTAGACCGCTTGTCGGAAAGTTGCAAAAAGTGTTTACATGACCCCCGGACACTGCAACCATTATAAATATCAAATCAATTACCAAGTGTCCGAATTTTGATCATGTGACCATGGGGATGCTGCAACGGTCATAAATGTGAAAAACAATCATAAGTCACTTTTTCAGTGCCGTTGTAAGCTTGATCACTAAGTGAACTCTTGTAAGTTGAGGATTAACTGTATCCCAGAGAAAACAGATTTGCTTTGAAATGGTTGGTAATAACAAACTGGGCTTCTTCCAGAAGTTATGAGAGCAAGAGGAATCAGAAGATAGCAGAGTTGTGAAATGTGTGCACAGCTCATTACAAGCTCCAGCATTTCATTTATTGGGTTTTGAAGCAGCATTGACATAAAGTCAACCTTATGTAGAAAAGAGATAAAAGAAGCTTAGAAGTAGAAATGTTATATACCCACACATCATTGTGCTAAATGCAAATTTTTTTAAAAAGTTGATACTTGATTATTAGCTTTTCACTGTCTTATCCAAATCGTACTAGATTTATGAACCATATATTGTATACATACATATATATGTATATGAGTGTGTGGTACATATTGTATTAAAACCTGTTTTTAATTTGCCAGCTCTTGATGCTGGATAAACCATAATCATTAAATTGCCATGTTCAATCATAATTTTATAGTAAGCTTATATAAAAAAACTTATCAAATGATTATGATTTTTACATACTGGTAATATAATTCTTAATACATTTTAAGCAAATCAAAATCATAAAGATAGTCTGAACTGGAAGATGCAAATCTTCAACGTGAATAATTATAATAAAAAATATTTAAAAATTATATCTGAGGAGTCAACTACAAATTATGCTGTATTTGAAATTATTTTTATCTTTAAAATTGAGTTGTTTTACTATCAGTAGACCACAAATTGCACTTATATTTTCCAGGTCCTTTGCTCAAAGCTCCACTTAGTCTATTACATATGAATAGAAATTTAGAAAGAATTGAACATTCTGACACTAAAGAATGTTGGGTGTGAAGAAGACAAACAGTATTTAGACTGAAAATCCCTTATATACACAATTCTATAAGTTCTGACTCTGTAAAATCGTGATTTATAATCACTCCGTGGATTGAATTGCTTAAAATAAGCTTCATGTGGTTTAACAAAGCAAGATCACGCACAACCTCAAAGTCATGGCTGTGAACATTTGGGTGAGATGACTCTGACCTAATTGCCTTATTCATTGTACCCAAACACTACCCTTTGAAACATAATTCCTATCCCTAGTTTGTACCATCGTGTATAGGTAGTCCTTGATTTAAAACCATTTCTTCAACAACCATTCAAAATTACAACAGTATTGAAAAAAGATTTATATCTTGTGCCCAAATTACAGTTGTTGCTGCATTTCATGGTCATGTTATAAAAATTCAAATGGCAGCCAGCCTGCACTTAGACTGCAGGGGCACTGAAACTCCCTACACCCCCTATCTCCTTCCTCCCCCCAGCTATGCACTTTTGGTCAGCCCTGAACAGTGGCCCTTGGCGACCACCCCAGGGTTGAGACTGAAAAGAGGCTTGGGGCCTTCAGCGGTCCTAATCAGCTGCCTCCCTACAGCCAGCCCTGTCAGCCCCATTGTCCAAAGCTTATTCTCCAAATAGCCTGGAAAAGACTGGAAAGTTTCTGAAGGATTGTGAGAATAGGATTGTGCAATTTGCACAAGGAAGGAGGCCTGTCAGGGCCAGCAGTTCCCTCAAATGCAGCCAGTATACCTCATGTTAGCAAGGAAAAAAACTGGCAAAGGTCATCTGGGTGCAGGAGAATCTGGAGCACAGAGGCTGTGTGCAGCAACTGTGGCTTTGCACAAAGATGCTGGCGTGGCTTAAAGCAATATTTCTCAGTAGCAGTGCTGGGGCTGAAGTTAAGACTTGGTGGCTGCCTGAGACTGCTAAAAGTCCAGGCCTCTACTTCTGCCCTGTCCCTGGCACCGCTGCCAAGTGCCATAGAGGGCAGTCAAAAATGCATTGATTCTCTCAACCCCCTAGGCATTCCTTGTTCCTATTTAAGACTTCCTTCACTCAGTGATTCTTAGTTAACCACAACAGTCAGGAGTGCTGAGATTATAATCACTAAGTGATGTCATGTGACTCCTTATTTTATAACGGCATTGTTTAGCAACAGAAATTCCGGTCACAGTTGTGGTTGTAAATTGAGAACTACCTTTATGTAGTTGGATGGACAAATGATGCTGAACCCCCTAAGTTGACTAAAGTAGAAACTAGGCAAGGCTTTCATGGAAGTAGTTAGATTCTAGCCTTGCCTAGTTTCTACTTTAGTCAACTTAGGGGGTTCAGCATCATTTGTCCATCCAACTACATAAAGGTAGTTCTCAATTTACAACCACAACTGTGACCGGAATTTCTGTTGCTAAACAATGGGGTGTCAAACTCGCAATGTCACGTGACGTGTAGTGACGTATTGTGACTTTTTTGCATTGCTGGCAGTGGGATGGGCACGGTTTCGCTATGATGCATCTGGCCCATGGGCCGGCAGTTTGACACCCCTTGGTTAGAAGGTATATTCAGGAACAAATAAAAATATTTCTGATGATAGATGAATTCTGCATCTAGTCTTTTGTATCTAGTCCAGAATCTAGTCTTTTGTGGGAAATTACATGTTCTCTTATTCAAGATGCATTCATATAACTTGTACCAAAATACATTCCAGTGTTTTGTCTAAAATTGGATTATAATTTGATTATACTTACTTGTTTTTAATGAGAATTATGTATATAATAAGACAGTGAAATACAGTTACTTGATAAAGTGACAGATTTGTTTTTTTAAATATCATTGGAATTAACGTTACCTGAATTTTGAATATTTGAACTTTGGCTATAGTTTGGGAATATGTATAAAGTATATGAATTTTTTTGCCACCTAATACAATCATAACCCCTTTTACAATGGGTACATTTATACATCAAAGCAAATCACGTTTTTTTTAGAACAGTCAAATTTTTTTCTAGAAAGAATATTCAAGTGTTTAATATGTGATTTTCACTTCCAATCATATTTGTCTTGAAGATTTAATTGTGATATGAAGTTTGTTGGAATGTCGATATGCAATAGTTCATTCCCTAGCTATATGAAATTAAAAATATATATATTAGTATTTCTGCTCTCTTCAGTTGTTATTTGATTGTCATATTGTTAGACTATGTATAAATATTTTCAAATATTTACTAATCCAGGAATCTTGCTTATGTAAACTCCATGTTTTTAAAATGTTATAACAGTGTTGCTAACTGGACCTATAGCATCAGTCAGAGGCAAGCTGTGCATTATAAACTGTTTCTGTTGATCAACTGCTGGAACTTTAGGCATTTCTGAATATGAAGAGTAATGATAATTACCATATCACATATTTAATTCCTGTAGGAACTAGGGAATACTCCCTTTATGTCATCTGAATTTCCTGCAAGTCTTCTATCTGGATGAATTTATGGAGGAAAAAAGCTATTAAAATATTCCAAAATGTATGTTTATCTTTATTGACCAAATCTTTTTTTTAATTAGTCAAAATCTCAGATGATGGACTTACTGAGTCATGGCAACTGTAATAATGTTTATGTGCAAAGTTTTCTTTGTATTAAAAATCAGTTCTATATGGTGAAATTTTTCAGTGTCCCAAAATCAATACTTTTTTCTTCTCTTCCAGGAACAGAAAAGTAGTAGACTATTCACAGTTTCAGGAATCAGATGATGCAGGTAAGTATCAATTCCTAAGCAAAAATGTGGAAACTTCTACAATTACAAAAAATGATGGGCAACAAATGTTTGAAAAATTGTATATTTTACTAGGAGGCTGTGCTGAAGTGATTCTTTAAGTTGTTTGCTGAGATTTTTTTAGATAAAGCTTCTTAGTTTCTATGATTCTAGAAAGTTCCTCAGAAATGGCCATCCATTAACATTTCTGGAACCTATACAGTTCATTTCCTTTCCTGGATAGAAAGATGGCATGCTCCACTTCATAATGACCTATTGTTGTATTTATTAGCAAGGGCAAAACATGGTAAAATTCCATATTGTCATATTTTCAATTATAAATTTTATTAGTTTTTTATAAAATAAAATAATAAAACAATAATAAAACAAAATATATGTAGTTCAGTGTTGAACTATGGAATCCGTGATGCTCTCTGATTTGGGTTCTCCAGTTTATTGTAAGGGTAATTACAACAGATTTGCATGCAAGTATTATAATTTTGGCTTATTTTTAATTATTTTCCTAATGATATCCAACATAGGATTTTTTTCACATTTGCCCATATTGGATCAATATTTTTATATATCATAATTTTAATACACTTTTTCATTCAGTAAGTCTGCTCAATCTCAAACTGCCAATTTAGGTATGTTTAAGGTTTTGTTTTGTAGGGTTTTGTCTTGCTTTATTTTGAGTTTGTGGTTTTGTGTGTATGTGTTTTTTTTTTCTTTGGTTTTGGCCTCAGCATTCTTCACTTTGCCTCTGCTTGCATATGTTCTTTTTATCTTTATTTACTTAAATTGAAGATATCCTTTTTAATATTTTTGTTTTTATTTGAATTATCTTTAAATAATATAATTCATAAAAAACCTTAGTCACATTGATGTCACTAGGTTAAATTTGTGAGATACAATTTCCTAATAGATCCTTCCAGTTATCTGGATTTCTTCTTCCAGAATTCACGGCAAATAGTGGCTGGAGAATTCATACATCTCAAGTGTATCTGCATTATTGAAGGCTGTTGTGAGGTTTTATCTGTCAATGCGATTGGATTGAGTTTTGCTTTTTGAAGAATTAAGAATTCACAGTATTCTGTCCAGCTCGCTCACTTACTCACCCACTCACTTATAAATGCAAGAAAATATAGCAAATTTAAAACTACACAAAATAAATAACAGTAGAGACTACAAGATGCTATTTAAAAAAACAGCAACCCTGGATTTTCAGTTTCTGATCAAAATGCACTCATTTGTTTTTATTAGAATATTATATTTAATGGTGATTTTTAAGTTAAATTGACAGACTTGGAAATCACTTATTTATCAATTTTGCTTAATCCTATTTACTGTGTAGATGAAGAATATGGTAGGGATTCAGCCCCTCCAGCAAAGAAAATACGTTCATCACCAAGAGATGCAAAAAATAAGAGGAGGTCTGGAAAAAATTCTCAGGAGGACAGGTAAGCTGGAGATAGTTTTCTAATAAATTTGGTTTGTGTCATTTGTGTGCTTGTGTATCTATCTAGAGGTTATACTATTAGCTTACCTTAAAGACAGTAATTAGAAAGTATGAATTCTATAACAATATTCACTGGCCTACAAATTGTGACCAATTAGAAAGTCTTGATCTTTAAACTCATTGAACATGGAAGGATAGCATGTTCTAGTTGTTGCTAAACCACAGCTCCTAGTTTCCTTTGCTATTGACGATTCTAATAGGTTGCTGGGGATAAAGTTCAGCAACATCTAGAGCAGACATGTCAGACTCGTGACGTCGCGAGACGTATCGGGGCTGTTTTGCCATTGCTGGCAATGGGGTGGGCGTGGCTTCCAGATGACGTGTCCGGCCCGCGGGCCAGCAGTTTGACACCCCTGATCTAGAGGGCATATCATTCCAATACATGCTTTGTTTTCATGATTTCAAAGACCTGAAAAACCATAATACTTTCAGCATATTTTAATACTTGATATTAATCTTTTATTTTGGTCTGGATGTAGCTTTAGGGTATTTACTTCTGCACAGTTGGATTATTGGATTATTTACACTGTTTTAGAATTGGTGTTTGAACACATAAAAATGTAGAAAATTGATGGCAGAAAAAGACCTAATAGTCCATTGAGTTTGTCCTTTGAGGTTCTTTGTTTTCTTTTTAATTAATTCATTAATTATTTTTACACACACACACACACTGCTTTTTTTGTAAGAAAAAAGATGCCAGAACTCACATCTTGTTAATCTTTTATTTAAAAAAGTTCTAAACATAAATTTAATTTATTGTATTTAAGGCAAAAGTTCATAGTAAATTTTACACTAAAATTTAAAGATTTTCAAACGATTTTTTAAAATAAAGAAATTTTTTACCTTTCGCAAATAAGTCACTGTACACATACACACATCAGTTCTGTGACAAAACGTAATGGTCGCCACCCGCAGTAAGCACTCAACACAGGACCACATGACCAATCACAAGCCAAGCAGTGCCACAAGCCGAGCAGCACCATCACAACCAGCGAAAAATTTACTGAAACTAGGATGATTGCAGACAGCTCAGATTTGTGGACTGACAGTTTTCCAGTCTTGGTGTAACCATGAAAGGGATGTGAAGAGTTGTTAGCATGGCATTTCACTGAACCATCTTAACAATAGTTTATACCAAGATCACTAGTAGTGCGCATAAGATTCACGCTTGGAACTTCTTGAATAAGACAGTGAGGACAATCAACCAGTGGCACAGCTTACCCCTAGAAACCGTGGGCGCTCCATCACTGGAGATTTTTAAGAAGAGACTAGACATTCACCTGTCTGAGACTGAAGACCACTAAGGTCCCTTCCAGCTCTATTCTATTCTAAGATCTGAATAGCTGCAGTTTAATGTTCGACTGGGAGTTCCTAAATTGATTTTTTCAGAAGTTATTAAAACTTTTGCGTTCTCTGTAAATCAGACTTTATTGAGAAAGCTGCGACATTGATAAACTTCAGATAAATATACCCTTAGTACCGAGATACCACAGTTAAGCTGCAAGTTCCCTTCATTATCCTATTTTGCATCTTAAAAGAGTGATAGAATTGAAAACTAGCTTACTATTGATTAATCAATAAAATAATAAAATTCTGTACTATGGACATTAGCCAATTTAATTGCTTCTCTGGGAGTGAAATAACATCATAGTGATCTTTCTGGAAATAATTTAAAATTGTTTTTCTTTTTATAGTGAAGACTCAGAAAAAGACATGAAGACAAAGAAAGATGATTCACACTCTGCAGGTAATTACACCATTTTTGTAAATTGATGGCAGTTTGATCAAAATATGTAATCAATGATTTCACTGTTACTATTGCCTGAAACTTTTAAATCGTCTACTTACTGCTGATATGTGGAATTAATATTTTAATAGCGCCATATGATTTGTTTCCATATAACAGAGAGGTGTAGCATTCTTCAACGCTGAATATAGCCATCCTATTTAGGGATGTTTGGGAATAAGCACAACGTTCCCATGGCTGCTATAGCCAATTTCTAACAATATTTCCATTATTATTCTTCCATCCTTTTTGTCCTCTCAGATGAAGATTTTGGCAGTGAGGATGATATAGGAGCAGATGATGGTAAAGCTGACAGTGACTATGAAAGTTCTCAAAAGAACAAAAAAGGAAAAAAAGTGAAACCTGAGAAGAACAAAAAAGCTGCTTCCAGATCTAGAAAAAGGGCTGCAGGTAATGTCTTCTGGTGATGTATTTAAAAAGATAAAAATCATTTAATACTTATGTGATACGTGATTGATAGACAATTTCAGGTAATGTTTCATTAAATCTTAAATAAATTGGAATTTAAATAACAAATTTGTAATATTGTAATTTAAATAACTAATTTGAAGTACAGTAACCATTTATATGTATGAAAGCTGGTAAAAACAACAAGTTGTTTTTTGGTCTGAGGCATGTTGAAGGTAAACAAAAATATGTCATAACATACAGATGAATATAATAAAATTTAATCTATGTGTTGCCTGTTTTGTTTAAAAGAAACTGTTTTGGTTCTGATTTAGTATAGTACAGGGGTCGGCAACCGGAAAAAGGCAAAGAGCCACTCAGAACCGGTTCCGTCACAAACACAAAAAAGTGGGAGCCGCAAAATGTGCACGCGCGTGCATGCACGCATGCGCATGCGCAAAACAAGGCAAAACGTGCACCAGCCCTGCCCCCATCCACCTCCAGTATGGATGGCTCTGCCAAAAGAAAAGCAGCCGAAGCAAGCCTCCCATTGAGAGAATGGGGCGGCGGAGGCTTGCAAAAGGCGGATCCAGCCTCTGCCGGCGGACACGCTTGCAGCTTGCAGAATGGCGGATCGAGCCTCTGCCGCTGGCAGAGGCTGGATCCGCCGTTTTGCAAGCCGCCGCCGCCCCATTCTCTCAATGGGAGACTTGCTTCGGCTGCTTTTCTTTTGGCAGAGCCATCCATACTGGAGGTGGATGGGGGCAGGGCTGGTCCCGTGACAGCCAGTCGGGCAAGCAACGCGAAGAGCGGCAGGGCTTTATTTTTGCACCGTGGAGCTCCCCCTCCCCCCAAACTCTCCCTCCCTCCCACTTCCCAGAGCTGAATACAGGATATTAACCGGCGGCGGAGGCTTGCAGAACGGCAGATCGAGCCTCTGCCGGCGGAGTTTGGAGTTGGGTAAGGAAGCGCAAAATTCAGGAAGGAAAGCGGGGCGGCGGGCGAACGGGAGACCTGCCGACGTTTGGGGAGGTTTGGGGAGGTGCACGCCGGGGAAAAGGCTGGGAGAGGAGGGGGTCCGGGCTGGGGGGGGAGGCAGAAGCGAGGGATCAGGACTCCTCCCGCTTGGCTGCTGCCGCCGCCACCACCACTCCTACGGCCACCGCCACCTGCTCTCTCGGCTGGTTGCTTTCTGCTTCTCTCACCTGCCCCCCCCCGCCTGCCCTCCTTCCTGCCTTCCTTCCCTCCGCCTCGCCTTCCCCGCTCCCGCGTTTTCCCTCTCCCCGCCTCGGATTCGGGGTGATTCCCCGGGAGAGGGCGATGGGATTCCAGCAAGCTTTCAAGCCTTCTCGGCGGTCTCCGGCACGGCTCAGGAAGCGTTTCTGTGCCGCCCGGCCGGAGCCTTTGCCTCCTTCCCTCCCCCAAGCGAGGCGTCCTTTTTCAAGTTGCAAAACCAAGCGGGGTGAAGCGGGCTGTCGGGAAAGACATTCAGGAGGGTCATCCTGGAGAGGAGAGGGAGCGGGAGAAGGAGGAGGAGGTGATCGACTCGCCCGACCCAGTCCGGGCCGGCCAGCCCCGTAACATCCGAGCTTGCACCGCGGGCGGAGAGGCAGGAAGCCAAGAGGAAGAAGACCGCCAGGAAGCTGCCTCTGCAGCCGCCTCCTCCTCCTCCGCCGCCGCCTCTGTCTCTGCCGCTGCTAGGAAGGCTGCCGGTGCTGCGGCCGCCTCTGCCACTGCCTCCTCCGCCACCAGGGCCCGACCGGAGGTGTCGCCGCTGGAGGAGGAGGAGGCGGCAATGTCTTTCCCGACAGCCCGCTTCACCCCGCTTGGTTTTGCAACTTGAAAAAGGACGCCTCGCTTGGGGGAGGGAAGGAGGCAAAGGCTCCGGCCGGGCGGCACAGAAACGCTTCCTGAGCCGTGCCGGAGACCGCCGAGAAGGCTTGAAAGCTTGCTGGAATCCCATCGCCCTCTCCCGGGGAATCACAGGCGGGCAGGCGGGGGGGGGGCAGGGCAGGTGAGAGAAGCAGAAAGCAACCAGCCGAGAGAGCAGGTGGCGGCGGCCGTAGGAGTGGTGGCGGCGGCGGCAGCAGCCAAGCGGGAGGAGTCCTGATCCCTCGCTTCTGCCTCCCCCCCAGCCCGGACCCCCTCCTCTCCCAGCCTTTTCCCCGGCGTGCACCTCCCCAAACGTCGGCAGGTCTCCCGTTCGCCCGCCGCCCCGCTTTCCTTCCTGAATTTTGCACTTCCTTACCCAACTCCAAACTTTCTCTAGCGCCCCTGTGCTTTAGGAGGGGGAACCAAAGGCGGAGCCGTTTCTCTCTCTCCCCCCCCCCCCCGCTTTTGCCGCTCCCCCACCCAACCAGTATCCCGCTTCTCCTTCCTCGGCAGCTTTGCAGATGGGCCACACACACACACACACACACACACACACACAAAAGCACAGAGAGTTACCCTTCCCCTTGTACAGGAATGAAAGGCCCCCCGAAGGAAGCCCAGCCTCTTCACCGCACCGATCCGCTGAGGAGGAAAAAAGCTTATTTCTATTGCCACGTGCAAACTAAATTAAAACAACTTGGGAAGCTCGCCCGTGGGCTGCATTTAGAAGGATTTGGGGGCTTTTGTGATTTGCTTCGCCTACAAGTGCCTTAACCACGACTAGCCCATGGCTCCAATTCAACAAATTCCCCAAACAACGCAATTCCTTGCAGCGATGCGGACAAGAGGGAAAGGAAGCCCAGCGGCCGGACCGCGCTCCCGCCCTGCCTCCCCAAGGGCTCGTGCGCGTCCTAATGGCTTGCGCGCGGCCTCTCGCAAGGTTGCTGCCCCTCGTGAGCCCGCTGGCTCCGTCTCTCTCTCTCTCTTCCTTCCTCCCTCCCTCGGTCTCCCCATCCCCCTTTTCCGGCTCAGCCCCACTTCACAAGGAGACCAAAACGGGGACATCATGGCAGAGCGGAGGAGACACAGGAAGCGGATCCAGGTACCGGGCTGGCTTATCTCCTCCCTCTTTTCGCAACCACTCTGCGGGATGAGTTTCCCTTTTCCTTCTGGCTCACCCCCCCCCCCCGCCGGGTCACCCTTCCCCTCCGCCTCCTCCGAGGCCGCCGCCAGTCAGCATCTCTCCTACCGTTTCTGCAGCTTTTCCGTCGCCCCCGCCGCCGCTCCCCCTTCCCCGCGGAGCCGGCCGCATCCAGCGCCTTCTTCCTCTGGAGGGGAAATCGTGGCCCCTCCAGTTCCCGCTTCTTTGGGCCAAGCGCCGCCTTGAAGGTTTGGAGAGCTGCGCGCGCACCTCCACCCGTTCGGAGAGGTGCGCGCGCACCAGGCGACTGGGAGCCGCAGGAGACGGCTCAAAGAGCCGCATGCGGCTCCGGAGCCGCGGGTTGCCGACCCGTGGTATAGTATCTTAATTCTTACTTGTTCATATTTTCCTATAAAGCTTTGCTTAGTTCAAAAAGCCAATTGAAGAAAATGAACGTGGATCAAGAGTAACAATTATCTTACACTTGATTTATAGTATGTGGATGACAATAGATTCTGTATGTTACATTACTAGGAAAATTTTGCATCAAAATCTATTCAGAATAATTACAAATTGCAAGCTATTAGATACAGGTAGCATTCAGTGAACGCTAGTCCATTGTGGAAAGATGGACTTTTATTTCTACCTATTTATTTCTGCCTAATTTGGAAATGTATATAGAACAATCAATATTTACTGATTTTCTGATTTTATAACAGAGGATAGTGAGGATGAGAAAGAAGATCACAAAAATGTGCGTCAGCAGCGGCAAGCAGCATCCAAAGCTGCGTCCAAGCAGAGAGAAATGCTAATGGATGATGTGGGCAGTGAGGAGGAAGATCAGGAAGAGGAAGAGGCATCATTTCAGGAAAGTAAGTGACATTCAGAGGCGCGTGTATAGATACATGAAAAGTAGGAATGAATTGTCAGTCTGCAGCCATGTCTGATGTGTCCACATTAATTGTTAGACAACCAAACTTGATATTTCATCATCTTAAATATATTCATTTCATTGTTGGTATACTCCATGTCCACATGTTTATTGGCAGCAAAGAAGATTAAAAATATGCTATCCCTAAAATTCGGGACATAAAAACTTTTTCAGACCATGGCAGTTTTTTAGGTAATATTCTGCTAGAAAAATGCAAAGAATATAAAAGTGCCACTCATCACTGTTTTACCTTCAGCACTGGGCAATAGTCTGAACAGTCTAATTTTATTACAAATACCATCTTATCTGGCTTCATGATACAGTGAAGGGCTTCAAATTTTTATCTTCACAGTTAGAATAAACCATAAGTTTAAAAATGAATTTGTGTTAAAATATCTGCAGTACAGCTTTCTAACTTGTCTGTTGTATAAATTGACAGACGCTTGCTCTAAATGGTGAAAGGTGGGGAGCCATGAGAAATTTGCAGTGAATGTATCAAACAGTGAATCTGTGAACTGATGAACTAGAATCATGGAAACCTGGATTCAAAACCTGGAAGTCTGTTTTAGGAAGAGTTAAGATGCTCTGTTTCGTATATAATAAGTTACTGATATTGACTGCAAAGGGCACTTCTACAACTTGCTACAAGATGGAAGACCGTATTGAACAAGAAAGGAATCATGACAGGCTGGGAAGGGCTTTGATATAGGACCTACAACAGCTGGTATAAAAATAGTCAGGCTTTGAGCCTTAATTGCTTTTGAGGGAAGGAGAAATTTGCCTATGCAACTGCTATTTTAAATAATAATTCTACTTATCACAAGCTCTAAAGCAGATTTACATGAGGAAATACTGAGGCACAGAAGTCGTGATTTCTCCAAGTTCTAGCAAGTGTGTTACAGGATATAGAAGCCAAGAATACTGACTCCTATCTCTTGATCAACCTACCAGACTCTCTCCCTCATTCTGTCTCTTCCAAGTGAACAAGAACAGCTCTTCTTAGAGACATTTCATTCCTCTCTCTCTGCACAGAAGATTCTGGCAGCGATGAAGACTTCCTTGTGGAAGATGATGATGATAGTGACTATGGCAGTTCTAAAAAGAAGAATAAAAAAGTGGCTAAGAAATCCAAACCAGAAAGGAAAGAAAAGAAAGTGCCTAAACCAAGACTAAAGGCTACAGGTGAGCTTAGCTTGCTTCAAAAGTTCTTATTTTACATCCATTTAGAATAACAGAATGAAATGTGTTGTTTGCAAGTACTTATATTTTCTCAGCTCTTCATTGTGTGTGCTTAGAAAGATGTGAATCAAATTCTCAATGTTAAACCCAGATTTGTGGGTGGTATAATTGAATAGGCTACTAAAAATTCATTTGTGGATTATTCTTTTTTCAAAGAATCAGAATTCTGATTGAATTTGGATAGGATTCTTCTGATGTTATCATTGTTAGTATTATGTTCAGACCACTTGCCAGTGCTGATTAAAACAAGTGATATTAGTGTCTTAGACCCAGCAAGTAGTAGTATTTCATTCTATTTGAAGAGAACAGTATTGTTTATTTTGACATGTACAGATACCTACAGAACTACATATATCTTCAAATATACAATATCTATTTGGTTACATGTTGCTTATTAGAAATTGCATTCCAGCTTGGGTGAAAAAATGTATAGGATAATTGTATTTTACTTCCTACCCACATGTCTATTTAACCTCAAAAATGGCTATTGTAGCAAAACTGCTTTCATTACTATCTTTTTGCTGCTAATGGTTATAGAGAATTGGAAGGCAAACATTGCCAACCAATACTTAGTGTCAAAATTTTACTCACTTACAAGCTGCCTGTATGTTACTATTAAAATGTAGATAATAAGAGCTCAAATTGATTCTTTGCTAAATAAGAATCCTGCATGTTTTCATAATGGTACTGGCTGTGTTCAAGAGTTTAGTGTGTTTTATTGGATTAGAAAGCAGTATTTAGAGTTGCTTTGGATAGTGAGATGGGCAGCATTATAAATTTCATAAATGAATAAATTTAATAAATAAAAATCCCTTTGATTTGGGGTGTGGGTATCTTAAAATATGTGATGGAATAATAAAATATTTTACTATTGTCTTGATGCTTTTCTTCAGTTACACCTAGTCCAGTAAAGGGCAAAGGAAAGGGAGGTCGTTCCACAGCTTCAAAGACATCAAAAGAAAAAACCCCATCCCCCAAAGATGATGATGATGAACCTGAAAGTCCTCCACAAAAGAAGAAATCAATTAGTCCACCTCCAGACAAGTCTGGGGACGAAGGGTCTGAAGATGAAGTCCCGTCTGGTGAAGATTAAACAGTGGTGTGGGAGAGAAACTTTTTTGAGAGAGAGTAAGGAAAAGAGGATATACTTAGGGGTAGAACGTGGTTTGGGTTGTGGCTTAACTATTGGGCTGTGAATGCCACTTTTATTTTAGTTGTTTTAATAGTACAATCCTTATGTTTTGTTTTTTTAAAGAAAACCTTTATGTTTTGATGTCACAGTCTCTATTGGCCATTCCGTTCTCCCCAACAAATCTGAAAGCCATTTAGATTTAAATTAACAGCTAACTAAAGATATATTTTTGAAAGCTTACTACAGCTGTTAAGCAATAAGATTGAAGCTGGCATTTGGAGATCTTTGTTAACAAATAGATTTTCCAAAGCTGAGAAGGCAATTTGCTTAATTAAATCTAAAACCAATAGATTATTGCATATAGCATTTTTGTTGGTATAAACCCATCCTTTATACCTGAATTATTTTGAATTCCATTAAGCATTGCAAGTTCTAGCATTCTGAATCTTTTAGCTTCTACTGTTTAACTTAGTGGTCAAGGTTATTTTAGTAACAATTTAGTCTGATCTGTTCCAGGCTTTGAGAAGATCATACCTGTTCGTACAATTTATATTCTTTATTAGGATAACATTTCCATTGGCCAAAATGTATTAATATTCTTCCAGCTTATTCTGAAATTTCTATGCTTTTTCTGCTTTCTTTCCATAAAGTTTGATTTCATTGAGAAATTCTGGAAGCTGGAATAACTGCTTTAAAATTTCTGAGCAATGCACTGAATGAGTGATTACACAGTATCCTTTTCAACCACTGGGTATTGATTTAAATATATTTCCCTTCATATTTCACAAAGTTAGAATACTCTGCTTCTACAACATAATTTGTTTTTTACCATACCCTTCACTGTTTACTTCCCTTTCTGGAGAGTGAGTCCTGGTTCACAACCAGGCCTTGTGTTTGGTTAGCAGAAGCTGGATACCCAGGCTAAACAAGAAACAGGGTGTAAACTGGAAGACGTGATTGATATAACAACAACAATTCTGCCAGAATTAACATTTTAGTATCTCTGCTTATATACTGTAATATTTCTACTTATATATTGTAAATTTCTAAAAAGCCAAGTGGATAGCAACCCCCAAAATATTCTCTTCGTAGACTAGGTCTGCCTAATAAGTATGACAAAGTGAAAGTGAAGCATGATTCTGGTTTTCTCTTTTCACATGCGCATACATACTCACAAACCCAACAAAGTATAATTTGCCTTTCAGAAATACTTGGCTTATCCCCTTTGTTTTGTTTTTTAAATTTAAAACACATAGACTTATGTCTATGATTGTTTCACATATATAACTGGGTTGTTTGGCAAAATAATACACACTCATCCTGGCTTGTAGTGATAGCTTTGATCTAGATATTGGCTTAATAATTTTTGAAGAATATCTAGAAAGTGAAAAGACTGAGTTTCTCCTTGGACAGAAGCTAATCCGGGTGGAGTAATTTTTGCCAATTTAATTAAGATTTAAATGTTGAATGGTTATAGCTAAGTATTATGTCTGAATTCTGAGTTCAAAACAGACTTATCCCATCCTACAAGTTAAATACTTCGTGACTTAGTATTTAGTTCATCCAAATGTACAGGTATTAGAGTGATTACCTCTTAATTATTATGGTCAGCCAGCAAGATGTTTCAATCAATATATTTTCACTGCTGATTCAGATTTTTTTTATACAATATGCATTTTTTTCTTTCTGTACACAGATACAACCATGTGTAATAACAATTGGGTTGCCATTTGGGTTCTTCCTCTGTTTTTCTGACAGATAAATGATGGCAATTGGATTTCTTAAGCCTAAATCAAATGCTGTGCTTTCACTGATCCTTGCATTTAACTCCTGGACAAAAATATTTTCAAGGTTCCTGAAATCTCTTGATTCAGATAGTAGTTGTTTGGCCATTTTCCATTTGATAAAGAATCCAGAGACTGAACATTAATTTTCCCCTTACTGTTCACATAACAGCAGCAAAGTAATATTTTAAATATTTCATTCTATTTTGCAATTTTCTGTCTCTCTGTGCATATTGCTTTTATGTGGGGTATTCTAGGGATTCAATAGCTATATCAGTTTATTACTTTGTTCCATAGAACAAGTGTTGCCAGATAAACAAATAGGTATATTCCACGGTGCGCTAATCACACTATATTGGTTGCAACCTGGGAATGGCAGGTTTTTTTGTCGTAGTAGTTTTAATTAAGTATTTCTTGCATTTGCTGAAAAACCAAAAGCAAATATGTTTAGTGTATCTAAGTTATTGCTTCATATATAAATGTGATCGCAACAGGGGTATAAATAAAATTTCAGTAAAGTTTTTAGAGGTGTGTGTTTACATCTTACCTTTGAGGTCCGAACAGGTAATGGTGGCTATAATACTGAAGGAATAACTTGCACACCATAAAAGAATAATTAGATACACTGTTTGCGATGACCTCTGTTCGGTATAATAATCTAGCAAAGATCAAACAAAATGCAGGGGCATAATAACTGGTTTGATCTGATATTAAAAAAATCATGTTGAAATATATTGGGGGGAAAGAAAGACATGTATATGCATTTGGGTGGTTGATGTGATATAAATGTTGATTATACTCAATTGTAATTGCCTGCACCAAATACTGAAACTGTTAATACTTTTAGACTGATTTTTAAAGCATTACCCAAGTATATGAGACAGCTTAACTAGAGCTAAGGAAGAAAAAATGCTATAACATGCTGGAAATTTATGAGCTGTAGAAATTGGTGCTTTTGCTTTATGTAATTTTTCTGTGGAGTGTTTATTTTTTATAACAAATCATAATGTTGACACATGATTTTATAAAATAAAAGGAAATCGATTCCCATGATTTTAGGTATTTGGTAAATCATGTTAGTATTTGGGGGGGGAGATTTAACTCTTTCCCCCTTTCAATTAACTTCATTAAATGACTGCATCTGAATGGCTCGGTCTCAACCTTGGTCATCCTGTTACTGAAACTCCACCATCACCGCACCCATCCCCTCAATTTCAGTTGGAATTTACTCTTCTTGTGTGGAATGCACAGTGTAAAAGCTAGATATGGGTATACTTGTAATGATTTTGAGGGCCCAGGATTTATAAGCAAAACTAAGCTGACATTCGCTTGAGTATCTCTTCACACGTTCTTAACTTCAGTTTACTGCTTCATTGAAGAACTTACACTTCATTATTTTCTGTTAAAATCTCTTCTAACATTTAAAGCAAGTGCTTCTCTATTTTGAGTCTATTAAAGCATTCACTACATTTTGATTTGATGTATTAACCTTTAAAAAAAAAGATCTGTTGACCCACATGTGCTGTTCAAAACAGTAGAAAATGGAATGGTTCCATCAGTTTGAAGCATGTCTGGTATGATTGTAAAATACCATTGTGCATACATTTTATATACCTGGATAGGGATTTTTTAATTGAGAATACAGAACATAAACTTGCTATAGCTATAGTCTGGATAAAAACCCTTCAAGTATCTTGTATGAGTGGAAATGAAAGCGCATGTGTGTACGCATGCATGGGTGTCAGTCTGACAATGTGTGTTAGAAATTTGTGGTTTATTGCTGGAGAAGCAATTATTACAGAAATTGTATATAAGAGTTTTACATAATTTGTTTATCAGGAACATGGCACAGTCAAACCCTAACAGTTCTCATGTTTTAGAAAGAGACAAATGAGCAAGTGCTCTTTGTATCAGATAGAAACTGATGGAATTAAATACAGTAGATATTTGTCCTGGAATTAACTATTTTGATGGGTTGTAAGTCTGGATTATTAGAAAGCATACATTCAAATGCGGTACCAAGGCCACCAGTCATGATAAATAACCAATAAAGTTGTCAGTCTGTTGACAATGAAATCTGCAGCATGGTACTAAGGGTCAGTTGAATGTAACACTAATGCTTTATATAAAAATGAATTTTAAAAGGGAGGGGGGGTTGAAGTGAACATGATATTGTTAACCATGTTCGTGAATTATAGATGCAACATGCATTGGTAGAATTGTGTGACAGTCTTTCGTGCTACTTAATTTTACATATTCCAGTCTCTGTATGTACTTGCAATTTAAAAAAAAACAGTTCCTGCCTTGCTTTTTATTGAAGGGTTCCCAGGACTGCATATCAGTTATTGAGCTCTGTTTTAAATATGTGTACCCTTGGCTTGTATTTTGTATTAAAAGAGAACATGGAAAAGAACCCTTTATTGTTCAGCATGTTGGAATTGTGTCCCCCTTATTTTCTCTCTCCTCTCTCTCTCTCTCTCTCTCTCCCCCTCTCTCCCTCCCTATTTTGTTTTGTTTTTGTTTGTTTTTGTTTTTTGAATATATTCAGCAACTTATTCTTCTGTATGTTTTTTTTCTTTTGTAAACTTTTTGGTTTTGTTTAAAAATGGCTTTATAAAAGGGCTTTTATAACCCATACCAATGCCTTCTGTGTTTCTTCCGCTCTTTACTGTATATGCCAGCCTACCCCAATTTGGCATTCTATGCAAATTTTATTTCAGTTACTATAATTCCCAATATGTGGTCATGCCAAGTAAGGAAGTATGAAAAGTAGTCTAATACATTTGGAGGACACCATTTTGGGGAGGGCTCGTATATGCCAAGTATCAATTTGTTTCTCAAAATCAGTAACATTCTACAAGTTCTGTATTGACACTTATTTTTCTTTAAGGCTTTTTGATAATTCACTTGAGCTACTTAATTCAAACCTTGGGAAACCAGTTGACTATAAACTATTTATAAAATTATAAATTTGCCCATGGGATCACATGATCCTAATCAGAAAAAGTGGACCAAACTGAAATTGCAGTAAAGCATTAACTGATACACTGGCATATTGACCAGACTTGAAAAATATATTTCAATAAATATGTAGAAAATGTAAAATAATAGAATTCCCCAAATATTTTACTAGCATTTTTTCATTGATGTTTTGAATAGATGGAATTTAAATTGTCCAAGGAGAAAACTAAACGACTATTATGGGGTGCAAAACAACTCACTGGAAACGGAAGACATGAAATTCTTGTTAAAAGTCACAAAATTGTTTTTGCCATAGAAATTACAAGATTTTATGAATCTGAGAACACTTGCTTATAATTTATATTAACTTTGAAATGAAAAATTCTGACTCAATAACAGGTTTGGCCATAGATGTTATCAGAAGGAAAGAAGGCTATTTTGTTTTTTTGAAGTAACAATTGGTTTACAGAAGCACAAGTTAAGGGAGTATTTTGCTTCTTAAAACTATCCCAAAACACGAAAATCTGTTCCCTTTGGAAGTACCGTACATTTCTGTGGATACATTGGATAACTTAAACTATTTTTTGTGCATTTTTATTTTATTTTAGCACATAATTAATAGTATAACCAAGCAAAAAATAAAAGAATGTTAAGATTTACAAGCTGTCTAAAACAGCAAGATTTTTCAATCATTACATTAATACTATATATAATATAATATTGCTATATAATCAGTTTTAATTGCTTTTAAAGGAAGATCAACAATGCTTAGCAAAGATAACTTAATTGATAAAAACCCTCAATTAGAATAAGCATTAGGAGTTTCTGTCTAAGTTTACTCTTATAATGAATCAGGCAAAATCTAATATTTTAAATCCTTATGTTAAGGAAAATCCAAATTTAGGATGTTGTATAAGTCCATTTGTGGAATTATACGTAAAAGTAGTTTCTAGATTAAATTCTTTATGAGACTTGTTTGTTAAAGATGAAGTTATTTTTGTCATTGATCCATACTTCCACAGTTTAGTCTCAATCTAAAGGAGGAATTATGTAATTTTAAAAGCAAACAGTATCCTGGCAGTTGTTTTCATATTCATAGCTAAACTTGTGTACTTTGTGGAAATATAAGGCTTTGTTAAGCCTAGCAGAAAAATGGCAATGAAGAACAGTTAATATTTGCTTTATACAGAGCTGAATTGTCTTTCAAAATTGTTGAGATCTATGGGATTGCTGCTAGATATGAAAAACTGATCCAACCTGATTTATTGCATTTTCAGATTTTTTATATGAGTTATTTATTCTGGTAATCAGTATTTTAGTAATTTATCAACCAAAGAAAGTAAATAATTTTAGTGACTATTCATTTATGTGCAGTAAATTAGAAGCTTATCTTACATTTGCATTGTTGCATATCATTTGTCCTTTTAACATTGTATTTCCACAAGAACTTACAAATTAGCTGCAATAGATATTCTGAATTTTAGGTTACAGATATAAATAGTCACAGGTTATGACAGCAATTGGGATATGGTAGGAATTTTTGTCTCTAAGCAATGTGGCCAAAGTACAATGTCATGTAATCACATCGTTTAGTGATGGCAATTCCACGGTCCTGATTGCTATTGTAATCCCAGGACTATGGGTCATTGAGCAGGAAGATATGGGAGTCCCAGGCAAGCAGGCCAGTGGGTGAGCTGTGGGCAGGGAGGGTGCTAGGGGTGGGCATTATGGAATGAGGTTGGGTGAAAAAGCATCAGGAGTGACTTACTGCTGGTTTCCCCATTGACTGTGGAAAGTTGGCAGGGAGCATCGGCCCACTGTGACATAATCACAAGGTGGGCACTTAAGTAGCCAGATCATGATCACATGACCATAGTGAGACTGATGGCCAGTACTCTGAGGAATGGTGATATGTCCTCCTTTAGAGACATTGCAACTGAATACTCACTGAACCAGTGGTCATAACCCAAGAACTGCTTATAATCAAATCTGAGGATTATACAACTGTGGCAAGAAAGCTCATAAAATTAGGCGAAACTCAAATGTCTCTCTTAGCAACAGAAATTTGGGGTTCAGATGTGATTGTAAGTGAAGAACTACCTATACAAATCATTTCTCTGGTGATCTTTTTTTTTCTAGATTAGCCTTCATGAAAATAAATATTAGCACTAAAGCAAGGGCAATAAGTCTGGACTTATTCCTGTATATCTATCACATATTTTTAGTGTAGCGGAGATGGCTGAAAGGCTTTGCGGGAGCCTGGCCGGAGAGGAGCTCGGACAGCTGCTGGTTTGGGCATGGATTGGGCGGAAGGAAAGAATTGAAGGAGAAAGGGGTGGTGGTGTGGTTGTTGTCGGGGGAGGGGGGAGAGACCAGGTGAAGCCAAACAGGAGTTTGGGGTTTTATGTGATTCTTTTCCTCTGAAATAGAGGGAAGGAGAGAGAAAGCGAAGTTTTATTGCTTTCTTTCGCAGGGGGATATCCTGAGCGAAGGGAAGAGAAGAGGGGAAGCTTGCTGGGGTTTTAAATTCAGGTTTTAATTAGGAGGGGGGGGATTTGGCATAGAGAGACCTGGGACTACAAGTGCCGACAGAAGAGAAGGAGAGGCTGGTTGCTACTGCTTTGGAGACAAGCGGCCATCCGAACTTTGAACATTATCACCTGTGCAAGCTGTAGACATTGTGAGGAGCTGCCCTCACGGGGCGAGCTGTCACTGGAGCGCTGACTTATCTTCACTCGTGCTTTCCATTGCTACCTGGAGCGGGAGGGCCTCCCCCCCCAATTTTACAAGCAGCTACTACAAGCCAGGGGGTTGATAAAACACTGTTGCACACTTCACTGCCGTGGCTAGGCATTGATCATCTTTGTTCCTGTAAAACCCCTTTGACGATGAAAACCTGCCATTCCTTCACTCTGCATGAGTTCCTGCTAAAAAGGACATTCTATCAACACCTTGAGAGCGCGGCTGCTGAGCGAAACTAGCGGGCTAGGAGGGCCTGGGCTTTGGCGGCCTCTGAGGGGGTTACGCTACATTAGTATACTGTTTATGATCAAGTAATAGTTGATAAACAGGACCTTTCTGCTTGTATCTGGCAAAAGATATTTTTGCAAGCTTCTACAGAGTCCCTCTGTGGAGGTAACCCAGTAGTATGGTGATACAATAAAGTCTATAATTCAAGTTAAACAACTGGCTTAATAAAAGATTTGATGTAGCTAGTATAACACATTTGTGTCTTGCAAAGTTCTAAATTTAATGGAGAGGACAGTTAAAAATAATTATGTATCTGTATATTAAGTTCCTAGTTTATTAGATTTATATCTTACTTTTATTTTGTACAACTCAAAATGGAGTGGAATAGATTCCTGCTTCCCATTTTTACCCCAACAACACTGTGTAGTGGGTTAGATTGACTTTAATACCTGTTTCCAAGACATCTGCCATTGTGCTCTGCAAGTGTTAAACTGCCTTCCCACTCAAAAACTGGGGATAAAGTTTTTAAATATGGTTTTATCCATTCTGGGAGTTGCAAGAGACATCACCCAGCCCATCCCTTCTTTAAATGATGCTGTTCCTAGCCATGACTTAAATTGTTTTCATTTCAGTAGATTTAACGTCCCTTCCAATTCTATGATTCTAATTTTCATTATTAATTTTTGTGAAACCAAGTCAGAATAAAGTATGTACGTGCTTTAGTTATGCAACTGTTCCTTTGTATTAAAACATAAGTTTTTGTACTGATAAAATGAGACAGCATTTTAAGCTGTTATATGATATTCTAATCCAGTGTTTTTCAACCTTTTCACCCATTGTACCACTTTTAGGATATGGCAACATCCGAGTACCACCAGTTGCGTAGCTCCAGCAATCTTTCGCTTAGGCTTGTGCGGTGCTGCCACCAGTTCAGCTCATTCCCCTCCCCCGCTATCACTTTTCTAGGATGGTTGCGTACCACCTGCCAGGTGCCAATGTACCACAGGTGGTACCCGTACCACTGGTTGAAAAGCCCTAATCAACTGTCAGATTATGATTAAGCAGTTCATTTACAATTTGAAGTGAAAATTATTTGCATATATTAATATGGCTGCTATAACTACACCTACAAAATTGAAGGAAATCTGGGAGATTTGTTTCAGTGGTCCCTTTTATAAAAAAGTATGATAGCTGTGAATTGTGTACATTAACAGCAAGGTACCACTTTTATATTAAATTGATTTTTGTTTTGTTTTCATCCCATTCTTTTCTCTCTCTGAAAAAAATCATACAGTTCTTAGAAAAAATGTTAATTGCTGAAAAATGATAAATTATATGATCTTTTTTCCTGTCCTAAACACCCTTGCTCATTTACCAAAAAGTCTGTCCAAATGGTCATGATTTTTTCTGGACAGTGTATGGGAATTCTCTGAAGTTGGGTAAATGCATTTCAGAGAAATCACCAATTTTAGGACAATTCTTCCCCCCCCTATTACATCTGTATAACCGATGCTTTTCAGAAGACCCTTCATACAATTCTGTAGCTAAAAAACAGGGGCCTCTCTTCTCCCATTGAATGGTTTGGCATTCATTAAATATAAATGCAAACTATAAATTTAACTTATTCTATTACAAACTTTGAATGCTAGCATAATGGAATAATGCAGAAAGTAAATATCTCCTGTTAAGGTTCCATGAAATACCATGTTGAAAATGAGATTATCATTTACTGTTGACATTCAGTTATTACGGTCAGTTCATAAATTGCCAAAAAAAGTATTGCAAGAGGTTTTACTGAAAACCCTTCCCCTCAAGGAAAAACGGGTAAGTGAAGCCACAGATATTTCATTGAGGACCAATCACAATTGTTCATGAGGGTGGGGATGAGGGGGTGGAAGTGGAAGGCAAAAGAGATGAAGTAGACATGGGAATGAATAAAAAAAAGTCCATTCAAATTTCATTTATGGGAGATTTTGGGCTTATCGATTTTATTTCTACAAAATATTGATAACTCTGAAAAAAGTAGAACTTGATCCAATCAATTAAAATTTAATACTAAATTCCCTTTTGGTAATAGGAACATACAATCACATGCATTCACATGCATCTAAGGTCGCTTACATCCTAAGTTGTGTGCAGATCAAGCAGCAGAGGGCATACTTCTACCTCGCAACAACATCATACTCTAGAAAGCCTCAAGAACTGTAGTTCAGCTTTCTAATATATTTCTGTGTGCACGTGCTTGTATTTCTTGTGTTCAGCCAATTTAAAATTCTTAGTTCCATTTCATGAAATCTGTAAATATTCCAGTTTCTTGCATCTGCTGTTTCAGCTTGTGTTTGATCATATGAATCCTTCCATGTCTGATAATATTGTAGGATATAGCATCACTAGGCTTAATTTTGCATGCAGTAATGTATTGCTCAAACATTGAAATGGAGAGGAAAATATTCCCTGATAATGTCAGGCAAAATCCACAGAGGAATAAAGCTTGCATTTTATTGGGCTTGAAAATAGATTTTTAGAGCTGATCCAAGAGCTGATTTTTTCGTGAGTAAGTGATAATTGCCCTTGATGGATAACTTTGATTAACCAAGTGAAAATAAAGATTACAGTTCCTAATTAAAACATAGCCAGAAATGTGTAACCTATACTTCATAACAATTCAGAGGCTGAAGTACTTAATCCATAAATATGTATTCTTGATTTGTTTTTCCTTGTCATTTCAAGTAGAAATCTTGCTCAGCCCCTTCTAGTATCAGTTTCATCTCACACCACTTTTAAAAAACTTTTTTATCATCACAAAGTTGACAATTTATATTTAAAAACAAAGTGCATTTGGATATTTGCTCTAAATGTATGCCTATTGTTAATATGCCTAGTATAATTACAGATTGTATATAACTGAAGGTTTATATTGTAATCCAACGTGTTTCTTTTCCTTACCCTAATTTGCTAATTGTAATGGTTTTAGTTAAATACTTGTGCATCTACTGCATAGATATTTTCTTCCTTCCCTAACTTGTTCATTGTTTCAATCAGCCTTGCTGTTACACCACCTCTACTAGACATAGTTTTAGGCTTGTAGCATTGTTTAGATGATGGGTGTGCTTACTTGCATAAGTAACTAAGAGCAGACTTCCCCAAACTTTCAGGGTTGGTGGCCCAGGGAGGGAGGAAAGAAGGGATGGTTTTGTTAAAGGGGTAAATGTGTGCACATGTGTGCACGAATATCCATTGCTCATGTGAGTGGGGCTGTAAATGCCCACAACGCGCGCACGAGTGGGACTATGCACACATGGGCATTGGCCAGTCACACGGCCTGGTGGCCAATAGGCCATGGCCCAGGAATGGGCTGCAGCCCACAGTTTGGGGACCCCTGACTAAGAGCATGCTTTCACTTGCTGCTGGAGCTATTGTAGTAAAACAATTAGTACAATATCTTATGTCAAATTTTAGTTTTATAGGAGAATAGTTGTTTAGACGATAGAGTGTTTCTGAATGTTGTATATATCCAGTCTTTTGAGTACAAATCTGAAAAAGATAATTTGCTTTGGGAACAATTTCATACACATCCAGAAGAAAAACTGAGATTGTAAAGATACATGTGAAATTTGGGCAGAGACAATTAGAATCTCAACCTTATGAAATAAAATCCTGGTTCCAGAATTGTTCTTTTTCTATCCTGAGGATTAGCAGAGAGTGCTCTGGGCTTGTTTGTTTTCTTGCAGATGGTTCATTACCTGACTAGGTGATCTTACAAGGAAATAAGTTCAAAGAGCACCAAGGACTCCACAGTTGAACTCTAAGCTACGTATATTCTTTTTTATTGCTGCTAAATTTGTAAGACAACATTTTTTTCTGATTAAACTATATTTCATTGAATCCCTAAGTGAACCAAATAACAAAATTTATACATTGTTAAGAGTAATCACAATAATCTTCCAATGCATACTTACTATTTCGGTATACAGTAGTTGTTTATACATTGAAAATAAAACATTGAAAATAAAACATAATAAAATATGGCAAAAGTTTGGATGTATTTCAGTCAATACTTTGTAGTACCTCCTTTGGCAGAAATAACAGCTTCCATATGTTTCCTTTAGCCAGCTAAGAATCTTGTCTTCATCTTCAAGGTTTTGAAACGTTTCTGCATCGTGTGCAGAATTCTTGTAGCTCAGAAATATTCTTGGATTCTCCTGCATGCATTGTATGTTTGAGATATCCCCACAGAAATAATATTCAAATATTTAGAAACCATCCTAAAACTTCCCTTGCCCTCTTAATACTTCAAGGTAGATTTGGAGGTATGTTTTAGATCATTATTTATCAGGAATCTCTTCAGCTTTAATTGTCTGACTACAAATTACTGTGGGGCATTAGCTTGAAGAATTAAAAGAATTTTATAGAACTGCCTGAAAACAAGTTGGATTTGCAAAATGGAACCTATAGATCATTGCAAATAACCACCTAAAACGATTTACCTAACTCTGGAATAATAGCCCAAGGTTCACATTCAGTAATGTTTTTCTTCATGGAGAAAAACTTTTTCCAACTTAATCACAAAAGTCATTGTCTAAAGTATACATAAGTATACATACTGCTAAGCTTGTAAGCCGCCCTGAGTCTTCAGAGAAGGGCGGGATATAAATGTAATAAAAATAAAAAAATAAAATAAATAAAATACAAAACAAAACCTTGATAAATCTGAAGAGTTTTGGAACATGTTTAAGACTGATGAAACAGTAACTGAATTCTTTGCCCATAACCATGCAAGATACATTTGAGAAAAAGGGTGAAGTATTTGAAGAACAAAAAAACCTTGACAACTTTTAAGCATGGGCTTTAGGGATTGTTTGACAGACAATGGCACAGGAAATATTGTGTAATTGGAAGGAAAAATGGATTCAACAAATATCAATATTTCCTAAAAGCTACATAGTGTTGCACATTACATAGTCTACAAACATTAGCCTATTCTGACTCATTATTTAAATCTATTTTTAAGCAGCATTCACTGGAAATGTGAATTTTCTTATGTATTTTTATGTATTTTTTCTTATGTATTTCTTATGCTCTTATGTATTTTATTTTCCCAAGAGAGCAGCTAAAAATTTTATAGATGTCCTTTTTTCCTCATGAATTTTCATTACTGATGTAAGGGCTGCATTAAACCAGGATATGCACTATATATACTATGCATGATCTTTGTAGGCATTAATATTTTCAAAATCATGTCTCATGGCACTTGTTAAGCTCATTGTCAAGTAACCATTTTAATATATATATGGGAAAAATCTTTATTTACAATGATGTTTTAAGCCAAAGTAAGTTCCATAGGCATTTTGGAGAATAAAAATGGCAATCTGCTCTTCAAATACAATGCAGGCAGTGCCAGGTTAAATTCTTACGTCTGTCTTTAATTGGAATTTGTGTGTAAGTCGGAACTTATACCTATGAACTACTAAAAGTGGCAGGCAGTGTTCTCCTTCCTCAAGCCTATGAACTGCTGAAGCTACACAATGTTTTCATGAACAGTTGTATATTAAAAATGTTGTATACTTAAGTGGTTATTGAAAGACAATAGCTTCAGCAGTCTGTCAGCTCAAGGAAGGAGAACACTATTGTTTTTACAGTAAGCAGTCTGTTTGTAAGTGAATTGCTCATGTCAAACATTCTTAACCAGAAGACTGCCTATATTAAAAGATGTTCTTTCAAACAAACTCACCAGACTGCCTTGCAATGGTTTGTGATACCATTAACCATTATTTCCTTCAAGATGTTTCTTCCTAGAGGTAGAATTGGCTAGGCCAATTGGCTGAAATTTCCTGCTTATTGCAGGAATCCAGTATTGACTGATGTCTGCCTAGCGTCTGCTTGAATCCGTCATAGTCGACATCTTACTCCAGATTTAACAAGGAGCCCTTTTTATCATTTTCAAGCCAGTTATGTATCTACTTGTCATGCCATCTAGCCCACTCTTAATTTGTTTGCTAATCAGGCTGTAGTGGAATATTTTGTCAAATGCTTTGCTGAAGTCAGGACAGAGTACTTACTAGATTTACAGTATTGTGCAAAAGTGTTAGGCAGTTGTCCAAAAATGCTGTAAATTAATGCTTTCAGAAATAGACGTGTTGATAGTTTATTTTTATCAATTCACAAAATGGAAAGTAAATAAACAGAAGAGAAATCCAAATCAAGTTTTGGTATGATGACCCTTTGCCTTCAACACAGTATCAATTCTAGGTACACTTTCACCCAGTTTTTGAAGGAACTCACCATACTATCAATCCTCAAAAGATTTTGGAACAGCCAAATCTTAGCAACTTTCCACCTCTCAGTCCACAAGAATTTCCGCACACAGTCAATCACTTTTTGTCTTTTCTAGTGTCACCGTTTCTTTAGATACTTCATCTTATCTTTCATTTATTAAGAAGCACCCCTGGATGAACAAATAAGAAGAAACTGCTCAAGTGCAACCCTGTCCAAGTCCCAGTGGGTGATGAATGTCTCAACAGAATTGCCTTACCAGGTTATAGGAGGAACCTAAAGTGTCCATTGGATGCTTGGGATAGACCAGGGGTAGGCAACCTCGGCTCTTTTACGATTCATGGACTTCAACTCCCAGAATTCTTGAGTCAGCTGACTCAGGAATTCTGGGAGTTGAAGTCCATGAGTCATAAAAGAGCCGAAGTTGCCTACCCCTGGGGTAGACCAACCAAATAGGTCCTCTCTCCCCACCCACAGAGATCGGAAGAATTAATCAAGTCCATAGCAATGCAAGAGTGATTTAACATTACATCTTCTTTGAAGCAAAAACAGTTTAAAATGTGACAGGCCAATAATGACCTGAGAAAGACTGTCATGGTGAGATGATTGCTGAAACCCGCATCAAATTAGGGAAGATAAACTGGTGTTTCCCCCAGACATAATCCATAAAAATGTCAATACTAAATTGGAGCCTGAGATTCAAGACCTCACAAGCAACCCTGGTGTTTAGAACTGATAAAGATACAGAAAGAATACAAAGTCTCATGGCCAGTTACCCACAGAACAGTTCTTCTGGCTGCTGACACTTATACGTTAAAAACTTTAGTCCTCTTCCTCCTCTCTTCCCCCCAGTTTGCAACTGGTGCCAAACCCAAAATTCAGAAGTGCATATTTCTGAGAGGTGAACACCCTTCTCTTAAGGACAGGTTTATTGCAGATGTATTATAAGCATTCATAAGGAGTGGCCAAAACCCAAATATTTGCTGTCCATACTGACTTCTCATAATTACCAGGTTGTTGTCAAAGTGCTTAGAGATCAATCTCTGTGATACATTCTAAAATCCTCTTAGATGTTTGTGGTTTTCTCGATCTTTCATTTTCTCTTCTCTGGAGGATAGAAATATTTGCTCTTCTCTTTCATTCAACACTACAACAGTTCTTCAGGAGTTCTCAAAAATAATATATAAGAATTTGCCCAGATCATCAGCTAATCCCTAGGATGCAATGTGTCTGATCTTGGGAAAACAAATCTTGAGAACTGCTGCTGGAACTTTCATACCAGAGCTAGGTTTAGGAAACTGCAAATCTGATATTTGAAAGCTACATCTGACTGCATCACTCTGTTTTAAATCTGACAATGAACTTTCTATTCATTGTTTAAAACATTCTCTTGCATATTTGATAGCCTCTGAGTTAAGAAAGAGGTGACTAAATGCCTTGGCACATGATGATGCTTTGTGGGTATGTTGTAATATTTGCTTTAAAATCTTTGTATGCCCATATTATATTTAAATGAGTATCAAGGAATCAAATACTAACTTATAGAAATCCCTTGGAATCAAGTGATTGGGGTTTCAGGAATGCATATAGAAAAAAAACAGCAAGTGCTCCTTGTTGAACTGTTTTGGAAACTATTCACTACACATAGACCACTTTTATGGACAATACTCCAAACTTTTTTTCAATTTAATTTCGGATTTGAAGGCCATCCAACTCTTTGATGACTCTGAGTAGTTCACATCCACAGACAGAAAACAAATGACAACAACCAAAACTAATATGACAAAATAACCATTGGGGGCTCAGCAGCCACCCTAGCCCCTTCATTTGATAGAAAATTGGTAGCTTCAAAAACTTCTAAAACAACTGGATGAGAGCCATCTGGACCTCCTTGGGGGGGGATGTGGTTCCAGAGAAGAGATGATGCAGCAGGGAACGCACACTTCTTGGGTCCCAATGGATGACATTGTTTAATTGAGGGGATTTGGAGCTTGCCCATCATAGTGGATGGGCAGAACTTTTGGAAAGTTGATACTGCAATGGGTTTAGTTTGATTACAATGGTTAACAGAAGCTACTTTCAATCCACATGCACACAATTTCTCTCAAGCCAAAAGCCATGCTTGACGTTTGAGTAACATGCTGGAGCTACAAAAATTAAAAATTGGATCAGGACAAACTGATATAGTTTACTTGTATAATTATTTACTTAACTAAATATCACATGGTCATTCCTCATCTATTTAGTAACTGCTCACTTCTGTCACTTAAAAAGTACAATTTGGGAGAGACCCTGGGAATTGCATTCAAAACTTTAGGAACTACACACAGTACTGAGAGCTTTGCTCTGCTGTAGCCTTTATTAACCTTCCATTTTCCAAAGGGATTAACCAGTGGGCTGGTTAGGATGTCCATTGCTAAAGTGACTGAGTGGAGTTAATGAGAATTGTTTAATGCAACAGGAGGGTGACAGTTTGAAGAAAGAATTCACATCAAGGAGTCAGCTGATTTTAAAGTAAGTGGGATTTTCAATATTATTGCATCGAAACAAAGTAATCTTACCTCTAAAAAATCTGAAATTGTTTCATCAAAGGGTTAAAAATCATACACCGGACTGAGATTCATCTCATTATTATTACTTATTCTTTTCCATATTTGATAGGTTGATAATTTTCCATATTTTCTGGGAGACAGTAAAAATATCCATATAATATTTGGGTTATTTGCAGCCTAGTTTATATGTGTGGGTGTAAATTATACTAAATGAAGCATATCAAGTAAGCCAGAAATAATGAGAAAAATGGAGATGTTTTCCAAAAATATAACAATAAATTATTATATTATTATTATTATTATTATTATTATTATTATTATTATTATTATTATTATTATTATTATTATTATAAGGGTTCTTAGAGGTCATCTAGTCCAACACCTGCTCAGGCAGGAAACCCTACACCTATACAATATTGTGAAAATGTCCAGTTCAGAAGAAACCAGCACCTCTTCTATCGGTCACTTGACAAAAATCAAGTCCAAACTACTGTTTTCCCATGTACAGAAAAAACTTTAAACTTTTGGAAAGAACTGTGGGAAAACCCAGTGGAACATAATAAAACTTCCACCTGGATCAAAGATATTCAAAAACAAGCAACACGAAGCAAAATGGAGAATATTGTAATAACCACCGATATGGTTGCAAAACAAGTAAAGAAGGTCAAGAACTGGAGTGCATCTGGCCTGGACGAGCTGCATGGATACTGGTTGAAACACCTCACCAGCCTCCATTGCTGCATGGCCACTCAGTTTGATGAAATGCTTCAAAATGCCACAAGTGAAGATTGGTTAACAGCTGGTCAAACATACTTGATAATGAAGCACCCAGAAAAGAGCACAGAACCAAGCAACTACCACCCAATTACTTGTCTGCCAACAACATTCAAACTTTTTACAAGAATACTGGCAAATTCAGTATTCAATCATCTGATGGAAAACAGTCTGTATCCGGTAGAACAAAAAGGAAATTATAAAAAATCAAGAGGAACAAAAGATCAGCTGACCCAGATTGTTGGGGGCAATTATTTATTTATTTATTTATTATATTTTTATACCGCCCTTCTCCTGAAGGACTCAGGGCGGTGTACAGGGCAATAAATACAAAAACAGGATACAAAAGTTAAAAGCGATTAAATAAATGCCCAAGGTTAAAACAATAATTAAGATGTATTAAAACCCCAACCCTAACCCATCAGACCAGGTCAGACTGCTCAAATAGACCAGAGGTATCAAATAGATATGAAGCTGACTTTGTAATAATGCCGCTTGGGGGCGTGTGAAAGCCCTAATAAGCAGGCATATACATAGAATGAAGACTACTGCTAAGCTTGTAAGCCGCCCTGAGTCTTTGGAGAAGGGCGGGATATAAATGGAATTAAAATAAAAAAGAAAAAAAAATGACAAAATGGTACTTAAAAATGTAAAATGACAGAAAACTAACTTAAATATGGCATGGATTGATTACAAGAAGGCATTCGACTCATTACCCCACAGCTGGATTAATGCGTGTTTGGAAAACTTTGGAATCAGCAAAAATATCTACATTTTTGAAAGCAAATATGCAAAAATGGAAAACAGTCCTAACAGCAAATGGGGAGAACATTGGTGAAATTAACATCAGACAAGGAATTTTCCTAGGGGACTCACTTTCACCACTACTGTTCAACATTGCACTAATTCCATTGACAATAATCTTACAAAACACAAAACTGGGATACCACATCTCAAGCCAGCATGGCAAGATAAATCATCTACTATACATGGATGATTTAAAACTGTACGTGAAAAGCCACACTGAACTTGAATCAATACTCAACGCAGTTCAGTTGTTTAGTAGCGACATCAGAATGAACTTTGGACTTGGAAAATGTGCTATATTATCCATGTAATGAGGAAAAATGGGAAAAATAGAAGGAATAGAACTGAGAAATGGAAGTATTGTGAAAGCACTAGCACAGGATGACGGTTACAAATACCTAGGCATATTGGAAGCAGATAACATCTTGAATGGAAAAGTCAAAGAGTCAATGCAAAAGGAATTACATATAATAAGTTGGAAGGGACCTTGGAGGTCATCTAGTCGAACCCCCTGCTCAGGCAGGAAACCCTATCATTTCAGACAAATGGCTGTCCAGTCTCTTCTTAAAAACTTCCAGTGTTGGAGCATTCACCACTTCTGGAGGCAAGGAGTTCCACTGGTTAATTGTTTTCACTGTCAGGAAATTTCTCCTTAGTTCCAGGTTGCTTCTCTCCTTGATGAGTTTCCACCCATTGCTTCTTAATAATAATAATAATATAATAAGTTGGAAGGGATCTTGGAGGTCATCTAGTACAACCCCCTGCTCAGGCAGGAAACCCTATACCATTTCAGACAAGTGGCTGGCCATTCTCTTCTTCAAAACTTCCATCAGGAGAGTCCACAAAATATTAAAATCAAAGCTGAATGCTGGAAACATAATTAAAGCCATTAATACATGGGCAGTTCCAGTGATATGCTACCCAGCTGGAATTATCAACTGGACTTTGGCTGAACTGGAAAACCTAGACCGGAAGACGCATAAACTTTTGAATATGCACCACGCTCTACATCCACGAAGTGACATTGACAGGTTGCACCTGCCAAGAAAAATAGGGGGCAGAGGGCTATTGCAAATCCACCAAACTGTAGAAGAAGAAAAATGAAGTTTGAATGACTATGTGAATCAAAGTACAGAAAAACTGCTGCAGGCTGTGAAAACAGAGAGCATTATAAAAATAATAGAAGCAAAAGGCAGAATATAAGGAAAAACGTTACTGGGAACATCTTACATTTTAAGGAGGTACCTGGTTGATAACTAGGATGCTGGCAGCAACCCGTGTCAACCATCAGCGCCAGTCAATTTGAATGTTCAGTTGACTGAGGTTCATGTCTAATGAATAAAAGATAATAATAAAATTGGAAGGGACCTTGGAGGTCATCTAGACCAACCCCCTGCTCAGGCAGGGAACCCTATTTCTCCAATAAAGGAGAAACCATTTTGGTGGGTTGTTTTTGTTTTTTATTTGTTCAAAACCACAGAAATTGCAACAGATACTTTTAAAACCTTTTAAACTAGAGATTAAAGGGATAAAATCCAGGACTTTCTCCAAACAAAACATGTGCTTTATAAACCTGAGCTCAGGGTATTCTCTAAAGTAATAAATCACTGGGCATTTTTAAGGCTTAAATTATATAGTTCTTGCCATTATATCTCCAGTTCATTTAGTTAAATGTAGTCATTGTCTGAAATTTTCTTAGAGGATTCAGTGTTCCACTTGCAAGGACTCTGTGTACAATAACTGCCCTGGGAAAGTTCTGTGAGCATTTCACTAACTAGTCAAGCAGGCCGGCCATTCCTTTATTCTGCCAGGACTGTCACAATTTGCAGACTCCAAGTGTACAAATCCACTCATTTTTTCTCTTCCACCTCAGCAAAATCTTTAATTTATTTCTAAACTCAATAAGTTGAGGTGATAGAGACAACCCTTCATCCGCGACGGCAGGAAAGACGCACAGCTGGAACGGGTGTTGTTTCCAAAGTATTGCGTTTATTGCGAACAAACAGCAAACCAAGAAATGGCGAAGTCAGCGTTGCCTGCTGCTCGCATCCAACGCTGCTAAACAGCCGGCTGAAGCACACACCCACAGCCCCGCCCAAACAAGCCAATATCCACCTCCCCCCTATTTACACCCCACCCTCCCCCGTCAGCTCCCTTTGGTCCCTGCCTCTTCCTAGAACCCACTGCGCTCCTCTTTTTTTTTTAATCCCATTTATATCCCGCCCTTCTCCGAAGACTCAGGGCGGCTTACAATTTAAAGCACAAATCAATGTGCTTAGCAATAGCCTTCATTCTATGTATATGCCTGCTTATTAGGGCTTTCGCCCCCCCCCCAGTGGCATTATTACAAAGTCAGCTTATTGCCCCCAACAATCTGGGTCCTCATTTTACCTACCTCGGAAGGATGGAAGGCTGAGTCAACCTTGAGCCTGGTGGGATGCAAACCTGCACTAATTGCAGGCAGCTGGTGTTACTTAAGGAGGCATTAGCCCACTGCTCCACCAAGGCTCGTGCCAGGTATGTACCCACCCAGCCCTAATCCTGTGGCCCCACACCCCATCACCACCGTTCACAACAACCACCTACCACCCAAGGATGTTCCCTTCACGACCCCGGGCCCCAGAACCCTCACCACCCCCCATGGTCCCCGGCACCACTGCAGTCCTGGTCCAACGGGCTCACTTCATAAGTCTGTGCTCCAGCCACATTCCACGAGGAACGGGCTAGTAGCCGCTCCTCAGCAGGGCCGCCGGCAAGGCGTCCTTGTGCCAGCACAAGGCCCGGCGTTGTTGGCACAGTCCCCAGTATTGGACGAGGCAGGCGTGCCCTCCTCTGCCAACAAGGAGTCTTCAGGGCAGGCCAGTGATGGGCGGGGGCCTGCGTGGCAGCGTTGCACAGGCACGCCTTTTCCAGTCCGCTGGGAGTCCTTGGGGCAGGCCAGCGATGAGTGGGGTCCTGAGCGGTGGTTCTGCGCAGGCGCACTTTCCTCGGCCAGCCGGGAACCCATGAGCATGGCCGGGCGGAGAGGTGCCGGATGTCCGGGCGGTGCATCTCCCGTGGGAACGGCGAGGCCTGCACTTGCCAGCTGCGAGTCCCTTGCCGCGGGACGGGAAGAGAGGGCCCTTGGGTGGGGCGTTCCGGCCGGCCGCCACCCCCCTGCCAGATGTCGGGCCTGCGGGGCTTGACATATAGTTTGCTTACTATTGTATAACATAAAAGGTTATTGAAAACTTGATAGCTTACATATTTAAGATCTTACAAATTGATATAACAAAAGGCATTATATCAGTGGTGGGAGTCAGCCAGTTTGCACCAGTTCATCAGAACCAGTATTTGATTTTTTGTTGCCCAGGTCCAGAATGGACTTCTGGAAGCAGCATCCATACAGAGAACCGGTTGTTCACATATTTGAATCCCACTGCATTACATGTATACCACTTTTTATATGACCTCTTTATGCCTATTGCAGTTTTCACTGTAATTTTAGAAATTTTGCATAAAAATCACATCAAAGATTTAACATAGTTGGATCCAAACAACATGTTGATAATTATCGTGTGCTGCCTATTTTTTTGCAATCATTTCCTACTTATGTGGTCAAAGGTTTATGGGTAAACATACTATGAAATGTTTGCACTGAATCAAGTAAACAGGGTGATAATATTTACCTGAAGCAAACTTTATACTTGTATCCAGTATTTGTAGAGTATATAAAGGTTAATGAAATAGGAAGGCCAGAATTAGAAGCAAGAATACAGATCACTTTGTGTTTTTTTCCCATTGCAATTTCCATTTTTTTAAGTACTGGATTTATACTACTGATATATTCCTTTTTGCTGATTTTCACGGTGCTTCTTGTTTTGAACTATGTAAACATGTTATTAATGGCCAACTAAATAGGATATGATCCTGGATGTGTTTTACGATACAGTTCATGAATAAATAGTTTGATTAGAGCAGGGCTTTTCAACCTTTTCACAGATTGTACCACTTTTAGGACATGACAATATTTGAGTACCACCAGTGCTTAGCAAGGTATAAAAAATGTGATGACTGAAAAAAAAAGGGTGGGATTTTGGGTTTTACTGGTTAGATTCATTGTTTTTATAGAAATGGCTAATTTATACTATTATGGAAAAGTAAAAAGTTGAGGTTCAATGTTAATGCTTTATTCTACTGCAACAGAGGAAGTCGGAAGTCAATGTCTTTTCTTTTCCCCTTCTCCCCCACTTTTTTCCTCTTCTTCCTCCCCACTGTGTCCTTCTATTTGCTTTTGTATTTTTGTATTTTATTCCATAATCTAATACAGGGCTTTTCAACCTTTTCACCCACTGTACCACTTTTAGAATATGGCAACATCCGAGTACCACAGTCGCCTAGCAAGGTGTCAAAAACTTGATGACCAAAAAAAAAAAGGAAAAAAAGTGATGAAGTACAGGTAAGTCCTCAACTTACAACAGTTCACTTAGTGACTGTTCAAAGTTACAAGGACACTGAAAAAAGGGCCCCCCAAGCCACAGCCGAACAAGATGCCTGCCTGCCTGGTGGCGCTCTTTCTCCTGTCCGAGGTTTTCATTGTTGTGAGCATTTCTGTTGAGGATTGACAGCGGGCTTGGGGGGGGGGGGTTTGGTTGCAGCAGGTTTTGGTCACTTCACATGACCCTGGGACACTGAGACTGTCATAAATATGAAGCAGTTGCCAAGCATCTGAATGTAAATCACAAGACCCTGAAGATGCTGCAACATTCCAGCTGATCGGTGCTTCTTCTGGGCTCAGAAGCACCAGGATCAGTGCCGAGCTCCAGCTGGAGCCTGGCACTGATCCTGGCGCTTCCGCTGAGCCCTGACAGCCCTGAACCTCCAGCAATCTCTCGCTCAGGCTTGTGCAGTGCTGCCACCAGTTCACCTCATTCCCCTCCCCAGCTACCACTTTTCTAGGATGATCGCGTACCACCTGCCAGGTGCCAATGTACCACAGGTGGTACCCATACCACTGGTTGAAAAACCCTGATCTAATAAAATGTTATAAACTGTAAAAAAAGAAGAAAAAAGTACCGGTTTTAATTTCTTCAGTGGCAGTTCCTTTGCTCTCAGGCCATGCGGAGGACCTCTGGTGGTGCAGGCTGCCCAGAGCCCTGGCAGTGGAGAGCAAGTGCCCAGCTCAGCCCAGCCTTCCCCCAGGGGTTGCCTGGCTGGGATTACCTTCTCCTCAAGGCTGCTGCTGCTTGGCTCACTCTCCTTGGCCAGGTTGCTCATGGTGTGTGCGGGAGGGCAAAATGTGTGGGTCAGATGGAGGCCCACTCCCTCTCCATGTGAGGAGACCCGGCTTTGTAACCAAAGCATCCTCAGCAATAGGATAGGAGACCACCAGGAGAGTTAGGAGGAAGGGACAAGGGGATGGCAAAAGGGCAGCAGGGCTGGTCGTGGTCAAGTGCTATGGCAGGACTTCCCTCAGCCCCTCCCTCCCTCTCATTATATCCTTCCTTCCTTCCTTCCTTCCTTCCTTCCTTCCTTCCTTCCTTCCTTCCTTCCTTCCTTCCTTCCTTCCTTCCTCCCTCCCTCCCTCCCTCCCTCCCTTCCTTCCTTCCTTCTTCCCCAGCCTTTTTTTAAAAATTGCCAGAGGCTCCGAGCAGAGATGGCAGCAGGCAGATAGCGGTGGACAGAGGCTTCCCATTTTGACCCCTCCCCGTTGTTGCCTCTGCGTGGCTATCAGCTCACATCTCCCAGACCCACGCACGTGTTTGTTTGTCTGTGTGTGTGTGTGTCTGCATGCAGGGGGTGGGGTCTCACCCCTTGCAGCCCCATGCACTCAACAGATGTTCTGAGGTGGCAGGCTGCAAACTAATGAAATCTGGTTTTTTTTGGAGTACTTGTTTCTTTTTCTCAATGTGCTGCTGATTGATTTGCACCCTGCCTCCCTCAGTTCCCACCTCCAGCCTCATGGAAGGCTGCAAGAAGCTCCTATCACAGCTTCTCTTATTTCTCCTGTTCTTTCCTTCCCCAATGTCTCAGCATGGGCCTGCAAGGAGTGAGACCCCCTAACGTATGCCGCATGCATACTTACACACACACACACACACACACACACACACACACACACACACACACGGATCTGGGAGAGGTGAGCTGAGAGCCACGCAAAGGCCCTTCAGGCATAGAGGCAACGATGGGGGGAGGGGTCAAAATGGGAAGTTTCCTGTCCGGAGAACAGAGATAAAAGAATGAACCTGAGAAGTGCTCAGAAGGCAGTCCCTTTCCCAGCTCCTTCTGTAATGTAGTGGGTCTGACGCAAGGAAGAGACGCCAGCCGGAGTACGTGTTCAGCTCTTTATTGTGTGTGGGGGATTCATACTGGAGAACAAGGGCTACCTGGCCTCCTTATATACCTGGCCAGGTAGGCAGCTAGCCAATGGGGATGGCCCTAGGTTTCCCACCGAAACTAGGTTTCTCGCCAAAACCGTCCAGGCCAACGCCCCCTAGCGGCTGCTGCTATACAGATGCCTGCACCTGGATACATAACACCTTCCTAACTTCCTTCCTTCCTTCCTTCCTTCCTTCCTTCCTTCCTTCCTTCCTTCCTTCCTTCCTTCCTTCCTTCCCTGCTTCTCTTTCCTTTCTCTATGCCTATGAAGGGATGACTGGAGAGAAAGAGATTGCCAGTGCTGCTGGTGGCCATGCTGCCGCTGGCCATAGCTATCCCACACAGGCAGGGACAGTCCTGGTGAAAGGGAAGCTTGGTGGCTGTGAGGCTAGGTCAGCAAGCGGGATGGCCACTGATCTACTGATGGGGACCATCAAAGCCAGAATGTGCTCAGCCTTAGATCCAAGAGACAGCCCTGGAGCCAGCGAGGGCCCCCTGCCATCTCTGCCCCACCCCCTGGGGGTGCACAGAGAAGGCGGTGAGCACATGAGCGCTGGCATCTGGGGGAAGGGAAGTGCTTCTCTTGCCTTTTTTCCTTCTCAGTGGTCAGCAGGAACAGTCAGCAGGGATGCCGGGCGCTCGCTACCTCCTCTTCATATGCCCAAGGGGGTGGGGGGGCAGCCCCTTGCTGGTCCTTTCCCGCCAAAACCTCATTTTATATCATCTCCTCTCTCCCCATGCTCCTTTTCTCTTCAGCTCCCGGAAGTGCCGATCAGCTGGAGCCCGGTGCTGATCCTGGTGCTTCTTCAAAGCCCCGACAGCCCTGCAGCTCCAGCTCTCTCTCTCTCTCCGGCTTGTGTGGCACTTCCGCCACTTCAGCTCATTCCTCTTTCCCCGCTACCACTTCTCTAGGACAGTCGTGTACCACCTGCCAGGTGCCACTTCTTGAAAAGTCCTGGATTATAGGACTTTTAATGCATAGGTCATTTGGAAACATGATACATTTGTCCATTCATATCAACCATTATTTATGGGGCTCTTGTGTAGTCCTGAACTAAACAGTGCTTATTTTACAAATTTAGATTTTAATTTTGCATGTAAGTCCTTGAGGATCAATTTAATGAAATGCTTTCGCATTTTCTAGAAAAGAATGGTTATATATGCTTAAAAAATGCCTTGTCTGACTCTTGTATTCATGCTTCCAAAAATGTAAACTTCAATTATAGTTTTTCCATCATATTTCAGTAAAAAAAATCATATGGAAGCTAATAAATTCAAATAATTATAATTATGTCCACTCCCTGCTATGTAAAAGGAATCAAGAGTACAGGTGAGAAGAATATAAAGGATTTTTTTTAAAGGGAAGTTAGCACTTTCAGACTTGCAAGATTGATGTCAGCCTTCCAAGATAAACCAGACAAGAAACACCATTTGAGGAACTAATTCTACTTTATTTTGAGGCTATATTAACAGAGTCTTCTAAGTCTGAATATACCAGAGGTAGGGAACGATGGCTGTTTTATATGACTTGTGGACTTCAACTCCCAGATTTCCTGAGTTTGCCAGCATGGTGGTTCAGGAATTCTGGGAGTTGAAGTCCATAAGTTTGGTGGGGGGCGGAGCTAGCTTGAATGGACGATGGATGCTGAATTTCTGCCTCCTCCAGACCATCCCAGAGAATTCATTAAGAAATGTAATACCCAATTAAGGACTATGAAAATTTAAGAGATTATGAAACGTGAGTTATGTCCCTTGCTTTCCTCCTAAAGTTTGGAATGTATTTGATTCAGTTTTGGACATTCCCCCAGAGAAGCCTTGAATTTGGATGTTTGATTAAGAGACTTGAGAGGCTTTTTGAAGACTGATGGGGAGAGGAGGGGCCCTATGATTGAAGACTGATAGGAGAAAGAATTTGGAGAGAGTTTAAAGGAGTACAGCTGAAAAGATAATAGCTTGTTTACAAGTGTACAGCGGCCCGTTATTCCCTCCTTCCAGTCGAAGTGTTGAGATCTGGAGAAAGTGAAAATATTAAACAACCAACCAACCAACCAACCAACCAACCAAAGGGCCATCATTCCCTATCCCAGAAAATACAAATGTCCCACCACCACTTTAAACTGCTTGATCCATGACTGCAGGCCTTTTTCTGACTGACCATTAAGCCACTGGGAACTTCTGCCTCTCTTGTCTGTTTCCTAGGCAGCATTTCTTCCTCTCATTTCCCAAGGTCATCCACACATTCTATTACATAACCAGATGGTTTCTAACAGCTATAGTCATTGATAAACATTTTGCAACCTTCCTAGAGGTTCCTGAAGAAGGTTGGCCACCCAGGAGAAGGGTTGATAAGCAAGGTATGATATGCTTGTTTGTTTAGTTAATTTATTTTGGGGCTGTTTATTTAATCTCTTTTAACTTTTGTATTGTTGTTTTTATGGTTGATTAGCCGCCCTGGGTCCTTTGGGAGATAGGGCGGCATATAAGTCCCAAAAATAAATAAATAAATTAAATAAATAAATTAAATAAATGAATGAATGAATGAATGAATGAATGAATGCATGCTTGTGGCTACAGTGCATCCCTGTACTTTATTCATGCACATCTCAGACTTCAATTTCTTATTTTATGACATTTGGAAGCAGACACAGGCTAGGTATACACCATCTTCCATCCCTGGAGATAAAGAGACAATAATTATTGTCAATCATAATTGACAATATGAGAAGAAAAGGTATCATAAGAAACTGTTGACTAGTTTCTTCCTTTTCAGCTACAATTACAAAGACTTTACTGATGAATGGTAAGCTTAGAAAGCACTTCCCTTCAAAACACTGTTCACTCTATCTGTTCTGCTTTCAAGCCCAGCCTGTTAAGAGCTATTCTCGCTCCTAGGAATGGCCATCTACCTTCCCAGCTGCCATTTACTCAGATTGAGGGACTGGATAACCATCGCCAACTGCCATATACAGGATATAAGCCTATTCAACAAATTCGTTCCACCACCTTCCTTCAAAAAGCAGCCTCTCAGCTTGCATTTTCTTCATATCCTCCCCAGATAAGAGCAAACTTGGAACGTAAAGCAAAGTCTCAGCAGCTTTTCTGGTTCTGTTCAGGTGGGCTACTGGAGCTTCCTCAGAATAGGGTTTGAAACAAGCTAGTTTGGATGGCTGCAACAGCCGACTGATTTGCTGGAGGTTTGCTATTAATCAGTATTGCCTTTCCTCTTGCATTCAGCCTCTTTTTAGCTATCTATTTCAAAAGAGGCCAAATAAAATGCCTGGTACAAAGTAAATCACAAGCTGCAGTATATGTTTTCTTGGTGGAAACTCCTGTTTTGCTCCTGCTGTGTGCAGCTGTTATGTGAGAAGGCAAGGAGGAGCCCGTCCCTGCACAAGTGAGATTGGCTCAAGGCCCAGGCCAGTGCAAGGCAAACCTAGGCCACCTTGACCTTGCTTTGGAGTCTCACAGGAGAATGTGTAGGAAGCAAGTAAATAGGCCTGAAATTGTAAATCTTCTTTTAAAGCAGAGAAACCGTATCTGTGTTTCCAGCCTTGTTCTTTAGGCTGTGATAGATGGCAGCTGTTTGTTGCTGGGCTAAGCAAACATGCGGTTAGATCATTTAAGGCTCATTTAAGGTCTTTCTTAGTAGGAGGGTGTCTCTTCTTATAAATATGCAAAAAGATAACCCTGCTGGGCTTGGAGCCCCACCTGCTTATTTGACTGGGGCTGCCAGATTTCAGCTGCAAAAATCTGGATGTTAAAAGTGTTCTCTATCTCTTTGCTCTTATCTGGGGAGGATATGGATTTTACTTTGAAAACACAAAGAATTTTACTCAATTATTTTTCATTATTTATAATTCACCCCAATCTCCAAGGTCTCTGGGCAGCATATAACATGAAGTGAAAAGGGAAAGAAAGAAATGAAAATGGGCAAATGCTGGTTGGTAATTCTGGAAGGTGTTACTCACACATTGGGAGGGTGAGATTTGGGGGAAAACTGGTTATTTTGTTGGTGAATACTTTAAAATGCTTCTAAGCAGGTCAAGAGCTTGTCTTTAGTTGGTTCTAAGACACGGATGTCAAACTCACTGTGTCATGTGACATGTTGCAACATATCGCACCCTTTTTTTGCATTGCCAGAGCTGGGGTGGGTGCGGCTTCCACATGATGCAACCGGCATGCAGGCCAGCAGTTTTACACTCCTGTTCTAAGAGATTGAGAATTATAATAATAAAGGAGAAACATGAATGTTGTAGAGGCCATCACCTAATAATTGTTGTTGTAAGTTGAGGATTACTTTTTGCCCCTGTTGTTAAGTCACTGCAGTTGTTAAATGAATCACATGGTTATTAAGGGAATCCAGCTTCCTCCACTGACTTTGTTTGCCAGAAGCCGGCTGGGAAGGTAGCAAATGGCAATCACATGACTCTGGGATACAGCAAGCATTGTAAATACATGCTGGTTGCCAAACACCCAAATTTTGATCATGTGACCATGGGGATGCTGCAACTATTGTGTGAAGACTAGTCATTTTTTTTCCCAGTGCCATTGTAACTTTGAACACTTGATAAAATAATGGTTGTAAACTGAGGATTATCTGTAATTTGTTTATCCCCAAAGTATACATGGAAAGCTGTAGCTTTCCTTCCAAGTCTAACTTTTTTATTTTATTAAGCCACTAAAATGTAAAACTAAAAGAACTCTTCAAGGAGGAATGAAAGGGATTCTGTTGCATGCCTAGAGGAGATGCAAGAAGAAAAGATGCATACATGGCCTTTGCCTTAAATGCAGTCATCAGTATAGCCTGTGATCATTAATGCATCATTAATAAAGAAGAAATTACTTTAAAATGAGGTAGTTTTCTTTAAAATGTGTATGTGTTGGATAGATACTGATTCATATTAGCTAATAATCCCTATTATTTAAATAGAGGCATAGTCTATCATAATGTAGCTGGCAAAACTATAACCAGTCAAGTATATGCCTCTTTAGCTGCTGTCTGAGTATTGGCTATTGATAGGTGATTTCCTCTCTTCTTTCTTGGAAGTCTTAACTTTCAAGTCAGATGTTGACTAGACATCTCTTCAAATGGAGAATGGAGCTGTGCAAAAAAGGACATTTGTCCAGCACAGTATGGGCTCTTGTTTTAAATTATTCCCCAATAACTAATACTACAGATTTTATTTAGACTTGCTTCATTATAATCCTTTTCCACCAAGGGACAGTATAAGGGGAGCAATTTGCCATGGTTTGTAGAACTCTTTTCCCCATGCCAGCACAAGCAGACATAAGAGCTTTGTGTTAGCAGGAGAAAAGGTTGTCTAAGTTTTATTAGCAAATTCATGACTGCATTTTCATCGTCTAATGATTTGAGTGTCTCCAATATAGAAAAGAATGGGCAGGGAAATGGAAACAAAGCAGGAGTATTGCTTATGAACTGTGGGTAGGAATGTATAGGTGGTATGGGAGTTCAGATATCTTTAATTGCTGTCTTTAAGGCTGACTAGGGCCGGTGTTGTCATCCTCATTTTAGAATGCTTCATGCAAGGTCCCTAAAATGCTTCAAAGTGGCCTTCAATAGTGCTTAACTTTTCAATGGTGATTGTTCATACTGTTAAATAATAATAATAAACAAACATATTTTATTTCTCCTTAAATCCTATGTCTTTAATTCTGACTGCACAAGAAGAGGCAGTATTTAGGAACACGAACAAAAGCATTCTTGTACATACATTGATATTATCCAGGAGCCATAGTAGCGCAGTGGTTAGAATGCAGTTTTGGAGGCTAACTCTGCCCACAGTCAGGAGTTCAATCCTGACAGGCTCAAGTTTGGCTCAGCCTTCCATCCTTCCAAGGTTGGTAAAATTGAGGACTCAGTTTGTTGGAGACAATATGCTGACTATATAAATCACTTAGAGAGTTGCTGTAAAGCACTATAGAGTGGTATATAAGTCTAAGTGCCGTTGCTATTATGAATCAATGTATACATAATATCCTTTCAATTCAGTCTGGCAAATTGACTTGAATTCTAAAAATTTAAACATTTCTTCCAGCAAAAGCATTATAGTGTTTTCAAGCCAAAGTATTCCTTCTTTTTATTAAACTTTAGTGAACTGGGTTTTTTGTTTTTGTTTTTGGAGGGGGGAGAGGTAGCAGCATCCTTTCCAATAAAATTATTGTAATAAAAAATGCAACTATTTTAAAAGTTCTGGTTTTCTTATTTAAGGTATGGTATTTTTATAGTCTTTAAAACCAAATATCAGACAAAATGACAAAATGTGGCCAGTTGTGAATTGCTGGCTAACCATCTGTTTGGTTGTTATTCTAGTCACCTTTTTGCACTGGCCAGCCAACACTTCCTGAAGCTTAAAAAAACATATTTTGAAGTAAAACAAGCAAGAATATTGGGAATAAACAGACACAGCAATCACAATAGCTTATTTTCATAGTTACTCTAATCATCTCAGAAGCAGAAATTAACCACAGATTAATGCTTATGTTTGGATTTGATGTCATACTGGGTGGTAATTTAGGTGACTAAATCCATGACAATGGTTTCCAAACCATTAGATATTATGGTTAAGATGCTTCTTATTAAAATTAAAATCATAATCCAAATCCAGAGGTCATACTAGGTGTGACCACAAGATTGTCTTTATGTTGGCAAAAACTTAATCCAACTTTGCATAGGACCGATTTTAAAAAAACCCACAGCTATCACTTAGGATTTATTTGACTCAAAACTGAGAATTTCTAATGAGGTATTTGCTCTGTAATCATTTTGTTACATGTGTCATATTTTACAGATCCAAATCATATCAAATTCATGGATAATTCTTCAATGTTTTCCCACAATCAGTTTTGTATTTTATTTCTCTTTGGAAGGAACCTAGTTGTCTGTACTTCTCTGGATTATCTGATATTAGTTGCTCCTATACTCCCAATATATTATTTGTTTATTAAAATATCTATGTATGACCTTTGATGCAACACGAAGTTCATGTTGCAAAGCTCATGTAGATAATAAGCTTCCCAAAACACTGATTCTTTGATATGTGAATATGTTGCAAAGAGCAGGTGTTCTTTGAATATTGTTATTTTTGTAAGTAGATGTTATCTTGATTCATGTATTGAAATACTGTCAGCAGTGACAGATGGGTTTTTACATGGGTCATAGCATGTGATGCTCTGTTGAAAACAAAATCCTGGAGGTTAAGAATTCAGCTTGCAAAAGCACAAAAGGACAAAATGCAAAAGTTTGCTCTTCCACAAGGCAAAAGTAAATCTTTCAAGTGATCTTTTATGCTTCAAAAGTCTTTGCAAAAATGCTAGACATCTTCCCACAATCAATAAAAATGCTAGCCAGAGGAACAAGTTTATTTGGTTAGTTAATAAATCTCATGTATTTCTATAGTATTGTGCAATAATATTCTGCTCTTTGGTGTGCAAGTTGCTACACATTCAGGAAGAAAAATGTCCTGAGAAAGCTTGGCTTGCAACTGATCTTTTGGGACCCCCATGGAGAAGCATAGGACCAATAGACAAGGACTGTTCCTTACTGAATGTTCCTTGACCAAACTTCATAATAAGAAAAATACCATTTAGACTTCCGGTTTGCCATTGCGGCCACTGGAAAGCAAGCTCCATTTTCCACGTTTGATTTGGCACCACTACAGATAAGAGTCCTTCAATCTTGGCAGATATCAGTTGTGAGAAGCTCAGCTGTGTTCTATACCCAGTGATAAAATTATTTTCATCCCCTGATTGTAAAGCTTTTAATTTAATATACCAATAAGAGAATATGGATGAAGATCAGGAACAGATTCTTTCTAAGTTGAAAGCAATTCATGAAGCTATTCTTACAGCTTCTGACGAAATAAGATGCTATAGAAAAGAGCAAGATGTCAGCCTAGATATTCAAACCCTAACTTTGACTACAATTAAAGAATCAACTACACAGAACACAATAGAAGAAGTGGAACAATCAAACACTATGATAGAGGATTCAATGAACCAACAAACACAGCTAATGGAAAACCCACAAAAGGGACTGATAACACTGAAAATGGAAAAGACTTTCTATATAAACCAGAAGAAATCTGAGCAGCAAGAAGAACAGACGGAAGGGAAGATAAACATTCCAGGACAACTACGGGGAGATGGAATAATAGAGAGACAATTTGTTAGTCCTTCCAAAAGAATGGTGATTGGATGGTCTCTTTTATCTCAGATAATATATACAATAACAAAGTGAGAAATATTTGATGATTTAAAAGCACGGACATGGAACGCGAGTTGGAAAAGAAAGAAAGCTAGAATAAGGCTGAAGAAAATTGGGATTTGGATTTATTAGTGAGGATGTTATGTTACTAATTAAAATAGAATATACTCAAACAGACAAGATGTGTACTTTGAACACTAGATTATGCTAAGAATTGAGGTAAAGGAAACTTTGGTTACCTAAAACTTGAAAATTATAAATGTTAAATTTAAATATTGATGGGAAACTAAAAATTGGGAAAAACTAATTACAGGATATTGATTGTCTATAAAGATTGAATGTTAAAGCAATTCAGATATGTATAAGCTAAAAACTATTGATAAATGTAACAATGTTATTTTTATGTAATTGATATAATAAGAATTGTATTAGTTTAAACATGAGACAGTAAATACTAACGGAAAAAGAGAGGAAATATTTATTGTGGTAGTTCAGATTTGTACTAAATATACTTGCGTGTTATTGAATTATTGATTAACTCAGCTGCCACATTGCTTTTTAAATACTTAAATGTAAAACTAGAAAATCAATAAAAAATTTATTAAAAAATACCATTTAAACAACTCTACTTAGCAGTCTTTGTCTTTGATTAAATGGTTGTGAATTTAGAGGAGGATTTTATTAGTATAAGGTTCTGGTGATTCCCTATTCCCCATGCCATTGGTATGGTCAGTATCAGAAATCACATCTCCCCCACAATATGTGGAACATGATACATCAAGGGCAGACAATAAGCATGAGATAAAAACAAAATTTACAGACATTTTAGTATTAATTTAACACTGGAGGCTAAGGTATCCTCAAGAGAGGACAAAAAAACTCAAGATGATGGCTGCAACCAGATAACCTGAGACCCACCCTTTTTCACCTGGCTTGTAGCTGCCATCTTGACTTTTTGATCTCCCCCCCCTGCAGACATTTGTGACTAGAATGAACCACTTAGGGCTTGATTACATGTTGTAGTTCAGGAATAGGTATTCAGCAGTTAAGATGCTGAACTTGTCACGTTCAAAAGCCAACAGCCCAAATTTAAGACCCAAGCACTGCTCAATGCAGTGAGCCCTTGTTACTTGCCCCAGCTCCTGCCAACATAGCAGTTCGAAAACATGTAAATGCAAGTAGATAAATAGGTAGTGCTTTGGCTGTATTTTCATGTTGGCCACATGATGACAGAAATGTCTCTCAAACTACGTGGGCTCCCTCAACTGAGAACTGGAGATAAGCATCACCTGCATGAGTGAGTCACAACTGGACAGGGTAAACTTTTACACCTTTTTAAAATGCCCCATTGATCATGATGAGTAAGGAATTTATTTAAGCAAATTCAGCTCTTGTTTGCTAAGATGTATTATTTCATTTTCCTCAATAGAAATGGATGGACAACCCATTAAACATGCACTTTGGTTATTACAACCCAAAATAAGCAATAATTTTATGTTATGGGTTATTCTCCCAGAGCATACGGCAAATAGATTTACTAACTTATCTTAGAGAACTCTTAAAGTTTATTGTATTTCTGTTTATTGTAGTGCTTATATATTTTATATATAAAAGGTCTCTGATTAATGGCTCTTCCCTTTCAGTATAAGTGACTAATTCATAGGCTGATTGTGCCACACCTTTCTTAGAATAAGAGCTAACAGCCAATCCTTTGGGCTTGGCTCTTTCCTATTTTAGTCTATTCTGATCTTTGGTTTTGCACACCTAAAGAAAATAGTCCTCCATTTTAAAGACTTTTTTTAACCATTCTCTCAAAAATTGCTATCTTAATTGCTTCTGTTTTATAGAGTCCCATCTGGGTTTCAGTTGTTCAGGATCAAACTGTTATACAAATTTACAATCCTTTAAAAACCAACGATGATAGCAGAAGCTTTTCTTGAATCATAGTGGCTTACACTGTAACAATTGTGTTAGTCTTTAAGGGCCTAACAATCTGTTGTTTTGCTGCACCCAAGAAAATGACCCCTATGGCAGATGACAGATGATAAGATTCTGGATGATTTCAAATAAATTCTGAGGCCATGTGTCAATTCAGCATAAGATGATCATTGAAGAGATTCCTGAACGGATGGACCACACTACTACAAAGAAAATAAAATGCCTTTGGTATTAGAAATAAAGGACATGAAATCAGAGCCCTCTCTCTTTAGGTGAGGCCAAATTGAATTGGAATCCCATTAACAAAAATCTGTTGAGCATGCCAGTAAAGAATTTCCAGCCTCACTTAGGTTTCCTCTTTTCCCACAAATATAGACCTGGAGAACAAAAATCTTGACCTGTTTAAGTTTGTAGATTTCGCAATGTATAATTGAAACAATAAATAGTAATCTTAATTCTTAAAAGAATTGTATTAGCCAAAAATCTGTCCGATGCTGTTTATGCAGTTTAAAACAGAAAAGAAAAACTTACTGGAAGGAGATTCCTGTACAGCAAGTGACAAATGAAATGTCAAAATCTTGGAAGCAGGTGATCTTTTGTGAATCTTTTACACGACAAGTTTCTCACTTTAAAAGGTCAGGGTGGTAATGAAGACTGACAATTATAGAAATCATGCAATATAACATAATAATTTGCTTAATTAAAAAAAGGTTCCTGTTGCATTCTTCTCAACCATCACTGCCAGGCATTTCTCAGCCTGGCCATAGTCCAGTAGCACTTAACTTACCTCCCAGGGAAAACTCAGCTCCAGCTTTTAACTTGACAGAAAGAGCCAACATTTGCATTTCCTTGGACTCTCTACAGTTCTGCTGGCAAAGGGCCCATCTAGGTTTGAAAGACCTGTGAATGCAGACTGAAAAATGATTTTTACTCTCCCAGGAAACTCCCCACTATGAATGAAGATGTTGCAGTAAAAATGATTCTCAATTTCCAAGTTAGTTGCTTTCTAGAAACATTAATGGGTTCCATCCCTTGAACCTGAGAATACACACAGTTTAGAATAAGAGACTGTCTAGTCACAGCCTGAAAAGAAAGAATTGCATACATAATGTGGAGCAAACTGAAATCTGTTCTTAAACCAGGTGTGTTTAATGTGATTTCCCCAGTTCAAGGCTCTCGGCACATCCAAAAAGGCAGTCAGTCTGTTCAATCATCAAGAGTTTGCCTTGTTTTAAAAATGCTTTGTTTTGCAATAGTTTAATTAAGCCACAATATGTAGCCATAAACTATGGTTTTGTATGGTAGGATCACCTAATACACTAAGTTATTAAGCCATACAATCCACATTCTGTCTTAGTGTGCTATAGTAATGTAGTATTGCTTAGGGCTACAAATAGCTCTTCCATACTTTGATTGGCCTCAAACATTTTGCTGTATCAGAAAACATCAGCCTTGCAGTACAAATTAGTCTGATGTTGTGAGCTGGCCAAAACTAATAATGTTTGTTTAATAATAATGAATGTTTAAAATGTTAAAACATGCTTTTGAACTGAAGCAGCCCAAATCACACCAGGTCTTATGCTAATGGCTGTAACAGTGTGAGATGAAAGGAGAAGCCATTGGTTAATGGCCTGATGTCCACATGAGCATTGTTCAAGCCCTGCTGGGCAACCAATTTAAATCTTAGCGTCAAAAAGGTTTGAAGACTTATATTTTCTTTTTCTAATACAAAGTTGTTCAAACTCCCTATGGGTCAGACAAAGAAGTATCTGTAACAGCCTCTTTTATACAGTGCAAATAAATGAGAAAGAAAGGTACATTGTTCACAGTATATATAGGATTTGAAAATTCAAGAATAAATAGTTGAGGTGCTAGTATGTATTTTCTTTTTTTCTGAATAGTAGAGCCAGTCTTTCCCCTCTGAAATGTTACTTTTTCTAAAGAGATTATTTGAAAGAAAGTACATCATGATTCTTCCTTCAAAAATAGTTTTAACTGATTTTTGGAACAAGTGTGGCGGAAATGGGCATTATCTATATCCATTACTTACAAGGAAGATTAAATCCCTTTTTTCTCTTGTTCAGCTTGAATCCATTTCAAAACACATAGAAACAGTTTTCATTTCCTGAAGCAGAGGCTGTTTTTAAACTACTTCAAATGTTACATTATTCTTTACTTTTTGTGTACTGTACTATACAATGGCTTTGAAATGCTGTATGTTGTGTCAGTCAAAAACTTCCTATAAGAAGAAAATCATTTATTTCTCTCTCCCCTGCCCCCCGATTATTTTCTCCTTTGCCAGCATTTTACGTGTATATGCACATTTCTCTGCTTCATTTTGTCACCTGTAAAAATGACTCCACATATTCCAACAATGCTGTTTCAGATTTCACCACATTTGGGAGCTGTAATCATGCAGAGTTAATCAGAGGTAGGCTCCACCTATGTCAAAGGTATCTCTGAATAAGTTTCTGGATTTAGCTCCCGGAAATAACTGGCTCTTTGTGATGCTCAGGAGTTTAATAAGAAAGTCTCTTCTTGGTTATAACTTTTTAAAAAGAAGTGCTAAAAATAGATTTATAAACATATACTCAAGTATCAATAGTATTCGATGCTATTGTAGAACAAAGTACCCAGCTGTGTTACTGAGCTGGTGTATATTGCTACAATAGACAAGAGGGGAAAAAACATTTGGGAACTCCCTAAATTGTTCTGTAATGGAGACAAATTCTTGCACTGTATCTACATTTCCTGTTTAGAGAACAAGAGTAGATAAGCTTAAGAGTTCAGATGCTTACTCAGACTGTGTCAAGGTCCCTAGTGTCTATATCCTGGGGGCTTTTAAAAATAGCTTATAAAATATATGTGGCTGCTTAAGGAAATCACAGTAAAGAGCAGTTCTGAACATCTGTAATAAATATGCTTCACAATAGATACTGGAAACAAACTGGAAATTCAAGATGAGGGTAGTGGAATATGCAGTGCTTTGTCTCTAGGACAAAGGCTGCTAATAAAGACATCAGCAAATGGATGATCTATATCTGTTCCTGACAGGAGAAGAGAAGGAATTATTCTGAATCAGCTCAGCTCTTCACCTGAACAGTCAACACCCCTGCCTAGAACATTCTCCCAGGAGGTAAAGAGCAGTGTGTCCAAAATTCTATTTGCTTTTCTAAAGTATTTCCTGCTTTCATTAACCCTTTTTTCCCCATCACCAGGAATTGCAAAAATACCATGGGTGGAAAGCCAGCTATTAATATGATTCTTATGCCTTTAACCACAATAAAAATGGTTTATTTTAAATTTAAAACAGAAGAGAATCAATGATATTGAGGTGAAAGGTGAACAACCATGAAGATTACTCTGGGACATAATTTTGAAGACATAAAGAGATCAGTCAGACAAAATGTTGAGAGTTCAGTAATCTTCGTTTTTTTAAAAAAAAAAACACGATCAGGGCTACAGTTACTTTTCTCCCTCCTATTTTTGCAGTGAAATTATCCTTCCTCTTGTCCCTGCCCCATTGCTACTTATTTAGGTATCTACTGTATATGTTTTCCATAGCAGCAACCCCTGGCAGTGGAGTGAAGTATGATCTAATTTTAAAAAGCAATGTAGAGAATAGAGTGAATCTCTTTCCGCCATCATAGCGATTCAGGTTTGAACTGAGTCTTTCTAAAAATGCTTGAAATAGAAATGCAGTCATGGAACATCCCCTAAATAATTTCAAACATCTTGTGTGCTCTGAGCCTGAATTGACTCTAATTGGCATGTTCCAAAGAATCAGGATTTATCCTTTTTATCAAGTTTTCTGACATGAAAATGAAACTTGTTCTCCTTTTTATGTTGTGCTGGGAAATTAAAACTGTTGTAGTTTTTATTATCAATACTGTATTGAAACAATATGTTAAGTAAATAATGGCATAGTTGGCATTATCAACAGGAAATAACTAAAGAGAGAATTCTGGTCCAGAAATTGCGACTGCTTGCAGATAATGACTGATAAAACAATATTTGAATGAGACTTAGTTCTGAAAAATATATATTAGGATATCACTGGTACAGTAGAGCATGGCTGGAATTATGAGGAAAATATAGCACTTTTGAATTTTTTCTGTGTGCCTTCTAGTCAGTGTTTGCTGGCAGCACTACCTCCTTCCTGAGGCTGAGAGTGAGTAACTGGTCCAAGGAGATTCAGCTAACTTTGTCATTGAGGTTCGGCTAGAGCTCACTATCACCCAGTTTCTAGCCTGATGCCTTAACCCTGCACCAGACTGGCTCTATTTAATATTTTGCTAAATACATTCGGGATGCAGTACTTTTAATTTCACTTCTGCCTAATTTGTGGAAGAGCAGTATTTTATCAGCATTCATGAATCTTCCTGTAGAAGCAACCTGATTGTTTGAGAAGATTGCTATAGTCTATTTGGGTTTCAGTAGCATTTTTTTTTGGCAGCTTTTAAAAAAAGCATTCATGCTTATGCAGTCCAATATTAACATGAGTTGAGTCTGGTTTTACAGGATTGTAATTGTTGTGTCTGGTCGGTTGGGCGAGTGAACACGCTGAGACGGACTGCTGTTATCTTGTTTATTCAAGTACACGTGGCCGAACTGGCCCTACCTGCCCCGTTGCTGGTATTCATATGCCCAGCGTGCCCGGCGCTGTCCAACCCGCAGGCTCAGGTTTCCCACGCTGCCCCTGGCCACCCAACCCGGTGTCCAGGAATTCCCGTCGCACGGCTTGGCCAATCAGGTGGCCAGACAGGTGTGTACCTTACACCCCTTTCCCCCCAATTGAAGCTGTTATTGTCTTATGTAATCTTTTAAGTAAGCTGGGGCCTTGTGCATCCTGGTAGGGTATCTCCCCGTTGATCTGGCTGGCTCAGCCCCCCCTTCCTGGGTTGGTTCGGATGCCCCTAACTGGTCCCTGCCCTGATCCAGCCCCGTTGGCAGTAAGGATTCCGTGTGCTCCCCTTCCCCTCCATTGGTGTTGGCCTCAGGTGTCCCTGGCTCCGTTGTGGCATCCCTGACTCCCCCCGTCCCATGCGTCCTGGACGTGGGTCCTGTGTTGGCCTGGTGTGGGGTGACTGGGAGTGTGGCTATTCCCCCGTGAGTGGTGTTGGGTGGATGCTGGGTCTGCTTATGTGGGGTGATTTCTGGGGCCCTTTTCCTTAGTTGGTCTATGTGTCTCCTGACCTGGCGTTCCCCTTCCCCCTCAATGATGTAAGACAGTGGGCCTAGCTTGTCCACCACTACCCCCGGCAACCACTTGTCCCCTTGGCTGTAGTTCCTGGCCCACACTAAGTCCCCAATGTCCAGAGTCCGGGCTGTGCCTTCTTGCTCCACCTCTGGTGTTGTCCTGTCGGGATGGAGCCTGTCATGTTTGGTGGTGAGTTTCTTGCCCCACCTCATTTCTGCCGGACTCTTCCCAGTGGCTGTGCACGGGGTGGTGTGTTGTGCCAGTAGGAACTGAGCCAGTCTCTGGGGCCAATCACCGGTGATGATTCGGCATAGTGCATCTTTCGTGGTCCTTACGTTCCTTTCTGCTAAGCCGTTGCTGGATGGGTGGAAGGGAGCCGACGTCGCGTGCCTAATCCAATTGGCCTTGAGGAAGTCCTGAAATTCATTGGATGTGAATTGGGGCCCATTGTCAGACACAATCACGTCAGGTAACCCATGGGTGGCAAAGAGTCCCCTCAGGACCTGTATGGTTTTTGCTGATGTTGTGTGTTTGACTGGCACTACCTCTAACCACCGGGAGTAGCTGTCTACCACTATTAGGAATGTTTTTTCCCTGGAAGGGCCCTGCGTAATCGATATGTATGCGTGACCATGGGTTGTGTGTGGCCTCCCACCTATGAACCGGTGCATGGGCTTGTTCTGGCCTAGACCTCTGGCAAAGGTAACATCCCGCTACCCTCTCTTCAATGGCCTTGTCTAGCCCTGGCCACCAAAGGTGACTTCTGGCCAGGGCTTTCATGCGTACTATCCCCTGGTGTCCCTCATGTAAGTCACTGATGACTCTTTCCCTTAGCTCCTCTGGAATTATTACCCTGTTCCCCCACAAGAGACACCCTCGGTGAATTGATATTTCATCCCTCCTCCTTAGGTAGGCCTGGAACTGTGATTCCTGGCTCCCTTGGCTCCACCCGCCTAGGACCCATGTTGCCACCCTCCTTAAGCACCGGGTCCCTACTGGTGGCTATGGCGATGTCTTTGGCCGTCACTGGGCATTCTGGTAGCTCTTCTATTGTTAGGATCTGGCTGGCTGGGGCTGGGTCAGTGTCAGTGTCTGGTAGTGGTAATCTGCTTAGTGCATCCGCGTGGCCCATGTCCTTCCCCGGTCTGTATTGTAAGGAAAATGTGTAGGCTGACAGAAATATGGACCACCTCAGCATCCTAGGTGACATTATTTGCGGGGTTTGTTTGTCCTTGGTGAATAATCCTAGGAGGGGTTTGTGGTCAGTGAGTATTGTGAATTCCCTACCGTATAGGTAATCGTGGAATTTCCTTACCCCTGCCACTATTGCTAGTGCCTCCCGATCTATTTGGGCATAGTTGCGCTCAGCCTTGGTTAGAGTTCTGGAATAATATGCTATGGGCCTTTGATGCCCATTGCCATCCCAATGGCTGATCACTGCTCCTACCCCATATGGTGAAGCATCGCATGCTAAACAGATTGGCTTCCCCTCAATGAAGTGTGTCACCGCAGGTTTGCTGGCTAGTATGTCCTTAAGGGTTTGGAAGCTTTTTTTATGTTGTTCCTACCAGTGCCATGGTGTTTTGCTGTCCAAAAGCCTGTGTAGTGGTTCAGCTATGGCAGCCTTGAGGGGGATGAATGTGTGATAAAAATTTATCAGGCCTAAGAATGTCTGTAATTCTGCCTTGTTTTTTGGTTCTGGGGCTGCCTTGGTTGCTTTTATCTTCCCCTCTGTGGGATGTATGCCCTGTGCATCTATCCTGTATCCCAAAAACTCTGTGGAAGGTACTCCAATGGAGCACTTCCCCTTCTTTAATTTGAGCCCAGCCTTCCTAAACCTTTCTAGGACCCTTTCTAATCTTTCAGCTAGTATCCCCAGGAATTCCCGCCGCGCGGCTTGGCCAATCAGGTGGCCGGACAGGTGTGTACCTTACAGTAATTGTATACATATTATCTTTATACAGGAAAGGCATCTGTATAGTTGGCTGGGACCCACTATATTTTAGTAGAGATAAATCAGCTGATTTGTTGCATAAGTAAAGAAATAATAATCTGCTTTGTGATAACTGTTTTTGATACTGGGTTCTGATCTGTGCTTTTCAATGTTTTTAGTAATGACTTCAATAAAGAGGTAGAAGAAATGCCTATTTTATCTGGAGATAGCAGAAGTATTATTTTTTCACAAAATTTTATTGAGTTTGGAGATAGCACAAATATGAGTGGGGTAGTGAATAACCAAAATAAATTCAATGTCATCTTCAAAAGGTAGAAGAAATAGGTAGATAATATGAGAATGACATTTAACAGGGAGAAGTTCAAGGTTCTTCTCTTAGGAAACAGACATTAAATCAGCAGTTATTGGTTGGAGGTTGCCTGGCTTGATAATGTGTATTAAAAAGATCTGAAAAGAGTTGTTGATTATAAACTGAATATGAAAAAAGAAAAAGATCATTAAAGGCCACATTAATAGAAAGATACTTTCCAACTTTGAGACACATAATACCTTTTGCTATCTGGTGGTCAGGGCACATTCAGAAATCAACAACAAAATAGGGGATTCTAAAGAACAACAAGTACAATCTACTGACAGCCTTAATGCCCAAACTTCGATTTCAACTATAAAACCTTACAATTCAACAAACGACAGAAGCTGAAGAAAGCAATACTAAGATGGAGGATGCCAAAGGCCTTCAAATACAGTAGATTAAGAATCTAACCAATCAAACAATAACTATAACACCGGACATGACCTCTTACCTAAGCCAGATGGGATTGGAAGAAGAAGAAGACCAGACTGAATTAATGACAATTATACTATGCCAAACATGGAGATTTGATCTATTAGAGTGACAATTCAATGACTATAAAGGAGTCGCTCTCTTTGAGAAATTGACAACTGGATGGTCTCCCTGGATTCAAACAACGCGTGTAGGAAGAAAGGGAGACACATTTGAGAAGTTAAAGGCAATGATATGGAAGCCTGCCTGGCACAAAAAGAAAGCTATATTTAAAAAATGGTTTTTTTTCTTAATTTTTTTTATTTTTTATTTTAATTCCATTTATATCCCGCCCTTCTCCAAAGACTCAGGGTGGCTTACAAATAATAATAAAAATAAAAAATAATAATAAATAATAATAATAATAATAAAAAATAAAAAATAATAAAAAAATAAAAATAAAAATAAAAATAAAATAATAAATAAAGCTTAATAATAAAGCTTAAAATTTCTTTTAATGGACCAAGGGGAACTGTTAAAAGATATAAACTGATTTTATATTTAGGACCTAGATTTCTAAGGGGATGAAAATTAGCTACTAGAACATAACTTTGAATTATATAATAGAACTTGGAATGACACAACAAAAGATACTTTGTTAATCATTGATGAATTACAAAGATGACAAATAGAATTAGTTTTTGAAATAAAACAAGAATGCACTTAAATGAACAATGTACATATTTGAGATATGATGATTTCTATATAATGAAATAGGGGAAATGTGGTTTACCCCAAAATTAAGTTCTTTAGATACTATAGGCTAATTTGGAGCACTGTACTGAAATTAGATAAAACTTAAAAACAGGACGTGGATAAGTATATGTGAAAATGTATAGATAATTGCTCTAACTGATTGTGTTACAACTAGAAATGTATTAATTTGATTTTGATATTGTGACTAAGGGAATTGGAAAGGGAATATTTGTTGACGTATCCTGAGCTATGTACAAAAAGATTTTGTTATCGGACTTTTGACTATCCAATCACCACATTGCTTCATAAATATTTGGATATAAAATTAGAAAATTAATAAAACTTGTTTTTTTTAAAAAGAAACTTCCTGTAGAAGCAACCTGATTGTTTGAGAAGATTGCTATAATCTATTTGGGTTTCAGTAGCATTTTTTGGCAGCTTTTAAAAAAAGCATTCATGCTTATGCAGTCCAATATTAACATGAGTTGATTCTGGTTTTACAGGATTGTAATTGTATACATATTATCTTTATACAGGAAAGGCATCTGTATAGTTGGCTGGGACCCACTATATTTTAGTAGAGATAAATCAGCTGATTTGTTGCATAAGTAAAGAAACAATAATCTGCTTTGTGATAACTGTTTTTGATACTGGGTTCTGATCTGTGCTTTTCAATGTTTTTAGTAATGACTTCAATAAAGAGGTAGAAGAAATGCCTATTCTATCTGGAGATAGCAGAAATATTATTTTTTCACAAAATTTTATTGAGTTTGGAGATAGCACAAATATGAGTGGGGTAGTGAATAACCAAAATAAATTCAATGTCATCTTCAAAAGGTAGAAGAAATAGGTAGATAATATGAGAATGACATTTAACAGGGAGAAGTTCAAGGTTCTTCTCTTAGGAAACAGTCATTAAATCAGCAGTTATTGGTTGGAGGTTGCCTGGCTTGATAATGTGTATTAAAAAGATCTGAAAAGAGTTGTTGATTATAAACTGAATATGAAAAAAGAAAAAGATCATTAAAGGCCATATTAATAGGAAGATACTTTCCAACTTTGAGACATATAATACCTTTTGCTATCTGGTGGTCAGGGCACATTCAGAATATTATATCACTAGAATTTAACAAAGAGTCAGACAAACACACATTCTGATTGGTGAATGATTAACTAGAAACTGGGAAGACCTGAAGGAGCTGAGAGTATAATCATAAGAAGACAAGACTAAGAGGAGAACATGGCACTACTCTTCATATCCTGGAAAAAATGTGATAAAAAAGTGATCAGCAGTGTTCTCAATCTTTGCAGAATATAGGACATCAATCAATGAATTTAAATTAAAGAATGGAAGTTTCTGACTGATTATTAGAAAAAACTTCCAAACAGTGCAGCATGGTTGTTGAGATAAATATGGAGAGGTGATATGTTCCTCTTCATTGGATGTTTTCAAATGAAGGCCAGACATCTCCCTGTCCTGAATACATTAATTTCCATTCCTGCAGTGAGCAAGAGCTTGTACCTGATGGTCTAGCTCATGAAACACTATGCAGTGTTTCAGTATTTCAGTCCTTAACCTGATGTTCTTCTGATCTGTTGGACTTAAATTCCAGACTCTTCAGCCAGTGTGTCCAAATGGCCAAGAGTTGGAAGGCTTGCACAGTATATAGCTTGGACAACATTGCTTGGAGCAAGAAAACTGCAAGGAGATTATTTTGAAGGGCAGATCAACTGCACCAACACTTGAACATTTGAAGCCATGTTCTTGTACAGTAGCATACTTTCAAAGCTAGATTATTCAGTGGCTGAGACATTGTTAGTCCTTATCACTTATCATTGCAGAAGTTGTCACACTCTGAGGGCTAAATCATCTCAATCTCAGTTCAGTTTTAGATTATAGAAAGAAAATCGGTAAAGGAATCTAATCAGGCAGACTCAGCTGAAATGACAGTTGTTCTTCCTTTTCCTTGATTCCAACCGTATCATTTTTGACAAGCGTTTTTCACAATTACTGTATGTGCATGAATAAGAAGAAACAGTCTCTTTTTCCCATATCTGTTGTTAAAATAAACATAAGCAGAAATAAATTACCCCAGATTGGGATTCCTAATGTATTATCCCAACTGAACACTTTCTGCTGATTGAACTTGGAAACTTGCGGTCGTAATTCAGTGTCTGCATGAAGAAAGATGTCAAAAGCAGTTGTGCATAAATAATAGTCGATTGGACTATGACTGATAGAGGTGGCTAAAATATCTGCTGGAATTCTACAATACTGAACAGGTATCTTAACTGATGTTATTACTCATTGTACATAAGATTTGAACCATATGTTTCAGTATTATCTCACCTCTTAAGAGTTATGATTCTTAATGCTTAAGGATGATCAGCCAAGTACGGCAACATCTAAGTTAAAACATTCCAGCTAACTTCACCTCCTCAGCCATTTTTTTTTCCAGTTGATATACAGCATTACATAATTGATACTCAGGTTGTATGTGCAGGGAGGGGGAGATGTTTTACTTCATGGACTTATTCATTTGCATTAGGGTTATTTGATATTTCAGCAAACCTCAAGTTTCCAAGCACATTGATATCTGCTCTTACTTGGCATTGCTTTGGTTCCATTCTTGCCAGCATCCACCACTTCAGCATGTGATTAGAAGAAGTCATGGACTCTCTTGGGAATCTTTTTCTTCTTCCTGATGTGACAATCATTTGAAAGCAATAAGTACTTAATAGTAGCCCTTTAATTTTAAATCATAATTTCTGATTTCTACTAGGCTGTTCTCTATATTATACTTATGAAGATGACCTCATTTTAGCAATTTTGAACTTGACTTGCAGAAAGATATATATTTGGCCAAGAATTCAAAAACACAATAAAATCAGTTAACATTAACATTTAGCCAGATGTTTTCCTCAATAAAAGATATGTCCTGGCTGGGACTTCTGGTTTTATGCTGTAGCGCATGGCCGCAGGATAGCAAAGATCCACTCCCCATGGCCAGTTTCGTCCTGCCAAGGGTACCCTAAATGGGTCTGAAGTTGCCCCGAAGAGGTGACCATGAAGGAGGGATACTCTGTTGATCACAAAATGATGGTGATTGTTTCGTTCGATCTAGGGGAAGCCCTCCAATCCAACAGAAGAAAGACTAGTATGACATCGATGTCTTGTTGTTGTTGATTGCAAAGTCATGTCTGACCCATTGCGACCCTATGGACAACGTTCCTCCAGGCCTTCCTGTCCTCTACCATCTTCTGGAGTTCCTTTAAGCTCATGCCTACTGCTTCAGTGACTCCATCCAGCCACCTCATTCTCTGTTGTCCCTTTCTTCTATTGCCCTCAATCTTTCCCAGCATTAGGCTCTTCTCCAGTGAGTCCTTCCTTCTCATTAGGTGGCCAAAGTATTTGACTTTCAACTTCAGGATCTGGCCTTCTAAAGAGCAGTCAGGGTTGATCTCCTCTAGGACTGACCGGTTTGATCACCTTGCAGTCCAAGGGACTCACAGGAGTCTTCTCCAGCACCATAGTTCAAAGGCTTCAATTCAATTCTTTAGCGCTCAGCCTTTCTTATGGTCCAACTTTCACTGCCATACATTGCAACTGGGAAGACCATAGCCTTGACTATATGCACTTTTGTTGGCAGGGTGATGTCTCTGCTTTTTAGTGTGCTGTCTAGATTTGCCATGGCTTTTCTCCCCAGGAGCAAGCATCTTTTAATTTCTTGGCTGCAGTCCCCATCTGTGGTGATCTTGGAGCCCAGGAAAATAAAATCTGTCACTACCTCCATTTCTTCCCCAGAAGAATGTCTAGCCCAAGCTATCTGCAGCCAAAGTCCAGGAGCATGAACAACGACATTGGTGAATAGTATGCTTGGAACTGGTGAGAGTATTGATCTTCTCTCTTTTATCCTCTAACTCAGACATGTCAAACTCGTAATGTCACGTGATGTCGTGCAACGTATCGGAGTTTTTTCACCATTGCTGGCAATGGGGTAGGTGTGGTTCCCAGTGATGTGTCCAGCCTGCAGGCCGGCAGTTTGACACCCCTGTTTTAACTGAATCCTTGGGAAAGATCCCCAAAGCAAGAAAACCTCCGAAAGTGAAGGGAGGGGACTATATCCCCATTCCCTCATAGACAGAAGCCGTAAATTAATATTAAGGGGGAAAGAAATAGACTGAAATTAAATTTGAAATACTACAGTCTGGACAAATCTAGAAGCTAAAAAAACTGCTAAGACTACACCTAAAAGGGTTTTAATGAAATTATTAAAAAATATATAACAATAATATTTTTTGTCTGAAAAAACTGGAAAATGAACAACTACTGTTACCTAGTGGAGAAGCAGAGCATAGAACACTAACAATAATGACTCAGAAACTGGCAGGACACCTAGAAACAAAGAATAATCTGTTCCCTTAAATTTTAAATAACCTTGAAGACAGCTGGGAACAAAGAAAAAACTGGCCCAGCCATAAGATTAAAAAGTGTCTGAAAGAAAAATACCTGGATGTTGACTAAATTTAAGAACTGTTTAGAGAAAAAGAAAAATGTTGGCTCTTGGCAAATCTTTTAGAGGAGAATCTACAGGAAGGACTTAAGGTGGCTTAACATACTGAATTGCAATTTTGACTAATAATTAACCCCTGAACTAAAATATTGATGAAAGACTATTTGAAGTGGGGAGACAACATGGATATCGTACACTTATCAAAAAATGACAGGACACCACACTCAATATTCACTCCTGAATATTGGGATGGTGTAACTTTTATAAATATAAGTGAAATAGAAGCTGATCAGAAAGAATGTTATACTCAGATAGATAAGAAGCACAGCATTTTTGTAATAAATGAAATATGAAAATATTGGGATGGTGTACCTAAATGGAAAAATTTGGATATTTAGATGACTAACACTGAGAAAATCATGACTGATAAGAATGGATTGAATAAAAGTGGAAATTAAGCTTAAAAATAATGAAAATAGGATGCATGGTGAACTAATGAGATGATGGTTATAAGAATAAAATAAGCTGAAAAATGTTATACATAGATGTTATCACTGTCTGTATAAATATGAAAAAATGTCTATATTTAATCATTTATATATTGAAAATATTAAGAATTATATTTGTTTAAGGTTGAAGGAGAATACAGATGCGAGAAGGGAAGATCAAAGAAATATATTATTAACTAATATACTAATTATGGAATTATCAAATGTAATTAACTGTTAATTAATTATTATTGTCTTTTTTTCTCAAATATATAAATCAAGACAACATGCTGCAAACCAGAGATTGTTATTGTTAAAAACCAATAACATATTTTTTTTAAAAAAAGATATGTCCTGGCTAGAGATGACTCTACACTGTGTTGCAGCTTTTTGCACTTGCACAGTGAATTAAATACCTATGGAGTTTCTTCAGGAGTAAGACTGTTTTTTTGCATCAGTCAACTGTCTCAAAGAGTCATGCCAATGGATTTGTCCCCACTTGGTAAACTGATGAGATGAATGAGTGTTTCATATGCTTTGTCTCATATGTAAGGGTTCCAGTCTGCAAACAGTTTGGATGGAACAGGTGTCCAGTGCACAAAATAAGGAAGGCCTTGCACAACTATACCAAAAGAAATGAAAAGTGCAAGGCGTGAGATAATGAATAAAACAGAAAGGGCAATAATATTTCACATTCAAAAAGTTTTACATGCATCACTAAAGGGCCTTGTCCTTGTCATAAACTGCTATAAATTGGATTACCAATGAACTGCATATCAACAAATGCCTATCTAATTGGAGAACAGATGTTATCATCCCCACATCTGTGCCTCTATTTGTGAATCTTTCTACAAATATCTAGTTGGTCACACAGATGTTTGGGGAATGTCTGCATTCATGTCTGAATAAAGGACTAACACAAACTCATTCTGCATGAAGATCTAAATGGACTACAGAATGAAATTGACTCCAATGCAAGCATAAATACAGCTGAAACAAGCTGCTCATTTATCACTGTAATTGGCACTTGGGTGGCAGAAGACAGACTCAGATCTGTGAGGTCTCAGCCATGATTGCCCGACTCACTGAAACTTTGTCAGGCATAGAAACCCCAATTAAACAGAGTGTTCTACCATTTAAAAGCAGGTGACAGCTAATCCAATCAGTTTTTATATAATGACTTTGAACTAGGATTAGAAAGTAATATTTAGTAATTTCCTGAAAGTTTTGTTCTCGGCAAAAGAGGCTCCTGTGTTTTACTTCTTTCTGAGGGTACTTTTCTACTACTTTTGCATTATATTAAATTGTCTTACTTTATTGTTGCAAATGAGTCCTGGATGCTGCTGTTGATTCCATTGTCCCATATTGATCCATCCTAGTGCGGCTCTTTGGAGTAAGGCTGAAAGGAGGATGGCTTTCATTGGGATGTCATGGGAATGCCAGAAGCCCGTGAGACTGCATGGTGCTGGAGAAATGACTCAAGGGTCAAAGATGGTAACACTCTCAAAAGCACTCATTTATCACCCCTCTTTAATGTGTGTGTGTGCATACATACATGCACATCACCCATCAACCCACCCACACACCTTGACAACCTCTTAATTAAGTGAAATCCAAGAATTTCAAACAAACAAAAAAGCTGGCATGCTGAGGTCTTGGCATTATGTTGTTCCTAGCACAAATGAGTTTGTCCAATGACCTACTCAAAGAAATCAACAAATCATGAAGACGTAGATATAGGAATGTATAATCTGGGGAAACTAAAAAAAAGATTGGATCATTGTTCAATATTCTATGTTTGGAGCTCTGCCTGAAATACAGCACTGAAATCAACAAATTCAGTACACTTTTGAACAGATCTGAAAGATGGTTTATGTTAAGCAGTGTTTGGGCTTCCAAATAAAAATATTATATTTGTCTTTTTCCCCCTAAATGCAATTTTACAGCATGGGGATTAGGTGCCTAAAAATTGGTAGTGTTAGAAACCCTGGAAGCATATAAAATTGAATATTTTAAATGCATAGCAACTTTTTTACCATTTGGAAGATGCTTCAGCCACACAAGTTTGGTAATTTGGCACAAAAAGGAGGATTTCTGCTTTGTTCTCAGGTTATGGAGTGCCCCATTGTTAAATTATTTTAATGATAAAGTATTGGTTTCAAATTCTGATCTGATCATAACTACATTGTTTTTGTTATATTTTGTACTTAATTTTTTAAAGCAGGCTCCTAAATTAACATGTACTTTTGGCATTTTTATTTTTAAGTATGTTGTATATTTCTGTGTTGGCATTTTATTCACAAAGAACATTGTTTACCTCAACTGTCTGAGGGAATCATTAACCCTTTGGCCATAATTTTAGAGAGTCACATAATTTTGGGGGGCGGGGTTTGAAGGACTGCTTTTTGCAATACTATAATCAGGTAATTCCCCTTCATGGATTACTGCCTTGTCGTGGTGAAGGGGCTTGCATAATTCAGTGAAGCTATGAGCTATGCCGTGCAGGGCCACTCAAGACAGACAGGTCATAGCAGAGAGTTCTGACAAAATGTGATCCACTGGAGAAGGAAATGGCAACCCACTCCAGTATCTTTGCCATGAAAACCCCATGGATAGTACCAAAAGGCAAAAAGATATGACGCTGGAAGATGAGCCCCTCAGGTCGGAAGGCGTCCAATATGCTACTGGGGAAGAGAAGAGTGCTAGTACTAGTAGCGCCAGAAAGAATGAAGCGACTGGGCCAAAGCCGAAAGGACGCTCAGCTGTGGATGTGTCTGGTGGTGAAAGGAAAGTCCGATGCTGTAAAGACTTTTTCTCCATAGGAACCTGGAATGTAAGATCCATTAATCAAGGCAAGCTGGACGTGGTCAAACAAGAGATGACAAGACTGAACATCGACATCTTAGTTATCAGCAAACTAAAATGGACAGGAATGGGTGAATTTAATTCAGATGACCATCAGGTATACTACTGTGGGCAAGAATCCCTCAGAAGAAATGGAGTAGCCTTCATAGTCAATAAAAGAGTAGGAAAAGCAATACTGGGATACAATCCTCAAAATGACAGAATGATCTCAGTTCAAATCCAAGGCAAACCATTCAATATCACAGTAGTCCAAGTCTATGCCCCAACCACCAGTGCTGAAGAGGATGAAATTGACCGGTTCTATGAAGCCCTACAGCACCTTATAGAACTAACACCAAAAAATGATGTCCTTATCATCATGGGGGATTGGAATGCTAAAGTAGGAAGCCAAAAGATAACCGGAATAACAGGCAAGTTTGCCCTTGGAGTACAAAATGAAGCAGGGCACAGGCTGATAAAATTTTGTCAAGAGAATACGATGGTGATAGCAAACACTCTTTTCCAAAAACCCAAGAGACGGCTCTACACATGGACATCACCAGACGGTCAACACAGAAATCAGATTGACTATATGCTCTGCAGCCAAAGATGGAGAAGCTCTATACAGTCAGTAAAAACAAGACCAGGAGCTGACTGTGGCTCAGACCATGAGCTTCTCATTGCAAAGTTTAGGCTTAAACTGAAGAAAGTAGGGAAAAGCACTAGGTCCCTCAGGTATGAATTAAATCATATCCCTGTTGAATATACAGTAGAGGTGACAAATAGATTTAAGGAATTAGATCTGATAGACAGAGGGCCTGAAGAACTATGGACAGAGGTTCGCAACATTGTACAACAGGTAGCAACCAAAACCATCCCAAAGAAAAAGAAATGCAAGAAATCAAAATGGCTGTCTGAGGAAGCTTTGCAAATAGCTGAGGAAAGGAGGGAAGCGAAAGGCGAGGGAGAAAAAGAAAGATACGTCCAACTGAATGCAGAATTCCAGAGAATAGCTAGAAGAGATAAGAATGCCTTCTTAAATGAACAGTGCAAAGAAATAGAAGAAAACAATAGAATAGGGAGGACCAGAGATATTTTCACGAAAGTTGGAGAGATGAAGGGAACATTTCATGCAAAAATGGGCATGATAAAGGACCAAAATGGCAGGGACTGAAACAGAGGCAGAAGAGATTAAGAAGAGGTGGCAAAATTACACAGAAGAACTATACAAGAATGAGCTTAATGTCCCTGATAATCACAATGAGGTGGTCACTGACCTCGAGCCAGACATCCTAGAATGTGAAGTGAAGTGGGCCTTAGAAAAATTGAGCAACAACAAAGCTAGTGGAGGTGACAGTATTCCACCTGAGCTATTCAAAATCTTAAAAGACGATGCAGTAAAAGTGCTACGCTCAATTTGCCAGCAAATTTGGAAAACTCAACAGTGGCCACAGGACTGGAAAAGATCAGTTTACATTCCAATTCCAAAGAAAGAAAGGCAGAACATTCCAAAGAATGTTCAAATTATTGCACCATTGCACTCATTTCTCATGCTAGTAAAGTTATGCTTAAAATTCTGCAAGCTAGACTCCAGCAGTATGTGGACCAAGAACTACCAGAAGTACAGGCAGGATTTCAAAGAGGCAGAGGAACTAAAGATCAAATTGTCAACATACGCTGGATCATGGAGAAAGCTAGAGAGTTCCAGAAAAACATCTACTGCTTCATTGACTATGCTAAAGCCTTTGATTGTGTGGATCATAACAAAATGTGGCAAGTTCTTAAAGAGATGGGCGTACCAGACCATCTTATCTGTCTGTTGAGAAACCTATATGCGGGCCAAGAAGCAACAGTGAGAACTGGACATGGAACCACTGATTGGTTCAAAATTGGGAAAGGAGTCCGGCAAGGCTGTATACTGTCGCCTTGCCTATTTAACTTATATGCAGAGCACTTCATGAGAAAGGCAGGGCTAGATGAATCAAAAGTTGGAATTAAGATTGCCGGAAGAAATATCAACAACCTAAGATATGCAGATGATACCACTCTATTGGCAGAAAGTGAATTAAAGAGCCTCTTGTTGCGGGTGAAGAAGGAGAGTGCAAAACCTGGGTTGAACCTTAAGATTAAGAAAACGAACATCATGGCATCCGGCCCTCTCAATTCCTGGCAAATAGATGGGGAAGAAATGGAGCTAGTGACAGATTTTATTTTCTTGGGCTCCAAGATCACTGCAGATGGGGATTGTACCCAAGAAATTAAAAGATGCTTGCTCCTCGGGAGGAAAGCCATGGCAAATCTAGACAGCACACTAAAAAGCAGAGACATCACCCTGTCAACAAAAGTGCATATAGTCTTCCCAGTTGCAATGTATGGCAGTGAAAGTTGGACCATAAAAAAGGATGAGCGCCAATGAATTGAGGCATTTGAACTGTGGTGCTGGAGAAGACTCCTGCGAGTTCCTTGGACTGCAAGGCAATCAAACCGATCAGTCCTAGAGGAGCTCAACCCTGACTGCCCTTTACAAGGCCAGATCCTGAAGCTAAAACTCAAATACTTTGGCCACCTAATGAGAAGGAAGGACTCACTGGAGAAGAGCCTAATGGTGGGAAAGATTGAGGGCAGTAGAAGAAGGGGACGACAGAGAATGAGGTGGCTGGATGGAGTCACTGAAGCAGTAGGCATGAGCTTAAATGGACTCCAGAAGGTGGTAGAGGACAGGAAAGCCTGGAGGAATGTTGTCCATAGGGTCGCGATGGGTTGGACACAACTTCGCAGCTAACAACAACAATCGGGTAATTGCTGAAGGCTGGAACTTAGCCAGGTCACAGCCTTGAACTACAGTCCACGGGAGGAGACGAGAAAGTCATTTTGCCCAGTCTCCAGACAAGGAATGCTCCTTCGGTCCCAGATTTGGGCAAGTCAATGTCACTCCCAAGGCAACAAGGCACATGCACCTTGAGGTCTAGCAATTTAAAAGGTGGTAGAATGTGAGCTGGTTTGCGATTGTGTCCACACATAATTCACCACTCGGGGGACAGAAGTGGAGATGCGGCTTCTCTTTGAAAAGGCACATGAGCTGTTGCATCTCTTTACCAGGTACTTCAACATGTGCGCTAGTGTTTCCGAGCCTCCTCCTATGAAGTCAGTTCACATGTTTTCCCTTGCTCTTTTTCAAACCCTGGGCATCTCCTGGAGAGTTGGGGCTGCTTTCCCTTACTGGAAAGAGCCTCTCCGCCTTCGGCTCCATCCGGCTTTGCAGTCAGTTGGTGCCTGGGAAGGTGAATCGTTAAAGAATCCCCAGCGCTCCAACGGCTTTCCCTGAGAGGCCGGCGCCTCCTCTCAGCTCGGGCAGATCCGCATGGGGGATCTGGGGAGGCCGGCATCCCCAGTGCCTTCTCCCTCCTCCTCTGGCGGTTGCTGCTGTGGAGGAGCATGGGTGGTTGGGTTGGGGACAAGCGGGAAGTGCCAGCTCAGTATTTTAGAATAGGACATTGTTGGCAGCGCTCACTCTGTTTGAGATGCCACAAGTGCACCACCATAAGTTATTTTGCTTGATCATCATAATCTCGGCTCTTTTGGAAAATCTTAGGCTTTCATCTCCAGAAAGGGGTGGGGCTGCAGGAGGTATGAGTCATATATGAATCTCAGAGTTTATTTTGGTTGAATTTGCTGCAGGAATCTCTGGTGCTTGATCTGCTCAGGATTCTAAGTTTTGCTACTTTGGTTCCCATAGTTACTTTCAATCTGGAGCAGTTGGGTTTGAGAGCTGTTCATTGGATATGTGGCATTGGGGGTGTAATGTTGCGGATAAATGAATGTTTAGATAACAGTAGCCCTTAGGTTTCTGATGCTACTTAATGAGCGGTAATCTATTAGATGACGAAGGAATTCCTCCAAGCTGTGGGAAAATTGATGGGGGGGGGAGGAGCCATGATGGCAGACAGGCAGCAAAGGCTGTAAAGAGCTCCTCCAAAAGTAAAAGTTTTATTTTATTTTACTTTATTTTTATTTTAACTTTTTAACCTCTTTTAATATTGTATTTTTAACCTACCCCTTTTTAACTTTATAAACCCATTTTAACCCATTTTAACCTTTTAAAACCTAGTTTTAAACTTATTTTTAAACCTGTTTTAACAAACTTCAGTGGGGAAAAGAAGGAAGAGACAGCACTCTGCAGCAGAGAGTTTATCCAAGCCTTTGAAGCAGCAGAAAATGGAAGATTATATTGCAAACAGACCGTCTGTTCCAGTAAGTAACTCATTCACAGGCACCTTATCAGATAAATTTAATTTATGTGACTCATTGGAATGGGACTTACAAACCGAACTGGAAGGCAAACAGCATGTAGAGCTGTTCTCCTCCTTCTCAGAGAGTGGCTCCCATCCTTGGAGCCCAGCAGCAGCCTTCTTTGCACAGGAGGGAGATGTAACAAATTTAAAGGGAGAAAATGTGACAGACTTCCTCTCCACACAATGTTTGCTTACAGCTCAAACTGTAAACGCAATATATGATCTTTTGTCAATTGTCATAAATAAGGTCGACTGCCTGAAAGAATCTTTCACAAAGTTTGTTAGGAGCCACCCAAATACTGTAGAAGGACTTGGGAGGATAACCATGGATAGACATGGGATGGCTAACTCAGAAAATGAAACTAGAGAAGGACCTTGTTTTCCTCCCAAAAATTTGAACACACATAGAGAAAACAATCAGGTAAAGGCCTAAGAGATGACCAATATAACTACAGTCTGCAAACTAACCAGGTTACTTTGCAAATTTATGACAAGAGAGTAAATAGAGGGCGTTGGAGCAATAGAGAAGCTATTAGGCTGTCCCTGAGCCAGCTGCTCCGCTGTGAATTTACTCTGATAGATCTACTACATGCAGAGTGGCTGCCAGCAAGAATGCAATGTATGAAAATTCTCCTATCGTTCAAGCAGCCCACAATTCCCTCCATGCTCTTCAGAATGAAGCCCTTTCTGAGCACTTTCTCAATAAGGGTCTTTTGCTCAGAAAAAGTGTGCCCACTCCTGAAACAGTATCACCAAGAGGGAACTGTCGCTTTAAATCTAGGCTGCAACAACCCTGACACTACTGAGCCTGAGGCTGCTGCAACTGAACTGACCCTGAGAAAGCAAGGAAGCAATATACAAACTGTGTTACCCACAGCTGCAGGAACTGCTGAGGATGTGCCAGATGAAATGTTGATTAATCTATTCAGTGCATTGCCAGAACCTGAGCAAGTTAACATCATTCAAAGATTGGATGACCTAAAAGAGGCACTGACAACAACTCAATCTACAGCAAAGCCTCTATTTAATTTGGCTCCACTAACCACGCAACCTTGTGACAATATATTTAATCAACAATCTTCCTTTACCTCAACAGTAAAAAAAGGTATTGTCACACAGGCTGACAGTGGGGTAACTGCACTGACTGACCCAGTCTCTGAGAAACAACTGAAAGACAAAGGGCTTCATCACACAGTGCCCCCTAAACTGACAAACACTAAGGATATAATCCAGCTTCCATCCTCATTTGATTTAGAAGTTCCCACAACATCTTTCCACAAGATGAATCCTCAGCTATGTCCCTCCAAAATGGACATAAATTTACATTTATAGACTTAAGCCAGAGTACCATCTAGCCAATCAACCAAGCCAGACCACCTTGCCTCTCAGAACCCCATACAGTTGATGACCTGGAACATAGCTGGCTGGAAAGGGATGGTTGATAGTGGACTAATGAGCTTTCTCTCTAGATTTGATGTAATAGCCTTTCAAGAAACCTGGCTAACCGAAGTGAACGAACCAGTACAACTGCCAGGCTTTCAGGGATGGGCCTCCCCAGCCCAAAAAACAAAGAACAAAGGGAGACCCTCTGGTGGGCTATGCATTCTTATAAAGCAAGAGTTGCAATGGCAGGGAAAGAAATTATGTAATGAAGATAAGTATCCATACTTTCTACCTGTCAAATTTGAATATGACCAGTTTGAGTTAATATTGGTAAATGTGTATATTCCTCCAAGCACATCCCAGCACTATAATGCTGAATATTGGATGGGCTTGGAAGTTATCCTAGAAGATATATCTATACTGTACCCTCAGTTCATAGTGCTATTATTAGGAGATCTGAACGCTAGACTGGGTCCCTCTCTGTATGAGCTTGCCCAGAAGAAGGGAATCCCAGGGGAGTTCTTTGATAACCATCCTTAGTGGCTCTCGAGAGACTGTAAAAGTAATGCTGCTGGCCTGCTCCTAGTATCCTTAGTTTTTAAGAGTAATCTCCAAATTTTGGGAGGTAAGGACAAGAATTACACATACCCTTATACATACCACTCAGCCAATTCAAGTAGTGTACTGGATCTCTTTTGTGTGTCTAGAGATAAGGCTGACCTCTTTTCGGAGGTCACAGTACACCTTAGCCACAATGGCGACAATCAGCCTGTAAGTGTGACATTGCGAGGCTGCTCAGATTTAAGACCATATAACATGGCTGACAGATGGCTCACCAAAAAGGCAGAGGTGACCCAAAATAAAAGGTTAATTTGGGCCAAAGTTGATACTAAGGCAATATTAGAATACCTTAAAACAGAGAATGCTACTAAGTGGGTTAGAACAATCCAGTCATCTACTACTGAATGGATGTCAGCTTTCAATGCATTCTCCAATCTGTGTAATATACTGAAGAAACATCTAACAGCTAAACCTACTACAAAAAGAGCCCGAATGGGTAGACCTCACTGGTTTGATCCTGATTGCCAGCGACAGAAAAAGAAATTGAAGGCAGCCATGAGGCTTGCCCAGAGGAATCCTACTGCCCATATACAAGCTAAGATGCTGCACACAAGAAGGGAATATAAAAAAACTATAACATTAAAGAAAAAACGTTTTGCCATTTCAATCTGGTCAGAACTTGAGTTGGCTGCCAGAAGTCATAATTCAGTATTATTTTGGCACTCAGTAGCAGGTATTCTGAAGGAACGGAGATTTGCATTTGACATACCAATCCCTGCTGCGGACTGGGAGAATTATTATCAGTGCTTGTTTGCCCCCACCGAACCGGTAAAAAAATTATTTTTAAACAGTGATTTAGTAAACCCTAGAGCTCCCCCCCCCTTGGCCACCAGTCTCAGAAAAGGAGATATAGTCCATAATTAAAAGCTTAAAGAGCAATAAAGCCCCAGGTGAGGATTTTTTACCAGCAGAATTATTTAAGAAATTTCCCAACTGGTGGGCCCCTGTATTAGCAGGTCTTTTTACACACATAAATAACACCTGCCATATACCAGATGGGTGGAAGATGGCAATAGTTGTCCCCATATATAAAAAAGGGAATAAAAAGGATCCTAGTAATTATAGGCCCATCAGCCTAATTGACATTGTATCAAAAATATATGCTAGGTACCTTTTGAACAGAATTGAAATCTGGGTAGAGGAAAACAATATCCTCACAGAAGAACAAGCAGGTTTTAGACAAAACAGATCTACTATTGATAACTGCTTTGTCTTGAACCATCTAATTGCCAAATATGCCTATAAGAGGAAACCCCTCTTTGCTGCTTTCATAGACCTTACAGCAGCATTTGATATGGTAAATAGAGACGTACTATGGAGTAAATTGACATCTCTTAAAATAGAACCCAGACTCCTGGCTTTGATTAAAGCCCTTTACACAAGTACCTGTTTGAGGGTGTGGTATGGGTTTAATGGGGCCCTGACTAACAGGATTCATACAAATAAAGGGATAAGGCAAGCATGTATCCTGGCCCCATTATTATTTAATTTATACATCAATGACTTGCCAGGGTTAATGAAGGATACCATGGTACACATGCCGATGATCCTAAATACTTACTGTAACAGCTTGCTTTATGCTGATGATATGATTTTATTATCATACTCACAAGTAGGATTATGTAGGCTATTAAGAAGATTCAGCTCTTATTGCCAGGATAACTCCCTAATCATTAGCAAATCTAAATCAAAAATAATGGTGTTTGGAAGAAACCATCAGAGACATAAGTGGCAATTAGATGGTGAACCAATTGAACAGGTTAACGCCTTTGTATATTTGGGTGTAACTTTTTCCAAGACTGGATCTTGGGCCTGCCATCATCAACGGAGTACATTTAGAGCAAAAGCCCATTTGAATTTATTGCTCAAACTAAAGAACCATAGTTACCCAGTGTCCTTAGCCCCATTAATCAAGGTTTATAAGGCTAAGGTTACCGCAATGCTCTTGTATGGAGCAGAAATTTGGGGTCTTTACTCAACCACAGTCCTAGAACAAACACAGTCCCAGCATTTGAGATGTATTTTGGGTGTAGATCCAAGAACATCTGCTGCAGCAGTTAGAGCTGAATTGGGAATTCATACAATTCAGGCATTATCTAAAATTAGAGCTTATAACTACTGGTACAAAGTTAATGAAATGGAGACTGATAGACTCCCCAAATTATGCCTACTAGAGCAAATAAAACTACAATCACAAATCTCCTGGATCACCAAACTAACAAATTTTGTAAGAAGCTGTGGCCTTCCTGTCTCTAAAAAAAAGAGTTGCCCAAAGAATTAAGGATATAGAAGCACAAAATGATATAGCTATCCTTAGTAAGGTGGGTAACTTGAAATGGCTGAGTAAATACAAACGTACTTTTCAAGTAGACAGTTATTTGAAGTTACAACTCCCAAAACATCTTAGGGAGATATTTTCGAGAGCGAGATTCGAACAGCTTGACACAATGGAGATTTCATGTTATACCGTACAATGAGCGTCTCTGCATTTGCGGAGCGGCAGAAGTAGAGGGCCTGGCTCACATCCTATTTGACTGTTGCCTGTATAAGAGGGTGAGAGACAGGTATCTTGGTCTATATACCAAACAAATGACCCATTGGGATCCTCATATCAAAATAACTTACCTTATGTCCGGCCAGAACTTGAAAATAACATTTAACGTAGCACAGTACTTAAACAAAATGATTCAGTTGAGATCTGCATATGTGGGACTGATTGGGGTAGATTGCAAGGGCGACTCCGAAATATAATGTTATCATATTTTATCTATATCTTAAATTATTGTACATTATTACAATTTCATTTTAGATTGTATTTTATTACTATTTCATCTTAAATTGTATTTTATTTTAATTCCATTTTAAATTGTATTTTATCAAATTCCATTTTAAATTGTATTTTATCAAATTCCATTTTAAATTGCTTGTTAATTGTTGAAAATCCATAGAGCACAGATTCTAATTTGACATAGCCGAGTTGTTGTTTTATCTTATAAAGTACAAAAAAATGTTTTTAAGCCCTTTTCATCAGTCAAGGGAGAAATTTAAGATTCTTTTCTTTCTCTTCCTACTCTGGAGTTATTAACATTTCTGGAAACTGAGAATTCGCCTCTGGAAATGTAGACATTTTGTTTTAAAAGTTTGTCTTTACCTACAGTAGGCCTCCTTTCCAGGGCTTCCTTTTTAAAGACCCAAACGCTGTGGGATTAAATTATCTAAAATTATCTAAAACATTTGGCCACTAACTCCAAGGTTTCTTCAGAAAATATGTATTGATTGCTGATATCAAATAAGCAAAGCTGCCAACCTCTAGGGAAAGAAAGGTATTTTCAGTTGTCACAACTGGGTTGCTCATTATAGCTTTGTGACTTTGGGTGAAGAAAATTCTCTTGCTGCCCAGACTACATAACCGTGCTGTCAAGAAATTCTGGGAACTAGTACTAGATTGATATAAATTGGTGAAGTCTGACCAGGGCTTTTTAGTAATTGGCATTTAAAGTTTGGGGAGATGGGTAGTTAAAAATTAAAACATTGAATAAAAAAGTTTTTGCTTATAATTTTGTTGTAATACTGCACTGACAAGTTAGTTGTTTTCAAGGCACCTAGCATCTGTTTTCCTATATAAATCCATAAATAACTAAACATTAAATTTAGTTACTGTGACCCAGGACAACTTTGTCACAAGGACTACTGTACTATGAAACATAAAATGGCAGCTAACCCAGAGGCTTTGAAACATTAGGTCTGATGTTGTTGATAATGGTGATGAGTGCTGCTGTTTGATAGTAATAAAAAGTATTACATCATTGGCTCTTTACTTAAGAACTGTAAACAAGCAGTGGCCCAGAACATATATGACTGAAGTAAGATTGTTTCATGTAACACTTTTCCCACTGCATGTTCCAAATTGCTTTATTGACCACTTCAGAATTATGAAGAATTATGAGATGCATGAGGGAGGATTGCAGGTTGGACAAAGAAAGACTCTTTCCCCTCATCCAAACTTAACTTTTCTATGGATGCTGCCAATCAAAGAATCCAGCAAAACCTTCCCAGTTGGGCATGTAAGCTGGTGTCCTTGATTAACTCTGACAGGTCATAGGGTTTGGTCTCTTTCTCAAACAGAAAACAAAGCATCAAGGATTTCATAATGCCCATGCCACAACAGATGTGTAAGAGGTAGATTGCTCAGCATGTCTTGTGATTAAGAATGTGATTAAGAAACTCTTTCCTGATCTAAAGGGAAAGCAACTATCCCTTAACTTTCTGAAACAAGCTATATGTTGACTGTAAATCAGTAATAATCTATGTGAGTCTTTTTTTAAAAAATAATAATAACTTGCAGTACCCAAAAGCAGACTGGTGTTTGTGTTACTTTGTTAGCTTTACTTGTGGAACAGGCCTATGAAAATCAAGTTTGCACACTCCTATATCAGCAGAAGTTAATCCAATAAAAGCTATTGCCTAGGTTTAAAAAAACAACAACAAACCTTAGCTTTGGGGAAACCGAATAATGGACTTTAAGTAGTACTAAGTCTTTATGATGGAGTGGGATATAACCCTAGTGTTTTACTTGGGATTATCTGAAGTATTGGGCACCTGCTAAAACAAGCATATACCCATAATTTGCTGCAGCAATAATGGAAATTGCAAATATTTGAGTGATGAGTAGGCTTAGCTGCTTTCAGATAGGTTTAGCTCAGAGCTAGTGAGCTGATAAGAGTGATCTAGGCTCACTCATAAAAATCTTTGGAGTTCTGCACTCATGAACCTCTTCCTCTTGGATATTACAAAATTATGTCAGAAGATAAAATGTATTATAGCTGCTATGTGTTATGCTATATGGGTATTTGGAGATTACACTCTTAACAGCCTAAAATGACTGGTCAGTAGTACTGGCACTTTAGAAGAGAAATGACTAGTAAAAAAGGGAATGAGTGGGAGGTAGCTCAGTCTGCAATTTCAGATCTGACGTGACATCATTATTCCAGTATGTATGAATCTGTATAGGTTTAAACACAAGTGGCACATGCACTTCTGTATGTTTGTGTGTATATATAAGCAGACTAAGCACACAATGCAGCCCCATAAGATGGTAATAAAAATATAAGAAAATAAAGGAAGTTTGCTATTTATAGACATTAACTATATTTATTTTATATGCAGGCAGCCCAAGACATTCCTCTTCACTCAATGCAGCACAGGCAAGCCAAAAGGTTGAACACACTTTCACTAAATCCTTATTCTCTGTTGGTCTTGAATATTTCAAAATCATTCTAACCAAAAATTGATGAAAACAGGACACATTGAACCACATGAATACATTGGGTATTTTGAAAGATGGCTTTCTCCTAACTTAGAAAGTAGCTTACGTGAGCCTTACTTATAGCTGTTTTAGTTGATTTAAGCCATTCCTCCTGTTATAAACAGAATTTTTTTTATCCCATTTATATCCCGCCCTTCTCTGAAGACTCAGGGCGGCTTACAATCTAAGAAGCACAAATCAATGTGCTTAGCAATAGCCTTCATTCTATGTATATGCCTGCTTATTAGGGCTTTCGGGGGGCCCCAAGCAGCATTATTACAAAGTCAGCTTATTGCCCCAAACAATCTGGGTCCTAGTTCGTATGGCTCACTTTACTCTGCTCTAAGTCTTTTTTTTTTCTTCCAATGATCAATTTTATGACAAGCACATTAATCCTTTTTCTATAGAGCAGTCTGAGTGGTATAACAGATTTGTTTGAAATTATGACATATCTTCTAACAATTCTGAGGTGATTTTGTGTTACACTCTTGCATGTTATATAAGGAGAAGGTTCAAAATGATAGCATCAGTTTTGTGAATTGTATTATTTGAGCACCACATATTATTTGGTATGCAAATGATCTTTATTCAATCAGGCATAAGTGAATAAAATATTCCTGAAGGCAGTCTATATAGTAAATAAGTATAATAATAATTGACTAAAACATGTACAAAACAGCACTGAATACTTTGAGCGTAACGTTTGCACATACAACATTATTATGTTATACACTGGCAGATCCTGTTTTCTTTTGAGGTATGATTCAGTTGATGCTTTCTATTCTAGGGGCTCTTTCCCTCCTAACTTTGATGCCTACAGGTACGTTGAACCACAACTCACATAATTCTAAGGCTGCATCAGTTATAGTGGCAGAGAATTACAATGTTTACAGTCTTCCCATTCTTTGCACAATTGTACATGGGAGAGGATACAAGGTTGGGAAAGACTGACCTAAACTGTTTAGTTCCTATATTTGCTAGTAAGATAGTGGTGTATCAGTCTAGACCAGGGGTATCAAACTCAATTTCATTGAGGGCCGCATCAGCATTGCGGTTGCCCTCAGGGGGCCGGGTGGGTATGGCCAGGGTGGGCGTGGCCTACTGGGTGGGCATGGCTAGAGTGCGTATGGCCTATTGGGTGGGCGTGGCCAGCTCTACATCGTTCACATCAAGGGTGCCTATGGGGGCCTGGGCAGGAGTGGGACAGATGTGAGGGTCTCTGGCAGAAGGAGGGTCTCTGGGCCAGGGCCAAGGCAGTGGGGGCCGTTCCCTCACTGTTTCCAGGATGGCTTCACGGGCCACATGAAACCACTTCGCGGGCCAGATCTGGCCCCCGGGCCTTGTGTTTGACATGTCTGGTCTAGACAGTGATGTAGCAAGCCTACCTTTCTTTCCATAGCATTCATCTAGCCTTAGTTTCATTTGTGTTGTATCTCAAAAATGGAAGTTTAAATTAAAGCATTGACATTTAAATGTGAGACTGGTTTTAGATCAGTAGGAACTGTTATGGCTAGAATATTGAAAAATATCATATTAGCCTTTGTATTTGGTAAACTGAGAAATAATCACTGACATATCAAATTATTGCCTCCTAATTCTACCTGTGCAGGTAGAATGTAAAAACTAATACAGTTATTCCTGTACAAGTAGTACAGAAATTTTGGGCTCAGTTGTGGTTGTACATTGACTTACAACCACAACTGAGCCCAATATTTCTGTTGCTAAGCAAGACAGTAGTTAAATGAATTTTACCTCATTTTACGGCTTTTCTTGCCAATCAATCAATCAATCAATCAATCAATCAATCAATCAATCAATTTATTACAGTCAAAGACCAACACATAGATTAAACATTCAAATAAAACAAAACTAAACAGAACCATCACAAGAGGACATAGCAATATATTACAATTAATCATGTAATCAATGGGTGACCAAGGTCTGCCTAGTTTTACAGACAGTATATCGGAGTGTCAAACTCAATTTCATTGAGGGCCGCATCAGCATTGCGGTTGCCCTCAGGGGGCCAGGTGGGTATGGCCTGGGTGGGCGTGGCCTACTGGGTGGGCGTGGCTAGAGTGTGTATGGCCTACTGGGTGGGCGTGGCCAGCTCTACATCGTTTGCATCAAGGGTGCCTATGGGGGCCTGGGCAGGAGTGGGACAGATCTGAGGGTCTCTGGCAGAAGGAGGGTCTCTGGGCCAGGGCCAAGGCAGTGGGGGCCGTTCCCTCACTGTTTCCAGGATGGCTTCGCGGGCCACATGAAACCACTTCGCGGGCCGGATTTGGCCCCCGGGCCTTGTGTTTGACATGTCTGCAGTATATCAAAAACTAGGTAGCTTCAGAAAAACTGAATCATACTGACCTGACAATAAAAATATATTGAGTATAGTCTAAAATTGGATATAGCACATAATGAAATTAATTATAAAAATTATTAAAAAGATCTAAAATGATTATTTATGTTTCTGGCGAATCCCCAATGCTGCTGCACAGACACTATCCACCTGCGCTGTGATCACTGCCTGCTCATCCTTAAGCAGCCACTGGAGATAAACACTTTCCGAATGACCAGGATGCCTATCAATTATGGGGAGGATATGGTTTTTCTGAATAGCTCTGTAGAAGGAACATTGAAGGTGTATGTGTCCAATGGTCTCCACCTCTCCTGAGCCACAGGAGCAAAGTCTTTCAGACAGTGGTGTCTTTTTATACTTGCCGTACAGAACGGCCGATGGAAACGCATGGCACCATGCAAGCGAGAATGCTTTCCGGTGGTTTACTGACTACAACTGACTAAGATACCTGGCAGATGTAACCATGTATCTAATAGAGTCTGGAGCCAGAAACAGCGGAGCTATACCTAAGTCCGTTTGCCTCTCAATGTCCTTTACCCTTTGACACAAGGTTTGTTTTGCTTGGTCGTAGTCCAATTTGAGAATTGAGGCTGACGAGAAGCCTAGTTTGACAAGGTTGGACTTGACTGCCTTGATCCATGAAGAGGAAAATTTATCTTGTAGCAAGGCCTTGTGGAAAGCAATTAAGCCTTAACCAGATGTTTAAGGAAGCTATACAGATTCTTGCTTCTACTTTTATCAATCCTGTCTCCAGGTGCAGAAGTACATTTGGGACACAGCGCGGCATCTGGAGAATTTGGATTGAACTCTTTCCAGTGGTGTAAAACTGAGGGTCCGAGCAAGGTCCTGTAGAGAAGCTGTGCTAGCGACTTTACCAGAAAGAGCTTAATTGCAGCTGGAAAATAGTGTCCTCCCTTTGTGCGGAAACATTTAAGAATGGCATTCACTGATCGTTGGCCAGAGGCAGCCGTGTATTCTCCATGGGCTTTTTGTGAGCCAGTGGCATGAATGACCACCCCTAGGTACTTAAAGATGGTTACCTGCTCTATTTTGTGGCTATTTAAATACCATGAGTACCGTTTTGGCCTTTTTGCAAAAGCCATAACCTTTGTTTTCTCATAATTTATGTCCAGTTTATTATATTTGCAATACTGGACAAGGGCTTGCAAGGCTCTTTTAAGGCCAACTGGAGAGAATCACAGCATCACCTATTTTTTGGGGGTGGTAATTTGGATTATTTAACCATTTTACCATATCATTTATGTAAAAATTGAAGAGCAAGGGGGCCAAAATGCACCCGTTTAACCCCCTTTTGAGTTTCAACTGATCTCAAGAGAGACCCTTGCATGTTACACCTCACCTTGAGGGATGTTTTGGTATGTAAGGCATGTAACAGATGGACGAGTGTGTGATCAATTGAGGCAGCTTCCAGCTTCTCCCATAGCTTAGTCCTTGTAACCATGTCAAAAGCTGTCTTAAGATCTATAAAGGCAGCGTATAATGATACAGGTCTATTTGATGCATATTTTTCAATCAAATGATGAAAAACTAAGTACTGATCTATGGTGCCTCTTCCCTCTCTCCTCTTCAGCAATCAGGTTCTCAAGATCCAGCCACTCCTTTAATTTATCTTGAAGGTTTAGGTTTAGGTTTAGGTTTTATTTGATTTCTATACCGCCCTTCTCCCTAGGGACTCAGGGCGGTTCACAGGGCATATATAAATAACAATACAAAAGTTAAAAGGAAATTAAACCAGTGCCCAGTTAAAACAACAATAATAAATACTAAAAATCAATTTAAAAACCCATATTCCCCCATCAGGCCAGACCAGCTAATTCAAATAAGTGGGTCTTCAACCCGCGACGGAAGGATCGGAGGTCAGATGCCATCCGGAGCTCAACCGGCAGTTGATTCCATAATGCCGGAGCGCCCACAGAGAAGGCCCTCCCCCTGGGGGCCACCAGTCGACATTCCCTGACCGGAGGCACCCTGAGGAGGCCCTCTCTGTGGGCACGTACTGGGCGGAGGGAAGTTGACGCCGGCAGCAGGTGGTCCCCGAGGTAACCCGGACCCATGCCATGTAAGGACTTAAAGATCATAACTAGAACCTTGAACCTCACCCGGAAGACAACTGGTAGCCAATGCAGCTCGCGGAGCAAAGGTGTAACATGGGAGTACCAGGAAACTCCCAGGACAACTCTCGCGGCCGCATTCTGTACCAGTTGGAGCCTCTGAGTGGTCTTCAAGGGAAGCCCCATGTAGAGAGCATTACAGTAGTAAAGGCGAGAGGTCACGAGCGCATGAGTGACCGTACACAAAGCATCCCGGTCCAGATAGGGCCGAAGGTGTTTGGCATAGAGTTTGCTGATTATATTTAGTAGACTTATTGGTCTGTAGTTGGCAGGGTTGTCTCTCTTTCCCTTTTTATAAATTGGGACCACAATTTCCAAGCCCCATTCCTCTGGGACATGGCTGGTGGAGTCAATATAGGACAGCACTGCTAGGATGGGTATCCACCACTCCATATTACAGTATTATTTAGTAATTCGGCTGAAATGAAGTCAGCTCCTGGAGCCTTCCCGATCCTGAGTTGGCCAATGAGGGATTTAATTTGAGACTCTGAAACTGGAGGCCACTCAGGTAAATCCTTCATTATAGACCTTGTACTCTCGCTGGAGGGGTCTTCATACATTCTCTGAAAATGAAGTTCCCAGGTTATAGGAGATATATGACAGTCTAATGGGGTACAGATTCTTTCAGAGGGGCAAGCTATTAGACACCAAAATAAAGAAGAGTTCTTTTGCTTTGCTGCCATGATGAGCTGTTCCCAGGAAGACCTTGTGTCTTGTCTCTTCTTGAATGCAATCAATTGCTTGAATTGTTTTTTAAGTGTAAGTAACTGTTTAAGAATTGCTTTATTGCCATATCCAGTCTTGCAGATTTTTTGAAAATTATCCTCTGTTAGGGCTCTCCTTACCTTCTGATCAAGTTGTTGGGTCCATTTGACCCGACATCTTGTTAGGTTGGCTGTAGAGATTGCAGGGATAAACTGGTCCTTGGAGGGTATCTGCCTGATAAAAGGCTTTATGTATTTACACAGAGGAAGATGATCACTTTCTAGGTAAGGCAGGACTTCAAAATCTTCTATATAATGTAACTTCTATATAATAGAAGTTAAGATGTAGTCAATGGTGCTAGTTTTGGACCCTGCCATGAATGTAAACTCGCCAGAATAGTCACCAGGCCATGAGCCGTTAGATACAAAGAAGTTAAATTTATTTGCTAACTTAGCAAGACAGAGGTCAGCATAGTTAGCTCTAATGTCTAGAGAGTTGTATGAGGGGGGCATTGGTTTGTATAGGGACCCCCAAAGGTGGGTATTGATGATGTTTCACAAATAATATATAATCATCTGGTCCCAATCTGGCATTAAAGTCACCCCCTAGTAGGACCCTGGCATTTGGGTGTTCCACGAGTTGTTTATTAACGTAGTGTTCCACCTCCAGCCATACAGCAGTTTGCTGGTTATATTTAGCAGACTTATTGGTCTGTAGTTGGCAGGGTTGTCTCTCTTTCCCTTTTTATAAATTGGGACCACAACTGCCAAGCCCCATTTCAGCTTTTCTTAGTGAAGGAGGGAGATAAACATTAATTATCAAAAGCAGGACTGAGTCCCACTTGACGAGAAGGGCCATAGCTGAATGGTTTAAAGGGGTAATAAGTGTGGACTCTGCTCTCACGTTGGTAGAAATAAATATACCCAGCCCTCCTTTCAGTCTCCCTGGGCCTCTGCCTGGCCTTGCTTCCAGCTTATATGAATAATAGCCATTAAGCAGGAGATCATCAATAGTTCAAGTCTCTTGCACCAATATAATATCCTTATCTTTCAGAGGATCAGAGGGATTAAGTCCTCTGAAATGATACCACCCACCTACATTCCATGACATGATGTTTAAAGTGTTTTTCTTACACTGGCCTTCATATAGTCAGTTCAAGTTCTTCATAGGGGTACTTGTTGAAGGATAGTTATAATTGCTATTTGATGCATTAGATTGAATAGTTATTGTCAATGCTTCTTTTAAAGCATCCAATCTCTGTGTATAATTAGCTTGCTCAGGTTCTGGCAATATATTGTTGAAGTCTATCAACATTTCTTCTGGCATGCCCTCAGCAGAAGCAGTGACTGTGGGTAACTCTGTTTGTGGATCACTTCTCTGTTTTCTCAAGGTTGATTCAGCTGACCGTGCTTCAAACTTATCAGTATGAGGTCTGTTGCCGCTTGGATTTAAAGCAATAGTTTCCTCATGGAAAGACTGAACCAGGAGTGGGTGCAGGTTTCCTGAGTGGAAGACACGTATTGGAAATATTGAAAAACTGCTCAGGAAGTACTTCATTCTAAAAAGCATTGAGGGACTTATGCTTGAAGGATAACAAAATCCACATACACTGCTTTCTTGTTGGCAGTCACTCTGCATGTAATAAATCAATCAGTATACTCGCAGCAGAGCAGCTGGCTCAGAGACCGCCTAACAGCTCTTCTTTCACTCCAATGTCCTCTATTCCTTCTGTTGTCATAGATTTGCAAGGTAACCTGGTTGGTCTGTAAACTGAGGTTACAATGGTCACCTCTAGAACTATCTGACTGAGGGTTGTCTTTGTGGATATTCTTTCCTCTCTCACTTATAGAATGGAGAAAGGGGCCTGTTCTAGTTTCCATTTCTGCATTAGCCACCCCATGTCTATCATTATGTGTTCTCCTTCTGCAACATTTGTTTGACTGCTGATAAACTTTGCAAAAGACTCTTTCAAGCAGTCAACCTTATTTGCGACAACTGATAAAAGTTCGTAGATTGAATTTACGGTTTGAGCTGTGAGCAAACATTGTCTGGAAAGGAGATCTGTTTCATTCTCCCTTACTAAGTTTGTTACAATCCCATCCTGTGCAGGAAAAGCGGGTGCTGAATTCCAGGGAGGGGAGCTATTTTCTGTGAGAGAAACAGAAAGGTCTATATGCTGTTTTGCTTTCAAGTTCAGTTTGTAAAACCCATTCCAATGAGTCACATACAGATGAGTTACTTACTGGAGCAGGCTGTCTATTTGCAGTGAAATCTTCCATTTTCTGCTGCTTCAGTGGCTTGGGAGAACTCTCTGCTGCCGAGTGAACATGCTGTCTCTTTCTCCTTTCCCCCATTCTTGGTAATCCTGGCTTGTAGACTTGTTAAAATGTAGGTAAAACAATGGTAGCCTCTCCAGTATATATCCTTTACAAAAAATCTTTGACTATTATAAAAAGTCAACCAAGGGTTAAAACAGATTTAAAAATAGGTTAAAAATGGGTTAAAAATAGGTTAAAATGGGTAGGTTAAAATGCAGTGTCCTAGGTGCTTGAAAGATTCCTTCCAGCTTATATATTTGCAGCCAATTTCTTTGACTAACAATTTTGCTTGATGATGCTAGCTACTGAGCTTGGCAAGCATCAAAATTCACTTCCCACATACAGTATTGTAGTATTCCGAATTGCAACTTCACTCTCTTCTTAATGGCAGCCAATTCTGATTTCTCTCCAATCTACTGCCATATAGTGATTGCTAGTCTGTATTGCTAGTTGCCAAGAGAGTTTCCGTGTCCTTTTCAATCAGGTGTTTCTGGATACAAGAAATTTGACACACACATATCCCGAACCTGTGGGTCAGATTTACCTTATGTTCAGGTAGACAATACTGCAGTATCACCTTAAGAGCATAGAAGCCATTAATTTCTGAACCTAAAGTTACTTAACACTGCTATTGTTGTTACCTGGGTGTTCAGAAAAACAATTTCTAATCTCTGTGGTTAAAGTCCATGTACATGTGCAAAAGACACAAAGGTTCTGAACTGCAGACAGGTATGAGTGCAGAAAAAGGAAAACCCAGCTTCATGTTTTGAAAGCCATTTAAGTGCAGCCTAATGTATTACAGGAAAGGCAAGAAAAAGTTAAATATAACAGCATGTGGACTTAGCTGTCTCAGGAAAGAAACATGCAATGCAGCTTTTTTCATTTCTTTTTGATTTCTGAGAACAATCTCTTTAATCCTTGCATCACGGAGACTTGGTTGGGGCCAGAGGGTGGGGTCCCTTTGGTTGATCTTTGCCCACCAGGCTTCCGGGTGCTACACCAGCCTCGAGCTCAGGGTAGGGGTGGGGGAGTGGCGGTGATCGTTAGGGAGACCTTATGTCCGCGGGAGACCACCGTTCCTCAGATAGTCGGGTGTGAGTCTCTCTTTATGAGATTTGGCTCTGGGGCGCAGTTGGGCTTGCTGCTCGTGTACATTTCGCCTAGTCGCGTAGCGGCAGCCCTGCCCGAGCTGCTCGATGTCCTCTCAGGGTTGGTGGTTGAGTTCCCCAAACTTATAGTTTTGGGAGACGTCAACCTACCATCCCTGGGAGGTTCATCTGAGCTTGCTCGGGAGTTCATGGCTTCCATGACGGCCATGGACCTGACGCAGGTAATTTCTGAGCCAACTCATGAGGGAGGCCACACCCTTGACCTGATTTTCTTATCTGGACGGTGGTTGGATGATCTTGGTGGGGGCTTTCCACTTACTATGCCCCTGTCATGGACCGATCATCACCTCCTGCGGCTGGTCTTCCATTTTGCCACCCCTCGCCGTGGAGGTACGGAGCCAACTAGATGGTACCGCCCCAGACGCCTAATGGATCCTGAGAGATTCCAAGCGGCGCTGGGGTCTCCACCTGCCTCCATTGCTCACAGCTCGGCGGATGCCTTAGTGGAAGCCTGGGAAAGGGCAGCCACTGAGGCACTCGACCGGGTTGTACCCTTGCGGCCCCTGACCCGGCGCAGATCCCAGCGAGCTCCATGGTTCTCCGCGGAGCTCCGGGAGATGAAGCGGCGGAAACGGGGCCTAGAGAGCTGCTGGAGGTCCAGCCGATCTGAACCCGACCGATTGCGGTTAAGAACCTATATTAGGTCTTATCTCGCTGCGATGAGGGAGGCGAGGTGTAATTACTTCTCTACCCTCATCGCGTCCGCAGACAATCGCCCGGCCGCCTTGTTTAGGGTGACTCGCTCCCTTCTTAATCAGGAGGTGAGGGAGGATCCCTTGCAGGGTCGTGCCGAGGAGTTTGGTCAACATCTGTTGGATAAAATCGCTCGGATTCGGACCGGTTTGGACTCCAGCTGGGCAGAGTCTGACGATCAGGACACGGGCGGTCTTGTCAATGTTATCTGGGAGGAGTTCGATTCTGTGACCCCTGATGAAGTGGACAGGATTATGGGGAAGCTGAGTTCCACCACATGCTTATTGGACCCGTGCCCTTCTTGGCTGGTTTACGCAGCTAGGGAGAGGACACGAGGCTGGCTCCAGGCGGTTATATCTGCTTCTTTGAGTGAGGGTTATTTCCCCACCGTCTTGAAGGAGGCGGTGGTGAGACCTCTCCTCAAGAAGCCTGCCTTGGACCCAGCTGTATTGAACAACTTCCGTCCAGTCTCCAACCTTCGCTTTCTTGCGAAGGTTGTTGAGAGTGTGGTGGCGCATCAGCTCCCTCTGGTCCTGGATGAAGCGGATTATCTGGACCCTTACCAATCGGGTTTCAGGCCCGGGCACAGCACGGAGACGGCATTGGTCGCTCTGGTGAATGATCTCTGGAGGGCTCGGGATAGGGGGTATTCCTCTGTCCTAGTCCTATTAGACCTCTCGGCGGCTTTTGATACCATCGACCATGGTATCCTGCTGCAGCGTCTCAGGGGATTGGGAGTGGGAGGCACGGTTTTTCAGTGGTTCTCCTCCTATCTCCTGGGACGCTCGCAGTCGGTGTTGGCAGGGGGGCAGAGGTCGACCCCTAGGACTCTCGCTTGTGGAGTTCCTCAGGGGTCGGTCCTCTCGCCTCTCCTGTTCAACATCTATATGAAGCCGCTGGGTGAGATCATTCGTGGTTTTGGAGTTGGGTATCATCAATATGCTGATGATACCCAACTTTTTATTTCGACCCCAAACCACCCCAGTGATGCCCTCGCTGTGATGTCCCGTTGCCTGGAGGCGGTTCGGGTCTGGATGGGGAGGAACAGACTTCAACTCAACCCTGACAAGACTGAGTGGCTGTACATTCCGGCTTCCCGAGACACCTGGGATGTTCCACCTCTTTCTATGGGGGGTGAGCTTTTACCCCCTGTGGATAGGGCTCGCAACTTGGGAGTCCTCCTAGATTCACGACTCACTTTGGAGGATCACATAGTGGCCGTGACTAGGGGGGCTTTTGCCCAGGTTCGCCTGGTGCGCCAGTTGCGGCCCTATCTGGATCGGGAGGCCTTGTGTACGGTCACTCATGCGCTCGTGACCTCTCGCCTAGACTACTGTAACGCTCTCTACATGGGACTTCCCTTGAAGACTACTCGGAGGCTCCAACTGGTACAGAATGCGGCCGCGAGAGTTGTCTTGGGAGTTTCCCGGTACTCCCATGTTACACCTTTGCTCCGTGAGCTGCATTGGTTGCCAGTTGTCTTCCGGGTAAGGTTCAAGGTTTTGGTTATGATCTTTAAGTCCCTACATGGCATGGGTCCGCGATACCTCGAGGACCACCTGCTGCCGGCGTCGACTCCCCTCCGCCCTGTGCGCGCCCACAGAGAGGGCCTCCTCAGGGTGCCTCCTGTCAAGGAATGTCGACTGGTGGCCCCCAGGGGGAGGGCCTTCTCTGTGGGTGCTCCGGCGTTATGGAATCAACTGCCGGTCGAGCTCCGGATGGCATCAGACCTCCGATCCTTCCGTCGCGGGTTGAAGACCCATTTATTTGAACTAGCGGGTCTGGCCTGATGGGGGTACTTGGGTTTTTTATTGGTTTGTTTTAGTATTCTGGTTTTAACTTGGGCATTAATTTAATTATTTTTTAATGTTTGTATTGGTGTTTATATTTATGCCCTGTGAACCGCCCTGAGTCCCTTTGGGAGAAGGGCGGTATAAAAATCTCAATAAATTAAATTAAATTAAAATCAATAAATTTGAAAAGTATTCATTATTGTCATCTAGTGACATTAGATTTTTGAATTAAAGGAGCAGGTTTTGTCTCACTCCAAAGCAGCATTATCATTTCACTCTCTCTACCATAACTGTTTGGTTGAATTTTGCAAAACGGGAATTAATCGTGAATCATCTTCAGATATAACTGTTGAATAGGGCTTAGTTAGCAAGCTAGCTTTACTAAAATGTTTTTTTGTGTGAAGTGATATTGGGAGGCCCATAGGGTTTTCTGAGTCTTATTCCTCAGTTATATTTCTCAAACAGAATCAAATCCATAGGTGGCATTGAATTCTCATATTCATTTCCAGTTAGCTTTGGTTAATCCTGCTTTTTCTATCGCTCCTTGTAAATTAATGCTTCACCCAAAGAGAGAAAGAAATTAAGCATGCATGCTCTCTTTCGCATAGGTATCTGCTTATCTTTACTTGTGACTTGCCAAATTTCTGAAAAAGTAAAATAAACAAAAAATCTAAGCAATTAATGAAGAAAAACAAGACAGGGACTCTGAAAGGAGGAAGATAAGCAAATAAGCCATCACTCTTTCATAAATGTTACATAGCTAAGTTGCAAAATGTCCAGGTGTAATGTTCACTGCTGTTGATTATTTTGGGATGAGTGGAGTAGCCAAATGGCAGCTTGTCCCAGATAAAAGGAGGGTGGATGAGTGGGTGGTGGGAGGGAGAATCTTAGTAACCTGCCTCTCCTTTGCTGCAGTAGGGAAATAAGTGGCTTAGTACCATTGGGCAGAGTTATGAATTTCATCACCTTTGCATATTGGACCAGCCAATGAACAGGGTGATTAAATATATCGTCCTGTCTATATTAACTCCAAAGTTTACAGTGACTTACGTAAAGCTTTGTGAGAGTTACACTGAGCCTTGTGCAAGCCACCCCTGGATACTGCATTTCCCAGGTGACAAATGTAAGATCGTTTTTTTCATATTTGCATTTTATGTAACTGCATCTTGGCTTAGATTGAATTTGGGGTGGGAGGAAGAGAATTCTAGTATTACTGTATTTGAAGGTTAAGAGTTACCTGAAATTCTTGGTGACTACCTGAGTGCACCTCTATAGTTTTCTTGTATGGAAATAGTTTGCCGTTGCTGTTTTCCTAGATGTTCTTTCAACTTGTTCAGATTCTATTTTTTTATGGTTATCCCTATTTTTACTTCTGGGCAATATGAAAATATGAGTGGCCCCAGAAAAAACAATCTCGGATTTTGCACCAGTTATGACTGTCTTTATTTCATCATTCCCTCTCAATATACTTGCTTGTTCTTGGGTATTGATCTGATTTTAATGTTGTATATTCACTAGTTACAATGCACAGTAAGTACTTTTTGGAAACCAAAATGTATTATTTATAGAAAGCATAATTTGAAGGTACCATAAAGGTGTAATATAGGAGAGAGAAGAAGTTTCCACTCCATGTGTATTCCCCATGATCTTTGATCTGGAAAATTGAGATTCCTGAAAAAATGAAACATAAATGACTAACGGGAAAAGAATATGCCTGTAATTTTCAGAGACTGCCAGGAAGATTTCCCCACCCTGTCTGTATAGAGCGCCAGTGAGAGTTCATGTTTACAGTTAGCCTTGTTCTTCTCAACCATGCTGTGTGTTCTAAGCCTAGAATTTGCAGCAGCCACATTCAACTCAGAGTGCAAACTTAGCCAATCCTCTATTGCCAAAATGCACTTTCTTTCTTTTCCTGTTGAGAAGCTAACAGGATAACAGGATCTGATTATGAGGAAAGCTTTCAATTAATTATCCCACTTGTACAAGAGACTTAGCTGGTACTCTGTTCAGATTTTTACAATTCCTTTCAATCAAGTGATTTGTCATAAATCCTGACCATGTGATATACTGCAGAATATGATGGAAGGCCTATCTTAACCAGTCTTAACTAAACGGTGAGTCTTTAGGAAAACTGAAATACAAATAATACAAGTTTCCTAGGATTGATCTCAGTAATTTCAGCAGACCACAGAGGAACCTGTGTCTCAACCATAATTCTTACTTTCCCTACTGAAACTAGGACAAGTTGGAACTATGGTTAAGCAATAACACGACAGCCATAAGTTTCTACAGTCCTGCTTTAGAAATTGATGAGGAATAATAGTTATAGTTGCCAACAGCTTAAATTCCATGCTTTCAAAAGAAATGTTGACAAGCTGGGAAATGCCTTTCTTCTTAAAGAGATCATTGGTCCGATGTGATTTCCAGAAATCATTGAGAAGAATGGGATTTATGTGGCAAAATGACACTGAAGTTACTCATGGGAGAACACTGAGGTGACTCTTTCAAAATCTGGCATTTTCAACCCAAATGAAGACAGAACGATTGCCCCCGCCCAGTACATCCACTTCTGTCCTGCCTTTTTTAAAAGTATGCTGTACCTGAAATTAGCCCATATTCTATACTTATCTTTTTTCTTTTATAAGGGTTCTTGGTTTCCATCCCATGCCCTTCTACTTTGGAGATTATCAGCAAGTTCCTTCTTTGCAGTGGTCAAAAATTACAATGATGACATTAAATAGCTGGCATGATTATAAATAGCTGGAATGGCAGACCACACAACTGCCACAGGCAAAAAAGCATTACTTACTATGTGTTTACAAAAGGGGCCATTAGTATGTCTGGAACTCAAAACCTACCCATCCCTCGCAGAAGAGCACAAGGTCATGCTCTTCAACTTCAGTCTGAAAATAAGCTTCATTACATCAAGTAATAAATACATACAGAGAGGCAAAGTTGCAGTTTAAATCCAGAGAAGGGAGAATTGTTGATATGAGGCTGAATTGGCTGTTTTCGGCTTGGGAGGAACGTGTGCGTTTTTTTGGGGGGGATGGCTGTGGAAAACTCATGCAAAGAAAGAGACACTTTGGAGGATACCATTTATAGTTTGTGCACCAAAAGAATACCACTTGAGATGATTATGGTGCTTGAAGGGCAGATGGCAGGGAATTTTATATCTCCTCCAGCTTAAAAACAGTTCCTGAAATGGTTGGGCTGACAGGCAAGTTAATTTGGGGTGATTAAGGCAATCCCCCCTCCCCAAGAGGCTAATCCTGCAAATGCTAAGTATTTACCTTGATGCATTGTAAAGAATTCTGGTTTTTTGTTTTGTTTTGTTTTGTGGATGCCCACGAGCTCATCCAAATAATGGTGCGGTTCTGTCCTCCCAGGCACGCAAAACTATTTGATGCATTATACAGGAAAACGTCAGTAACGCAGGGGGATTTCTATTAGGGAAATCTGTCCAGCTTTATTTCAGCGAGGGACCTCTGGAAAGCTGCCGAGGATTCCTCAACCGGCCCTGAATGCAGACTGGAAAACGATCTTAAGAGGACGCGAGTCTGCAGAGCAACCGCAGAAGTTGAGAGGGGACGTTAGGAAAGAGGCAAAGCCTGTTCCCCGATTAGGAAAAAGGGGGAAGAAAGAAAAAAAAACACCCAACAATTTCCATTCATCCAAGGGGTGGCTTTGCATGGATCGATCCAGGCTGCCTGCCTGCTGAAACCAAGGCTCAAAAGTCGTTTGTGAGATGACAGAAACATCTGAACGGGAGCAGGAATTCAACCGGACATGCGGATCCATTCTTGAGAAGGACAATATCCAAAACCAGGAAGAGGACACGCAGCCTTGCCAGTTTGAAGGGTGGCTCTGCCTGATTCAGAGGGAAAGGGGGGGGGGTCTCTTGGAGGCAGGGGGCCGAAGCGGGGGTGGGGGTGGGGGAAGCCGGATCTTAGGATCTTGCATTTCTCTCAAGTCTCTGCTAAACATTCCCGAACCAGTCCTCTGGCGTGGATGATGCCTCGTTTTAGCCTTTCCATGGGACTTTTACTTCCGGCATAGGTAGGTCTGATTTCTTTGCCTAATTCTTCTATGATGCTCAGGAGTTCTGCGTATTTGCTCTGAGGGACTCGATTGCTGCCAGTCATCTGCCCTCCTTGCGTGTAGCCTAGAGAGGGTGTGTGGGGGTCCGTAATCATTAAGCAGATGTCGGTACTGCCCCGAGCCGGCCATGCTGGTAGGAGGGGAATGAGCTGGCTCCAGGGGCTTGTAGGACACGCGGGCGCCGGGAGGCTCCGGGGCCAGCACGCCCGGCGAGGTCCGCACCACCTTCGCTAGCGGAGGAGGAGGAGGAGGAGGAGGAGGAGGAGGAGGTGGCTAGTGGGGGGGGGGAGAGCCGGCCCCGCCGCAGCCGCCCATCCCTCTGCTCCTCTCGCCTGCCCCGCCGCGCTCCCGGCTCGGCCGTGCGGGGGGCGGGAGGGCACAGGAGGAGCAACTTCAGTCAGAAAAATGTAATGAAGCTTAAGCATTTGCTATCATAATTTCTTCAAAGCTTCTCATGGCTGAGACTTTTGAGTAATATAGTTTTCTCCTGTCGCTCCAGTACAGTTCTATAGTACCAAATAAGGCCTCTCTATTGGCAACAAAATAATCTTCCCATTCAAAAATTTGAAATTTTGTACTGGCTTAGCCAATGGATTGCTTATATTTTTTTGCCGGAAAGAATGTATTGGGGCTTCGCACATTGTGCGAGTTGATAAGGTGGTTTGTTTGATTTTAGCTTATTAGGTTGGATCTGAATCCAATATAATGTGTTGAATTCTATATGCAAGCCTGATTTGTTTTAAAGTCACAGTTTTGTTTTAGGGTATGTTAGTGATGGTTACATATAGAGGTTCCATAGGGTCCTTCTTTAGGTTCATTAGCTTCCCTTCCAATTGGAGACTTCTGGATTCAGTCTGCAGTGTGTCTTGTATCAGCTGGCAGTTCTCTGTCTACAGCTGCCCCAAAAGTCCTTATATCATGCTGGCTGGAAGAAAAAGGCAAAATGGAAAATGTAAATAATTGTCTTTGACAGCATGACCAGCATGACTGTCACAAAAGGGGGAGCAAAGTTAGCCGCTGCTGTTTTCAGTCTGACCTTTGCATTTTTGGGATTCTTGATGTCATGGAGTGATGTTAAACTGGCAGAGTATTTGTTTCTGTTCAGGGCTAAGCTGTGAATGTGTGGGTGGGGGGTGGGGGGCGTGGGGTGGGTGGGGAATGAAAACTTTTCAAATTATCTGCCTTTTAGTTTCTAAAAAATGAAGCCTAGCAGTCCACATAATCTCTCCCCCCCCCTAAATTCATGACTTTGGTGGCTTTGAATTGTATTCTACAACTTTGCAGTAAGTGTGAGTTTGGAGGGACTCTGAAGAAAGAAGGGGATTTAAAAAACTTAAGTTCAGTATGCTGGATTCAAGAGATTAAAAGTCCCAGAGTGTGTAAAAATGAATGCTGAAAGCAAGATAATTTGGACTACTGCTTCTTCTTTCTTGTTTCTTCTTCTTCTTCTTCTTCTTCTTCTTCTTCTTCTTCTTCTTCTTCTTCTTCTTCTTCTTCTTCTTCTTCTTCTTCTTCTTCTTCTTCTTCTCCTCCTCCTCCTCCTCCTCCTCCTCCTTCTTCTTCTTCTTCCTCTTCTTTTTTTTTAAAAAAACTACATTGCTGAAGACCCCTTTGAATAGTAAAAGGAGAGGTGTGAGACAGTGAAAATACTTGTAATGCCAAGAGATAATGATGTATGTTTGCACATAGGTAGTAAGGTCAAAGGATTGATACTTGTTATCTCTGTAACACAATGCTGTATCTTCACACTACTCCTACACTTCTGTATTGCCATTCTCTCAAAAAGTCTGCCATTTGAAAAGAATGGTATCTTATGAAACGAGGTGGAGGTAAGACGGATAGCAAAGAAAGGAAAATACATTTCTTTGCCTATAATTAGACAAAAATAGAATAGGGAAGTAGCACCTTGTGTGAATTGATCATCTGACTCTGACTGAATGGCTTGAAATATTGTACCCTATTTCATAGGATCGCTGTGAGGAAGAGAAGTTTTCAGATGCACATATAAGTTATACTCTGTTGGAGCTTGAAGGCAGAGTTGCATGTGAAGAGGTCCTGTTCTGGATGAAAATTGCAAAAAACTAAAACTCTCTGCAATTTCATCCCAGCATGGTGCAGATTATGTGCGTCTCTTGTCCCTTTGCATATGATGTATCACTGTCCTTTTCCTTGGCCAGAAAGTTGAATTGAAGGATATGTGCACTCCCCTCAACGCTTATTGGAAGAACATCTTAAAACAAAATTAAGTGCTTTAAACTTGAAACTGTGTCCAGATTTTAAAGTGAGTTCAAACTATCTTGACCCAAAAGTGATTATTTGACAGTGGATAGTGAATAAGGGACACGGTGGCTCAGTGGGTTAGGACGCTGAGCTTGTCGATCAGAAGGTCAGCAGTTTGGCGGGTCAAATCCCAAGTGCCACGTAACAGAGTGAGCGCCTGTTACTCATCCCAGCTTCTGCCAACCTAGCAGTTCCAAAGCACGTAAAAATGCAAGTAGAAAAATAGGGACCACTACGGTGGGAAGGTAACAGCGTTTTGTGCGCCTTTGGCGTCTAGTCATGCCGGCCACATGACCCCAGAGACGTCCTCGGACAAGCGCTGGCTCTTCGGCTTTGAAACGGAGATGAACACCGGCCCCTAGAGTTGAAAACGACTAGCACACATGTGCGGGGGAACCTTTACCTTTACCTAGTGAATAAGGATAATGGCCTCTGCTGATAAAATGATCAGCCAAAGCCAAGGAACAAACCATGCGTGGCCTTGTTTCAGTTTTGCACTCTTGATCCTTATCTTGAGATCTGGGGATATTAATGCCACTTTAGAAGTTACAAATATATTTTATCATTATTTTTTAAAAATCAAAGCTCTTGCTTTCTTATGCCACTTACCCTCCAATAACCTTCCAGACCGTGTTTGAATGAGGTACTTGTAAAACGGCATCTTCAGAAAAGGCAATTCTGGACCGCCGGGCGGGCCCACCGCTCACTTCACATTCTTCCAGGAGGCAGGCAGATGGTCAAATGCAGCTGAGCACAAGGAGCCCTGAAAAGCCCAGCTAAAGTCTGGATCTCTTCCATGTGCATTAAAAAGGAAAAGCGGTAAACCCAAAGCCCCCAAATGGCTTAGAAGAAAGGGAAATAATGCCTGGGGCATTTCTACACAATACCAAACTTAAACTCTTATAAATGGGGACTCCTTCCCTAAATGGAGAAGGGGTGGGCTGGGAGGAGCTTGGCATGTATTGTCAGATATTTCTCCTGGCTGCTGTTGTTTCTGTTACCGGAGAGCTGGCTAGGCCACCTGTTGGGTTTTGACACATGGGAGAGGCCGCTGCCCTTTTTGACACTGCCTGCCTGTCCTCTTTCCCCTTGTCCGAGTTCCCTCACTTTTCCCTTCCAAATAGTTGTCTTCTGTTTACAACTGTCCCATTGTGGGGCTTGGCTAGAAGCAGCTGTGGGGGGGGGGAGAACTGTTTCAGGCTCAAGGGTAATTTCAGCCTCTTCAAAAGCCTTTAGAGCCTTGCTCCCTCCCTAAGAGGATGGCAGCACCAACAAGGGGATAATTTGATGGATTACTCTGCAGGGCTGAGAGGCTCTTGGCTAATCCCCTTTGTGTGTTTGCTGGGGGAGACACTCAGCAGAAGCCCCCACCCCCCCACCCTCGCTTTCCCTGCCTCAGGCAGAGAAAAGGCTGCTCAGCAGGGCGGGTTTTACATCCTGACATATAAATGCAATCAGCCGGGTCATGTGAGTAGGGTTTAATCCTTGCCCACTACCATGGCCAAGACTTTAAAGGGAGGGGGGCACCTTTGGGATGGCTTTAGATTTTTCTCACTTGGTTTGATTTCCATTTTTATTCTTCTGCATTAAACCACAGGAGGAGGCTAATTGGCAGAGGGGCAATCCTTAATCCTGGCCCGTTTGAAAGCAAACAGCTGAGGGAGGTCCCATCTTTATTTCTAAAAGGCACTTTTCTCTTTCTCACTGAAGATATTGACAATCCAAGTTTAATATGTCCGATTAGTGATTTGAATTAAGATCTTCCAAGCCATAAGCTACTAATACTGTGAGCCTTTGGTTACAGTAGAAATTACAGTTGGCACTGCTATGCTGTATATATTGACTGTGGAGCATGGATTTGTAGGACTAAGTGCAGGAACTATACATTGTGTGTGTGTGGGGGGGAGGACCCTTTGTTGGGCTGTAGGAACAGAGCTAAATCTTGACATTTTTAGAAGGATTCCCCCCCCCAGTGGATGGAGGGGAGGGGAAATGCTTTGTCGGGTGATGGTGGTGGAAATCTCAGCTCTGGGATGGGGGAATCTCATCTTCATATGGAAGTGAGATTCCCCCAATAGGCAGCTCTTTCAGCCAGCCCCCAGAGATGGCAGGGAGTCTTTCTGGCTGCTGGCAGCAGCTTACAACCTTCCCTGCCAGCTTCCCTATTGGCTTTCTGGAGAAGCCACCAGAGAAGATTCCAGATGGTGATCACGTGGTCACAGTCATAAGTCTGAACAGGTTTATTTATTTATTTATTTATTTATTTATTTATTTATTTATTTATTTATTTATTTAATTTGTATACCGCCCTTCTCCCGAAGGACTCAGGGCAGTGAACAGGGCAATAAATACTAAAATACTGAAATGCAAAAATTAAGAAGAGATTAAACCATAATGCCCAAATACAACAAATAAATTACATAAAAACAGTAATAAAACCGAAACCCATCAGACCAGGCCGGCTTGTTCAAACAAATAGGTCTTTAGATCACGTCGGAAGGAGCGAAGGTCGGGAGCCATCCGGAGCTCAACCGGTAAATGGTTCCACAGATCAGGCGCACCCACAGAGAAAGCCCTCCCCCTGTGGGTCACCAGTCGGCACTCTCTGACTGGTGGCACCCTGAGGAGGCCCTCTCTGTGGGAGCGCACTGGGTGGAGGGAAGTTGATGCCGGCCGCAGGTGATCCCTAAGGTACTCCGGACCCATGCCATGAAGGGCTTTAAAGGTCATTACCAGCACCTTGAATCTCACCCGGAAGGCAACTGGAAGCCAATGCAGCTCACGGAGCAGAGGTGTAACATGGGAGCATCGGGAGACCCCCAACATGACTCTCGCGGCTGCATTCTGCACCAGTTGGAGCCTTCGAGTGGTCCTCAAGGGCAGCCCCATGTAGAGAGCATTGCAGTAGTCTAACCGAGAGGTCATGAGCGCATGAGTGACTGTACGCAAGGCATCCCGGTCTAGATAGGGCCGCAACTGGCGCACCAGGCGAACCTGGGCGAAGGCCCCCCGAGTCACAGTTACTATATGATCTTCTAAAGAAAGCTGTGAGTCTAGGAGGACTCCCAAGTTGCGGGCCCTATCTACGGGGGGTAATAACTCACCCCCCATAGTAAGAGATGGAATACTCTGAGTTGCCAAGCATCCAGTTCACCATCATGTAACTGTGGGAAAGCATGACACTACAATGGCTGGAAGCACTTTACGGGTCATGAAGCACCCTTTCTGAGGCCATCATAACTTCAAACTCTCATTAAACGACCAGTGGTAAGTTGAGGACTCTCTGTATTAGATACGAAGGCAGACATTTGACTAACACTAAATAACTTCTGATTTACCTGCAAATTCAATTCAAAGAAGACCTAGAAACAGATCTCATAACCTGGAGACTACCTGAATTGCTTTGCTTGGAAGCTGGCAAACACAAGAGAGGGTGATGTGAGAACAATTCATTCTTGCAATTCAACGACTGCACAGAAATTACTTAAGAGTTTAGTTGCCTACAGTACGTGCAGTCTGGATGTTCTGTGAATTGGATTTGTAGACATGGTGGCCTAATGAGCAAGTCATTCTGAAACATTTGACTTTCCTTTTCTTATTCACACTCCTTTTTATGCCAGGCAAATTGATTCTACTGTTAAATTGCACCAGCTGTCTTTGATGGTTCACAGAGAGAAGTAGTACAGGGAAAACCTCAATAAAGCGTAAATGAAAGCCTCAGTGTGTTAAAATAGCTTTCCCAAAAATGGTATTGAACTTTCTTGAGGGGCGGTGTGTGCTTCCAAATCAATTTTGACTCCTGGCTGCTGCCTGGAGAACTCCATCCAGCTTTCTTGGCAGCACTTTTGGAAGGACTACAATTTGCCACTGGCTTCTTCCTAGGGCTGAGAGTAACTACGCCAAAGTTGCCAGCGGGTTTCTGTTGAACTATAATCCCCATAATTTCCATCAAAGCACTGGTTAGTCTAGTAGGGGATTAAAACAGGCATGGTCCAGTATCTGGTTGGGATAGGCCAGACATGTCAAACACAAGGCCTGGGGGCCGGATCCGGCCCACGAAGTGGTTTCATGTGACCCCCGAAGCCATCCTGGAAACAGTGAAGGAACGGCCCCCACTGCCTTGGCTCTGGCCCAGAGACTCTCCTTCTGCCAGAGACCCTCAGATCTGTCCCCACTCCTGCCCAGGCCCCCATAGGCACCCTTGTTGCAAACGATGTAGAGCTGGCCATGCCCACCCAGTAGGCCATACGCACTCTAGCCACGCCCACCCAGTAGGCTATGCCCACCCAGGCCACACCCACCCGGCCCCTTGAGGGCAACCACAATGCTGATACGGCCCTCAATGAAATTGAGTTTGACACCCCTGGGATAGGCTGATGCTAATAGGGCTGCCAAAGTTGAACTGGAAATATTAATGGCCACCAGATGGCAACAAAGAGAGCTCTCTGTCTAGCTGCCACATAATGGTTGCCCAGAATTTGCAGAACAGATCTGGCAGTTCTGTTGATAATGTATTTCTTCTCTACTCCCACTCCCTGGGTTGAGTGGCTTCAAAAAGACCAAAGAATATTTGGTTTTTTCTTTTCACCTTCTAATTTTATTTAAAGGTCTTGTTTTGAAATAGATTTTCATTCCAAATAACTTTACTGGCAGTCCCCAACTAATTTTTTTATGGTTAACGTAGGTTGTTGGGAAACAAAACTGAAGCACAATTGTATAATTAGAAATTTTTGTTGTTGTTGTTGTAGGGACAAAATAGCTGGAATAGTCAACAGAGTCAACAGATTATGCAACGATCCTCTGAACACTTACTCCGTAGTAACCTCCTGTAGACCATTCTTCAGTAATTGAATGTGTGATCCCAGCCTTATTTAAAATTTCAGTGAACTGAAATCAGCAGTTGAATGCCAGTTCATGAATCTTAAAGAAACAGGGAACTTCCTTCATTGTGAGTTTTCTTTTCCATTTACAGAAGCTGTTAGATCAAGGCAGTATTTGTGCATTCCTTGAATAAAAAGGGGTTTTTCAACATATTATTAGCCATGCTCTGATGAAGAGCTAGAAATATAAGTTACAGTTACCCAGCGGGCTTCTGTTGAACTATAATCCTCTCAGTTTACCAAACCAGGAGCAAATTCAAGGAGCTGAAATTAAATAAATTACAACTGTGCGTCTATCTTCTTTACTCTGAGCACATACTGTATTTAAGAACTGAGGGGGGATGGGTCAGAGAAAGGTGAGGGACTTTTCCCTTGCCCTCTCAGATCAGAGAGGAAGTTTATAACTCTTCTGTTCCTCTTTCATTCAGTTTGAAGGACAGCTTCCCAGTTTTTCTTTTCTTCTTGGAAAGCCAAGGTTTCTGAGTCTTTTTCTCGAAGGATAAATGCATACAATATTTCGCAATAGGTTAACTTTTGAGAAATATATTTTAAAATTAGTAAGAAGCAACTCCCAGTTCCCTCTGCTAAGGGTTTACTTTCCAGGCCAGGCCTTGAGAAGTAATTGTAAGCTGCCCGCTGAACCTTAAGGTAGACAAGTAGACTAGACAAAATGACATCAAGTGAGGCTTAAAGAAAATGTTGTCTGAAATGTTCCTCTTTCCAGTTCTAAGTTATAATTCTACATCTCCCTGAGTCTAAGCTTCATTAAAGCAATCAAATTTACTTTTCAGGAGACTTTGCTTATAATTGCACTGTGAAGCATATGCTCGTTCAATACAATCTGTGCCTTCAACTTTTCAGATGACCCCCAAAGAGTCAACTTCCAATGTCTAAGATATGGGTTTCATCCTTGTTTGTGGGTATCCATTTCTAGTGTGTTCTAAAACAATTTTGTACTTCTGAGAACTTTGGGCTTGACCCTTCACCTCTCTCTTGTGTGGATGAAGTCTGCTGCTGCTAATTTGGCGACTAAAAAACCCTATACTGTATTTGCATTTAGAGGGAAGATAATAAATTCTGTCATTTTGCCCTACAGTATTGTTTCTAAAAGTGCTTTTAAATGATTTAAAAATGGAAAAGCAGTATACAATATAATTAACTATGCCCATTCTCATTACTGTGAATTCTAGGCCTCTCTTAGGCATGAAAGCCTTCTCTCTCAGCCCAACTGACCTCACAAAAAGAGGAGACAAGAGGATTAGGAGTGTTTGCTATTATATTTTATTTCATCTGGGCAGGAGAAATAATAATAATAATAATAATAATAATAATAATAATAATAATAATAATAATAATAATAATAATAATAATAAATTATTATTATTATTATTATTATTATTATTATTATTATTATTATTATTATTATTATTATTATTATTATTATTATTATTATTATTATACCCCAGGTCCTTTGGAAGGACTTGATAGGCAGATAAAAATGCCAGATCCAATCTGAACCTCTGATTGAGTGATGAAAGATAATAATGTGTATCATATATTTCTGTGTTGTTGAATACTAGTATAGTTAATTAATATTATACATTGGTGCTGAATAATTTCTTCTGGAAGAATTTCTAATTTTTATTGATTTTATTTTTGCCCAGCAGTCATTCATACATAATTTTTTGAACATGTCTATACCATTTTTTAAAAAAAAAATCAGCTTGGTGTAATTTGTTGAGTTGTTACGCTTTGATACAGTCCTCAAGGTTTTAGGTCCATTGGAACAGCGTTTCCCAACCTTAGGAACTTGAAGATGCGTGGACTTCAACTCCCAGAATTCCCCAGCCAGCATAGCTGGCTGGAGAATTCTGGGAGTTGAAGTCCACGCATCTTCAAGTTCCTAAGGTTGGGAAACGCTGCATTGGAACATATTTGTGCAGAAGCTGCAGGAATGTTAAATATATGTTGTTGTAACAGTTGCCATCCTTCTAAAGTGTGCTTTAAATTTTTCTTCCCTTTGTCTGGCTTTTCCCTTTAAATCATGCTGAGGCCTGGCCTGCTTACCTGGTTTTCAGGTAAAGGAGTTTTGTTTCCTGGTTTCTTAGACAAATGTTGTTCTCTATTCATCAGGTAGGGCTTATAATGTGTTTTTTTTAAAAAAAAACTTCAGACTGTCTCCCAGGAGAAGAATAAAGCAAAGTGCGAACTGATCCTGTGCCAGATCAATTTAGACTCTATTGACTCTATTGCGTTCATAGCAGGCAGATGCTTATTTTTTTGTTGAAATGTGAATCTTAAGGTTCAAAAGCAGATTTGCAGGACACTCAGAATCCTTATGTTTCAGGGGGAGGGAGGGAATGTAGTATAATTAAGAAGATAAAACATCTAACATTTTGAATAGAAATTTTAGTTTAGGTGGTGAGTTTGACACCCCTGAGACAGACCAACTTTGGAGATTGGACTTTTATATTTAATCAGATAACAATTGATAATAGATGGTATTAAGAAACAGAAATGGATATTTGATCCAGGAAAAATTAAAGTTAACTCTTAATAATGAATTGGGATAAATAAGAAGCTATGGTAAATTTTTTATGTTGATTACAGTAACAGCTTGTTAACGGAGGGTTTTGAAATTTTAATCTTGTCTTTTTATTATTATTGTATTTTCAATTAACTATTTTGTCATTAATATAGTATATAGATGACATATTAATTGCAAATTGAATTAGTAGTTTGAAATTTTGGGGGCCTATTTTGCAAGGGGTGGGAAACTAATATTGTTGTAATATATTAATCAGCATTCAACTGGTGTGGGATAATAGGTTTATATGTGTTAGGTTAGTGTCTTGTTTCGGCGGGGGTTGTTTGCTTTTTAAAATAATAATAATTTTTTTTGAAGTTTCATATTTAAACTTCTTTTGAATAAAATATAAATAGACAAAAAATACTGTTCATAGTCAAAATAGCCAAATCATTTTCATTTTAGTAAGATATGAACACTGGTGTCTGGAATGTCAAGGTATAATAAACAAAGCAGTTGTATTAGACTCTCATCATGACCACAGTTTTATTTTCAGCATGGTGGGTTGCAACTGCAGTTATCTGTCCTGGACACTTCCACTTTAGCATCTAATTTGGCTTTATGCCTGGCAGACCTAGTCTCTTGGCAAGTGTGTTGTGGGAGAGATTAGTGGCTTATAATGCCTGCCTGCTCTCTGTTGAGACTGTTATTAGTAGCCAAAAAGGTACCTGCAAAAGTGTAAGCTTTGAATTATGAGTGATAACTTCCCCCTCTTCTTTCTACTTGATCCACATTTCCTCCATGACTGAGATATAAACAATGTACACTCCGTTCATCTGAATAGAATAAATGCTGTGTCTATAGTATCTGTTCATGGTGGTAAATATAAAATGACATTCAGTGATTCAGGAATAAATTTTGAAGTGTAGGTGTTTGGGTGTTTGCATATGTGTGCTTATGTGTGAATCCATTGAAGAGCACACTATAGTGCAGTGCCTATTGATTAGGACCAGCATGTTTGCAACTCTATGCGTAATTGCCTTCAAGTTATACGCTCTGGCTTTTTAGATTCAGTTAAAACATGTTGATCACGAATGAAAAATCTCCATCAAGTTGAAATGCCGCTTTCAAATTTTAATTAGAAATACAAACTATACTGCAAAGAAGTTTTGCCTTTTAAACTGCTAGTATACAGGAGGACCCTTATAAAAAAGCAAGCCATAATAAGCTTCTGCTTGATAATGTCCCATATTTGCTGATTTCATTTGAATTACTACATCACAAACAATAACAATTTGAAGGCTGCATTATCACATCATTCATTTATTAGATCAGAAATGACATTTGATGTTTTCCTAACTTTCACCACTATTTTGGAGAAAATCCTAAAGCTGTGCTCCCCTTATTCTCTCTCTTAGTGCCCAGATTTATTGAAGCTACAGTAACAGGAGATGCACCCAGAACAACTCAGTTGTTTCTTGGTCTATATAACCTGAGTTTCTCCTTTGATGATTCTTCATTTCTACTGTTGTCTTAATGGATTCAGATCACATGTCAAATGTCAAATATAGCACCTGGATTTCCCAATATGGAAATGGAGGAAATACAAGTTGACAGCTTTCTACTTGTCATAGGGAATGTGCAGCTTCAAGTTGGTGAGCACTGTAGAATGACATAGTTCTGAAGAGCAGCTTGCAAAGAAAATAGAGTTCCCTTCCAACAATAGCTTTTATTCCATGCCAACTTTTTGTGGACGCTACTGCATCCCTTCCAAGAGGCCCAGTAGAGTACAGACTCTCCTGTTGTGGAGGCAGCCCTATTCAGCTGCATAATCACTTTTGAGAATGGTTTCAGGGCAGGGTTCCCAGCTGTTCCCAGCCATCTCGTCTCTCTCCTCTCCCCGCCCCCCCCTGCTTTTGTACCCTTTTAGGACCTCCATTACCAACATGATGTCTTGGAGCAGAAGTACTGCTTTCTGCAAAAGGCAGAAATGGGAGTCTACCAGTTATCCTACTGATAATAATTCAACAGTCATGTCATCCTAGAAATTGACAACCTGAATTGTCAATGATTGTGTATTTGCCACTTTGTGACTCTTTTTTTTTGTCTTTTCCCCAGACAAAAAGAAGGTTGTGTATTGTAACTGGAACTCTCAACTCACTGTAAAATATACAATAGTTTTGCAGTACAAATACTTGGGAGAGGGGGGAGGGAAAAAGGGAAAGGTAAAAAGCTGCAGGGAGGGCTCTGAAACCAATCAGCTATGACAGTCAAGGGGTGGATCTTGGCCCCACCTCTCCTTGGTGCCCTCCCAATGCCGGTCCAAGCTTACTCTGCTGAAAAAGCTTTGTCTTTCAGAGGGAAGGGATATGAAAGCAGCGTACTTGAACTTCTTAGCCTGTTGGTTTCCAGCTTTAGCAAATAACCAGGTGAGTTGATCTTAGCATTTGGAATAAGTAGAGACTCTGCAGATGTTTTGGTGAAGGATAGTTTAAATTTACACTGTTTTCTCCTCTTTGCTTCCCAGAATAGTTCTGTTTTCTTTCTCATCCTTCCAGGTTACTGAATGAAAGCTGCAATTATAGAAACTTACAGGAAATAATGCCTTTCATCAACTACCACAGAAGAGAAGGGAAAGGAAGAGACTAGTTGGGAATTGCTTTAGGTTTTGCTGAACAGCTCCTTGCTTCTGAAATGTGTTAATATAGGGCATGAATTTAGGTTTGCACAGAAGTGAAAGAAGAATACAAGGTTTTGATTCGCTTAATGTCTAGCATGAAAGCTAAATATGTATTACATTTGTAAACATTACAAAATTGCCATTTCTAGAGGCCAAGAAGTTAATCTAATTTTGCCCCACATAGTATAGAAGATTCTTAGCGTTGCGGCATCTAATTCTGCTAACTGATGCTGTGCTACAACTCTGTCTAAATAAATGGGATTCAACATTACTTCCAAAATGCCTTAAGAGCCCTTATTTGAGTTTTATGACTTTAGGGCAGCTTTATAAATGGTCTATTTAAAAACCAGTTTTTAAATGGTCTATTAGCTTTTCATTAGCCTAGTGGCTAAATAAGAATTCTTCTAGCAGTTGAATAGCAATTTTATAGTTATTCTCAATGCAGAAATTAATGCGTACAGTAAATATGTTTCCAATTCACTCTTCTATATGGATGAATAGTAACCAAAGCTCAAACAAGATATTTAAATATCTCTGTCATCAAGATAATAGATTAAAAGTAATGAAAAAGCAAACATCTAGAAGCATGACACACAAACGCCTTACTTTTATGCATAATCTTCATAACAGTTGATATCTATGGAGATTCTTAGTTATCCAGGACATGGTTGTCCCAAAGGTGCTTTTTCAAGAGGCGATTGGACTTTCTTGTTTTTCTTTGAAGACGTTTTACTTCTCATCCGAAAAGGTTCATCAGTCCTATATGATTCTCCTGGAAATGACTTTAAAACACATTGTGGTTGTTTGTACCGTTCTTTGCTTTGCGAAGCAAAGTTCTGTTCAATTATTTAGGTTATACTGATAAAATACACGTTTTCCACGTATCAGTTTTGAAATTGAAGAGTAACTGTTGTTCAGAAAAAACATAAAAAGTAGCATGTAGTTGACTTTAGTTTCCCCAACATAACTGTTTTCTAATTTGCCAAATGTGTGTCTTTCAGAAAACTCAGAATTATTATTATTTTATTAATCTAAGAAGCCTATATTTAAAGCTAGGGAAAACTTGTTCATCTGGAAATGTTTGATCAGTATCTACTCACTTTTTTATATTTCCCTTTTCCCCTTAGAAGGCAGCAATATGAATATCTTTCCATTCTCGATATAAAACTAACCATGGGATCTGTGGTGGGCAGTGCTTTTTTTTGTAAAAGAAAAAGGTGCCGGAATTCACACGTCATACAACCCGCCTTGCCTACCCTACAAGGTTCCATCCAAAAAAGGTGCCGGAACTCCGTTCTGAGCGTTCTATGAGAAAAAAAGCCCTGGTGGTGGGTAATATGAAGAGAAAAGGGGCATTTTATGTGATCTCTATCCTCAAACTGGCACATGCTAATTTCCTTTGGCTATACTATATGGTACATAGTTTACACACCTTTCTCTTTGTATCTTTTATGGCTTGTTCCTGCTGATGCAATGCAGTGTACATACTTGTTAAAATCGATATGGTGGGTTTGGGTTGAATTGTTTGAGGGAGGAAAGATGTAGAAAATGAAGACGATGGCCCCGTGAACTTCTCAACTCTTGAGCAGAGTAGCCCCTCCTTAAACACCATAATTGCTTTTTTGGAAAGACTGATCAAGCTTTCTTTTAAGTTTCATAAATTTCAGGGAGTTAAGTGAAAGATAAATGGCCTTCCCTGAGTTAGCTTTTGTATTTACAAGAATCTCAGATATTACAAAAGCATGGAATTTGTGTGAATTACTTACCGTATTTTCCGGCGTATAAGACGACTGGGCGTATAAGACGACCCCCGACTTTTGAGAAGATTTTCATGGATTAAAAAGTCATCTTATACACCGGAAAATACAGTAAATGTAAATAATTTTCTAGATAGCAGAAGAAAATAATTTGTTTATAGTGGCAGATCTACCTGTCTTGATAAGTGAATTTATATAAAGTGTTAAAGTTACAGGTAGAAAGCATGCAATGATAGGGAAAACTCCTTACACACACACACACACACATATAAGGCAGTGTGTGCATGTGTGAATATTTGAAAATTTCAAAATATGTTTTCCAGGATTGAATGTTTCCCATTCATTGTTTCAAAATCCTGATTTTTTAAAAAAACAACTTTAATAATTTGTCTCTTTTTAAGTAATATTACCTGGAAAAAAGTACTGTGACTTTACTGTACTGTAAATTTTAGGATTGTTTAAAATAGGAAGTTCTGCATAATCCCTTGTTTTGATGACTGGATGCCTCAGCAAAAATACGTTCTTAAGAAAGGAAAAGGGAAATTCATTTTAGAGAAGAAGACCTCTCATCTTCATATCTATTTTAAATAAACATATGTAAAACGTGCTTAGTAAGTACATTTAGAGCTCTTAGAATTTCTTGGCTCCAAATAGTTTCCGACTTTAAATTTCTGCCAGAATGAGCAAATAACTGTTAGACCTAGTCAGCTAAAACAAAAGAGACCCAAATGTAAATAGCAATTATTGTTAGATTTCAGCTGGAAAACTGATAGATACAGGACTTTTGAAATTGTATAATAACAAACTGGATTTGAGACTATAATAAAGGATTGAATTTGATTATCATGGAAAACGTAATCTTCCCCAGCCGTATTAAAGATTATTATCTGACAGTTTGCACACAGTGAAGAAAATCGCATATTAATCTTGTTAAAGGGACATTGGTAGAATATATTTTCAGTGCTGTGATAAAAGTAATGCAGTCTTGGAGGCAATAGAGCCATCTACTGGTCTGTTTTGTTAAGATGTTAAACTATGGTTTACCAAAGATATATTGCTTGTAATTCCAACTCAAAGAGATAACATTTTTCAATGACTTGTATACCTTCTTTCCTTGCTAATACATTATCTGAGGAAAAATCTAATAGTGGGGATATTGAAAGGCAAATAAGTAATCGATATAGTAACTTGGGTATCAATTTAATCATTCTTAACTATATGTCAGCCTTGTGGACCAGCCCCAACAAGAACCAGCCCCAAGAATAATAACTCTATTGTAAGCTTATATTAACAGAAACTTGCAAGTCTGCAAGTCCCAGCAAACCTTTACAATCCAAGAAACTAGGGAGGGTCTTTTTCAAGACATTTGACATGCCCCCATTCCTGCTGTGGACCTAGCTGCATCTTATCTTATGTCAGATAAGGCCTTCCTCTTGTCTCCTAAGGTAATTCCCACATATCCTCACACTATAGCTGTTTAGAATTTATTCCTTGCTTTCTGAATAACACATTAACACACACACACAAATTCCTCCTTCATACAGTGTATTTGTTAATATCTTTAATTGTTCTCAATGATCTGTATTTTTCCTTCAGTTTCTAGCCCAGATTTTCTATTTAGCAGATGTAAATGGTAATTTAAACAGTTGCATTACAAAATCAACTGTGCCAGGTTGTTTCCCTCCAAAATATTTATTTAGTAGTATAAAATTTCAGATCTATCTTATTTTCACATGTCCCATTCCTGTTGTTCCTATGAGTGCAGAGTTTATGTACTTTTACTTGGATTCACATCCAATGAATATAATTGTCAGGTGAGTTTAAAACTGAGTCTGATGAAACACCCTAGAATAGCTAATTAGAAGCCCTAAGTGGGATGTGCAGCTAATAGTGAGATATTGCTTTTTCAGCTTGGAGGTGATGTGTTGTCATTATGCCCAAAAGCCTATGCTAGACCCTTCCTCCAAGAATTTATTCCCCCCCCAGCTATCTCCTATTGTTACAAGTTTATATAGGTTCACTATGCAACTACCTGAAGCTCTTCCTCTGCTTTCTCATCAGCTGTGAATCTCCTGCCGTTTGACTTCATTATACCGGGTTTCTCTATAATCAGAAGATCCAGTTTCTTTATACATCATACATTTCATGATCTTTATTATCTCTTCCACTTTTCTTGTTGAAAACTCAGAGAGCCAAACACTATAACATTTCTTCATACAGTCATTCTGATTGGCCTTTCTGGCAGGGTCCTACATTATTCTTTTTGAGCTGTGACTAGAGTTGTAGTTAAGTATGCACTTACCGTATAACCTTACCATCAATTGTCTAAATGCATAGGATATTGACAACCATGTTTCATACATTGGGGTGACGGGGGTGTTGGTTGGTTGTAGCTACCTTTACAACCAAACACTAACCCTAATCTTTTTCCTGATTACTTACAACTGGTTCAGATCTCTCCTTCACTGAAAGTTTCATTTCAGCGCTTATTTCCACTGAATCCCATTTGTCATTTTGTTTCCTGTTCATTTAATGAAGTGCAACTTTAACGTACCATATGATAAAATTTGCAGCTTTTGGAATAATAGATAAATAGGCATGTTAAGAAAGGACTTGTAAGCACCATTAAGGAGTCTTGAAAATTTAGTTCTATGAAGCTGTTCGAGCTTAAGTGTTTGAATTGCAATTCTTAACATCCTCTCAAAGTACAGTCCTGAAACTTGTTTGGAGAAATCAGTAGCTAGTTTAAACTGCTTTATTTGCATAGCTAAACAAAAGGAAAGAACCAGCATTTAGTCCAGGGCTGAGCAATCATTTGGTGATCATGGACTGCATTCCACAATTATTTTAGGAAGGGTTATGCAAAATCTGGGTAAGTAGCATTTATATGGATGCTTTCACTAAGCCTTCTATTATTATTTAGATTTCTATCCTACCTGTTGCACAGGAGCTCAAGATGGCATATATAATACCACTTATTTTTCCCCACAACAATGATCCTGAGGGGAAAGTTGGATTGATTCACCCACAGAATCACCAATTGAATTTATATTTCCTGTTGCCAAGTGGTGGTGGTGTGGTATTTGGGGCAATTTTGGGCGGAGAAAAACAGGTGCAAGGACAGTGTGGAGTCATGGAACCTTAATTTCTTCAGTCCTAAGTTAGACACAATACAATTGTTATTCACTTATGAATGATAAACCTGCCATTTTAAGTTACATCATGGGGAGGGTTGGTATTTAAGAAGTAGCTGCCCTGTGTGTTCGCTGCAAAACATGGGGAACATTTCATTTGCAGGGTATTGAGTGGTAGGGGAGGCTGCTATGTGGATTTCATTGCTATTAGAAACTGCCTCAACTTAAGAAAATTCAATGCTGATATGTATTATTTTTAATTTTCATATTTTCATAGGAAAGTGAAGCATGATAAACAGTTAAGACTACTCATCTTGCCTGAGCTTGGACCCAAGCTTCATTTTGATCAGTGGGCAACAAACAGATCTTCACTGGTGGATATAACATGGCTACCGATTTACTGCCATTCAGCTACAAAAGAAAACTCAGAACTCTGAATTCCTGCTCTGAATCTCCCTAAGGAGCATGCTGTGGGCTGAGGCAACTCTGGGATGATGAGGTGCATGGGTGGCCTGGCTAAGAATCGCACAGTCCAGCTTTTGCTGATCAACTCCTTAACTTTTGGCTTGGAGGTCTGTCTCGCTGCAGGTGTCACATATGTGCCACCCCTCTTGTTGGAAGTAGGAGTGGAAGAGAAGTTTATGACAATGGTTCTGGGTAGGTGGCTTATTTTCTTCTTTGCTGGGAGATTCTTCATGCTAGATTTGATAGATTTTGAGTTTAGTGTGTGAATATGTAGGTGTGTATGTTTATCTGTCCATCAATGAAGGTCTTAAGGCTTCAGGCTGCCAACTAAATAATATTCAGACTGCAAATAATAGTTTTGTGCATGTGTCTATGTAAAATGAAGTGGCGCTTTATGGAATAGAACATAAAAAGGAATATGTAATTGCTATCATATACTAAATAACATGATACTAGCCACAATCTACTCCAGATATGGGCAACCTAAAGCTTGCAAACCATATCTGCCTCTACATTGTCATTATGTTAGCATTACCAAATTTTGGCAGCATAGTTTTTCAGTGGATTTGGCTGAAAATCAAACATGTATTTATTTATTTTTTAAAAAAGGGCTCGGGGATGGGAAGCTCTGCATTTTAAAAGATATTTCAAGATTATTCTCCCTGTCACACAGGATGACTTTCCTACAATTCTATCATGTCTTTCCTTACCTTTGAATGTGACTACAGTTGCTACCCTTGTTCTAATCTGTTGAAGTCACATGGGCACACACACACACACTCCATTTTAGAAAATGGGTGAGGGGTTACTCAAAGAACCCCTAACAGTTGTTCATTTCTCCTTAGAAAGTCTGGCTTTCATTGCTGGTTTTGGAGACCTGGAGGTAGATTATCTGACATTGTACCTTTTATTTTGTGATAATTTGTTTCCAACTACTGCCCAATTTAATCGCTTCCCATCAAATTTCTCACCCCTTTTTATTTTCCAGGAATTGGGCCAGTTCTAGGTCTGGTGTTTGTACCACTGCTTGGTTCTGCCAGTGACCATTGGCATAGTAGCTATGGTCGACGAAGACCTTTCATCTGGGTGCTATGCCTAGGGGTTTTCCTGAGCCTTCTCATCATTCCACATGCTCACCATCTGGCCAGACTTGTTGCCTTGGATGCCCGTGCACTGGAGCTGGCTTTCCTTATCCTAGGGGTTGGCCTCCTTGACTTCTGTGGCCAGGTCTGCTTTACCCCCTTGGAAGCTCTTCTGTCTGACTTGTTCCAAGAGCCTGACAGCTGCCGACAGGCCTTCTCTGTTTACTCTTTCATGGTTAGCCTGGGAGGCTGTGTTGGATACTTGCTCCCAGCAATTGACTGGGACAGTAGCTTCCTTGCTCCTTACTTAGGGGGTCAGGAGGAATGCCTCTTCAGCCTCCTCACCATCATCTTCCTTGGCTGTGTCTTAGCAACTGCGTTCGTGACAGAGGAGGTGTCAGCTCAAGTAGAGCTCAGCTCAGGCCCTACAGGAAAGTCTTCTTCCAAGTCCCCATCATTTGCCTGCTGTTCTTTCTGGCTTCCAAATAACTTTTTGAGGACCAGACATCTGGTTCAGGCCTTTAGGAATCTTTGTGCCTTGGCCCCACGCCTACACGGAGTGTGCTGTCGTATTCCCAAGGTACTCCGAAAACTTTTTGTGGCAGAATTCTGCAGCTGGATGGCCCTCATGACGTTCATGTTGTTCTACACAGACTTTGTTGGGGAAGGATTATATCAAGGCATTCCCAGGGCTGAACCTGGGACGGAGGCCAGGAGAAACTATGATGAAGGTATGAAGTGTGCGAGAGTTCTTTTGCTTATGCCTTTAAAGCAGATTTCAGAACTGAACATTTTAAAAATTATGTAATTAGAAAATTAATTTTCATTAAGAATGTTTGATAATTGATGCAATTAGAGCAGACTTATTTAAATCTGCCTTTGCCCTCTGTTATAAATTTTTCCTTCTCCTTGAACCTGGACTTCTTTGAGAAACAGCAAGAAACTCATTACTATTCATGCACATAACATTAACCTATATCCATGGTGGAGAACCTATGGCACGTGTGCCACAGGTGGCACTCAGAACCCTCTCTGTAGGCATGCACACCGTCGCCCCAGTCCTAGGCCTTCAGCTGGGTTTTATAAAACCTTTTCGCTTTAGGCCTCCACTGCTGTATGCAAAAAAAAGAGGTTCAATCAATCAATCAATCAATTTCAACTTCTCACGGGGAAAAAAAAAGATCTTGCGAAGTTGGAATTGATTGATTGAACTTTTTAGTCCCACCCAGTCTGCCGTTACCATCGCAGCCATGCCCACCCAATGGGCCATGCCCACCCAATGGGCCCACCCAGCACCCAACGAAGTTTGGGCACTCGGTCTCTAAAAGGTTCACCTTCACTGACCTATACTTTATTCTTTTATGAAAATGCATCCCCTCATTGCTAAAGTAATTACTATCTGATTTTTCTGATTCATTGATTAATGTATGATGGCCTGTGAGCAAAATACTTTTGTTAATTAAGCTTGTAAAATATTCTCTTATATATTTGTCCTGCACTAAATCAAATGTGCAGTTGCAAAAGGATAAAATCTGTACTTGACTTGTTCTCTCATTTCTTTCTTAACATGAAAAGCTACCCAGACGGTAGCTTTTCTTGAGTGTCTCCTCTTAAAGGCATTTGATCTCCAGCTTGCCTTTTGTTCCAATATAGCATATTGTTCCAAGGTCTGAGTGACCCTGTTTCAGTGTAACTAATGTTTAACATTTATTAATGAAGTGTACACAATGTGTTCAGTAATTGCCTCATCTTGGATCTGTGACCCATGTAATAATTATCTTTTAGAGATGCATGAAGAAAAGTTCACAAGAAACTGAAGTGTGGCACTGATTTAAACATCAGTTTCAATATAAATGAAATGTGAGCAATATTTGTCATTTTCAGGTATAAGTTAACATCTTGGCCACAGTTAACTGCTCAAATTAACAGCTAGGCAAAGTTCTGAAAATGTTTAAGGCTGAGCTGTATTTGAGTATTATGTTACTCTGTGCAAGACATCTGAGGACAGATTTGAGTTCTGAAATATCAAATATTAATACTTTTAATGCTTTCCTCCTATTCATTTTTAAATTTCATAAACTTAATTACCACAGGTCCAGATGACTAATGATAGTTGGTTTTATGAAATTTGACTTTTCTATAGCTAACCTTCCCATCTTCTCTATTACGCTGTATATATCTTTCTTCTCAGGAATTCGGATGGGTAGCCTGGGCCTCTTTCTCCAGTGTATCATCTCTATTTTCTTCTCTACAATCATGGATTGGATGGTGAAACACTTTGGGACACGAATGGTCTACTTAGCCAGCGTGGCCTTATTTCCATTGACAGCCTTCATCATGTGCTTCTCTCAAAGTGTGGTCATTGTCACTGTTTCTGCTGCCTTGACTGGCTTCCCTTTCTCAGTGCTTCAGATCCTTCCATACACACTTGCATCACTTTATCATCATGAAAAACAGGTAGGAGAAACATCCTGAAATGGCTCTGAGCATGAAACAAATGGATATAATTTTAATATGATGTTTGGCACATGTGCACCTTTTTCCCCATAGCTCTCTTGTATGAAAACAGAAACTAGCACATATCAGAAGTAGCACATGTATTTTTTTATCCCCAATGACTATATTCAGTGCACATAAGAATGGTGTCAACTTTAGAATGAGCAGGTTCTTTGAGGAATTTGGAAGCCTCGGAGTTCTGCTTTATTTGACAAATGGTTCCAGAGAATTCTTAGATAATTTTTCAGATGAATTCATATGTCATCTTCCAGATGTGATTCACCTATCATTCTGTTAAGGAAAAGGCGGAATGGTTGCATAATAATTTGATTGCTAATATTCCCAGCCATCCAGCTGAAGGCAGCCTAAGACTAAATTTGCTTAGTGTATTAAAGATTCAGTCAGCAGTACCTCAATTGATTCCTGCTTTATTGATTCTTGCCCGTTGTTATGTAAAGCTATTGACTATATAAAGTACTGCAGTATCTTGACTTGGTCACCTATTTTCCACATATATAGACATTTTAATAAGGAATAGTTATTCATAGACTTGGTATCTTAGACACATATCTTAAAACCTACATTGTGGAGCAAAACAATTAGGAAAAGGTGAATAATTTCAACTAAACTAAGAGAAAATTACCATCAGAAATTCTGATATTACAAACTCCCAGATTTTCCAGAGGTTCTGTAGTTTAAAATTCCAGTAATTGCTTTTTTAGATATATAACTATCAGTACCGTAATATAAGCCTGGGACACTTGATGCAAATTCCCAAGTTGTAAGGGCTTTACCACCACTAGCCTTGACAATAGTCATGCAGCATAACTTCATGCTAGCCAGTGCATTTATGTATTGGGTGGGATTCCTGGATTTCCTTGACCAGGATTTCTATGGCCTGGAGATCTAGATTTTTAAAGCAATAAGTCAATCATATGGAAGTAACAAACAGGCATATTCAGTTGATCCTTATCTAAAGTGTTTACTTAAATCTTCAGAGAACTGGCAGTATGGTTGCCCTGATCAAACCCTTAAATACATAACTTCTATTGTTAAAATATTCAAAAGTGCCGCCATGTTACTTGGTTTTGCCAGTTTTGCAACCCAATGAGGATATGTCCAAAGCAGCTGTTCCCTGTTATCTAACTGCACAACTACCAAGTGACTACTGTATCTTCTTTGTAGATGTTTGTAGGGTGATACCTAAGCCTCCTCTTTTTTTCTTTGCCTTTTGTCAATCCTTTATGTCTGCTTCCTCTATCTTTTTGCTTATTTCTTCTGAAGTGATTTCTTCATAACAGCTGCCATTCCAGTGTTGTGAGAGCCAGCAAGACTAACTCTGTCTGAAGCTTCCAGTGCAGAAGCCGTGTAAGTCGGTTGCATTTCATGCATGCCCTTGAATCGTACTGTCCTTATAGGACTTTCATCTTTCTGGAATCAATTCCTGACTGTTCTGTGTTGGCTAAAGCACTTTGACCAGGTTGAGATTATATAAACTTAAATGGTAAATAAACCAACTGAAGTGGTAGCTAAATAGTAAATAATACCAAGCTGCTTTGAGGTCTTATTTAAATGAATCCCTCAATTCATGTGAAATAGCTTGAATGACATCTTTAATTTCTAGAAAACAGCTATCTTTGTTTCTTCTGTTGATCTATATTTTAAAGCTTTCACCCTCACTTTTCTCTGCCCCAGCTAATCATATATTTCATATTGTATTCTGTAATTCCTATGTTTTTGGTGAATTGTCTTCCAACATCGTATCATCTTTTATTTTCTTGTGCTTTCAGATATATTTGCCTAAGTATAAAAATAAAGAGAATGCAGCTCAATCAGAAAAGAAGCTGGGTTTCATCAAAAGCCACATTTCTACTCAGAAACTGAGCTACCAGAATGGACATGGGGGTAGCCTGTACTCCCCCCCTGCTGCTGGCTCTTCACTCTGTGTCAGCTCACCATGTGAGGTTTCGCTCATGATGATGGTGGGAGATTCAGACACTGCAGCTGCAAGCCGAGGCATCTGTTCAGACCTGGCCATCTTGGACAGTGCTTTTCTTCTTTCCCAGGTTATCCCATCCCTTCTTATGGGTTCACTGGTTCAGTTCACACAGTCAGTCACCACTTATATGGCGTCTGCTACTGGCTTTGGATTGGTAGCCATTTACTTTGCAACCAAAGTTATTTTTGACAAAAGTGATATGGCCGTGTATTCACTGTAGAAGGAGAAAAGTAGAGGGAAAATTAATGTGCATTAAAGACATAATAGAGAAGAGTCAGGAGTGCAAATATAGCCTCTTTCTACTTCTCTGGTTGTTTAATGAGATGTACAAAATATTTGACTGAAGGAAAATAACTGGGTTGATCTCAGGGTGTCTTAACAAAAAGTGTGGTATTGGGCTGCCTGTTTTTACCCAATACCTTCAGTAAAAATATGTGCCCAATCCTTTGGATCAGGCTTACAAGAGCCATTCTAACAGGGTGCTACTATGATCACTTCCTTAAGTTGTGCAGGTGGAAGATGACATAGTGCAGAAGGGACCAAAGACAGCTCAGAAATGCAATGAACCTCACTTCTTAGTTACTTTCTGTATCGAAATGTTGTTGGTCAGCTTTTGTATTGAGTTACAAGTCCTCACAACTTGCTGTGAGCCAGAAATTAAATGGAAGAATGTGATATATTAATGTTTTTTGAAAATATGTCAGAATAATACACTCCCTTCATTTTTCTGGATATGTTGCAGGTCAAAGTCTAGGTGGTATAAATAATCTAAGCAGAGCTACATAGAAGGGAGTTTGTTTAAGAGAAGATGCTGTGGTTACACTGGCAGCAACTCTGCCACTACATGAAGGAAATGAAACCTTAGTTGTCAGCTGATCTTTTTCCCCACATCTGCCCAAAACAGAGCTTGCAGTTAGTGTAAATAGAAAACCTTGCATAAATGGAGGCCGAAGAACATGCCTCTCTGGGGACTTGCCTTTAAGTGACTAACTGGCCCAAATAAACTACAGTGCCTTCTACTGTGTGCAATCCTGAAAAGAAGGCTGAGAGTAAAAACATTTGGGTGTAGGCTGCTATTTTGGCTAAAGAGATGTATGGTCATTTAAATTTCTGTGGAAGGACTGCATAGAAAAGGAACTGTGTTCTTACTTACCACAAGGCAGGCGCCAAACTGAGTTTTCCACTGTGTAATGATCCATTCTTTCTGCCACCCAGATAGAGCATAGGAATTTCTTGGGCTAGAAAAGTATTGTAAGCCAAACTGCCCTTTTTTAAATACACATACACACACTCATACACCACACCCCAACTATTTTTAATAAGCCATTTAGCTGGCATTGATTCAGTCAGCAGCAAGCAGGGCAGGTTTTCCTGGCCAGGATTTACACATATCGAGTACAAGAGCTCAGGATGTATAGAACAATGTGGCCAGAAGGTCAAGATCAAATCTCTTTCTCCAAGGTAGGATCCTCTTTCCAAGGGTTGCACCATTTAAGATTGAAAAGACTATATTTGTAATTAGAACAATTGGTAGATTAGATCTGACAATAATATTAAGTAAATAGGGATTGCTGGAAGCGTTGGGATTACAGAATTTGGGATGGGAAAGAGGACTGTCTTTTATATTCTCAAAAAAATATAGTGTCACCAAAGCTGCAATTTGTATTTCAAGAGAAGCTTCCATTGATGATCTTTTCTTGTAATGTAGATAACCACTAAGATGAGATGACCTTTTGGGGTTGAGAGAGTATAAGAAAGATGACTGTTTTATATTGTATCTGTATGATATAAACCTCAGTTGGTCATTTCTAAGCTGACCTGTTTTGCATTTCAAACTATGAGATAATTGTTGAGACAATCATGTGGTCCTTGAAGCCTATGCCCGTGAGTTAGCTTTAGTGTGCTGCAGTCTTGCAAATTATCACAGTGTAAACCAGATTGCAGTATGTCACAAGAACCTATTAAGAAATTGCTAGATGAATTTGAGCCAAAGACCCCTGTAGGAAAAATATTTTTATTCAAATGGATGAATCATGCAATTGTTAAATGCCTTACGCAATTTTAACACTAGTGCAGATTCTTAGCTTAAAGAAACCAGTCTGTTAAATCCTGTGAAAGATGACATTTATCCACAAAATCTCCTACTACAGACTCATGCAATTTAATCTTTTAAGTGGAAGGAGTAAAGTGTTAAAACAAAAATAAGGGCAAAATGCTGGAGGAGGAAATAAAGGATCATAGAGCTGCCTGTCAGAACTGGAACAGGGGAAGATGTAAATTGAAGAGGAAAAAGCAAAAAAACTGAACACATTGCTATTACTTTGGCTTTACCCAATCTGAGGTTCTTCATATGTGTTAGATTATAACTCAGCATTCCTGTCCAGCAAGATTACAGGTGATGGGGGCTACAGTCCTAACATATGCTTTCCTCTGATGCCATAAGTACAGGGCTGTCGAGAGACCACATTTGATATTAGATCTTAACATGGTTTCATGCTTTAAACAGTGGCACATGTTGTATTAGTCATCAATGTTACCCATGTGTGATCAAACAATAAGCATTTGTATATTATACAATGGTCCTTCCATAATGTTAACTCACAAATTAGCAAATAGATGTGTGCTTCAGCACACTTATGATTCCATGAAGCAATGGGATTATTTTCCAGAAAGAACATGCAAACTACAGCCTTCCAAAAAGAGGTACTTCAGTCTGTCTTAACCTGACATCTTTCAGAAGTTTTGCAACGGCAAAAATTCTAAGCAATTTCATTCCATCTTGTCTAAATAATATGAAAAACTCATTCATAGTGTCACTATCCTGATTCTGATCTGAGTAGACACAAATAGACTTTTTTCAGAGCAGTGAATCTAGTGATTGGTATTAAAGATTATGCCCATTTTCACTGAAACTTTTATTCTTGTAAAATCATCCAGGTGCCCACATTCCTGTCTTGGTAGGAATGACCTTGGTTTATTAGTTACCTTGCATGGGGTTCTTTAATTCTTCGTAGCCTAAGAGCACTCACTATTGGACCAATTAAGAGAAGCTATAAAAGGGAGTAATAAATTCCCATTAGAGAAAGTAATAACATAGGTCTTTTTTCCCTACGAAATTTTAGTTAAAGGACCCAGGAGAGCTTGCAAAGCCTCAGTAGGTTCAGGGTAATTTGATAACTACAATTTCATTTTATTGCTGCAAATCAGATCTGGAATAAAAAAAACAAAAAGAGAGTCACCTTAGAAACATAATGAATCTGACAAATCATCTGAATTCAGGAGAAAAAAAGAAAGAGAAAAGGGCTTATGTGGAAATAGCCCAGGTTCTATTTTTCCCCCCAAGGAAAATAGTTCCAGAAAATTTTAGTCATCTTCAAATCAGTTACACCAGTCTTTATATTATGAGAGCTCTCACTGTAGCCCTGGATCCTCTGTGCCAAAAATGAGGGGCATTAGTTGTTCCTAGGATCCTTCTTGAATCCTAGATCTAGAAAGCCAAAAATCTGGCCATTCCCCAGTGGTTTATTTCTTCTTCTTCCTCATACCATGTAGCAAAAGATCAGCAAAACTTTTACCTTTTATCAGCAAAACATCTGCTTCAAAATACGGTACTCACTAGATCCTGCAGTGGTAAGCAATTTCATGTACCGTACTAAATACATATAATCAGTTTTAGAGTCAATCATGCTACTATCGGGGATGATGGTGTCTTTTTTTAATATGGGTCTCTGAAAGTGATATGTCAATTGAGTTTTTGCCTCTGCTGTAGGCTCCTCGCAGTCTTTTCCAATCAGGCTAGATTCACATGCTTGGCTTAGCTTGATAAATCAAGATTGGGAGGGAGAGAGAATATAGAAATAATACACAAGTGACATATGAATTAGCTGAGTGGCTGAAAAGGTATTGGCAGAGATGCCTACACAAAAGTGCTTGACAAACCATCCAATTCATCTTCATACCAATCCCTAAAAATATAAATTGGGTTCATTAATTCCATTTAGTCATTGGTGGTTTGACCATAATGTATTGGATAAGCCCCAAGCAGCAGGATTCATAGAAACAATAGCTATAAACTATGAGTTAACTATTTCCATTACTAAGTTAATAAAATATACTAAAACAACCACATTATAGTTTAAACTTCAGCATAAGTCCATTTTTGTTTTTGCATTTTGAACAATTTATCCAGGGATATAAACTAGTGGAATGGGCTGGACAAACAGTTGTGGGATTTGTAACAAATTGTGACCATCTTGCCTTTCTTATAATTAAATTTGTTCCATTGCATTATGTGGCACAATGCTGTCCAGTTGGAATTATGAAATATAAATCCGGTACAATTGTTCTTGCTAACATGTGGAGGGTTAACATAGAATGAAAAGATAAATTCATGAGCCATATCCAAAATCCATATATATATATATATATCAGTAATCAACCTGGTTTAAATCAATTTGATTATTAGAAAAGTTCTTTTTATACTTGAGACGTGCTAACAGAGAATCCATTGCATAATGGATTCACACATTTCCATTATTATTGTGTGCCCATTATTGGTAGGTCCCTAATGCATATTATTCACAAATTTTCTTTGGTTGTGTTGAAATTCTATTAGGGTGGTAACTGTGGGGCAGCAAGATGGACAAATAATGACACAGGCATGATGATGGAATCACACAAAACCTGCAACTTACGCATTTGTGTCATTATATGTATCCATAATGTTTACATGATTTCATCTTCTCATATGAATTGTCATTTTGGCATCACATCAGCTTTGGATGTTAATTATGTCTCCTTTGTTAATGGTATTCATCTTTATCTTTGCTACGCAGCTTTATTTAAAGGGAATTTTCTGAATCAACTTTTGGCCAGTGATTAAATGGTATCTTGTGCTATGTCCTCCCCGCATTAAAAAACTGTGTGGAATTTGTATGTTTATTTATTTATGAAAATAAATATTTTGTACAGTTTGTGCAGGAAATATTAAAGTCTATTAAGGAATGGAAATGTTTAAATGGCCTTAATTTAATACAATAAGAACTTTTGGATTTAGAACCAAATACCAAGTTATTTAATTTTCCTATGCTGAATTGAAAGAATGAATAACACCTGAAATGGTAAAGTAAGTCAGAACCATTTACAGTAAGACTGTAAGAGGGTATATATTTATGGGGCTAGATCATTGGGATTTGTTTCTGAAAATGGGTAATTTCAACAGAAAAATTAAAACAAAGCTGAAGTGTACTTGGTCACAAAGTTTGAATAGCTCACTTTTCAAGACATGGAATTTTCCATATTACAATAACTTGTAACTCTAATACATTTAAACAAAATACAAGTTAATTGTTTGGAGGCACTACAATATTAAGTTCACAAAATATTTTTATTTTCAAATTTTACACTTGGTTTATGAAGCAAATGTATTTGTGCTTCATACCATGTCCCATTTGGTGTTGATTATAGAATTGTATTGAAGGAACTCTGTCTCCATTTTTCACCCAGTCACCTCCTTTTAGACTTGCCATGCATAACTTTCAGCTCTATTTATATATTACACTGTAAGCACCACAACTGTATCATGGGACACCTTTATTGCTCTATGATTCTGTCATGGCATGCTAGGAAATTGACAAACCTCAGCAGGTTTGTCAATTCCTTTTACAGAACAATTGTACAGTAAACATATTGGCAGATTTCAGCTATAAATCTGTTGCAGTTATTTTACTTTCATTATTATACTAATTATATACCTTTTAATCACTAACACTTTTGCAGCCATTAAATAATAGACCAAAATATTTGGAATGAGCACAACAAACAAGTTTCAGAAAAGTTAGAAGTTATCAACCTTTGCTTGCATCACATAAACACCAAAATTCTTAGATTAATCCAAACTTCTCTGAGACAGTCATCTCTGCTTTACATTTTATTTATTTTATTATGACTATTGAAAGAAACAGTGTGGGTGGTTGTAACTTAGACCAGCCTTTCTCAATTTGCAGCCCTAAAGAGATATTGTACTGGGGGTTTGACCCCCAACATTTCAAGCCAATATACTCAAAGGCTGGAAATTCTGAGAGTTTCCAAATTTTTCGGCTGCCAAACTATTTGGAGAACCAAACCCAGAATGCAGTGGTTTGAGTTCTGAACAAAACTCAAATGTTTCCATTTCATGCATATCCATGATATTAACAGAGCTAGAATATAGTAAATACTAGTTACTGAATGCTGAAGTATTCAGATTACAGCTGCCATTACGTATGCTAGCAGTGCAGCATAATTTATGTATTCAATTTACGGTACATAGGATCCATGGTGGTTCTGGAAGGCTAATAAAATTATTCTTAAAAACTTTAAACAGACACTCTCAAGAAATTGGCAGTAAATAAAGAGAAATTCTTCTATGAAAAATAGCTTGAGGTATGGAATGCTAAATTGACAAATTGTGAATTATAATTGAGGGAAAGCACAGGAATAAAGGATAATTTGAAGGATCATGTCTGGATGTGTATGGTGGAAATAATTAAAGGAGGGAAAAAACCCTCCTAGAAAAATTTGGCAACTTTACATTAATTTATGCCTTCATTTTAAACTATAAAATAAATCAGCCAGTTCCATCTCTTGGTTTGTCATGCATTCCTTTCTGAATTAGTACAGTATCTGCTAGGGAGAAAGTAACAGCTTTGTTTCCAAGCCCCACACCCCTAAAATGATTGCAGAACTAATAGTTGTTCATAGAACAGCCTTGATTTTTTTTCCCCACTTGGGAGAATTTTGGGGAAAAATATGTAAAAGCATGGGACTGTCAGCAGAATAGGTCTTCAAAAACAATGCAACAGGATCATATTTGGTATGGGAAAGAAGCTGGCAAAGATATTTGCAAATGGGCTGAATCAGCTCAGGTGCTACAGAGAAAAAATTGTGGGAAATAGCAATTGGCCACAGGCTCAGATTGCTGGCAGCTGTTCCATGCTGAGCCCTCCCCACTTCTTAACACATGACCCAAAGCAAAGTATTCAAACAGACACAACATGACACCTCATGCTCACATAGATGAGACTTACTTAGCTACACAAACAAAAGTGCAATTACCCCCAATGGTTAGGAGGCTACAAAAATATGTGCTGTTTGCTTTCTTACCTCATTTAGGTATGGATACACAACACTTTGGTAGGATCTCCAGCAAGTGGTGCTATAATATTCTAGGTGGGCTAGCTAGGCAAATGCTGTAGCAAGTAATCGGCATTGGTGTACAGATTGCTTTTTTATATATAGTTGACTTGGATTACTAATGCTACATCCATTCCTTCTGAGAATGAATCCTAGCCTGGATTAATCTTTTCGGCATATCAGTTTCTAGACTAATTAATTTGGTACCATATTTTGGCAATTCTGGATAATTATGCTTGCAGTTGAAAGATTTGCATATTGCTTATTTGATTCTAAGAGTTACTGCTTACAAATAATAGCTTTCAAATTCAAAAAAAATTAAACTTCTATAAACCGGAGCAAAGGCAGCATGATAATTCAATTAAAGACATCAAACATTAAATGGATAACAGAACAAAGAAAAATAATAGAATCACAGATCTAAAACTACTAAGCTGAATAAAAGAGCAAGAATATGTAAAAAGACTAAAAGCAGTCCTTTAGAATGCATTCCAGTGTAGCCAGCCTAACTCATTAAGATAATAGCTAGGTAAAATATGCTATTAAGAGAAATATATTGAAAAACTTAACAGAATAAGTTGATGAACTGAAAGTTAATGCTGATTCTGAGCCTTTCTGGAGAAGGAAGTCATGAATATATGGAATTGAACTACTTTAAGGAACTGAATTTATTGTCCAAGACTAAAAGTACACAGATATAAAGGATAAACAAAGTAAGAAGCCAACACATTAGAAAATGGTGGCAAACATTATAAAGTATTCATTTTTGCCCAATATATAACCAGACCATTTGAGCCTATGGGAATTCAAACTAGCACCTTTACAGCAATTGCGTTTGAGCAGAATTTGGCATCTTTTATAGAAATTTCAATAATCTGATGTGTAGTAGTAGAAGTGTATTACTACGTACTATTTTAGCCGAATCTGGGAAATATTAATTCAGAGGCCTTTTCTGATTAACAAGGATTAGGATGTGAAGCTCAAAAGCACAAATCGCAAGTTATACTTTTTTCTACCAGGAAATAAAATGTCAGCAAGAATAGACAGGGTCAAAGATCAACCCTGAAATTTTAATTGGGAGCTACTAAGAAAGCGGTGAAATACCATTTGATTTCCCTCAGATGGTAGGGAACATAGAAAGAAATGAAAATGACTTCATTGGACAAATAACAGAACATGTATTCTTTTAAGAACCTATTCAGATTCTGCAACACTTTAGACACCTAGGAAAAATGCTTCAGAGTATGTTGCACTTGTTTACAGTTTCTTAAACAAATGCATTTTTTCTGAGGATCACATTGCAATTATGGATGGCAACTACATAATCCCAGGAAATGATGCAGCTGCTGGCAGGTAGTACTTGAGCCTCCTATGTCAGGGGTCTCCAAACTATGGGCCGCGGCCTGGGACTGGGCTGTGGGCTCTTGGCTAGCAGGCCACAGAAATGGCTGGCGAGTGCGCGCACGCAGGGGCGTGCATCTCCCCGCTCGTGCTAGTGCTCGTGGCCTCGTGCACGGGCGTGAATGGTGTCGCTAGCATTGGGCAGGTGTGCATGGCCCATTTGCTCATGCACGAACGAAGCTGCTAAAGCTGGGCATGTGCACAGCCATTTACGCATGTGCACAGCACAAGCCACATGCACGAATGGGGCCACTAGAGCTGGACAGGTTGTGCGGCCATTCACATATGTGTGAACTGGGCTGCTAGCTGCCGTGGGGTGTGTGCAGCCGTTCACACATGCGCATGGCACCAGCACATGCCACAGGCACAAACAGGGCCGCTAGTGCTGTGCCAGTGTGCGTGGCCCCATTTGTATGCGCTCGTGCACCAATTTAATTTAATTTAATTTATTAATATTTCTATACCGCCCTTCTCCCTGAGGACTCAGGGCGGTGTACAGGGCAAGAATAAAACACAGAAATGTACAAAAATTAAAAGATAATTAAATACATGCCCGATTAAAATACAGTTAATACATAATAAAACCCAATAAAAATGATAAAAAACCCCACCAATCCCCCTCATGCCAGGCCGGCTTGCTCAAACAAGTATGTTTTCAGATCGCGGCGAAAGGAGCGCAGATCGGGCGCCGTCCGGAGCTCAACCGGTAACTGGTTCCATAGCTCCGGGGCGCCCACAGAGAAGGATCTCCCCCTGGGGGCCACAAGACGGCATTCTCTGACCGGTGGCACCCTGAGGAGGCCCTCTCTGTGGGAACGCACAGGGCGCAGGGAGCTTGATGCCGGCAGCAGATGTTCCCTGAGGTACTCCGGCCCCATGCCATGAAGGGCTTTAAACACCATTACTAGCACCTTGAATCTCACCCGGAAGACAACTGGCAACCAATGCAGCTCACGGAGCAGAGGTGTCACATGGGAGTATCGGGAGACTCCCAACACAACTCTCGCGGCTGCATTCTGTACCAGTTGGAGCCTCCGGGTGGTCCTCAAGGGAAGCCCCATGTAGAGAGCGTTGCAGTAGTCTAGACGAGAGGTCACGAGCGCGTGAGTGACCGTGCACAAATCATCCCGGCTTAGATAGGGCCGCAACTGGCGCACCAGGCGAACCTGGGCGAAAGCCCCCCTAGTCACGGCCACCATGTGATCTTCCAAGGTAAGCCGTGAATCTAGGAGGACTCCCAAGTTGCGAGCCCTATCTACGGGGGGTAATAATTCACCCCCCATCGAAAGAGATGGAATATCCGAATAGACCCGGGATGAAGGTATGCAAAGCCACTCGGTCTTGTCGGGGTTGAGTCGAAGTCTGTTCCTCCCCATCCAGACCCGAACCGCCTCCAGGCAACGGGACATCACGTTGAGGGCATCACTGGGGTGGTTTGGGGTAGAAAGAAAAAGCTGGGTATCATCAGCATACTGATGATACCCAACTCCAAAGCCACGAATGATCTCACCCAGCGGTTTCATATAGATGTTGAACAGGAGAGGCGAGAGGACCGACCCCTGAGGAACTCCACAAACGAGAGACCTCGCGGTCGACCTCTGCCCTCCTGTCAACACCGACTGCGAGCGTCCCTGGAGATAGGAGGAGAACCACTGTAATACCGTGCCTCCCACTCCCAATCCCCTGAGACGCCGCAGCAAGATACCATGGTCGATGGTATCGAAAGCCGCTGAGAGATCTAATAGGACTAGAACAGAGGAATGACCCCTGTCCCGAGCCCTCCAGAGATCATTCACCAGCGCGACCAATGCCGTCTCCGTGCTGTGCCCGGGCCTGAAACCCGATTGGTACGGGTCTAGATAATCCGCTTCATCCAGGACCAAGGGGAGCTGATGCGCCACCACACTCTCAACAACCTTCGCAAGAAAGCGAAGGTTGGAGACCGGACGAAAGTTGTTCAATACATCTGGGTCCAAGGCAGGCTTCTTGAGGAGGGGCCTCACCACCGCCTCTTTCAAGATGGCAGGGAAGCTACCCTCACTCAAAGAAGCTGATATAACTGCCTGGAACCAGGTGCGTGTCCTCTCCCGGGCTGCATAAACCAGCCAGGAAGGGCACGGGTCCAATAAACATGTGGTGGAGCTCAGTCTCCCCATAATCCTGTCCACTTCCTCCGGAGTCACAGAATCAAACTCTTCCCAAATGATATCGACAAGACCACCCGCATCCTGATCGCCAGACTCTGCCCAGTCGGAGTCCAAACCGGTCCGAATCCGAGTGATTTTGTCCGACAGATAATTGTTAAACTCCTCGGCACGACCCTGCAAGGGTTCCTCCCTCACCTCCTGATTAAGGAGGGAGCGAGTCACCCTAAACAGAGCGGCCGGGCGATTATCTGCGGACGCGATAAGGGTAGCGAAGTGATTGGACCTCGCCACCCTTATCGCAGCGAGATAAGACCTAATATGGGTTCTTAGTCGCAATCGGTCGGATTCGGATCGGCTGGACCTCCAACCGCTCTCTAGGCCCCGTCTCCGGCGCTTCATCTCCCGGAGCTCCGCGGAGAACCATGGAGCTCGACGGGATCTGCATCGGGTCAGGGGCCGCAAGGGTACAACTCGGTCAAGAGCCTCAGTGGCCGCCCTTTCCCAAGCTTCCACTAAGGCATCTGCCGAGCTGTGAGTGGGGGAGGCAGGTGGGGACCCCAGCGCTGCCTGGAATCTCGCGGAATCCATTAAGCGTCTGGGGCGGTACCATCTAACTGGTTCCACACACCCACGGCGGGGGGAGGCAAAACGGAAGACCAGCCGCAGGAGATGATGATCGGTCCATGACAGGGGCATAATAATTGGAGAGCCCCCACCAAGATCATCTAACCACCGACCAGATAAGAAAACTAGGTCAAGGGTGTGGCCTCCCTCATGAGTCGGTCCTGAAATTACTTGCGTCAGGTCCATGGCCGTCATGGAAGCCATGAACTCCCGAGCCAACTCAGATGATCCTCCCAGAGATGGTAGATTGAAGTCCCCCAAAACTATAAGTTTCGGGAACTCAACCACCAACCCAGAGAGGACATCGAGAAGCTCAGGCAGGGCTGCTGCTGCGTGACTAGGCGAAAGGTACACCAGCAGCAAGCCCAACTGCGCACCAGGGCCGCATCTCAAGAAGAGAGACTCACACCCGACTATCTGCGGAACAGTGGCCTCCCGCGGAGCTAAGGTCTCCCTCATAACAACAGCCACTCCCCCACCCCTACCCTGAGCCCGAGGCCGGTGTAGCACCCGGAAACCCGGTGGGCAGAGATCAGCCAGAGGAATACCGCCCTCTGGGCCCAACCAAGTCTCCGTGATGCAAGCCAGGTCTGCCTGCTCACCCTCGACCAAGTCACGGACGAGAGGAGCTTTATTAACGACAGACCTGGCATTCAGGTACACCAGCCGGAGCTCAGGAGGCTGCACATCCTCACTCCCGGGACCTCGGGGTAGAATAAGAGGGTCGGAACGCCTCACCGCTTGCAAGTAGCGGAGAGGCCTTCCCTGAGATCGATACGGCCCTCTGTTCCGACACCTGCTGCCATTCCCTAACATCGTGGGAATAGGCATTCCCACGACTTGCCCTGGAGCCCCGGGGGCGACCGACCCCCGCTCCTCCCCACCGCGATCAATCCCGGCCCTGGCCTGAACAGTGGTTGCTGGACTGCCCCCCATATCCGAACAACCAAAAGAAATTCCCACCCCCCTCCCTAACCTCCTAAAAAATTTAACCAAAAAACTAACCAGGGGCCTCCTATTTGGCTTATATCGGAGGTCCCTACCCATGCCCAGCCATCTCTCAGGGTCCCAACACTCGGGCCCTTCATCAAGAGGAGGTGTAAACAATAAGGCGGGTCGCTCCCAGGATGGAGGGGCCCCCCTGAGAGCGTATAAGGTCGTGCTAGAATAAGTCAGATGCATGATCTTAACAAGTCCGACAAAAAAACAGTAAGGCAGACCAGATCAACATGGGAGGATCTCAAAATAAATAAATCGAAGGCAAATGACCAGAGAGCCAGCCCAGCTCCACTGCCACTAGAGCTGGGAAATCCCGGGACAGATCGAATCCCGCCCTCTCACGGCGGTCAAAGCCAGGGGGCAACCTGGTGCATACAAACCGGGGGAGCAATACCCCCCAGAGCTCTCACCTCTGGGAGGCAGCAGATATAAAAAACTTAACCACTCTCCCACAGTGGTTACAACCCGGGCCTTCTATTATAGGGGAGGGGGGAAAAGGGGAGGGAACTAGAGCAAAGAGTCTATGAAATACATCAGGATTAATAAACCGGCATGGTCACAAAATGGTAGGAGAGATTATGGTTATATAAGTCACTTCCATGTTGCAACAAAAAAAAAAAAAAAGACTAGTTGATAGTCAGTCAAGAAGGGAAACCACAACATGGTCCAATGATTTCCTGGCGGTGCAGAAATTAAATTTTGCCTCACAAATGTCCGAGGCAACAGCGTCCGCGTTCCACCACCAGGCCAGGTCACCATATCAGAGAGGCCCACTCCCTTCACCGTCAGCCATCTCGGAAACCAAGTAAACAACTTCTCCACCACTCCAGCATTTTCACCCCCCCGCCGCTCCAAGCCGCGATTCATAGTCATTCCAACAACACGCGGCTCCCCAAGCAGCAGGAAGGCATTCCGGAGCATCACCGAGCTGTAAACAATTAATCCGGGCGTCACAGATCTCAGGAACACCACCAGGCTCCGTAGAAGGGGTCTCAGGACCTCCGTTACACAAACGGTCAGCCAGTCGGAGCCACGCTGAGCGAAGCTTCAGCAAAAATCAAGATCTTTCCAAATGCCTCAGCAGCCTCCACAGTCTCCATCGGGGCTCCGCCCACCTCCTCCGCCTCGAACAGCCTCCATCTGAGTTCGCCGGGTCCCTGCGGCACCGACAAACAGCTGATCGGCGCCATACAACACGGAGCTCTGCTCGGCTCCTCCGCGGCCACCAAGCCATCCAGGAACTCCCGAAACTCCTCCGGGCTCCTCCAGGCTCCCCCGGGCTCCTCCGGGCCCAGCCGACAGCCCCCAGAAGGTCCCCAGAGAGTCCTCGGAGTCCTCGGAACCCTCGGTGAGTCCAGGCTCCCAGAGCCAGGCAAACCATGTCGGCGTTCTCCAGGCAGGCACCAAAGGCGTTCTCAAGGCAGTTCTCAAAGCAGGCACCAAAGCTCAAAAGCTCAGCTCCCTCGTCCTCATCCTCCTCCTCACCTTCACAGGACCCAAATATCACTGTGAAGCTCCCCAGGGTCGCCACATTGTTAAAATTGCCGAAGCTCCTAACGGAGCTCAGCCGTGCACGTCCGCCATCTTGGGCAGTTAGATTAAAAGTCAATTTGGAAGCTGCTCTCCTTCCCTCTGGTCCACGAGTCCAGGAAGGTTGGAGACCTCTGTCCTATATTCTCCAAATTGTGAATTGTGCCATAGCATAGATCCCAAAGATTGCTAATTTCCAAAGAATTGAGGCCTTTGAACTCTGGTGCTGGAGAAGACTCCTGCGAGTCCCTTGGACTGCAAGCCGATCAAACTGGTCAGTCCTAGAGGAGATCAACCCTGACTGCTCTTTAGAAGGCCAGATCCTGAAGCTAAAACTCAAATATTTTGGCCACCTAATGAGAAGAAGGACTCACTGGAGAAGAGCCTAATGCTGGGAAAGATTGAGGGCAATAGAAGAAGGGGACGACAGAGAATGAGGTGGCTGGATGGAGTTACTGAAGCAGTTGGCGTGAGCCTAAATGGACTCCAGAAGATGGTAGAGGACAGGAAAGCCTGGAGGAACGTTGTCCATAGGGTTGCAATGGGTCGGACACGACTTCGCAACTAACAACAACAACAACAACAACAACACATAACAATGTAATTGGCCTTCAGGAATCATGGTCAGAAAAGACTTCAAGGCTTTTCTTAAACCAGGTTCAGAAGTTGCTCATTCCTGTTTTTATTCACAAGTTTTGGGAGATATATCTATACACATAGATACACACAGTATAAATAACATAAACACAACTGTACCATCCAGAAAATTCCTTAATCCATCTCTAGTTTCAATAGGCCATTCAGAATGGTGTTGTGGTGAAGGCATCAGGCTAGGAACTGGGAGACCATGAAGCAGATGTGGGGAAGTAGGAAGAGGAAGAAAGATTATTATGTATGTTCACCACCTTAAATTACTTGTAAAGTAATAAAGGTGGAATAAAAATCTAATCAAGGGATCCTTGTAAAGGGAGAAAGCCACTGAAAGATTAAACATCAACAGGCAGTGATGTAGCCATGACTAATGAATAGAAATACTTATCTGCAGATCACTGGCAACCTGTCCAACTGAGAAAACAAAGTTCAAAGTAGTCCCAACTTAGTCTGGGCTGATTACAAGTCAAGATAACTGTGTCTGAAATGGCAGCTTTGAAACAAGAGCTGCCCTTGTTGAGGCAGTGCTACTGCTACAGGTGCCTCAGGAAAATCAGCTTGAGAATCCGAATACTGAAAAAGCCATTGCCTATTTACAAAGACTGCTGAAAAGACACTGGCGATATCCCAGCCAAATTTGAGTGCTCAATTCATGATACAAAGACTCCAGAAGAGCCCTGGTGGCACAGTGGTCAGAATTCAGTATTGAAGGCTAACTGCCCACAGCCTGGAGTTCGATCCTGTTGGGCTCAAGGTTGACTCAGCCTTCCATCATTCCGAGGTTGGTAAAATGAGGATCCAGATTGTTTGGGGCAATAGGCTGACATTATAAACCACTCAGTGTGTGCTGTAAAAGCAGTATGTAGGGGTATAAAATTGTTACCGGTATTGCTACTGCTAATACAGGCCCAAACCAGAGGCCTTCAGAGGGAATCTTATGAACAAACATGAATAGGCTAACTTTTATTCCTACCCATTTGCAGTGCAGTAGGTATATATAGCTTGTATTTTATTTTTAGAATAGAAGTCCCATTATATTATCATTTCTTAGAGCAGATCTTATTGTTACTATTAAAATGACATCAACAGAGCAACTACTTGAAATGGTTTGCAAATTTCACCATTGAAAATTTCAGGTGCTATTCAAACAATGTTCTGTGAGCACTGCCTGTTAAAACATGCATTTTAAATGTAGCAGGAATCAGTTATGATTCCTGAATAAATTAAAGATCAAGAGTGTTGGCAACCTGCATCTGGAAATTAAGGGTGGTACCATCTTACTACCATTCTAATAGATCAATTAAACTGTTTACAAGTTAATGCAAGTCTCTGAAGCCTCTGGGAAGTAAGGGCTAATCATGCATTAAGAAAGAAACAGTGTTGAAATAATATAAGAATAAGATCCTCTTGTGATTAGCATAGAACATAGTAGGTGCCAGTCACAAACCAAGCTTTGAATGCCAATAAGTTATTAGAATTTTTATATCTTTTTTGAGTGTTCAGAACATTATGTACTCATTTTCTCAACAGTCCTTATGACGACAATATAAAATGATTAGGTATTGTAATCCCTGCTTTCCCTTAAAATAAATGCAAATTGAGCTCTATAACATACACATAAACATGCATATATCTCATATCTTTGTAGAGACAATCTTGGCTTCTCCAAGAAACTCTGATTAAGTTTGTCCATATATTGTGAAATTAATTAGCTGTGAGCATCTTAGACCAAGCCAAGTCCAAAAACACTAGATAATTCCTGGAAGCCTGGCACTCAAATTGACAATCAACAGGTATACAGAGACAAACAACATCTATATACCACTCAAAAGAGGCAATCAACACGTCAAAAAGGAAACAAAAAGGCCCAAACATCTCACCTGCAATTAATACCCAGATGAGCAATGATTAACAACAAGATTAACATTAGACTAACAATCAAGAAGCAAACAATACCCCAATCAGACAAAGAAGCTAACAGTTAACAACAGCCCAATCAAGGAACCACCAAGACTTCTTCCACCAACACTGACAGAGCAAGCCACTATATAATGAATGAACCTTTATTGTCAAAGTACAACATGTATACACTGAGATTGGCTGAGCCTCCCTTTGTGCCCCACCACAACTCACAGTGACAACAGACCCACCATCTTGTTACACCATGTGACCTAATTGCACAACACACCGGCCTCACAAGTCAATCATACATAAAGTTATTTCCCATTCAGGAGCCTGATAGCCCATGGATAGAAGCTGTTCTTCAGCCTGTTGGTACGGCTGGCTATACTCCTGTATCTCCTACCCAATGGTAGAAGAGTAAAGAGATACCGACCAGGGTGTGAGTCTTCCCTGAGAATTTTCCTCACTCTTCCAAGGCAACGAGCCCTGGCGATGTCATCCAGTGGTGTCAGGGAACAGATCACGATGTTCTGTGCTGTGCTCACCACCCTCTGTAATATCTTCCTATCTGTGGCTGTCAGGCCAGCATACCAAACCACAATACAGTGCGAGAGGACGCTCTCTATAGTAGACCGGTAAAAGAAGGTCATTAGCCATTGTTCTATCCTGTTCTTCCGCAAGACACTGAGGAAGTGGAGTCTCTGTTGGGCCTTTCTGGCCATCTGGATTGTATTAACTTTCCAGGTAAGATCTTCACAGAGGTAGACTCCAAGGAATTTAAAGGAGGAAACTCTCTCCACACAGCCCTCCGATGTAAAGTGGGGCAGGTTCCTCTCTTTTTCTCTGGAAGTCTAGCACCATCTCCTTTGTCTTGCCGATGTTCAGGTGCAAGTTGTTCTCTAGACACCATGAGGATAGTTTTTGTACCTCCACCCTGTACACTGTTTCATCTCCACCTGTAATAAGACCCACTACGGTGGTATCATCTGCAAACTTAATGACTGTACTCACTGTATGTGTACAGTGAGTCAAGGTAGGGGCTAAACACACAGCCCTGTGGCAAGCCTGTGCAAAGCTTTAGGGGGGTGGATGAAACAGACCTGACCCTCACTGTTTTGTAGCCGGTCCCTTAGAGAGTCTTTAATCCAATCGCAGATGGAGGGGGAAAAATTCAAGTCAATCAGCTTTTCAATAAGGATGCTCAGCAGAATAGTGTTGAAAGCCAAGCTATAATCAATGGAAAGCATCCTGACATAGCTTCCAGGTTTTTCCAAATGGCTTGCTACAGAATGTAGAGCAGTAGCTATGGCATCGTCTGTTGACCTATTCCCCCTGTAGGCAAACTGATGTTTGTCGAAATCCGGTGGGAGGCATGTCCTAAGATGTTGGAGAATCAGTCTTTCAAAGCATTTCATCACTACAGACATTAATGCAAATGATAGCAAACCCACTCCCCACTAGCACTGATGATGTTACCTAGTTTGGCAATGAAACATCAGAAAAAACCAAACAACCTGAGAGTAACAAGGTAATCTCAACCCTGAGTTACAAATATTCTCTTCTATCAGGATAATTGATTTAATCAGCAATGAACCCAATTGAAACTCTCACTGCTCTCCTTAGACCCACAGGCCTGATGACAAAGCAAGTTCTTGAATAATTTCAAAAAAAAGAAAGAAAGAAAGAATGGAGCTGTCCTTACTTTAGGGGTGGGGGTGAATGTTCCATAAGGCAGCTATCACAGAAGAGAAGGTCTGCCTCTATGGGACCGCCAAGCTTAGTTCTCTGAAAGATTGGGACCTGCCTGTCTTGCAGGATCTGATAAGATAAGCAGATATAATCAGGGAGAGGTGGTCCCTCAAAAAACCCAGCTTTAAAGGTCAAAAACAGCGCTTGAGTTGAACCCTGAAGCAAACTGACAACCAATGCAGCTCATAGAGGTGTAATGAATGTTGTTCTAGAACACATAACTGCTTGCGCAGCTGCATTTTGCACCAGCTGAAACTTCTGGATACTCTTCAAAGGCAGAGCCCTCCACTCTAGGTACTGGCACACTCCTAGCAATGACTGCCACCTCCTCTTTGAGCAGGAGTTCTGACTCCCAGATTGCACACTGAGTCTGTCTGCAGCAGTGCTACCCCAGCCAGCACCAAAGACGGCATAGTCCTAGAGACCATAGACCAGTAGCCCCCAAACCAAACGCTACTACCGTAAGTCTTGTCAGGGTTCAGCTGAAGCCTATTGTTCCTCATCTAGATCTTCACAGCATCCAGACACCAGGATAACATCACTTAATGTGCCAGGGGCAGAGATGTTGCAGGTAATCTCACAAAATCATTTCGGGAACAGGGAGAAATGAGTTTGTCTGTTCACAAAATAGCTTTTGCAATAGACATATTTATCACAGTCCATTCATTAAACAAAAGGTAAACTATTCCTCATCATCCATTTTCACTCCTGAAGATGGTCCTTACCAAATTTCAGCTTTCTGGGCAAGTGAATATTTTCAAACAATGACTAGATTGCAACTATGCACAATGTTTATTTTTTGAGAATGCCTATAGGACCTATATCCCAGTGGTATTCATGGAAATACAGATAATGCTGAAGGGTTGCATTTGGAGAATACTAGTTGTTGTTGTTGTTGTTGTTATTTTAAAAAATATAAAGCCTGATGGGTGTGAAGGGAGCTGTCCATGGATACATTCATTCCTACAGACAGCTCTACCCCAACCCAGAATATTAAGCCTTTTCAACAGGACATCTTCCCCAGTATTTGAATTACGTGTCTGTGAGTGTAAATGCTGTTATACAGTAGTATTGAGAGGATATTTGTTGCTATCCTTTCCAATGGTTACAGTTACATTTCAGAAACATTTTAAATCTGCCACACTACCCTGGAGCAAATCTGCCTTTAAAGGCACTGGAAAATTTAATAAAGCAATTTTAGCTATGAACTAATGTGCTAATTAAACATGCTCAGGAGCACAAGAAAAGCAGATGACCATTTTGCTAACTTTCAAATTTGAAACTGGCCTAACCAAAAGAGCTGGCCCCTTAGCATAATGTTCCCATTTTTGAGAAAGCAACTGGGGAAAAATAATATGTGTAGTTACTTCCAGATATCCTTAAATTACATCCATATGTTAAAAGGCATTACAGGTGGTTGGCCCTACCATTAGTCAGTTTGAGGTGATAATCTTAGGAAGCACATGTTGAATGCCATGAAAAAAATCAGGAAAGGTATTCCTATTTTATATTATGGGCGATCGTACAGTCAGCCAAATGCTTATACTGGATTTGGCATTTTTAACTATCAAGTCCTTCCCAAAAACCTGGGATAGGTAGATTTGGTGTCAACAGTATTGTAGCAGGATGCAATCTATTCCAGGAAGTTGCTTTTTACATTTGACCGATGGTGATTTTGTCAATACTGATATAGTGTTCAAGTGGTGCTCCAGATATTTGGGGATTGTACCCAAGGTGATTCTTAATATTATCATTGTTTTCTTTTGCCACAGTCATTCTACTTCTATCTGCAAGTCTTTGTAATATTGTTTTCCCTTGCCAAGGATGGGGGGGATGCTTTAGAAAATTTGTCAATTATGTGTCAAAATAACTCTACTAGCTTTTATACTAAGCATCTTCTATTTTCCTACAGTATATTCAAATTCAAACAATACAGCATCATTTTATTTTATTTTTTTAAAAAAATAACAACTGACTTAGGAACCTTGATGTTGAGAAAGTGCCCTTTATCAGTCAGTCTAAGAAGCTTAATGTTTTTAGCCTTACATCCCAGGACTGAAAGTGAGGACCATTTGCATTCAAAACAATTCTCAGCTACTAAAATATCATTAGGAAGGTTAACTATTTCTGACCTGGATGGATGGGAGATGCCACTTAAAGCCAATTTGATTCTGTCACAGTTTACAGAGTCCTTAGAAAATATCAATTTTCAAGTCAGTGGTATTAATGCAAATTAGAGTATATGTACATCATGCCTTGGTGGAGCAGTGGGCTAATGCCTCCTTAAGTAACACCAGCTGCCTGCAATTAGTGCAGGTTCGAGTCCCACCAGGCTCAAGGTTGACTCAGCCTTCCATCCTTCCGAGGTAGGTAAAATGAGGACCCAGACTGTTGGGGGCAATTAAGCTGACTTTGTAATAAAGCCCTAATAAGCAGGCATATACATAGAATGAAGGCTACTGCTAAGCTTGTAAGCTGCCCTGAGTCTTCGGAGAAGGGCCGGATATAAATGGAATTTAAAAAAAATAATGTCTAATATTGAATCCCTGGGAATCAAATATAAAACCATCTTGATTTATTTTATGTTAGAATCTTGCTTCTTATTAACATATAACAGTGTCAACAAAGGCGAGGGGGGGAGGGCTTTTTTTGTTAAAAAAATCCACACTTACCTATGATTTAATCCTTAAGCGATATGAATAACATTTAATTTTTTTAACACAGCAGATGCTTTCCAGGTTGCCCCGACAATGAATTATTCTTAAAACATATTCACCTGTTTAGCACAATAGATAGAACAATTTCACATAGTAACTTGACAGACTTCCTAATCAAAGCCTGTATCTTTTAATCGTACTAATTTCAAGACGTATAAAACTGAAATATCAGGCCTTTTGACCTTTAAGCCAGCGGCGATTATAGAATGAAAATGGAAACACCAAGCCAATTTGCGCGCGCGGGGAAATTTCCGAGGACGGTTCGGCCGCTTGCTCCTGCCGGGTTCTCGCCCAACCAACGGCACGTGGCTCAGCGGCTAGCAGGGCCAGGCGAGCCCCTGAGACGAGCTGTCCAATGAGGAGACGAGGCTGGAACCGAGCCTTCGAGTGGGCGGGGCCACCGTTTCGGAGGGCACCTACCTTCGGATCATGTGAGCAGAAAGCGAGAGCGCGAGGAGGAGGAGGAGGAGGAGGAGGAAGAGGAGGAGAGGGAAAAGCGGGAGCGCTGTCGCAGTTGGCGATGGTAAGGGTTAACGGGCGTGGGTGTTGGCGTGGAGGCGCGCGAGAGAACGAAGGGGGACTCGGGGGACGCGTGTTGCAAGGTGTGCCCGCGTTTTCCACGGAGAAGGCTGCAGTGTATTATGACTGTAAAAGGGCCGCTTTGGGGAAGCTGGTGATTTGGGAAGGCACGCAAGGAATGCACCAACAGTCGCGTGTGGACGAACCTCTTCCAAGCAATAGTTGTGCTGTTTCTGTGCCCCAGCTAGCTGGGTCGGAGACGGATTCACCCCCAAGAGCCGATCTTTTTTATAATTGCTTGCCGGGAAGCAAAAGTTCCTGCTCTGGGTTTATTTTAACACACACCCCCACCCCTCCCGACTCATTACATTGGAAACTCGAGTGGGAAATAAATCCTGTGGGTTGTTTCCTGCAGATGGCGCGTGAAGTGTCCCACCGCTTCTAGTGGAAAATTTGGGCTTCTTGCCGCCAAATGACGGATAGCGCTTTTCTTTTTTCTTTTTTTTTTCTTCTTCAGTCCCATCTCCGCACCCCGAAAGCGTTAATTCAGAAACGCGGCCGAGTCCCATCACGCTGACAAACGTAATGGGGCTTCAGGAATCCCGCTAAGCAGGCTAAACTTCTAGAGCGGAGATTTTGGCAGGCGCCTGAAGCAACGCGCGCGCCTCTGAACGCGAGTAACCCGAGGCTGCCGTCGGAGTCGATCTCGCCTGGCCTATCGGAAAACGCCGAGCTCCGTTGATTGATGGCAGACCTGCCCCGTGCTTCGGCTTGCAGGGCGGGACTCTTTGCTCCTTGGGATGTGCGCGAGGGGAAGCGACGCTGTAGTTCGGGGGTCTTCAAACTTGGCCCTTTTATGACTTGTGGACTTCAACTCCCAGAATTCCTCAGCCAGCTTTTGCTGGCTGAGGAATTCTGGGAGTTGAAGTCCACAAGTCATAAAAGGGCCAAGTTTGAAGACCCCCTGCTGTAGTTAGTAGAAGGTGGAACCCGATTGGTGAGTCGAGGAGCGCGTGCGGGCCGGGCAGCCTTGTCCTCGTCTTCCCGAGTGGGTGGCTCGTTCTTGCCATCTGAGCTGCTCGCGCCCGCTCACGGAAAAAACCAGGAGCGTGCGGGTTATGCGAGGCTCGGGATTCCCTTTCCCTGCTTCTCAAGCTCTGACAGCTGAAAGCAGAGCCTTAACCCGGTTCCAGTTTTGGCACACCCGTAGTTGACGCTGGGAAACGCCCTCTTTCTCAAAAAGTTACCCCCGCTCTTCGTTTACTCTCCCTCCTTAAATACGCTCCCCTCTGTTTTTCCCCGTTTTGTCGTTGCCTGTGTCCGTACCCTCCTTTGTGGTAGAAAGCACCAATCCCAATCTGGCTAGGTCAGAGGTAGGCAACCTCGGCTCTTTTATGACTCATGGCCTTCAACTCCCAGAATTCCTGAGCCAGCATAGCTGGCTCAGGAATTCTGGGAGTTGAAGTCCATGAGTCATAAAAGAGCCGAGGTTGCCTACCCCTGGGCTAGGTAAAGGTAAAGGTTCCCAAAGCCGAAGAGGCCGGCATGACTAGACGCCAAAGGCACACGGAACGCTGTTACCTTCCCACCGGAGTGGTCCCTATTTTTCTACTTGCATTTTTTACGTGCTTTTGAACTGCTAGGTTGGCAGAAGCTGGGACGAGTAACAGGTTTGACCCGCCAAACTGCCGACCTTCTGATCGACAAGCTCAGCGTCCTAACCCACTGAGCCACCACGTCCCTCTAATCTGGCTAGGAGTGATCCTCAAATATTAGCGTGAGATTGGCCTTTGACACCTTCGCCCCCATTTTAAAATGAACGCAGAAATTCTGTAATTGATCCTACTACTACTACTACTACTAATAAACCATTATTGTCAAAGTACGTGTACATTGAGATTAGCTGAGCCTCCCCCCCCTGCTCTCTCTCCCCCCAACACACAGTGACAACAAACCCTCCATCCTACCACACCATGTGAACCAACTACACCACACACCGGCCTCCCAAGTCAATTCTGCATAAGATTATGTCCCATTTAAAAGCCTAACAGCCCATGGATAAAAGCTATTTTACTGGCTCGAGTCTCCTCCACATCGGTTCTGGTGCAACAATACGAGAGTCGTTTGATGATGCTTTCCTTGGAGAGGCTTTTTCCAATTCCTTATAAGCTTCGACTTTGTAAGATTTTAAGGCGGCCTTCTATCCAAGGACTTACCAGGTCTGATCCTGTTTAATTTGTCAAGATGAAGTCAAACCTAGCTGGGCCTTCAGCCTTAAATCTTCTCTTCACTTTTTTTTTTTTGTCTCTGTTTTATAAGCCTCCAGCAACATTCTCTTCCTTCTGATTGATCCCTGAGATCCATCCAATCTGAATTTGCCTAAACCTACATACAGGTAGTCCTCGACTTAAATCATTCATTTAGTGACCGGTCTGATTTACAGCGCCAATGAAAAAAATGACATAACCATTTTTCACACTTAAAACTGATACAAGATCCCCATGGTCACATGATCAAAAATTGAGGTACTTGGCAACTGGTTCATATTTATGATGGTTGCAGTGTCTCATCACCTTTTGCAACCTTTTGACAAGCAAAGACAATGGGGAAGCCAGATTCACTTAACAACTGTATTACTAATTTAGCTGCAATGGTTCACTTAACAACTATGGAAAGAGGTCATAAAATGGCAAAACTCACTTAGCAACTGTCTTGCTTAGTTACAGAAATTTTAGGCACAATTGTGGTCATAAGTCAAAGACTACTTGTAGTCCCACCTTCTCCTATCCCCCAAATATTGTGCAAACCATTTCTGTCCTTTTTTTTTGCTCAGTCTTTTCTCTTTCCTCTACTTGTGTGACCCTGTGTCCCAGTCTCTTTCTCCCTCCCACCAACATTTCTCTCTAGGAAAAAAAAGGACCGGGCGCAGGGAAGCTGCGATCTGTTCCTGTGAGTTACAGGACATCAGGCAACATCCATATCTTCTCAAAGAGATTGACCTCTTATGGCAGCTCTTACATCTCTCCAGATTCACTGCTCTCACTTCTTTCCACCCATTTTACTTGGCACCTTCATTTTCTTTAATAACACACTGCTGGTCATGCAGCTGTTTTGGTCTTTCAGTCTCTTGCTTGTCTTGTATATTTTAAAACATTTTCTTTCCTCTCTTCAGTACTACCAAATTTCCACTTGTTAATGTGTCCATTATTAATGGAATTAATCAAGATTCAAGGGGAATTGGATGGCTTAGCTACCTTTTGTATATAATATTAAAATCTACATAAATACTAGAATCCAAGGAGTTAATTTCTTTGTTCAACAGGCTCAATTTGCCACTGGCAAAACTGGTTTTCAACAAAATTAACACAGTATCCAAGATAGAGGAATTGTTCTTGTGCCAGATTTTCAGTTAAAGCTTTATAAACCTTTAATTAGGCTGTGAGACATCCCAATATCGGTGTTTTTTATGTTTACAGGTGTTCTGTGCAATAGGTAAGATGTCTCCTGTTTTAAATAGGTCAAAATTTAAGTGCAAAAAATGAAAATATTTTATGAACTTGGTCTCCAAATTCTTTCCACATGTACAAATTTCTTATTTATTTTTTCTTTAATACTTGGCTTGCAGTTACATTTGTAAATTGACAGGGTCACTTTAGATATTTCCCATATGGAATAATAAATTGCTCATAGTGCCAATACCTGCTGTTTGGTTTTAGTAGTGATTTATTGTATTCAATCATCATTTGATGCTGACACACATGTGAACCTATTTCCTGACTATGGTTTTTCTCCCTCTATAAATTAAGAGACAATTCAGTTCAAAGGTGCTTAAAAACATGTTTTCTTCCATTGCATCTAAGGGTAGATGATGCATGACATCAAATGGTAGCCAATTGTTGCCTGTTCTGGTATTTTATTATTGAAAATATTATCCTAGTAATTGAATTATAGTTTAATATGTATGCTTGGACTCTTTATTTCTGAAATTTTAATTACTATTTTATATAATGACCCAGATTTTTGGGGGCAATAAGCTGACTTTGTAATAATGCCGCTTGGGGGGGGGCGAAAGCCCTAATAAGCAGGCATATACATAGAATGAAGGCTATTGCTAAGCACATTTTTTTTTGTGCTTAATTGTAAGCCGCCCTGATTCTTCGGAGAAGGGCGGGATATAAATGAGATTAAAATAAATAAAATAAATAAATAAATAAATAAATAAATAAATAATAGCATTACATTCACATTTTGGTGACTGCCTTTAATGGCCTGGTTCAAAAAAGGAGCTTAGTGAAATAGAAAAGCTGTGGGTAGACATTTGGCAAGCAAAGTGACACTGCTATTAGTCTGTTTCTGTGGTGAAGATAGGAAGCTGAGTCTGTTTCACTTGTCTTGATTTTAGATTTCTGTTAATATACAAATCTTTTAAATATGTAATAAATAATTTTGCCACGTAGGACAGGACAGAATTTGAAGACATTTAAGCAAAATAACATGTCAGCTCAGTTATTTTGTTTTATCCATATATTAGCTATGGCTGTATTCACAAAAAGCTAAGTCAAAATGTGATTCATTCATTCTTTCTTTCTTTCTCTTTCTTTCTCTTTCTTTCTTTCTTTCTTTCTTTCTTTCTTTCTTTCTTTCTTTCTTTCTTTCTCTCTCTCTCTCTCTCTCTCTCTCTTTCTTTCTTTCTTTCTCTCTCTCCCCCCCTCCCTCCCTTCTTCCTATTATTTTTATTTAGTCAATAAACCTTAGTTAAACAAACCACAACAGTGCAATATGAGAATCCAGTTTTTTATCTGCATCCAGTTAGAGCCAGTTCTCACTTGGTTCAGTGTTTACACTGAGGATGATTTGCTGAGGACAAATCACCTTTGTTATTGATAGAGCCTCTTTTGCAGATGTTGAATGCCTCTGTTCAGACAACAAGTCAAGTTGTCCCCACACTGCTTTATTTTTCAGATATAATGTGCCATCAAGTATGAAGGAAGGAAACCCCCCCCCACATACACATACTTCTTTGACTTTAAATTGCAAATGAGATTTTTAAGTGGTTCCTGACAACACATACATAGACACACGTGCCTTTCATGCCTTCTAAAAATAATGTCAGATTTAGCTCTGACAACAATCACAGTGTTTTCAACACCTGCTGAAGCTGCTGTTGTTCGAAGATATGAAACAGTGCTGGACCTTTAAAAAGTCACTTTCTGAAGGAAAAACCTGGGGGTTAGGGGGGGGGGAAGAGACATATACTATAATTAAAAACACTAGCAATGAAAATAAACACTATTATTAACTAAAAACAAAATGGGAAAAATCTGGTAAAATGTGACCAACTGGTTTTGAATTCTGGACCATATTTAATTTCTGTTCTAACCCACAAAATGAAGCCCTTTTAAATATTGGCTTATTTGTTAGACTAACAGCCTGCCCTTAGTTTAGAGTGTAAGGTGCCAAAGGCAGTACTACCTCCTCTCATTTTTCCCAGTACAGCATCCCTGTGAGGTTGGTTGGGCTGAGACAGATTAAATGGACTGAAGTTATCTAGCTACAATGGCTACTACAGGCCTGTTCCAGTTTTCAGAGCCCTAGCCATAATAAAATGGAAGAAATGTAAAGAAAATACTCACTCTCCATACAAAGACTGTTAATTTGAACAGTTTACGCTTTAAAAATTCCAAACTTGTAGAGTATATATTCTTTGAATGTGAATTCCCCCACTTGTCCCTTTAATTAATTTGAAGACATCATATATTTGTTTTTTGGCTTAATATATTATATAGCCCAGGCTGGCTTCGCATTGTGTCTAAACCAACCCAACGGCTGTTTTCACTAAACAAAAGGCAAGTGTTATTTAAAGGTAAAGACTTTTAGCTAAGCTTCACTTCTTGTGACTGTGGTTCCATGGCCATGTTGATTCTCGGCAACAGAACAGAAATAGTCGTATTTGCCTTTCCGGGGATGTTCTTCAGCTAAATCTGGTCTCCATTTTGACTGCAATCAAATGTTCCAGAGGAGAAGGAGAAGGCAGGGTGATCTAACTCCTTGCCATTTCTGGACTTACGTTGCAGGCAGTTGTAGTGGGTATGGGATCAAAAAACATTCCAACTGTTATGAATGGTGTGTTGCAAAATGCATTGAGTAATGCCATGTCTTTGACCTGAATGTTGCCTTGGGCTGGAAGTGAAATGCTTTGAATGCTGTGCTCTCAAAAATGTGTATGTTTATTCAGGAATGTACCTGTAATTAGGTTTTCTTGCAGGAAGATGCACAAGAAGATAAGCCGTGGTTGACTGCCATTAAAGAAAAGTGCTCTGTCAGTAAAGCCCATAGTTGTGGATGTGTTCTGAATTATAGCACTTAGTGGGCTGTACTCAGTGGGGACAGGAACAAATATTCTCTTTGTTTTTTCCTCATTCAGATCTTTTTACACAAATTTGGATTCATGTTTGCTTTTTAAATATTTCCAGTTATGGCTACCATTATATAAAATATAAGGAAACAAGTGGATTGAAAAAGATTTTGAATTGGTTGATAAAACTTATGTGTTTTACAAAATTGTATTTTCATAATTTGTAACTACACAAATGCATGTATGCAATGAAATGAAAGTCATACATGGATAAATCTATGAACTGATATGAACTAATAGTCCAGTGAAGTGTTTCTGATTTTTAACTCCAGATACCACCCCCAAGATAACTCAGTGCTTAAAGATGCTGAGCTTGTCATCTGGAAAGTTGACAGCCTGGGTTTGAGACCCAAGTGCCGTGCAATTGATGAGCTCCTGTTCCTGCCCCAGTTTCTGCCCACCTAGCAGTTTGAAAGCATGCAAATGCAAGTAGATTAATAGGCACCACTTTGATGGGAAGGTAATAGCGTTCCATGCACCTTTAGCGTACAGCCATGCTGGCCACATGACCGTGGAAAAGTGTTTTCAGACAATGCTGGCTCCCTTGTCTACAGGTTGAGCTCAAATGAGCAGCAGAGTCAGACACGACTGGACAGGGAAACCTTTTTACCACCCCACCACCAGTAGAAAAAACAAAAAAGCTCTCTGCTGTAAGAGTATCCTTATTTTTAAGTCAAAATAGTATGAGAACCACCTGTGCTGTTGCCAAGAAAATTGCATGGACATATTCATGAAGTCCTTGAGTAGAATTCAGCTTGAAGGAGATTCACTTTGTCACAGGGACCTTCAATAGGATCGTAAGATTTGATGAATTACACAATGTAGCAACAATTCCTTTGGATGTAGGGGAGGGGAGCTTTTTCGTTGATTAACAAAGTACATCAAAGCTAAGGTACTAGTTTCATTTTACCAGCTATCTCTGCAAAACAGAATTTACAACGGGCTAATTGCATTCCAGTGCCCACTTCATCTTCCCCCTTGGCTACTGATGACACTGTCACTTGATGTTTTAAATTTTCTCTCTTCTTTGCAAGAAGACTCCCCCTACTTTTATTACTGAATAGGATAACAAGATTTTTCTTAATTTCATGCTGTATATGTTTGCAAGCAATAAAATTGCTCTAACATATACGCCCCAAAGGTACTTCTATTGATGTTCTACTTTAAAAATAGGGAAAGAGCTAAATACATACTGGCTGGCCTTCTTTCTTTCCTGGATTGGCCCAAGCTTCCTCCCTCAACTTTGGTTGGTAGAATGCCTTATCTTCCTCCATCTTCACTCCCTGAGATCAATTAGATAGGGTCTCCCAACAGCAGCCCCCTCTTTGGTGAGCTTTTTTCCAGATCTCTGTCAGTGACTCTTAAGCGACTTCTTCCAGATTTGCCCTTAAGCTTTCTACAGTATAACATTGCCCAGTTTAGTTTTGGTCCATCAGGCCTCCTTGCTCTATTTTGAAACCAACACCAAAGTGTTACAGTGTTATTGTGTAGTGAGTTCTGGAATGCATGGAGGACACCAGGCAGAAGAATACATCATAGCAGCTCTTTATTTGGTGGTGGAAACTGTACTGAATAAAGGGGGTTACCTGTACCCCTTATATACCTTGCCAGGTACACTCTCGGCCAATCCGTTCATCTAAATCTCCCGCCGAAAGCTAACCAGCCAATCCGGTTACGGTACAGCGCCACCTGGTGGTCTTTACTGAGCTGCTGCTTAGACCCCATAGATAACAAGTGTAACATGGTATACAGTCATCTTGACAGCTATTATATTACTTCCAGTTCCTCCCCTTGGCCCTTCAGAATCCTCTCTACTCTTTTTACGGCCATCTCAGCAGTTCCTCCTCCTATGGCAGGGGTAGGCAACCTTGGCTCTTTTATGACTCATGGACTTCAAATCCCAGAATTCTTGAGTCAGCTGACTCAGGAATTCTAGGAGTTGAAGTCCATGAGTCATAAAAGAGCCAAGGTTGCCTACCCCTGTCCTATGGGGATACTTTCCTAAGGGAAGCTAATCCACAGTATGCTACTATCAGCTTTGACTTATTTGCTCACAAAGCAAAGTGTTTGGATGTCTGCACAGATAAATGAAGAGCCAGAAGGAAGTCATGGCTGAATGTATCTTTTATTCTTACTGACTGTCTGAAATTCTGACCAAATTCTACATTTTACCAAATTCAGTGTTGGATTTCACATTTGTGGAAAATGTCTATATGAGAAGGGATTGATACAGAGGTATGAACACTGGTTGCTCTGACTTTGCTAATGGTTGAAACAAGGTTCTCATTAGTTTCCCATCAGCCTACAAAACTGAGAAATACCAATTTAGATTTGTTGTGCCCCATACTTTATACAATGTGCTTGCCAGAAACTCTGTGTTCTTTCTCTGAGCTATTTTCTGTTCTACTGAACTGAGAGCACAGGCATGTCTATAAGATTAACTCTGGTTACAGAATCATTTGTCCCATTCTAGCATAAGGACAGCTGTGTCTGCAGGTGCAACAGGACAGATATATGATGATACAGATTTTATTTGTACTGCAATGCTTATTTGTCCAATTGAGTTGTTTCACTGAATCTTTTGATACAGAGCATAACATGTAGAGTGTTGTATATGTCTATAATACAATAAGTATGTGTGGATTTTCCTTTATCTTTTTTTTGCAGAAATGTCTTTTTATTTTAAAATTGTTTTTGTGCATATATATTTTAATGCAACAACATATCAAAATCTAAACCCTAAAATTGTACACTGGAATTGAAAATCAAAATGTTAAGATATGTTTGCCACCTTGAGTTATTATATTTTTATTCCACCTTTCTTTATACATAATAGTAATAACACTAAGAAGAATGTGCAATAAAATTCAGAGCAAAAAGAAAATGCCAATGTATCACTGACCAAATAATTTAAAAAATAAGCATAAATTTTGTGTCAAATCAATGGCTTTATTAACATAATATCAGATATCAGTTTGTTGCTAACTAGAAAGTCATTGGATATTTTGATACTAATGCAGTATGCTTCAGGGATATTTTTTTTTTTAATTGGAATGTGTGTTCCTATAAAATTAATTTCAAAAAATCTATATTTTTGATTTTGTTTCAGCTAGATGTGGATACCTTTAGACAAGCTTGTGGTTGTTTTCTTGCAGGTGGATCTATAGATTTTCCAAGGCCTCCATTTCCATCTGATTTGATTACACACCATGCAAGTCATCTTTTTATGATGGAATAGACCAACCCATGGTCTCAGTAAGTCATAGCAAACTGCTATCTGTTTCTGGTCCATTGCTTGCTCCAGCTTTTGATCAGCAAGATATCATATTAGATGTTCCCAAGCCTGACATGCCACCATTAAATTTACTGCAGGACTGCAGCAATGAACAAGTATCTGTTCCAGCTGTTACCTCAAATGTTTCTACATCAGATATGGGTGTCTCGTTGTCAATGGTAAAGAAGGAAGTGGAGAAACCACAGAATACCATATATGAGGCTTATCTCAAACTGCCAGATTTTTGTTCTGAAGTCCCTAGAGATTTCATCCCTACACTGGAAGAAATTGAGGAGTTCCTCAATGAGAAGAAAGCACTTGTCAAGGATGAGCTGAATGACAAACAACCAGGGGGACAACTTGAGATAAAATCTGAAATCAACTTAAGTAGTGCAGGAGATCAGTCTGCTACTGGGACTGATGTAGATGAAGGTGTTTCTAGTTCTGTTCAGGCTGGAGTAGTATCTGGAGATGTAAACATGCCTGGAACTGTGGGGACAATCCCTGTTCTCCTTCAGATCCAGCCTGTCCAAGCAGAAGATAGCTCTTCCATCCAGAATTCTGTGGGTGATATTCAGGTGGCCCACTTGATCATCAGAATGCAAGGCCAAAACTTGACTGTTTATCCTCAGGTCATTCCAAGTCCTGTGAAAGGCACAGACCAGAAGTATGTACGAATAGCTCCTTTGCCTGTGGCACTGAGGCCAGAAGTTCTTGGAAGTCCAAAGAGTATAGATACCAAGGTCCCCAAAGTTTCCCCTTCTGTTATTCGAGTCCACAAGTGTACACATCCTGGCTGCACCAAGATGTATACTAAGAGTTCCCATCTTAAGGCACACTTCCGACGTCATACTGGAGAAAAGCCTTATACTTGTACTTGGCCTGACTGTGGTTGGAGGTAAGTGGGTGACAGTGAAAAACGTTTTCTTAGCTAAGCTCTCCAGCTATATCTTTCACTGCTTTTGTAACTGTAGGCTTACTGTTCAAGCCAATTTTTACCATTGTTCACTGTTCAATTATGCATTTCAAATAAGTGTAATGGTCTTAGAATTCTGTCATTTCTATGACTGTTTCTCTAAACCCACATTGTAATTCCACATATATTTTTACAAAAGACATTCCGAATAGGTTCAGTGAACCTTGTAAGACTGTTTAGGATTGTAGTCTAAATAAAGATCATACTTTGCTTGAAAAATAATTTGAAATGTATTTACCTGATCTGAAAAACATACACATAATCTCAACACAATTGACAAAAACAACTATATAAGCATTTATTAATACTTGGATAATTGGTCAACAGTATCTTATTATATAATTATATGAAGCAATTTTTAAATAGTGAATATTTAAACAATAGTATGTGACTATGCTAATGTATATTTAATACAGAGTTGAAAAAGATACAGAAAATGGCAACTGAAATATTCAAATTGCCCAAAAGGGAAGATTACAACAACGTGGACTGTTTAGTTACAAAAAAAAGCACACATTTGTCTTTTTCTTTTGGGATATATCTTCCAAAACTCATTGGTAAAAATGAGGATAGATAAAGGAAAGTACTTCTTCACACAGCACCATAAATAAACTATGAAATTAAAAGAGCCTTGGTGGAGCAGTGGGCTAATGCCTCCTTAAGTAACACCAGCTGCCTGCAATTAGTGCAGGTTCGCATCCCACCAGGCTCAAGGTTGACTCAGCCTTCCATCCTTCCGAGGTAGGTAAAATGAGGACCCAGATTGTTGGGGGCAATTAAGCTGACTTTGTAATAATGCCGCTTGGGGTGTGTGTGAAAGCCCTAATAAGCAGGCATATACATAGAATGAAGGCTACTGCTAAGTTTGTAAGCCGCCCTGAGTCTTCGGAGAAGGGCGGGATATAAATGGAATTAAAATAAAATAAAATAAAAATAAAATAAATAAATTACCACAGGATTCCCTGCAGTCCCTCAACTTCCACAGGTTTAAAAGGGAATTAAATTTTGGGAGGGTAAAACTATCAAAGGCTGCCAGTCCAGGATTAAAGCAATCTGCAGTCACTTGCTGACAAACATGAACAGTGTAACTTGCTGTTAGGCTTCCCATGTGCAATCTCCTAGGAACAGAATGTTGAACTAGAAGGTTAAATAGGCATGCCATTTCTTATGTCCTTTCTTAATGAGAGATTGATCCACATACAATAGTTTCTCTGTCTTTTTCTGTTCCCTACTCACAAGGTTTCGATTCGTTTTACAGCTGCCAGCTTACAATAATTTAGCTTGGTGTAAAATAACTTCTTTCCTTCTTAGCAGGACTGTGAAAAGCTTCAGCTGCTGAATTTTTGCTTGGTGTTCTACAGTTTTGGGAAAGCCTTAAGGTTAACCTCCTATCCCTTGGGATTCTGTTTAATGTACATTTTCAAAGGCAGCATGAATTAGTTCCCCATAGTATTCCCCTTTCCTCCAGAATCCTTCCTAGTCTGCAGGCCATTGGCCTTCATGACCTTGTCTTCATGTTAGCTTATTCACTTCTCTTCTCCCCCCCACCCCCACCCCCTCCGCTTCTTGTAAACTGGCTGGATGAAGAGTTCTGGAACTCTTGAAAGCTCTCTACAGTTTTGCAAATATTTTGTTCTGATAAAGAATTATCCAGTCATGGACTGTGTTAAGACTGTCATTTATTTATGCAATTATGCCGATCTTTTCAGTTCTAGCTATATCTTGCAGGAGTAAAGTTGCAAAGTTTTGGAAAATTACATTTATGTGCATATATCTATCTCTTCTTCAAGAGAATACTTTGCACAATTTTAAGCTTCCAATTGTCTGTCGTTGCATCAGTGGAGACTTTCCAAATGTGGAGAAAGGCTGTTGTTAACAGATATGTAATTGTATTTACAGGGAGCTTTTCAGTAATTGACAGAGCTGTGCTGTTTATCCCAATGACAGTTCTGTGATAAGAACAGGGTTACTATATTTGGGGTGCAAGATGCCAGATAACTTCTGAAGGGGAACAGAGAGTTTGATTTCTGAATCTTTTTACTGCCATCAAGTGGTCATCCAAATTTTTACATTTCAGAATAAGGGAAACAATATGGAACAATATGAAATAAATAATATAATTTATTTGCAGAGATGATAAACACTCTGTCTCTGTTATCTCTCTCTCTCTCTCTCTCTCTCTCACACACACACACACACACAGAGAGAGAGAGAGAGAGAGAGAGAGAGAGAGAGAGAGAGAGAGAGAGAGAGAGAGAGTATACAGTATGGATTCTTCCTCTGAAAACAAATTAGGCAAAAACATCTCTCAGACAGCCTTGAATCTCTAACTACCTAGACCAGAGTGAAGAATTTATGGTATGATTTGAATTATGATTGCAGGCAACCCTGCTTGGCAAGGCCAAGGATAACAGCAAGATCTGGGGGACCACAGGTTCTGTTCTTCTGGTGTAAGGTAGTGTGGTTATATCTTTGCAAGTTTGAGAGAAAGGAGACCCTTGTGAGAGAAAGGCAAACTGAATGCACTGACTATAGTCCACTGCTAGAATGCATATGTAGGATTCAGAGGTTCTGTCCTTGGCATGTCCTGTTAAACTAGAAATTAAGTTTACAAATGTTTTGATTAGTTTTTTTAATTAATCATAACATGTTCAGTAAAAATCAAATTATTTTGGCTTCTGCAGTGTTTATAGTCAGATTCTGGAAGCTAGTGATTGAATGTTATAGGAGAGATTCTACAGATCAAAGTAGACAGTCCTGGGCTAGTTGGAGAAATAATTTTGCCTAATACAAGGGTTCTTGATAAAACATAAAGCTGAAGATCTGAAGCCACCACGTTTGGGAAATACCATTCAAAAAGATCAGCAAGACCAGCCTGGGATTTGAGGTAAGAGAGAGAATCCCATTCACTCAATGGAGAAAAGGTGATTGAAATAAGTTTCAGTGTTATAGAAATAAGACTGAATCTTGTTTCAGCACTAGTAATTAAACATCATACCTCAAGAAGAGTTTTCAAGCTTAGGATATTCAGGGCAAACTGTGGAACATGTTCAGTTCTGTCATCTGTCTGTGTTCTGTGTTCTATTATCTACTACAGATACTGCCACCTCTGCCTACAGTATGGATGATTCTAAGAAATGGAAAGGGAAAAGCAATAAAAACGTCTTCAATGTTTTTTGTAGATAACAGATCATATTGCAACATAAAAATATTTCAACAAATCACAAGAAAAAGATACACCAAAATAAATTAACACAATGATTCACAAGAGAATCTTTCCTATATATATATATATAGGCTGACTGATGAGAACAAATAAGTTTGAAATGATCATATCGGTCTCCCTTTATTCTTTGTTAGCAAGCCAAAAAAATTACATATATATATATATATATATATATATATATATATATATATATATATATATATGTATGTATGTATGTATGTGTATATGTATATATATATATATAAAATAAATATATGTGGGGGGTATGAATGCTAGAGCACAGTAATCCCAAGTTCTGTCCTTGATATCTCCAGTTAAGTCATGGAAAGACTCCGACAAGAATCCTACAAAATGGCTGCAGTAGTAAGAATTCTTTATATTAAGAATACCATTGTAGTATAAAGGTGAGGAAGTTAGTAGTATTCTTTTTTATTTGAAAGTTCAGGGGCAGTTCTAGTGTGATAAATCCTTATATACTAGTATAGATAGCTGTGATTCACATGATATTGCCAAGAATCCTAAAGAACTGGGCTGCACCTGTTCCACTCTATACATTAAGAACTTAAATTCTTTCATACAGCAGATTGTCCATTCAGAACTAGCTAATTCATTTGTAAAGCTATTAAGAGGATAGGAATTTTTAAAACTAAACTGGCTAAACTGGTGGCATCCCAAATGGTGAAATTACTGTTGACTAAAGGAACAAATTCTATCCAAATGTGGTGAAAGAAATTAATGGTCTTGTGAGCAGCTACCTTTAGAGAAACTTGTGAATTATTTCAGTTGTGAGATATCCACAAGTGATCCACCTGAAGATTAGTCTTATCAATTCTTATTTTGTGGACAAACTTGGAAAATGAAGGCTTCTTCAGTAGGAAATGTACCTTTCCCCAATCCATAATGTCTCCACAACTGCAAGTTTTAAGTACATGCCACAACAAATAGGGAACTCCTCCCTGCCACTTTGGCACACACTCATTTGCCATTCTCTACAGTTCTTAGTCTACAAACTATTAAGAATCATGCTAAAAGATTCTTGGCTGATCTGTTTGCTTCCATTCTTTCAACTACATAACTTTGGATGCATTCCCATTTTATTGCAATAATGTACTTATTTTTCTCCCCTCAGAACTCTGGCAAATGTATTAAGAAATGAATCTTTGCTAACTCCTCTGATATGTTGACAATGAGTTGCTTTTAAATGAAAATGCAAGTGGGAGGAATTATGACTAGAACATATTTCAGATTCTACATTATCTTATGTAAGCCTTCTTAAATGCTTCTATCATGTTTTGGTAACCAGGAATGCACTCCCTTAGTTTGAAACTATGCCTCTTCAGGGAGGTGGGTACTCTAGAGATTTTGGTTACCTTCTGGCCAGTTGATTCTGGATTAGGAGAATCAAAGTCTGATCAATTTAGGCAAAAAATAAGTTGAGAAAAAATGGTAGTTTTTAAAAGAAATATTATTATCATCTATCAGTGGACATAAGCCAAAAGATGGTGTTACCTTTCTCCCTATTTCTGACTTGCCAGGATGCCCAGATTGGTCACTGTGGGAAATTTGGATTTTAGATTTATCTTTGATCCAGAGCTGTCTTGTGTTTCTTCTAGTAAGAGTCACTAAAACTAATAAACTACTAGAGGATGACAAAATCTATTATATCACAGTGAATTTCTCGGTTTTATCCTGCTGGCTCTATACTACAATGGCAGAGTGGGACTTTGACAGAGCTTGAAAAGAACAAGCCACCCAGTCTGAGTTGCCATTTTTATTTCTGTGAGACCTTCAGAATGACTAAGGAGATTGAGTAAGTGAACCAAGAATACCCACCCATACATATATAAACCATACATTTAACTAGGACAAATTGATGCAAACATTAGTTATCTAATAATTGTGTTCATAAGTTTGTTTCTTATTTATGCTGGCTCTGTTTTAAAATGCCTATTGCAGAAGGATAAAAAGAATTGATCTTAGACTGATTCTAATCCAAGTGTTCTGTTCCAGCCTACAACCGGCCCTGTTGGAATGTCAGGGACAACCCCTTTTTTATATTCAATAGGCTGGAATTAAGCCAACCAAATTTATTTGCAAAAACTAAACGAAACAGTTCAAAACAGAGTTAAACAAATACAGACCGAGACTATATCAGGAGCTCTTCAAACGGTTGCCTTCAGCAACCAGCACCTCCCACACATTCCCCTTTTAAACAGCAGTCTCAAGTCGTGGCTTCTCTTTGCCTTCTCCCAAGGTGCCTCATTGCTTTTCTTTGTTCACTTCTGCTTGTCTGCCTCCTGCTTCGAGGGTCCCTGAACAAAGCCAGCTGTGGATCGTCTTCTTCCAATCTTTCAGGCTCACACAGCTGGGTCTGAGGAGGAACGAGACGGGAGGGGCCTGGCTGAGAGCTCTGCGGTGCATCAGAACTTTCCTCTGCAACCAAAGGCTCTCCAAACCCCTCCTCCTCCTCCTCTTCAGAATTGTCCGACTCAGCTGCCGAAAACAAAAGGCTGATGCTGAGTCACAACACCAAGGGCCTGATGCAGCATTAAACATATCCTACAACTTGGTTTTTACAGTTTGTTCAATAAACCACAATTGGGAGCATTCACATAACATGGTAGTGAACCAGGTCAGGAAAATAATGAGTGGTATAAAACTATTTTAAAGAAATTATGTTTATCCAGCATAAGATCTTTGGTCTTTGTAGTGTGCAGTACTGAGGTGTAAAAAGAACTTGCTTTTTCTCCTTTTAACTTGAGCTATCAGATAGTATTTGAACAGTTTTACTTGTATATATGGTTAAAGCTTGAACTATATTTCGTTGTTCTTCTTTTGATGATTGATGCTACTTTGTAGCGATAACCTATTGTATGGCCAACTGTAACTTTTCTTATTGTGAACTGCCTTGGGAAGGCCATAGTTATGCAAGAGTTAGTAATAAAATAAGTGAATGAATAAAACTGAAGCAAATAACTTGCACGCTTCAATATATACATACATACTGGAGGACTGTAGCTAATCAAGACTCTCTTTAAATATTCAGTGAAATAAAGACTTTTGGCATTATGATATCCATGTTCATTATAGGTATGTATGCCTGCTCCTAATTTATTTAAACTTATGTATTGCTATTTATTTTATTTATGACTTGTTATATACTGTTGCTCATTTATGCAAATACCGGCCTTCAGAGCATTGTTTACTTTTACGTATAAACAAACAATCTGTTTAAAAGATCCAAAATATCACTGGAGCTATTGGCTAGGAAAAGCTGGCCTAAACATTGGAGTTGACTTCATTAGAAATGACATCATTGTTCAGAAGTGGTGTCATTATGATGAAGTTTATTTATTTATTTATTTATTTATTTTATTAGATTTATATACCGCCCTTCTCCCAAAGGACTCGGGGCGGTGTACAGGGCAATTAAAACATGGCATACAAAGTTAAAAATAAGTTAAATTAAATTTAGCCCCAAACCAAGTAAATCAAATTCTAAAATTTAAAATCCCAATCCCTCAGTCCAGGCCGGCAAGCTCGAATAACCAGGTTTTCAGGTCAAGTTGATGGCCTTAATCATGAGGACTGGGTAGCCATCTGAATGTGCCCTTAGTAAAGAGCTATTGCTCATAGCCTGGAATAGGTTTCCACCAGGCTGTAGTTCCTGAGTGAATGGATAAAATAAGTTGACGTTATTCCATTGAATTGGGAATCCTATTATGTCAAGAGCCACATTCCTGGGAAGGTCATTTGCTGAAGGTTCTGTGTGAGTCATCATGGATAGAGTGAAGTCAGTGAATCTACAGCCAGAATCTATAGCAGCAGGGTTACCTCTTACCCCTTCAGAAAGTTTACTTTTGCCTCCTTGTCTTTGTCTCTCTTTTTTTGAGACAGTCTTTTCCCCTCACCACCACCCTAAAAATTTTTTGTCATGCAGGCAGCCAAAGAGAGAGACAGATTGCTCAAATCAGAAAACTGAACAGATTGCTTGGAGAGACTTTTGAAATTAGGTTGATGGCTGCATGTTACCCAATACTTGCCTTACATCTTTACATTTGAACAATGATTCCTTTTCAGTTACGAGGAAAATCAGTCTGCTAGGGAGTAGTTTGTGTTCTGAGATCAGTTTGAGATCATGTCTAGCCTGTTTCTGAATTGTTACATAAGAATGGACAAGCAGTGTTTCCTTCTGTATCTGTCTTTACATTCCAAATAGAGAAGTGGTATTGCACAAAGGTACAATGGTTTTATTAAGATTTGTTAAGGCCTTTGACTTTGTATATTGCAAGATTTCGTAGGAAGATTGGATGTGCAAATCTGCGTATGAAAATAAAACCAAAGAAACTGTAAGAGCAAAAGAGAAGACCAGACATGCACAAAGATAAAGTAAAATAAGCCTTTATTGTTGTGAACTGGAGAAGTGTCATGTCTTCTCTCTTATTGAGTCATATACAACATGTTACATACATAATGTATATGTGTAAATTTACATGAGCCAAAGTTTGGTTTACAAGGGAAACTTCAAAAGTGGAAAAATGTTGGTTCTTGAGATTCAAATAAAGATGACATCCATTTGATTATCTTTTCTATATCCCAGAAAGCTTTCCTGTATTCTGTGGTTTGGAGTTGATGGCACAGGGGGAAAAGCAACAGTCTCTTTGGTTTTAACAAATGTGCAATAAAAATATTTCCTCTTCTGTCTGGCAGGTTTTCCCGTTCAGATGAGCTCTCTCGCCACAAGCGCTCCCATTCTGGACTCAAGCCTTACCAGTGTCAAATATGTGAGAAGAAATTTGCCCGCAGTGACCACTTATCTAAACACATGAAGATCCACAAAGGGTCATTCAGTTCAGGAAGTCAGTCAGCAGGTTGTTTTCGTAATAGTTAACTAACTCTGTTTCCTTGCCAAGAGAAGATTTCCAATCAACTCAAAGGACAGCTGAATAGAAAATAAAAATTTTCTTTAGGAGAGAAGTGATTAGAAAATGACTTAAGTCTGGGGGAAAACAACCTCTGTTTGAATGTGCCTTACAATTAGGGTTTGCCTCCAAATCAAGATGTTTGGTACTTGTTAATAATTGTACATTATATCTGGGAGGGAAATGTGACCATTCAGGATGTGGAGAAGAACAGCATGAGATCCTGTTTCATTCTGAATTTTGTAAATACTGTACTGTAAATATCATTCAGGAATTCTGTATCTTCTATTAAGCTGCACACAAGGGACTGTATTCAAATGCAAGTTACCTTTTTCATCATCTCTCAGCCTACCCCTATTTGATCAGCCTGGCACTTATTCTAAAACCAAAAGAGTGGGAGAAAATTATTTCAGGTCGAAATGCAAGCAAGTGAATATAAACTATAATAAATTCAGCAAACAAATTATTACATGAACTCCAAATTCCTCTTTTAAAACATAGACTTCCTAAATTTATATTGTGCTGCATCAAAGTGAGTTTCATTGCTTTCTCTGTAATATGCTTTCTTTTTTTGGGGGGTGGGGGAAAATGAATTGTATTTTAGATTACTGTGAATGATTATATTGTCTCTTAAGAGCCACATTTAAAATGCATCTTCAATGGAACGCAGATTGCCAGAGCCCAGAATGGTACCCAAGGTGAATTTGTACACTTGTCAAAAAGTGCTGCATTATTAGAGGCGTGTCTGCTGCCTTTCTAATGAGGCGAGCCAGAATGAGTCTTCAGTACATTTTAATTAAAACAATAAAGGGCCTGATACATTACAATTGATAAAATACTAATCAATGTATTATGACATCTGCTATATACTACTGTATAGAAAATCCATGCATTGGTTTTGCTATCTCAGTACAGCTCATGGCAATGCCTTTGGCTGATCTCAAACAACCGAAGAATGTCAGATCTGGTTGATACATGAATGGGACCAGGAAACTCCAAGGCTATAGACAGACTATGAGGTTAAAAAACATCTGAAAGAATAGCAGTATGCAATAACATGCTACGTCTATGATATTTTTTTAAAAAAACTACATGAACGTGTAGCTGTCAAAAATCCAGCCCAACTGAGGGAGTTTTCATCTTTAATATGGCTACTTTACTAAGTATTTACTTTACTAAGTATTTAGTAAAGTGAACTGCTGGTGTAAAATTTAGAACAAATGGTCTTCTACAGTTGCATGTGAGCACAGAAAACGCCTTGTACTTAAGAGGCTATGTGCATCCTCAAGCCAGCCAGCCAGCTTCTTATGCATCTCCAGCCTGTCTCAAAATACAACAGTTCCTGCTAGAAGAGGAGAGCATCTGTATATCCTGTGTAAGACTAGCAGCCATGCTTACTTGGAAAACTGTTTCTTAGATATGTTATGGCTTGCCTTAGATGTTATAGCCTCCTTCCCCTATGGGCACTATTTTCATTTTTTAGCATGTGCCAACCTGAATTATTCATATCGGCACTGTCTCCTTTCTTTGCTCCAGTGCTTTCCACAAGAATTCTGTACCCTATGTCGACCACTCTCAGTCTTCAGCTAGGATTTTGAATCACATTGTAGCGGGGCTGGCTGAAAGTCTTCGCAGGAGCTTGACGTATATTATACATATACAAACGTATAAAGGTATACTACAGTGATTTCTTCTCCCACAGAACAACATTCTGTTGGCATAAATAACCAAAAGATTTCAAAAGCACCTCATCCCCTGCAGAAAATTGTACCATGGCACAACAAATTGTACTGAAAAATCCTCAAAGCAAGTTGTATTTGCCAATAGAGGAATCCAGAATTCAAGCCCAGCTATGCAGATATGTTTGTTTATTAAGCATATTTGTATACTGTTCCAATTGAAATGCTCTGAGGGATACATAGATTAAATAATACCATTTAAAACAACCATAGCACAATTTTAAAATCTGAACATATAAATAACAGTAAAAGAGAAACAGAAGAGAGTAATCAGAGAAATATTTTTTTGCAGATTTCATAAGAGATCAAACTTGAATCAAACTCCTTCCTAACTTGTGCCTTGCTTCTTCCTTACTTCTAAAAGGAAAATGTCAAGTTATCTCTTTCCCATTATTTCCATTATTTCATGAATAGGAGAAGTAATTGGTGAAATGATTTCCAAGGATCTGTTGATGTAGCAACTATGTACCCTAAAAGAAAAATAAAGCTGAAATCTATTATAACAGATTGTAGATATTGAGCTTCACATAATAGAATATACCGTAATTAACATAGATAAGCATTCAACATTGGAACTAATTGTTCTAAGAAATAGTAGGATTTCCACTGTAGGAGATATTCAGGAGAAAGCTGGAGAGCTGTCTTCTGGGGATGCTTAATTTGGATTCCTATCCTGAGCAGGGTGTTGACCCAATAGCCTCTTTCAACTTTCTCATTCAATGAGATTTGAACTAATACTACCATTATACAGCAAGTGCATATTCTTACATATGTACATATTCTTACATATGGGAGTTATTTGGATTCAGATATCTTAATTTTTTCCCATAACTTCTACCATTCTTTAAAAATGTTGTTAAAAGTTGGAAGCAATGTAAACTCATATATATCCTACAGTTGTGATGATTTGTGTAATATTATTATTATTATTAAAGGGACGCGGTGGCTCAGTGGGTTAGGACGCTGAGCTTGTCGATCGGAAGGTCGGCAGTTTGGCGGGTCGAATCCCGAGTGCCGCGTAGCAGAGTGAGCGCCTGTTACTCGTCCCAGCTTCTGCCCACCTAGCAGTTCGAAAGCACGTAAAAATGCAAGTAGAAAAATAGGGACCGCTACGGTGGGAAGGTAACAGCGTTCCGTGCGCCTTTGGCGTCTAGTCATGCCGGCCACATGACCACGGAGACGTCCTCGGACAAGCGCTGGCTCTTCGGCTATGAAACGGAGATGAGCACCGGCCCCTAGAGTTGGAAACGACTAGCACGCATGTGCGGGGGAACCTTTACCTTTACCTTTACTATTATTATTATTATTAATTTAATTTCTATACCACCCTTCTCCCGAAGGACTCAGGACGGTGTACAGGGCAATAAAATGCAATAAAAATACAATATACAAAAGTTAAAAAGTTAAATATCCAGTTACAGTTTTATGGGGCACTTTTTTCTTGCACAGTAGGGCTGCCAATTCTTTATATTTGTTATAAAGAGTTATGTTGACCTCCAAGAGGCAGTAGATGATACTGTACATGATCTTTACTGGGTACCATTGGATGTATATATTAGATGTTTGTTCAAATCTTCTCCAAGAACTAAATTCATTGACCATTGCATTTTAAATGAATAAATATAGTACATTAAACCAGAGGTTCCCAACCTTTTGGCACCAGGGACTGGTTCCATGGAGAAAGGTTTTTCCACGGACCGGAGAGTGCGCGGTTTTGTGTGCTGCCTGCATCCCACGGATGGGGCTTTGCTTGTTTGTGCGGACTGGTTGCTGGCATGCTGTGGCTCGGGACCAGTCCATGGACCGGGAGTTGGGGACCCCTGCATTAAATTTTAGGAGCTATTCGGTTGCCACTGCTGTTATCAGACAGAATATATAGAATCGATCAGAATGGTATGTACAGTCTGTTTCCCTTCAAGCTTTGAGACAGTGTGAGATAAAAGTTTTACATGATTTTCACCTTCCCCCTCATCCTAGTGGTGGAGGATTTGCTTATTTTTAGACAACGTATATAGTATGTGATGTTTTCAGTTAAACTGATTTTCAGGAGGCAACATAGACTATTGTAGTTTCATCCTTATTACGAATTATCAGATGTACATAGCCAGATTCTTATTCTATAGGATTCAAACCTTTACTGTAGGGGTCCCCAATCCCTGGCCCACAATTGGGCCATAGCCTATTTGGAATTGGGCCATGCAAGTGACTGGCTGGAGCTCATGCACGTGCATACAGCGCAACTTGTTGAAGCTGCAGGCCGGTAGGCACTTGCATGCATGCACTCTGCCCACCACTTGTGCAAGTCAAGCTGTGCCCGTGCACACCAGCACACCACTTGTGCAAGGACTGTGTGCACGCTCATGCATGCTGGCCCACTGCTCATGCCACCCAGTTTCCTTCTCCCTTCCCCCACAGCCAGGCTGCCAAGATGCAAAGGTTGGGGACCGCTGCTTTACTGGAATCAAATGTTGTATAAATCAGTATGGGTTTTAGCAGAATAGGCATGGTTGATTAGTGAATGTGGAATCGGGAGATAGTTTGGAAAAACAGTTTGCTTTGTAATAAATGTCATTGGATGACTGTGCTCTTGATTCACTCTTTCAGTTCAGATTTGCCTGACAGGGCTAATGTGAAAAGCAAAAAAATTGGCAAATCAATATTTTTTTATCCTGTTGGGAATTCATTGAGAGAAGACTAGGATGCAAATCTTATAGCAAATAACTGCAGCTCATGCAGTGCTTGTTTGATATATGGATCCTTGGTTTTTCAGGTTTTTCCCTGCGTAGAACTAAAGGTGTAGGTGCAACGTTTCGACGGAATCCCATCCGTCATCATCAGGCTGGTGGCATTAGCTTCCTTCTTCTGGGAGAAGCATGTGGCTGTTTGTTCTTCTTTTTTAAACTGCCAGAGGGGGTGTGTTCTGTGGAGGTGTGCTCTGATTGGGTGGGGGACCAAGTGTGTTCTGATTGGGTGGGAGTGTATTTTGAATGGTGGATGTGTTCTGATTGGGTGGGGGGGGTGTTCTGAGTGGATGGGCTGGTCTCAGCTGCCAGCTCCAGACCTGAGCTGGTGAGTTGTGCTGCTTTTGTTCGGCTTCGTGTTTGTGGTGGTGCCATGTTTTTATAGTGGGTGTCAGTTTGCTTATTGTGTGGTTTGGAGGGGTTTAAAGTGGCTGATGTTGCAGCTGTAGTTAGGTTTCTGTTTTGTGGTTGTGCAGCACAACCACAAAACAGAAACCTAACTACAGCTGCAACATCAGCCACTTTAAACCCACACTTGGTCCCACACTTGGTCCCCCACCCAATCAGAGCACACCTCCACAGAACACACCCCCTCTGGCAGTTTAAAAAAGAGGAACAAACAGCCACATGCTTCTCCCAGAAGAAGGAAGCTAAAGCCACCAGCCTGATGATGACGGATGGGATTCCGTCGAAACGTTGCGCCTACACCTTTAGTTCTACGCGGGGAAAAACCCGAAAAACCAAGGATCCACATACAGGCACCCGCGAAAACCTCAGAAAACACACACACACACACACACACACACACACATATATATCAAGGATCCAAACACAATCACAACTTCCAGATCATGCTCACTTATGGTTTTATGATATTTATTACTGCATGTTCTTGACTGAACCTGGCAAAAGTGTAAATCATTTTACTTTTTACAAGTAAAACTTGTAAAATACAGCTTTATCTTAATTGCAGGCAATAGTTACTAAAGAAATACAAAATCAGAAATAAAAAACAGTTCAAAAACATGAATCTTGTCTTGGTTGCATAAATACTGATCTAGTCCCTGAAGAGTCTCAAAACAAGTGACTTTTTAGCTGCGTTATCATAACTTAGGCCACACAAAGACATAGCAGCATGCTATGCTTGATTAGCATAGCCCCACTTGAGTATTTTATAGTTCAGAGAAAATTCAGACCATATGGTTACCTTATGGTTTTCTACAAATCCAGAAAATAGATGACATTCGTAATTAAATTAATCATGCCGTATGAACACAATACTAAGCCTTTCTGAAACTTTTTGAAACTTCTGAATCTTTCTGGAATTTCTATAATTGAACATACATAAAATTAATGTTGCAGAATCTATCTTCCCTTCTGAAGAAATGGAAAGGGTCAGTAAAAAGACAGAAACCTGGATAGCAGACTGGATGACTTTGGACCGGTCACTGTCAGCCCAACCCACCTCAGGGTTGTTTTTTGGGGGAAAAGGAGGAGGAGGAGTATTATGAATGTTTGCCACCTTGAATTACTTATAAAGTAATAAAGGTGGAGTAACAAAAACTAAATAATCCAAATAAGTAAATGTAAAACCCATAAATAGTGAGCTCTGCTAGACCGACATGGTAAAAATATTTAAGTTTGCAATGTTTTCAGTACTATTTTTTCATTAAAGTATTACTCTAAAACTGTCTAAACAAGATCGAATACAGACATTTTGGATGAACTCATTGATACTATGACATCATATGTTAGCTTTTGTGAGGACATTTATGTGCCTACCAAGAGCTTGTGCATATATAATAATAATAATAAAAAACCTTGGTTCCAACAGCTACATCGTGCCAAAGAGGAGGCCTACAGGAAAGGAGATAGGATTTTGTACAACCAGGCCAGGGATAAATAAACAAGGAGATCAGGGTAGCAAAAAGAAGCTACTCTGAAAAGCTGAAAAATCAGTTCTCAGCTAATGAAATCAGCAAATGTGTGGAGAAGCCTGAAGAATATCATTGGCTACAGCAGAGCTCCCGCCCTTACTGAAGAGAATTGTCAACTGGCAGATGACCTGAACGTATTCTACTGTAGGTTTGAGAGGAGATCACTGTCATCTACCATGACAGTATCTCAAGGGCTGAATCAATTTAGAGTGAAGAATTTCTGGAATTATGGTATTGAATGTGAGATGAAGTCTACAAAAAGGACCCATGCATAGGTTCCTGTAGATTCACGATGTAGATTCAAGATTCAAGATCCAATATCTCAGGGGCTGCCACAAGGAAGAGGGAGTCAAGCTATTCTCCAAAGCTTCCGAAGGCAGGACAAGAAGTAACAGATGGAAACTAATCAAGGAGAGAAGCAACCTAGAACTAAGGAGAAACTTCCTGACAGGACAATTAACCAGTGGAACAACCTGCCTCCAGAAGCTGTGAATGCTCCAACACTGGAAGTTTTTAAGAAGAGACTGGACAGTCATTTGTCTGAAATGGTATAGGGTTTCCTGCCTGAGCAGGGGGTTGGACTAGATGACCCCCAAGGTTCCTTCCAACTTTATATTATGATTATGATTATGATTATTATTACCTTCCTCACCTCAGATACACCAATAATAGCCAAATCTCCTATACCTATCTTCATCCCTCTGGGCCTTCCACCTCTGGTGAGCTTAGAAAAAGATGTGGTCTATTTCATAAACAAATTATTGGAAAAGCACCAGGCCCAGGCGGAGTAACTCTTTCCTGCTTGAAAGCCTGTCCTGAACAACTGCACCCCCCATCTTCACTCACATCTTGAATAAATCACTAGAGATGTGTTATGTCCCTTCTTGCTTCAAACACTCTACCATCATCCCAGTTCCCAAGAAACCTTCCATCAAGGAGCTGAATAACTACAGACTGGTTGCTCTGCCATATGTAGTTATGAAGAACTTTAAGAGGTTAGTTCTGGCCCACCCGAAAATCATCATGGATCCACTGTTAAGACTCCTTGCAGTTTGCCTATCGAGCAAATAGATCAGCAGATTGTTCTGTCAATATGGCACTGCACTCAATCTTGCAACATCTTGAATCTACAGGGACCTATGCCTGGGTCTTTTTCATCTCACATTCAATACCATAATTTCAGAAATTCTTCACTCTAAATTGATTCAGCTAGCTGTGCCTGTCCATACTTGTAGGTGGATTATTAGCTTTTTGATAAATAGAAAGCAACAGATGAAGCTAGGGAAAATCACATCAAGTACCTGGCCAATTAGCACAGAGCTGTGTTCTTTCTTCATTGCTCTTCTCTCTATATACCAATTACTGCATCTCTAGGGGTCCCACTGTTAAAATACTGAAGTTTGCAGATGATACAACACTCATTGGTCTTATTTGTGAAAGTGATGAGTTTGCATATAGGGAGGTTGAACAATTGGTCCTGTGGTGCAGCCAGAGCAATCGGAAGTTGAACATGCTTAAAACTATAGAAATGAGATGGATTTTAGGAAGAGCCCTTCTATTCTACCACCTCTTACTATATTCAACAGCACAGAATCAGCAGTAGAATCCTTTTAAGTTTTGGGGTTCTGCAATCTCCTAAGATTTTAAACAGAACCATCATTTTATCATTTTTATTGGGGTTTTTACTATGTATCTATTGTATTTTAATCGGGCATGCATTTAATTATCTTTTAATTTTTGTACATTTCTGTGTTTTATTCTTGCCCTGTACACCGCCCTGAGTCCTCAGGGAGAAGGGCGGTATAGAAATATTAATAAATTAAATTAAATTAAATTGGCATAACAAAGGATGTTCTTCCTGCATCAACTCAGGAAGTTCAGACTGCCCCAGGACTGTGGTACAGTTCTAGAGAGGAATTACTGAGTCTGTCATCTGTACATCTGTTATTGAGTCTGTCATCTGTTTGGTACAGATACAGACTCCAACAGATAGTTAGGACTGCAGAAAAAAACGTTTGTAACCAGACTGCCTTCCAGAGAAGACCTGTATATTGCACAGGTCAGAAGGAGGGCTGAGAAAATATTTTCAGACCCCTCACATTCAGGGCATAAACTGTTTCATCTCTCCTTGGTATGCTGCTATAGGGCATTGCATGTCAAAACAACTAGACACGGACAGTTTCTTCTCTCATGCTATAACTCTGCTGAACACCTAATTCTCATGATATTGTCTTATGTAAGTATAGTTACCCATGTTGTATGGCTGTAGTAGTATTATCTTTCCCATCTTGTTTACTACCCCATTATTGTTATCATTATTATGGTTATTTGTTGCTTGGCATGCACACTGAGCTTTGCACAGGAGACAAATTCCTTGTGTATCTAATCACACTTAGCGAATAAAAGTATTATATCCAACTAAAACAACAAAACTTACCAGTCATGCAGGATTAAACAATAGCTCCCAAGTTGCTCTTATTGCATCAAAGTCCTTCATAAAAACATCATGAAATTAAATTCTTTATTCGCCACCTATGAACAATGACAACAAGAAATTAGGTGGGCAGCCACAAATACCCCCTCCATCAAGCACAGGATATATATAATTAGCCCCCTTATAGAATACTACCCCCTTACTGAGGTACCCATTTCCATCCTCACATCATTTTTACAAGAAACTTCCTTCCTTTCCAGGGCCTCTAGGTTTTCTGAGAATATTTGTCTAAGGAGAAGCTATCCTTGGAAAGTATACCTTATCTCACTTTGCTGGATAAGCTACTTTCAACGTCTCTTAACCATGAAATGTTCTAGTTTCTCAGTTCTTTATGTCCGCACAATATGAAATGCAAAGTGCGGGGTGGCAGAAAACATTCTCTGAATTTCAAACCAGCAGCCTCTTAGTACTAGCCTCCCATCCCTATCGTTTTTTCACTTTCAGGGTTGGAAGAATGTTAATAAGGACAAACCATTAATGGATTGTTAAAAATAAATAAACCAGGCCTCAAGGCATATGGCAAAACAAAATGAGCATGCTCGTCTAAAGAAAACCTCTGCTTTGTTTTGAATTGGTAATAAGCTAGTATGCTAGCGCTAACCCTCATAACCCTCACTTTCTAGCTCCGCTGTCTTTCTAACTGGCTGATAAAAGCAAATCTCCCAGTTACAAAATACTGCAATGACCAGAAAGCCTTGCGGGCCGGAGGCGGGAAGAAACCTTTTCATTGGCCCAATAAGTTACTAAGGTTGACGCGATTGGGCTCTTTCCTCCCTTTCACAGGGCAGTGGCGGAAGTGCGGAGTACGGTGGCCGTAATTGGGCTGGGAAAACCTGTGTGTTCCGGAGTAAATGCCTAGTGTGCCAGGCTGCTCTTGCCACTCGGGTTCTTGTTTCGGTTTTGCCCACGGAGAGAGATGGAGAGCCAGATTTCGAGGCTCCGCGGAGGCGGCTGGCCATGAAAGGCGGGCAGTCGGCAGGGAGCAGCTCCAGCTCCTGCCATTGCACAGGAACAGCTTGGTGCGGGGGGGCTGTCCGCCTGGGTGAGTCCAGGGTCGGCTTGGGACCCTTTTCTCTCCTTCCCCGATGCTGATGCTGCCCTGCCGGAAAACCCCACAAGGTGTGTTGGGCGATCTGCGCGCCCTGGCCGCTACTCTCCTGCGTGTGCAGAATTTCTTTAACGGTGGCGCTGACAGAAAGACCCTCTGCGTATGCTCAGGAGTCCCTTCCCTAAAACTAAGCGCGCATTAAGCGGTTAAGCGCGCATTAAGCGGGATGTTCCTGGCCTGAGGCTCCTCGTCCTCTCGCGTCCCCGCACCGTGCCTCCAGATTCCGACTCACGAGCAGGCAAAGTTCTGACGTGTTCCAGCTCGCCTCGGCAGACACCTGGGTCTCTCTCTCTGTTCTTTATCATAGTTAGCTGGTTTATTGTTTTCTGAGAAGTAGTCCCATGCAACAGTTGTCCCGTAAGGTTCATAATTCTGGCTTGCCATGATACGTGAGTACACCCATACTATGTGAACACAGCCACTTGGCTGAGTAAGGATTCGGAAATGTCTTCCTGATCCAAATATATCAAATCTGTACCTGCGGTAGAGGCTTATATTGGCTCCACTGATGTTTTGACATTTCCCTCCCACTCTTAGGGCTTAATGCTCAGCCTATAAACCTTAATACTCTCTTCTTTTTCTGCTTTGAGAACCTCAGATGTGGCTTCTGAAACTTGCTGGGATCTTCCTAACCAACCTGCAGTCTTCAGATTCTATTGTCATGGCTCTTCTGGAATCCACTGTGCTCTCCTTCATACACTTCTAGGTATTGCCTTTATGACAAATACCTGATGCTGACCATGCATGGTAAGCAAGCTGGGTTTGAAATTTCTGTAGGATTTATGGACATGGGCATACATTTTGCACTGGTTAGAGAATCTCATCTCACAAAAAAAAAATCTGAAAGTGTTGCACTGTATACAAGTATTTCACACCAGGGTGTCTAATATTGCTATAGATCTACAGCCAAATTTCTGATCGTTAATTTTTATACAGTGGGTCAGAGTCTGTGTTATAGACATGAAAATGTTAAAGGTTTCCTTGTGGTGTGATATGGATGAGGACACTTGTGTATCTGCGTGCTTCTGTGTATATGCCAGGAACATGGATGAAAGCAGCTACAAAAACACTGAAATCTTATAATTCATTCAGGATGTTGGCTTTTGAAAGGATATAGTAGTTGTGGGATCCTTGGTGCTCTCTGGTTTTTTTGCAGATGTTTCATTAGCCAAACTAGGTAACCTCATCACTGTTGGATAGTTATTTGTACTGAACGTGGCTTGTTTTTTCTACTGTGAACTTTCATTTCTTCAGTGGAAATGCTTATTAGATCATAAGACTTGGGTAATATGTACGTATAAATACTTTACTCATAACAAGGACAGATTGTCTTGAGTCAACCAAGATGGCAGGAGCCACTCACAAGAAGAAAATTTCAATTAGCATTCCTCAGTTGCAGTATGCTTGCACTTTCTCTACTTCACTGAGATGAAATTGGGGTAAGAAGATGTACTCTGATGGTGCTCATCCCATTTCCCCACATAATTCACCTAGTCTTCTGCAACTTGGTGCATAAGTATATATTAGAATGTTATCATTTTACCAGGAAGATCACTCGGTAATTTTGTGACAGTTTTCCGAACCCAAACTTTATTGTGAGAATAAAATGATAGGCTGTTTCCATTCTACCTGGGAAACCTACAACAAATACATAAAATACCAACTTGGTGGAAGCTAGCTAAGAACTTAAGTGTTATTTGATTTCTCTGTTTTTTCAGGTTATTACTTTTTCTACTTAAGTCTTTGTAGCACCATTGTTGTGACTACTGTCAGAAAAAACATATTAGATATTTTTTTTGCAGGTTTACAGAGTAAAAAAGAACAGAGTGAAAAAACAGTATATGCTTGCCAAAGTCTGAGGTGTATGTATTTGGGAGATTTTTGCAGACTTTCAGACTTACGACCACAATTGAGTCCAAAGTTTCTGTTTCTAAGAGAGACATTTGTTAAGTGAATTTTGCCCTGTTCTTATGATCTTTCTTGCCACAGTTGTTAAGTGAATCACTGCAGTTATCAAATTAATAACATGGTTATTAAGTTGGCTTCCCCATTGAATTTGCTTGTCAGAAGGTCACAAAAGGTGATCACATGATCCCAGGACACTGCAACTGTCATAAATATGAGTCAGCTGAATTTTTGATCATGAGACCAAGGGGATGCTGCAACAGTTGTATGAAAAAGTCATAAGTAACTTATCTGTGGCGTTGTAACTTTGAACAGTCACTAAATGAACTGTTATAAGTTGAGGACTACCTGTATTTGCTCATGTAGGGAAGAACATTTTTTTTTACTTTTGTAACAGATGGAGGTCATAGAAGATTGTTCTGAAGTTGCAAAGCTAAATGGACAAAAGGAAAGTGGTTTCCCTGTTATTTAAGATTCTAGAAGCAATAGAAATAGATCCCTTAAGACAAACTGCTGGCCCACGGGCCGGTTGCATCATACGGAGGCCGTGCCCACCCCAGCTCCAGCAATGCAAAAAAAGTCGCAATACGTCACGACATGTCATGTAACATGGTGACTTTGACACCTGTGCCTTAAGAGGTACAAACCTCTTTCTTATGGGTGCATCTCAGGTAGTGACTTCTGGAATGCTTCAATTTTGAACTGCAAGTTTGAATTTGAATTATAAGGGACAATATACTAAAATATGCAAAAATATACATCAAGCATTCTACAGTTGGATTTGGATTTTTCTCTCTCTCAACATATTACTAATTCTGCAGGTTTGGGGGATGTTGTTTGTGGGAAATAGTGACTTTTTTGTGATAGGATCTAGGGTGTATATGTGTGTATTAAATACACTCACGTGAGCTAGTACACAAAAAATAACCTCCAAAATACTCATTCACAGAAACAATTTTTTGTATTATAATGATTTATGTACAATATGTATAGGAATAAAGAGTATTTAAAATGTTACTAAAATGGAAGCATCTTTCTTGCACATATGAAGTGTTAGATAGAAGATGCTTGTGTAAAAAATTCCTGCCCCAGGAAAATTAATTAGAAAAGGACCTGTCTTATTAATACAGTATCTCTAAATATACTGTACTATATATAATGGGATATATTTATGGTATTTATTCACATACTGCCCCTCTTCCAAGCTTTAGGTGCTTTACAAAGTACATTTCAATCCCAATCAAGATAAAATCTGAAACAAAAATGGCAGCTCAATGTCATCACTAAAATTCAAGCACAATGCTGAACAAGATTCTTTTAATTCCCTCAAAAAGGAATTTAGGTCGGAGGATGTAGCTCTCAGCTTAATTTTAAACTCTCTGAAGCTGGAGAGAAGTATTGATTAGTGCAGCGTTTCCCAACCTTAGGAACTTGAAGATGCGTGGACTTCAACTCCCAGAATTCCCCAGCCAGCATAGCTGGCTGGGGAATTCTGGGAGTTGAAGTCCACGCATCTTCAAGTTCCTAAGGTTGGGAAACGCTGGATTAGTGTACGGCAGGGCTCCTTTCTATCCCTGTGATTAGAAAATATTTGTATCCAACACAAATGCAGGCAGACTGCAAACATTTAGAAGCTAATATCAAAGTTTGAAGGATCTTGATAAGAAAGATCAAGAAATCCACAAGATGAATTTCAGCAGGAACAAATGCAAATTCCTGTAATTGGGTAAGTCAGTCACAGACGTGTATAGGATTGAGGCCATACTGATAAACAGCACATGTGAAATGGTTCTTGATGGCTTGATAGATCATAAGATGAATGTGAACCTATATGGGGAGACTCCAAGATTGATAAGCAATGGTTTTGAAAATGAAGTTTCGCAAATGTTTGGCCATCGTATTTTGTGCTAGCTATTGGCTTAGGCATTTTTCAAGGAGACTCCATATAGAGCACATTGCATTAATCTTAATAAATTGTGCCCTAAAAGTGCATCATAGTTTCTGGGGCTTCCTTTGCCTATCATATGCATATCGTAACTATGCATTGCCTGTTCCGCAACATACAATAAGAGAAAGAACTTTTGGACATTACAGTCTCTATGCTATAGCTTTTAAGCCACTCAGAGAAGGATTTTTGATTCCTATAGTGACCTCTTGAGCCATTCTGTCCCGGCACTTAAAAAGCAACTGTTTTATCTCTCTGCTTGATTCCTAATATTTCATCAAACTGTTACTTACAAACAAGACAGACGGAAAAAAAAAAGTTATCTTCGACCCATTCTTGAAGTTATGACTGCAACACTCCCGTAGTTATGAGATTGCATTTTGGGCACTTGGCAAAATTTCATTATCAGTAGAAGACACAAATGCTTCCCTTTTGTGTCCCTTATAACTTTGATTGTGCTTTCCTAAGACTGCTGATAAAGAGGGTTTCAGAAGGCTTCTTCTCACTTCTGATCTACTGGTATTGATTTCGGTCAGAGTTGGAATAGGAACCAAATATGATTTTCTCTTGGGTACCAGGTAGTCTTCCGTTCATGTCCACTCGTTCAGTGACTGTTCAACATTATGGTGTCGTTGCAGCCATTACAGCATTTCCTGTAATTAAATGATCATGATTCAGGCACTTGGCAGGACTTACAATTTGTTGCAGCATTCTGCAGTCATATGATGGCATTTGTGATCTTCCACCACCCATTTCCAGCAAGTAAAATCAAAGGGGAAGCTGGCAAGAGTTCACAAATTGTGATATCTGTGACCACTGGGATTCACCTAATGACTGCAACTGGGACTGCTGTTATAAGTTGACGTAGTCATGTGACTTAGGCGAGTTGCACCTTACAACTCTGTGTTGCTTAGTGACAAAGTTCTCAATCCCAATTACCACTGATAAGAAAGGACTACTGGCATTCCTGGATGCTAAAAGTAATAAGACTTGTCAGAGACATCGGTTTTCCGCTGACCTCCATTTCTGCCTGTTTTCTTAACTGGGCAGCCTGTGGATGTCAGGTGTCACAAATCTTCTTGAAAAGTATCTTGAGTTCCTTTACTTGAAGAGACTTATAGTGTTAAAAACAGACAAAATGATAGATTGTATCTCAAGGAAGGAGACAATTTCCGCAGCGGAGACTTTAAATGAAAATGCTGAGCCCTACTTAAGCATTTTTTTTATAAATAAGTATTTACATTTCATGTTAAAAACACACATCATACACCAACAAAGACAAAAAAACATATACAATATACAGAAAACGAAGAAATCAAAAAATTGGAAACCATTTCAAAAAAATCAAATTGTATCTACCGTATTTTTCGGACCATAAGACGCACCTGACCATAAGATGCACCCAGTTTTTAGAGCAGGAAAACAAGAAAAAAAATATTCTGAACCAAATAGTACCGGTATGCTAAAACAGGGCTTTTCAACCTTTTCATCCATTGTACCACTTTTAGGACAAGGCAATGTCCGAGTACCACCAGTGGCCCAGCAAGGTGTCAAAAACTTAACCCCCCCCAAAAGGAAAAAAAATGATACAGGTAGTCCTTGACTTACAATGATTCACTTAGTGACTGTTCAAAGTTACGACAGCACTGAAAAAAGTGACTTATGACCATTTTTCACACTTATGACCGTTGCAGCATCCCCAGGGTCATGTGATTTACATTCGGATGCTTGGCAATCGATTCATACTTAGGATGGTCACATTGTTCCAGGGTCATGTGATCGCCTTTTGCAACCTTCTGACAAGCAAAGTTAGTGGGGAAACCAGATTCACTTAACAATCATGTTACTAATTTAATTTCTCTCTCTCGTCTTTCTCTCCCTCTCTCCCCCTCCCTCTTTGTTTCTCTCTCCTCTTTCTCCCTCTCCCTCTTTCTCTCCCTATTTTTCTCTTTCCCTCTATTTCTCCCTCTTTCTCTCTCTCCATTTCCCTCCCTTTCTTTCTCCTTCTCTCTCTCCCTCTTTCTCTCCCTCTATTTTTCTCTTTCCTTCTTTCTCCCTTTCTCTCTCTCCCTCTATTTCCCTCCCTCTCTCTTTCCCTCTCCCTCTTTCTCTCCCTCCCTCTATTTCTCTCCCTTTCTTTCTCCTTCTCTCTCTCTCCCTCTTTCTCTCCCTCCCTATTTCTTTCTCCTTCTCTCTCTCCCTCTCTCTATTTCTCTCCCTCCCTCTCCCATTGTCCCTTCCTTTTTTCCTTCCTTTCCTCCCTCTTTGTCCTTCCCTCTCCGCGTTAGAGCAGTACCCGTGGAGGCGGCCCTGCGGCCTGGCTTTCTCTTGCAGAAAGCAAGCTGAAACGGAGCAAGAGATATTGACAGGAACGCGAATTGGCCGATCTCGTGCTCCTGCAATCTCCCTCACTCGGTTTTAGCTTCCCTTGCTTCAAGAGAAAGCAGGCTGAAACGGAGCGAGGGAGATTGCAGCAGCGTGAGATCGGCCGATTCGTGTTCCTGGCAATCTCCCTTGCTCTGTTTGAGTCTGCTTTCTCTTGTAGCAAGAGAAGCTGAAAGCGAGCGAGGGAGATTGCAGGAGCGCGAGATCGGCGTTTCTCAGCACGTGCCGATTCGCGCTCCTGGCAATCTCCCTTGCTTTCCACTTGCGGAGGTTGGGGCTGGCTATACGGATCACCTTCGGACCATAAGACGCACCCTCATTTCCCCCCCCGACTTTTGGGGGGGGAAAGTGCGTCTTATGGTCCGAAAAATACGGTACTTCTAAACTGACAATTATATTCCACTCACTAAATCTCTTATAACTATCCAACTCCAAAGCTTATTCATTAACAAAAACTATATCACTTCATTTTTGACCAACCTCCAAGCCACACTCATTTCTTTAATCTTTTATCCATCCAAATATACCATTTATTCCATAATAGAAATGCTGGTGTCTCTTCTTTACCCTTCAAGCTCTTGGTCAATGTGTCTGCTTCTGCACAATCAAGTATTCTCCTAATTATAGCTTCATCCGGCGGGGTATGATTTGCCTTCCAAAATTGAGCATACCCCATCCTCGCCGCCGTTGAAGATATGTAAAACCAAATACCATATTCCCGTCTTAATATTTCCAGGCCTGAAGCCAAGCAGATACGTCTCTGGTTTAAGATCAACTAAACACCCTGTGATTTCCTCTATCCATTTTTGGATCCTTGTCCAATATCTAAGCACTTCCGGACATGTCCACCATAAGTGATAATACGTGCCAGTCCCTTTACCACACTTCCAACAATTGGCCGACAATCTGGGGAACATTTTGGAAAGTCTAGCCGGAGGGAGGTGCCATCTATAAAGCATTTTGTATTTGTTCTCCTTATATGACGTGGAAACCACCAGCCTCATATTAATCCACCAAATCTCTTCCCATTTCTCAAGTGGGAAGATTCTTCCCCCAGGCAATCATCGCGTCTTTTACCACCTCTTCCCCTACTACCCTGATTAGCAACAATTTATAACACTTAGATATCATCCCTTTCTCCGGACCCAGCAGAATCTTATCTAATTCCTGCAGATTCAGATAAATACCCCTTCCTTCCTTATCCTTCTTATACCTTGTCTGAATCTGCAGGTAGGCCCACCACTCCAATTGAAACCCTTGCTGAGCCAGATCTTGTCGCATTTTGAAATCTCCCCTGCTATCTAAAAGTTCTTTGTAAGTTGGTCTTCTTCCCTTCTTGAGTAGGGTCGGATGGGTCAAGGCTTCCAAGGTTGATAACCAACACGGAATTTGTGCATAGTACTTGGCCCTTATCTTATCCCAATTCCGAATCAGTATATCCCTTATGTAATGACGAGTAAACTGTTTGCTTGGAGGAGTACCTTCCCGCCAAAGAGCAACATGCCATCCCTGCAAGAAATCAAATCCTTCCAAACTCAACAATCGATTATTCCTTAAACTTATCCATTCCTTGCCCCAAACTAAAAGGGCAGCCTGATAATAAAGTTCCCAATTCGGCAGGCCAAGGCCCCCTCTTTTCTTGATTTCTTGCATCATTTTTTTTCCCAATCCTGGGCCGTTTCCCCTGCCATACGAATCTAGAAACTATCCCTTCTAACTCTTTTAAAAATTTCATCGAAAGTTTAACCGGTACTGTCTGGAAAAGAAAATTCCATTTCGGCAAAATATAAGATCTCACCATGGTTACCCTTCCTAATAATGACAACTGTATCCTACCCCATTTTCCCAAGTCCATTTTTGTTTGTATCAGTAATTTAGAATAATTATCCTCCCTAATACTTGAACATCTTCCCGTCAACCAAATTCCTAAATATTTCACCTTCTTCACAATTTTAAACCCTGTAATGTCATCTAACGTCTGTTTACTTCTATTCGAAAGATTTTTCATTAATATATTCGTCATATCTTTATTTACTTGTAGACCAGCCACATTTCCAAATTCCTCAATCCTTTTTAGTAATTCCGTGCTGGATTCCAGAGGGTTTTCCAAAACAAAAACCATATCATCTGTAAACGCCTGCAGTTTGTAAATTTGGTCTCTTATCTGAAGCCCGGTAATCTCATCTTTCATTATTCTCAATAGGGGTTCTAAGGTTAGAATAAATAAAAGTGGGGAGAGTGGACAACCCTACCTAGTGCCCTTACAGATATCAAATTTGTCATTAAGCATTATGCAGGTACTTTTCTTGAGCCAAGTATGTTCCAGTATGTCTTCTAAAAGGACCACTTTGTAATATTCTAAAATTGGCAACGTAAATTTTTTCATGGCACTTATAAAAAAATTATTATCTAAACAGAACAGAACTATTAACAGAATTATTATCTAAACAGTTTATTTCTTAGACTATAAATTTTAAATACAATTGCAAACAAAGTATATTATTTATTCTATTTGGAAAATAATTGGCTATGAATTCTTCATTTTTTTTCTTCCAGTAATTTTGTCATTAGTCTTTAGATCCTGATTCCTCATTCACAACTGTCTCTGTAACCTGGAAGATTGAGTACCAAAGTGAAAATCCATTTGTACCTGCTGCCTTCCAGATGTTTGGGTTCACAACTTTTGGAAATCCTTATTGTTGGCCTTACTGGCTGGGGCTGCTGGGATCTGATCTTCATTAGACATGTGGATTTTTGTAGAAGGTATGTTTATAGTGCTCAAAAGAAGGAGGAATAACAAGGCCATAGTGTCAATAATTCCATCTATAAGAGACACTTCCTACTCTGCTGTTAAATACCACTGGGATCTTCCTTGTATTATGTAGTTATAGAAATTTGGGGGAAATTGATGTAAAAATCAATTTGGAAAACCAAGTTATTTCATGTTTGCATTTACCTGAAATGAAGATTACTCTCAATGTAAGATAGTGCCTCTCTAGAAAAAAGATTATAGAGAAAGAAACTTTTCAGTCTCCATTGCCATATTTTCTAGAAATCTAGAATGAACCTATCCCCCTTTTTTATAGTTAGATTTCTCCCCATTGATCTGATTTAGCAAAGAAAGCTTTAAAAAAGAGCAGAAGTGCAGATTGTATAGCAAATATGGGTCCCCTGAATTTGAGTTGACTTTCTGTGGGCAACCCTTCTCTCTTGTCAGATAGCGCTAATGGTTGCTCACCACTGGAGAAGCATTTGTTCCCAAAGTATCGTGCATGAACTTGGATACAACCTTATCTCCTCTCTTCTGAATTTCAGTTCATTGCTATGGACAGTGCTATCACCTTGTGGCAGTTCCTTTTGCAACTTCTTCAGGAATCTCGGAATAAGGACATTATCTGCTGGACCTCAAATGATGGAGAATTCAAACTTTTGCAAGCGGAAGAGGTGGCCCGCCTTTGGGGAATCCGTAAAAACAAGCCCAACATGAACTATGACAAACTCAGTCGTGCACTCAGATATTATTATGTAAAGGTAACTTGGCCTTTTGTTTGCCTCAGATGTTTAACTTTCATTGCATTCCAGTGGCTCTTAGAATTAGTGTTTTTTTCTCTCTGATTTCAGTGGCAGGAATATTGGGAATGCCATGAGAGTTTATTGAACTAAACTGGAAACAGAAAAGTTGCTTGCCTATCTGAGTAAATGTATTTATTTCATGAATTAGCAACAATCAGTACTACTGTTCTACCTAACCACTTACTCTGTTTCAAAATAAGTTTGTGTATCTCATTATTTGACATTTTGATTTATTCATTTGTATCCTCAGATTTTTAAAATATGTTAAAGGCTATTTAATAATAAATATAAGTAATATTTTATGCAGAATTTCTATGGAACATGTAAATGCATACAGTATGATTTTCCCCCCAATGTTTTCTGGAAAATTCTCAGTATGTTCTGAAAAGCTTCAGCTGATGTGCTTATTAGAATTTAATTTGGAATAATGTTGACCTGACTATTAAATGCTGCTTGTAATTTTATGATACATGGATTGTAGCACTTGACACTTTACTATAGAATAATGTGAATGCCATTGAATACTTCCTAGAGACTTTGAAATGGCTGCAGTTTATACCGTTCTGCTGAATATTTCAGATGTACATTTCCTTTCAGCTACATGAAAATGTTATGTACAATCAACTTTTAATACTTGATGCTGAAATGCATCATGGATATTTATGGAAGTATTATGTCCGAGATCAAAATTGGCTTATATTATATTGCCTTCTGAATCAAAGAAATAAAATATGCAGTTGACTGAAACCATGTTCATTATGAACAAACTTTTTTAAAGCTCTGCTATGTTTTTAAATTCATTATTATTATTTTTTATTATTGATGGATTTGTTGGCTTGTGGCTGGCCTCACAGTGAAACACGAAAACACGTTCTTACTTTCCCCAGTGCTATATGCTTCTAGATAAAGGGATGTTGGGTATGTGTTCTGATTAGTACGTGGATGTGTATCCACAAATCCCTTTCAAAACAAAAATGAAGAAAGATATAAGCTTGAATTACAACCACTTCGGGATCCTTTAGCTCACTGAGATAAGTGGGACTGAATCAGTCACGACTCTCTCATCTTTAGTTAATCATACTGCCTCCTTGATTAGCTGAACTCTGTTTAGGACAAGTATTCAAAGAGGGGGTGCCTAATCTCTGTTTTATTTTTGATGTTTTCACAGAACATCATCAAAAAAGTTAATGGTCAAAAGTTTGTTTACAAGTTTGTATCTTACCCAGAGATTTTGAATATGGATCCATTGGTTGTTGGCAAGATTGAGGGTGATGCTGAGGCACAAGCTGGCTTTGTTGATGCTAGCAACTCTACAAAGGACATTGAAACTTATGGGAAAGAGAAGCATCAGGCCAATGTGAAATCCTCCAGTCGCAATGACTATATCCACTCAGGCCTATATTCTTCATTTACTTTGAACTCTCTTAATTCCTCCTCTTGTACAAAACTGTTTAAGCCAATTAAGATGGAGAATTCAGCTGAGAAGCTGACAGAGAAAAGAACTACTCAGGATTCAACACCTTCAGTCATAAAATTTGTAACCATGTCCTCCAAAAGGCCTTCTGTATCTCCCCTTGCCTCAGCTACTCAACTGACCTCTACTATCCCAGCTGCCTCTATTGTATCTTCAGGTTCAGATGAAAGCCTCCAGGCCTTGGAATCTCTAGCAACATCTAAAGGTGCAGCCACTGAAAGTTCAGCATCTTTGCCAAGCTTGACCTCTAATTTTAATTCCACATCTCCTGCAACCTCCACATCTCCTAGTCTCCAGGTTCCACCCAAATCTCCTTTGCCACCACTAAGTTCTAATTCTGATCTGGTTCTAGACACAGAAACTGGGTCTGTAGTTTGTCAGCAGTTGGAGCACTCTCAGAATCAAGCCTTGGAGGTTAAAGAGATGGGTTCCTCCATGCTTGAAAAGAATCTTCGTCATAGCAGAACTAGAAAGCCCAAAGGACTGGAGATTACTCCCACTCTGGTTATTACTGGCAGTGACCCCAGTCCACTGGGAATACTATCTCCTTCTCTACCAACTGCTTCTCTTACACCAGCACTTTTTTCACAGGTAATTCTGTCTTTTATTTGGGATCCAAATTCTGTACGTGGACTTGTGATAGAATAGAAATTTGCCTGCAAATTCTGGGGATATTTATTTTTTCTTTTAAGTTTGGGGATAAAAGTAGGAATTTAAGAGGCTGGCTTTCTAGCTAAGGTTGTCATTGACCAGAAAACTGACAAAATCTGTTTAGTATATATTATTAGTCTGTGCTTCATGGAGTTGATGCAGAATGTTGTGGGTTTTTTAAATATTACTTTTCTTAAGAGACCTAAGCTTCCTAGATATTTTATAATTATTGCTAGTAAGGACAATAGAGAGAGTTTGGTGTAGTTTCTAAGGCATCTGGCTAGAAACTGGGAGAAAAGAATTCTAGTCCTGCCTTGGATATGAAGTGACTTTAGACCAGTCACTTGCCCTAGGAAGGAACTAGTGGTAAACCATTTCTCAAACCACTAGACCAGGTAGTCTCTGAGAACTGGACACAGTTGAATGGAAGAGTAAAAAACAACAAATGCTAACATTTCACTATTTAATCATGTTTACCTAATTAGGAGTTGCTACCTTCTCTCCCTTTTAAGAGAAATTTCTTCAACTGTTAAAAGACCATATTTAATTATTATGGCTACAGCAACATTATGTGCAACATAATTTTACTTAATGTAGAATGTTAAAAATCTATTTCTAGATGGTTTCATATTCTAAATTAAGCAAGAACCCTGACGTACTTATAGCTATAGTTAATTTTGCTGCACATATAAAAATTGACTGTAATGAGTAAGCAACTTGAAATATAATGAAGAATAGAGAGTTGATGGAGAATAGGTGATGCAATAGAATGAGTTAACTATTATTAAATACTTTGTACTAAATCCCAAAATAGCAACCTTGAATAATTTCAACCCACTTATTAGGGATGAACCCGGCACCAAGCAGTAAAGTTCCAGAAAATAGTTGATCAAAATGAAAATAAAAGTAAAATCAGAGTAAAAAATTTGAGCTGCTGCTTTAGATTCGTGGAATTCAGTGAAAATATCAGAATATGACCACTTTGTCTTTTAAGTAATTAAAAAAATAATGTGAATTCGATCTCTGTTTTATGACTATCTGTGCGGAACATTTTGTTAAAAATTCTTTACATAGGTTACTTGCTTAATTTTTGTCCCATTAAGTTTTCTTGGACAGGAAATAAAGTAATTTAAAGCTGTTAGATTTCCCCTCCATCTCATCATGCCTGTTAGGGTCTGACATTGAAATGGAGAAAATCTCTGTTCTTTGCTTGCTGTATCTGGAAGAGGAAGGTAGCTAACCAAACTGTCTTCCTGTTTTTGTGGTGTGCCATTATTCTTAGTGCCTAGACTAGACACTAGACCAGGGGTAGGCAACCTCGGCTCTTTATGACTCATGGACTTCAACTCCCAGAATTCCTGAGCCAGCATGGCTGGCTCAGGAATTCTGGGAGTTGAAGTCCATGAGTCATAAAAGAGCCAAGATTGCCTACCCTTGCACTAGACACTTAATAAAGGGTAGGAAGTCGAACTGGTCTAGTGTCTATTTCGACTTCCTACCTTTATTAACTGTCATATTGGTGTCTGATCCCAGACAAGTGATGTTAAAACATGTCTTGCCTTAGATGCTTGTTAGTCATACTGAACTTACTGAGCATTTCCAAATGATTAGTTTTATCCTATTGTTCTGTATGTCCCACAGACACCTATTTTACTGACACCAAGCCCCTTGCTCTCCAGTATCCATTTTTGGAGTACTCTAAGTCCAGTTGCTCCTCTCAGTCCAGCAAGATTACAAGGTGCTAATTCTCTCTTTCAGGTAAGTTTCCGATCATGACAGCACAAAGTCAATGTAGCAGATATTTCCCAAATAGTCACATAAGAGTCAACCCTTTTCTTCATTAGGGCAAGATTATGCAACTTCATTTAAGCCAAGGGCTAGACTTGGCCTTTATGCTTTGGGAGGAGGCTGCACTCCAAAAAAAGGTCAAGAAGGTGACAAAAGGATGAGCAAGAGTAGGATAATTACTTTTCATTTAACTCCAAGTAATCATATAGTTATAGGGGTTTTATAGGGGTTTTAGATTTTAATTAAGGATAATTTAATAATTTAATTTAATCTATTTTAATTGTTATTAATTTTTGTATTGTAATGTTGTTTTAATTGCCTTGTGAACCGCCCTGGGTCCTATGGGAGAAGGGCGGTATGTAAGTTTAATAAATAAATACATAAATAAATATTACTTATCACATTTTAACCATTTATTATATTAAGAACTGCAGTTGACAGCTATATTCAAAGATGATCTTAGAAGACTTGACAGGTTGTACACCCTTTATTTAGCAGCAAAGCCCCATTTAAATCACTCATATTTCCTATCTGTTTACAGCTGCTAAGCTTAGCAGTTTAGCAAAATAATTCAGTCTTCCACAACCTAGTGTCCTTCAGATAAACTGGGACTCCAACTCCTATATTCCTAGGCAAGTTTGTTGTTTTAATGATATTTGTGTAAATTAAAAGTTGAAGGCTAAAATAATATATTCTATGATTAGTTTACAACCTGAGTAAAAGTACAGTTAAAACAAAAGCTTGAGGATGCCTTGAATTGAGCCCACTTTTCTGATCACTGTGACCATGGCAGCAAAACAAAAGTGAATAACTGTTGCCTTTCAATAGTTGTTTTTCCGAGTTAATCTTGCTATCACTCTGGAATTTTCAGCTGATGCCCCATTCAAGTACTAATTTAATCTACACTGTGGAACCCTATGGGTTCAGTGTTAACTTCTTCAGAATTGTTAAAAGCTTGTTAAATTTGAAGAACAAAAAGGAAGAAGCAGAGCAAGTATCTCACCCAAAGCTTCATCCTCCAAATGTAGATGGTGACTCTGCATTGAGGGATTTTTAATCTGTAGGGCTTTCTAATCTTCACACATATAAGGAGCTCAATTTTTCAGTGTTACAAGAAAGTTGGCCTCTTAGTGTGGAAAATATTATGAGGATAGGGATAGGTGTCATTGTTGAGCTTATTTGTGCTTCTGTTCCACTTATTAAGATTTTCCCCCAAAATAAATGTGCTTATCTGTATCAGGGACACCATGTTGATCAGGGATGAGCATAACTACTTTGGGGCAGGGTCTCATTTGAAATTTTAAGAGATGTAGGAAGTATGCTCAAGAAAATGGCTGCCATAGCAGACTTCCCTGTTCATGAAATAACTCCTAGACAACATGAACAAAAAGTAAAATAACCTTCTAGGTCAGACGTGTCAAACCTGTGATGTCACGTGATGTCGCGCAACGTATCGGAGCTTTTTCGCCATTGCCGGCAATGGGGTGGGCATGGTTTCCCGATGATGCGTCTGGCCTGCGGGCTGGCAGTTTGACACCCCTGTTCTACGTTGATCATCCCTGTGAGGATTTTGTAAAGCCCAAAAAACTTCTAGTCAATAAATAAGATAGTGTGATGCTTTACTATGCAATAAAATTATGCAGTACTGCATCTTGATGAGACTCATCCTGGTAATCAGTTTCATGAAGCCATCTGGTAGCATCATTATCCTAGAATCAGACTCTTGGAACAGGAATGCTATCTGGGGTCTGGGAGTTGACATCCACACACCTTAAAATTGTTGAGGTTGAGAAACATTATTTTAGGCAAATGAGTCCATCCTGCTGATTATGGAATTAGAAGAGGAAAGTTAAAAATGGTTGTGTCTTTTTTGCTTGATTCGAAAGATTTAAGGGAATTCAGTATTTCTGCAAAAATAATCAAAACGCATAAGAAAAATCAATAACCACCAAGACACCTTGCATTTTAAGATCTTGCTGTGTCATGCTAGGAGAAATGTCTTGGTAACTTGGGTGCTTCTCTTTTGAAGCCATTTTGATGAAATCATTTCATATGAATAAATGGCCGGGTAGCTTCCCTCTTGAAAAATGAGTATGAAATTGTTACTTTGTCTTAAGCTGAAGAAATTAAAGCCTGTGGGTATTTTGTTGATAACAAAAACAAACCAGTGGAAAAGCTAACTGAAAAAACAGATATTACCTTATAGACAACTGTAGCATTAAATATCTCTTTCTGTTTTATAGTTTCCATCAGTGCTGAATACTCATGGACCATTTACTCTGTCGGGAATAGATGGGCCTTCCACTCCCGGCCCCTTCTCCCCAGATTTGCAGAAGATTTAACGTACAACCTTTTTGAAAATGGACAGCTTGGACTAAATAGAGGACAGTTTTTAATTCCACAGGAACAATTTAAAGTGACTTGTTTTTTGCTATTCCCAGTTTAGATGCCTTTGCAAAATTCTCTTGTAAGACATAGGAGAATTCATAAGGAAGTGCCTTGACCGTGGAGATTCTTTTCTAGACTTTCTCTCCCCACCCCATTCCTTACTGCTTCTTTTGAATGAAGAAGTCTACTTTTAATAAAGAAAAACACTTTTGTATTATAATTAAGTCTTAGAACAGCCAACTGATATCAGGTTTTTTTTTTACTGATATCCATTCATTCCTTTGCTTTTTGTTTTGTATGTCAAAATATTAATATTCATGGAAGCTGGCATTCCAAGATATACTTGGAAACTGAGTAAAAAGACTTATTGTTTACAGTAAATTCCAATGACCTTAAAAAGCTTTAGCACTGCAACTTACAGTAGCGTAGAAGAGAATTGAGCAAAATTTTAAGAATGGTTGCTATGGGTAAGAAAGCTCTTTTTTCTTTGGCAAATATGTCAGTTCATCCCTCACATACTATGGTATTTTGTATGTTTGAATGGTATAGTTATGCATAGATCATGGATTGAGTTGCTTTGATCTTCCCAAAATATTTAAAGGTGTTAATATTTGATAAGCCAAGTCAAGAAAAACAAAAGCAAATCCCTTATTGTGTAATTAACAATTTAGAAGGTTGAGCTAATTATAGAACCTTGCAGCGGATATGTGGTGGCACAGGATTAATAAGCATTTATTTGACATGCAGTGGGTTATTGTTGTCTTGCTTTTTGTTAATGTTGTACATAGGTGTGACATTTGGGAAGTGAACATTTATTGTTTATTCTTTTCCCCTCTCGAAGAAGGAAAGAGACATACCTTCTCTTGGCCTCCTACATATCTAGGTGTTCTTTTAAATATAAGTGGATTGAAGTTTTGAATGTCCAAGCCTTGGAAATTAGAAATGTGCCATTATTAGAAAGTACCCTGACTACGTAGTTAAGTGTTTGAGACTGGAGGGAGAAAGAACAAAGTGGCACATGCTGTTTGTAATTTGAAAGGAGTAAAATGTCTTTTTAGCCTGTACTTAATCTTGTAGGAAGATATTCATTGGATAACAACTTCAGCATGATGGTAGTTGTGACTTCTTTGTAAACATATGGTAACATAATGATGCCTTGCTAAAGTGGGAGACTTATTTGGGGGACTAGAAATTGAAAGTAAAATGGATAGGTCTAACATCACTATTAGCAGTTGTCTCTCAGTTGAATTGCAAGAAGATTCACTTTTTCTGCATATTAATTATATTCAGGCCCTGTTATATTTCAGAAAACACTTTAGATCTTGTTGCCTCAGTAGCTTATTAGAAAGTTGAAGCAGATATCAGTAAAGCGTTTTAATCCTTTTTTCTGTATCGAGGTGGGCTTGGTTTGAAAAGGGCTAATAACCTGTGGGTTTTTATTCATATACTTTATTCAGGCATTCTGAACAGGCCTCATGAGTTGGTTAGTATGCAAGAGTACCTCAAGTTATCCGTCTAAAGTAGGAGACTTGTTGATTTGTCTGCATTAAACTGTAACTGGCTCCCTTGATCAGGCAGAGATTCAAAAGGCTAAGTCCTGTTTCTTGTAGAAAGTAATTGAATATATGTGGATCTCTTTCGGTATAGATATGTAAAACATTGATGGCAGGTAGCAAAAGAGAGCCAGTTTGGTTTAGTGGTTAGAAACCTAGAAAGCAGGAGTGTCACCTTATCCATGAAAGCCAGCTGAGTGACCTTGGGCCAGTCACTCTCTTTCGGTCCAACTTACTTCAGAGGTTTGTGGCTGTTGGGAAACGGTGCCTGGCTCCTTGTGATCCCATGGACTGCAGCACGCCAGGCTCCCTGTCCTCCAATATCTCCTGGATTCTGCCCAAACTCAGACGCATTGCATTGGTGACACTGTTGCATCCTCTGCCGATCCCTTCTACTTTTGCCTTCAACCTTTCCCAATATCAGGGTCTTTTCCAATGAGTCCTCTCTTCTCATTTGGTGGCCAAGGCATTTGAGGTTCAGCTTCAAAAGGCGGGATACACATAAATAAAAATAAATTAAAAAGTAGATGTCTTACATTCTTACGTTGTACAGCAGGCAGTGCCCAGGTCAGAGCAGCATTTAAGAGCAGCCATTCTAGACTGGCTGCTGACAGCATATGTATGAGATAGGAAAGGTTTTAAAAATGAAATTTTGCTGTAACTACCATGGAGAGTAATGGTGGTTAAAATAGTTGCTGCTCATCTCCTTTGCCACTCAGACGACAGAAAGGACTGGCAGATTCCAGTTAAATCTTAGGGGGGAAAAACGGATGGACTTAGCACAGCCATTTGTGTGGGTGCTTTCACTAAAGTTCCTCCACTGTAGAGAAGATTTGATGGCCTAAATCAGTGTTCCTCAAACTTGGCAACTTTAAGTATATGGACATGAATTCCTAGAATTTCTCAGCCAGTGCTGGTTGGGAAATTCTTGGAGTTGAAGTTCACATATTTGAAAGTTGCCAAGGTTGAGAAACACTGGCCTGAATGACTTCTGCCTTCTTTGGGGTGGGGGTGGGGTGGGGGTGTCTCCTTTTTTCAGTATTGTGCTGTCCTAAATGGTACAAGGAGCAACTGCTAATAATACATGTATTTAGATTTGCAAGTGAACCAAAACTTAGATCATCCCGAAAACAATTTTGTTTATCCTAGTTTCACTAGTCCCAATAGTCTCAGAAAACATGTTCTGTTATAAATCACTGGCCCTTTTATGCCAAGAGCCAGGTATAGCATTTCTATTTTTAATGACTTAATAGAACTGTTCTTTGGTTTTACGGAAATTTATTTGTGAGAGAAATTATGAATTTCTCCTTGGCTTCATCATTAATAAATCATTTTCCTCTTATTTTCTATTTAAGAATGCATTTTGGGAGTCAGAACTGGAGGTGGCCACTGTATTTGATATGGAAGATCAACAGTCTTTAGGCATTACATAGCAGCATTACCTCAAGAAGCTTCCCTGTAATAAAAAAAATCCCCATTGCTAACTTTTCTGTCATTTATTTAGACAGATATTTTATACTGGTATACTTCCTGGCTGGTTGAACTACTATTTTCTTTTTAATTTTACATGCTTACATTTTGAATAGAATTTTTGTCCCATTGCAGCTGTTCCCTTAGGAATTTCCTCGAGGATGGAGGAAATGCAGATTGAGAGAGGAACAGTAAAGGGTTAACCTCCTTTTTACACCCCAGATACTACAGATGATTTTTATTTCCAGATACCAGATACCAGATCTAGATTTTATTTTGCTTTTCATGTATGTTTTCTTTAATTGTGTTAGATAATAAACATTTTCATGCTTTCACTTGCTAGTTCATGTTAACATACACATTAGTCAGATGGTATCTTACTTTGATACGATTACTGATTAAAAAATATCGGGTACTTTATTGAGTTTTCTTAATGCTGTATTTTTATTATCTGATGATTAGTGAAAACAGCAATCTCTATATTTATCTTTACAATATTATGTTATACGTTAGCATGAATTGATATGCATTGGTTTTTATTTAATCAGTGTTTAAACAAATGTTGAGTCTCCTAAATAATTCATTATATATAAAGAGAGAGTTACTCTTTTATTGCATTTTTATATGTGATCACATATAAACAATCATTCATTCAAAAGAGCTCAATATTCTGTCCAGATTATACTGGTTAGAGCTTTGTTTTTTAAGGGAATATTAAATTAGATGTTACTTTTCAAGTTTTAAAGTAAGCAGTGAAGATTTTATTTCACAAACTACTTTTGTGAGGGCTCCTTTCCCCATCTCATAACTGGTATGAAAACAGATTGTGAGAGGCCATAAAGTACACATTAATGTGAGGAAATGCCAAAGAACTTTAATTCTCCTTTGCTGTCATGATAATGTTTTTTGAATGTAAATCAATGACATTTTAATTTAATAACCAAATACTTCCATAGCTTGTTGATATTTCCAAAATTTTGTTTAGAAAGAAGCATTAGGATAATACTCGTGGTACTGGGAAATATGAGGTATAGTACTTAAGAACTAGAGTACTTTTCCAAAATAAAAATTGAAATTAACTATCAGTAATTATCAGTGAGTGAGCCAAGATGGTGTAATGAAACTACCACTGATTTTAATGAATATGAATATGTTACAGAATGTAGACATCTTGAAGGAGTTAAAAGTGATAAATCTGGTTTTATGGCTGTAGACTAGGTATGTCCAGCCTGCAGTCTGTATATGGCCTTGGACAGCTAGTAATATGGACCCAGGAGATAATAATAAATATTATTTATATACATTAACTAAATTATGTATTTTATATGTGGCCCAAGACAATTCCTCTTCACTCATTGTAGCCTAAGAAACTATGGATGGACAACTATGCTCTAGATTTGTTAATTAGGATTTGTACTAATACTAGAGGTATTGTGACTTTTTCTTTGAATGGCTATTTGCCTTTTATTCCTACATAAAATGCTTCTGAAAGTAGTTCACAATTTTACTATCAAAGCTTGACTGATATTGTCAAAATATGAATATGTCGTCTTTAAGACTATGGAACTACTGCTATAATATGATGGTTGCTGACCATGGTTTAAAAGAGTTTTCTCTTGGGGTCACTCTTACAATGCTATAGAATGTTATTAATCACAGCGATGAAGCTAATTCTATTGCTTGGAGAAATTGGTAGCTAACAGGGTATTCCATAGAGTTAAACAACCAAAATGGTATCCAGATTGTTTTATTAAACATGATTGAAAGGTACTGCACTTTATAGTTGCAGTTTTTAAAATGAGTTAGACATTCAGGTCACAATACTATGGGTCATTGTGTCATATTTATCTATTTGTTAAAACATAATTTTGAAGCTACTAAAATACCATTTTCTCCAAAAATATTTTAAAACCAATATTCTGAAGATGAGTCAAAGGATAGCATTATTCATACAACTGCGTTTCTCATATAAATAACCTGAATGATTGAAATAGTTGTTACCATATGAATGTATCTTTGCTTGAAGCAGCTTTAACATTTGCAAATTAAATCTTTTATCTAGTTTGCCATTCCATGTTGCTACTGCTTAAATTGAAGAAGTAAGCTTTTCTTTAGTTGAAGTGCCATCAAAGTTAAATTGGTTCGGCATCATTTATTTTCATGCTGTTGAAAGAGATCTGAATGGATTGGCTCAAAATAAGATTTCTGTGTAATGACAAACTTCCAAAGTTGTATAGTTTGTGCATTCTTCAGTGTGAGCGTTAATTTGGAATCATTTTACAGAGCTTTCTAGGAAAAACACCCTGTGGATCACACCAAAAATCTTACTAGTTCATGATCAGTCACATGCTACTAGGAAGGCCAAAAAGAGCTTGAAGGTAATGTAAGGATGAGGGGAGGAATTGGGAGGCAGGTCCACTAAATATGCCTCTTTGAGCTCTTGAAAGAAATGTGGAGTATAAATAGATTTCATTGCGGCTCTCAATTAATACTCGGTTATCCTTGTCCGGATTTCCTGCCCTAATTTTACTGTATTCCATTCCACAGCATTTTAAAGTCTGATATGGAACCAGTTCTTTTATATTACTTGTACACTACATTAATAACTGGAAAATTTATATCTTCACATCTGTTTTCTTTAAAAAAATAAAATCTGCCTTTAGTATGCTGTGAGTAATTAGAAGGGAAGAAGTAACAAAGTTTTCCAATAGATCCTTTAAGCTGCAATATTTTGTCTTTGGTAGTGCTTTAACTATAGTTGATATTTGGTCTCTCTCTCTCTCTGTTCAGCTGCACAGAATTTTAAATACTATAAATATTAGAATAAAAAAAATACTTGCTAAAGCTTGTATGGGAAAACCTCTTCTTCTAAATCCATGTAACATTTTTAATGCAGTTACCAAATGACCTTATGTACACATAGTAGTGTTGAGAGTATTTTTTTATATTGTCTGTATTCACAGTTGACATATTCATGCAAGTTGTAAGAATATACAGAAGAAATCTAGGTGGTGGAGGAGTGGAAGAAATTAGACTAAGCATTGATGTATATGTTGATATAACAAACATTTTTTAGGAATGAAAGCTGTGACAATTAAATATTATTAAAGAAATGGTTTCAATGCTTCACAAATACTTCTGCCAGAATGCTGATTAAGCTAGTACAGGGGTCGGCAACCTCGGCTCTTTTATGACTCGTGGACTTCAACTCCCAGAATTCCTGAGCCAGCATAGCTGGCTCAGGAATTCTGGGAGTTGAAGTCCACGAGTCATAAAAGAGCCGAGGTTGCCGACCCCTGAGCTAGTACATACACTGCAGCTGCAGATAGTAGACTTCTCTGCAAGGCATTAGTAAGCATGAAAGCTACTATGGAATCTCTGGCTTACATTGATGGTGAGCAGTATCAATTAAAGCTACTTTTGCTCAGTTTGCTCTGGTATTGCTAATGTTCCTCCAGTTCCCATTTTACTTAGCAACAAACACACACATATAGCACTTGGATTTTGTTCTTTTCTATTTCAATGGTTACTTTCCCAGAATAATGTCTGTTTTTGCCCAGCATATATATTGCAGACAAAAATTTTGGAGGTGCTAGCCCACTACGATGGCTAGTCCAGAAAGAATGAAAGTGGGTAAGCCCAGGTCCTTGAGCTTTTCCTTAGTGTAATTGCCTGTGGAAAAACCTTTGCAGGTTCATGTAGTCTTTGTGGGGCCCTTAAAGGATATAAAAGATCAGTTCTAGCTTCTCTTCCCTCATCCTATGCTCTTAAGTAAGTTCTTATGGGTTTGGGATGTGAGTGTTCTGCAATATCTGTGTTGGTTCATCTATGGACTGTTCTGCAATATCTGTGTTGGTACATCTATGGACTGGGTTGGAAATATTAAGGATTTCTTAATATTTGTCAGATATTCAGCCTTTTGCCACAAGAGTCAAGTGAATTTATCTAGGGAAATGAAGCTTCTTGTTCCTTTTTAAAAAAAATGAAAACCTAATATGTTTTCTATATTTAGTATATTGCCATTTTGTAAAATAATGTTAATATATAATAAAATTGCATGAATAGCCAAAGTTCTAAGTACATTTTCAGTGTTATTTTCTTGACTACAAACCTCTCTAGAGAAGGCATTTTTTGGGGAGACCTTCATAATCTTAAGGTGTTTATAAGAAAAGAGAAAAATCTGCATCTTCAGTAATACTTTTAATTACCAAATCTGATTCAGAGCTTGCAAGGTTACATTTTATAAGCACAGTTTGGAGGCCTAGTTGCTTTAAAAAATGATATATTAGCTACTGCACATCCCAACATAATGAAGTTGCTCCTTGAGAAATCAGGTCTTTTCCTGTTGCTTAGACTTTTTGCAAGGAAAAAGTTGTAGCAATTTTCTTTTTACAAGAGTTGGGGAAAGTGTAAAATATTTTCTTTAAGAACTGCTAGAGGGATTTGCTTGTTTAATAATGTGGGTTTGTTTTAAACATTGTAGTAAATCATGTTAATATGTATGTGCAAGAAAACTTACAGAACAATTGTATTTTTAAAAATAAATATTTTTTAACAAAAAATTATCTTGGAATATTATTTTCTTCCACTGTAGACAGACTGTGCCACTACTGTACAATTTATTTTAAAATATATTTTTAATATTTAAAAATATTTTGCTAGAAGTGATATAACCATTATCTAAATCTAATATGTTATAGTACAAATTTACAGCTTGCCTCTATGGTACTGTTCTTGCATTTGGATGTGATTAAATGACACATATTCATCATGGAGTACCCTATTGAAATCAGGCTTTGCACATTAAAATATTACTGTGGTGTTAGGATTCAGTTTGAAAGTCTTGCTTTACAGCAGGGGTGTCAAACTCAATTTCAGTGAGGGCCGCATCAGCATTGCGGTTGCCCTCATGGGGCCGGGTGGGCATGACCTACTGGGTGGGCGTGGCTAGAGTGCGTATGGCCTACTGGGTGGGCATGGCCAGCTCTACATCATTCGCATCAAGGGTGCCTATGGGGGCCTGGGCAGGAATGGGACAGATCTGAGGGTCTCTGGCAGAAGGAGGGTCTCTGGGCCAAGGCAGTGGGGGCCGTTCCCTCACTGTTTCCAGGATGGTTTCGCGGGCCACATGAAACCACTTCACGGGCCGGATCCGGCCCCCGGGCCTTGTGTTTGACATGTCTGCTTTACAGGAACAGAACAACCCCTTTGTAATAAGCTTTTCAGAGATATTTGCAGGTGATTATTTTTTTATGGATAGTGAAGATTGCCTGATCGAAGAAATAAGACCAGAGAAATAAGTGCAAAGAATGCCTTGTGACAGTGAAAAGCATTTGACCACCAAACCCAAAAATAACGCCCTTTTCCTATACCTGTCAGAGCTGGCTCTGAAGGTCTTGCTGAACGACAACAAGGAAGCAATCAAGCAAGGTGATTGTGTCTTTTGAAGTTTCCTTTTGGATTGTAGTGTGAAGTGATCTAGCACCAAGGGCTGGATATAGTCCCCTTTCACTAGATTGGGATTATTCCGTGCTACTTATATACCTTGCTTTTAAAGTGACTGAATCAAAATCCCTTCCTTCCTGTGTTTCTAACAGCCAATCAGTGCAGTGTTTCCTTTTCATATACCATATCTCAGTTATAGCAGGCTGCATATTTATTTCGCAGCCTCACACATGCAAGAAAGTCATTCAGGTGCTGAGTTCTCATTGTAGACTGCAGTATGTGCAGCAGTTTTGTCAATGCGGCAAATGCTTCAACAGGTGGTAGCTGATCAATTCCTGACTTTCGGAGGTGAAACTGATTTTTAAGATCCATTTCAGTCTGATTTCAGACCTGGTTATGGAAAAGAAAGTCGCCCTGTAGGATGACTTGGGAGCACAACATAGGGATTATGACCATATTATGTTTCTCTCTTAGGCATCTCAGTGGCTTTCAATACCACTGGCTGTGATATTCTTCTAGATAAACTGTCAAAGGTGGGATGCACACTGTACTAGAATGATTGCACGTTATTTGGCCATTTCCAGAAGGTGATGCTGTGGGATTTATTAAATGTATTAATATTAATAACTCTCAACAACTCTGGATGATTTTTGCCTCACTGCAGTTGGACCTTTGAATCTCTCAGAGCTCAGCTATGCTTTTTAATATCTACATCAGTGGTTCTCTATGCGAGCAGTTTTAAGATGTATGGATTTAAACTTCTGCTGGCTGGGGAATTCTGGGAGTTGAAGTCCACACATCTTAAAGTTGCTGAGGTTGAGAAATGCTGATCTACATGTGACTGCTGGGAGAGGGTGTCAGCTGAGGATATATCAGTCATCAATAAACAGATGACACTCAGCTCCACCTCTCCTTTTCATCTAACTAGGTGAGGTGCTTGGTGTTCTGAATTAGTGGTAGGGCAAGTAATGGACTAGGTGAGGACCAATAAACTGAGACTTAATATAGACAAGACAGAAATCCTATTTATGGGTGGCGGGTCTGTCCAGCCAAATGGTACCCTGCCTGTCCTAATGGGTGTCTTGCACTTCAGGTTATCTCTCATATGTATACCAGGCCTTAAAGTCCTCTCATGAGGCTCTCTAGGTCTCCTCCAATGGGCCTTTACAAGGGGGAGAACTTTTTCTGTGGTGGATACCAATTTATGGATCTTCTCCCAAGAAGGCTTGACTGGCACCCATATATACATCATTCTGGTTCCAGGTGAAGATGTTTTTGTTTTCCAAGGCTCCTTAATTGTTTTTTAATTCTATTTTTTGAATTATCTTCGTACAGCTTTGGTGTTTTTGTTTTTATGTTATTTGATTTTATTTACATATTTTTATTCAAATTATATTTTTAGTATAAACCATCCAGAGAGCTTTGGCCTTTGAGCAGTCTAGAAAAAAGAATAAATAAAGCAATAACTCAGGTTTTCAGGTTGATAATCTAGATACAGCATGGCCAGTTTGATGCAGGCTTGCTAATTAAAGTTTATAATTTTAAAGATAACAAGAGCTTAATTCTGGATCTCTTGTACTGCAAACTTTGAAATAACTCTGTCAAGCAATTTGAAGAATATTGCTTGCTAAATGTCTCTTAGGGACCTGCAAAGCATTTTGAATGATACTTCCTCAAATTTGGAACACCTGTTTTCCAGATGCTACATTGTTTTGAAATGCAACATAATATTTTGCCTAGTTATAGTGTCTTTTATAAGTTGATAAATTGATAAAAGACTCTCCAAAGCAAAGATAGTTAATAACAGTTTTTTCACATTTTTTTTGCCTTAGGCTGCATCTACAAGAAACATTTTTGTTGCAGATTGTTTTACTCAGAGTTCACACAATATGTTGATCCATACTTTGCTTAATGTGGGTTATAGAATAAATCACAATTGGTTGCATTTATATACTAAACCATCTCTTACAAACCACAATCTCTGGATTTGAGCTGCAATCAAAATAAACTCATTTATAAATACAATAAAAATAAACCGATTTATAAATGCAAATCAAGCAAACAACATGACTGAAGGTTAAAATTTTCAATCCTCGTTTGTATTTTGGTATGAGCTACATTTGGCTATTAAGTGATAGATTGGATGCTGTGCTCCAGCAAGTAGGTGGGCAAACTTAAATTTATTCTTAATTTTAATATACTACCTGTATAATTAATTTTTCACTCTCACATATTAAAAATAGCTTGCAGACAATACAGTATGGAGACCTTACTTTTGTGGCAGCAGAAGCTTCTATCTTCATCAGCTTCAGCTTTGCATAATGCCAGAATTTTCACACATGAAATTGATGCTAATATTAACCTTCTGGTCTAGAAATCTAAAAATCTAGAAATGGGCAATTAGAAAAGTTTACAGTCATCTGAATATATAAACTTGAGTACACGTGCTCTGTAATAAGGACAGTGTATTTTAAGGTTTAAACAATATGGAAATCAAAGATGAGGGTGCATAACCCATGCAACATAGCAATCTGAAAGCCACATTGCAATACAAATTTAGTATATACAATTTTGAAATGAGAAGTGCAACAAGCCTCTTAGAAAAAATAGCTTAAGTAATGTTGCTGGGTTCCATCTTGGTCACTTCACAAGTTCATGCAACAATACCATATTTAACATTCCTTCATATATACATACAGATGTATACCCCTGGCACAGCATTTGCAATTCCTACCTATCCCATTACCTTCATTTGAGCCGGTCATGAGAATAGTCACCACTTATTTAGTACTTCTCAAGTTCTCTTCCTGGAAGGCACCTATTATACAATATTGCACAATTGCAAGAGACAAAACATTTGAATTCATGTATTTAAAAAAAATTAATACTTCAGGACTTGGGCTTTTCTGACAAATTAAGTAGCCCATCTGGCTTATACCATTTAGTAGGCTAATGTTAAAAGGCCAGCTTATACTGATTCAATCGAGCTTAACCCACCTTTACTTGAATTGTATACTATATTATCTAGTGTCTAAGGCTTTTCACCACCAGAACATAGTAAAATCCCATCTGGGGACAGACAAAACTTGAATACTTCAAGCTGGGTGGCAATTTCATAACAACATATTTATTGTGGCTTTGTATACCACCAAGGGTAAAGATTTTTAAAATTTTCCTGCAACGAAGAGTTTGCAGCATACATAATTAAGAAGGGTGCTTTCCAAAACTTCCTACATATAAAATACTAGTATATCCCTATCCCCACCCCGTTTCCTGTCAGCAAGGTCTGTAAGATGACAGTAGTACATTTTTCTTCAACTGTGCTTTTGAATGGACTTTAATTGATCATATATCAAAAGTTTGGCCTCTTTTGCATTCTGCAGATTGTCCCTCGGACTTTGTTGTTATGACCATTCCCTTCTAACCATAAATGGGAATGAACTGTAATCAAGGAGTTCAGTTGTAGAAAAATCAGGTAGTTTCAAATCAGGCTTTGATAATAAATCTTTCAGCTGAAATGACCGTGTGCTTGATCCAGGGAAGAACTTGCTGTTTTATTTAGCTCTGATAAAGTCCATGTTCGCCTATTGTTGGCTGCTTGTCAGGTGATACATCCATATCTACAAAACAACATTTTGAAGCTGTCATTTAAAATAAAGTTTCAAGTTTCCTTCACCGGCTGTTTTTTAAAAAAAAATCATTAAAATACCACATACTTTCTCCCCCTACTTGCTTTCTGAAGTAATATTATTACTGGCTTACAACATGCAATGAGTGTGGATGAAGACTTGTACTTCTAGCTGGTGCTCTTCTCCAAAACGTGTATTCTACATTACTCCTTTATATATGTACTGGTACCCAGCATATCTCATGACGTAGAACCAAGTCTTGCATACAGCTGACTTGTAAATGGGACAGTTTACATGGATTCATGACTACCAAGGTAAACCTCCTCACTAAAGTGCACAGCAGTAGCAGGATTCATTTCTGTGTTTCTTGGCTTGAAAAATTGTGCACGTAACACTTCTTGATCGTAATATTAATAATTAAAAATAATTCTGACAGCATTTAATACAAGATTCTGTGGGAAATCCTGCCTTTCTATAGGATGCTGGACTACTAATCCTCCAACGTAGGCCATGCTGGATTGTGCAGCCTGGGAATGGAAGGCCACAGGTTCCTTTTCCTTGATGTATAATATCAGATTCCTTATTTCCATGCTTAATTAATTCTTCAAGGGAAATGGTGTCAACTGTAATTTGAAAATGTACTGTGCCAGAGGTTTTAATCTCTAAACGCAGTAAAGAAAACTACTGATTATTTAGTGTTTATAGACCTTTTTCCACCCACTTTCTTGGCTTCATTTTCCATGGTCTCCTTGTCCAATAAGAAGGAAGGTAAAGGGATATGTGGTTGCTTGGGCATTCAGTCCAATCCAAGCAGGAAAGGGGGAAAGGAAGCAGATGTAAAATAAATGCTTCCTTGATTTTTTTTTATAAAATTCAGAGTTTTCCCTGTCTGTTCTGCAGGAACATACACCCTCTTCCACCTGGCCTGCCTTCCTTTCTTTTCAGAAATGCTGCTGGTGGTTGGGGGAACAAGCTGGCAGTCTCACCTGATTGGGATTGAGGGTGAATCCTGTGGAAAAATAGAAGGAAGACGTAGAAAGTGAAGGCCAAAGCTCCAAAGATGGTTCCACACACCAGGAAACTATAGCTTCCTTGATCATGAATGATCTGACAGAAAGAAAACAAGGTGTTTTAGATTTTGAAGCTTTGGATACTGTCTTAAAAACTAATGAGCACAACCTATTGTCTGGCAGGAAGAATAACGTTAAAGTGCTCCAGAATTTGCTGACTGAGGTTATGCAGACTTCATTTCCCTACTGAAGAAGTTTGTGCCAGACTGTCTGACCTTCAGGAAAGTAGCAAATGCCATCTGCTTCCCCAGGGTTTCTACCTGCCAGACATTAGTGTGTTTCCACACTATGTTTGTGTGTGCATGGGAAGACTTGCAATTCAAGGAATGCCAAAAGCTCAGAAGCAACATGATTACATGAAGAAATCCTTTTTCCATTTCTTCAGTTTGAACATCAGAGTATCTTTATGTTTCAATCTATTAGCAGATCACAGTTTAGTGGAAATGTGTACACTTTGCAACATATGATTACTGCTGGCCAGTCTTTCCATATGTTAGAAATATGTCTTGTAGAATTTTGCTAGCTTTCTTTGCACCCCTTCTCTACAAATTGCTACCTATGCTAGAGCAGGGGTCTCCAACCCCCGGTCCGTGGACCAGCACCGGGCCGTGGCATACCAGTAACTGGGCTGCGCAAAAAAGTGAAGCCCCATCCGCTGGATGCAGGCAGCACATGAAACCACTCCTCTGGTCCACAGAAAAATCTTTCTCCACAGAACTGGTCCCTGGTGCCCAAACGGTCGGGGGCCTCTGTGCTAGAGCAGAGATCTCCAACCTTTGGGCTCCAGGGACTGGTTCTGTGTAGAAAGATTTTTCTGTCCACAGAGCGGGGTTGGGGACCCCTATGCTAGAGGACACATTAGTGGTCCAGAATATGCTTGCGTGCCCCAAATCCCATGTAGTTTCCAGCATTTTATTTATATAAAAGACTCATATGGGGCATCTCCATGTAAGGCTTTTCAGATACCTTTTCTGAAATTCAGTTGGTGCAGACACTACTAAGCTAGCTGAACTAGCAGTTTTGGTATAAAATTTCAATTTCCTCTTCAGTGGTTGCAATTTTATCTTTATTTTCTGGGAGGCAGTTAGATGTTAATTTACATCCAGTAGGGTGTCATTTTGATATCTAATGTACTTACCGACCCTACCAGCAACTGCAGAACCATCTCCCCAATTCCTGCTCCTGTCACCAATACAGTAGTGGCACAGCCTGGAATTAAAAAGTTGGTATCTGTTTTAATTATGCAGATAATATAAGACTGTAATGTATGGCTGGGACATTCAGATGCAAATGGTAAAAATTAATCTGTAATATAAATGACTTGTCAAGAATGCCACCTGTCTTGTGCCAAGGCCCAAGATAAATGTTCAGTTTTAACGTGCTCCCATCAAAGCAAATGAGGAAGAAAAAAGCATCAGGATTTGTGGTTTATTCACTCTGGAAGAAAAAAAATTAATTCCTTGAGACCTGTTCTGTGTCCTTTCACTTTCAGCATTTACCCAATAATGTGGCAGCATCTAGCTGATCTTTGCTGATTTTTTTTAAAAAAAAAAACTTTAGGAGGTGTGGTCCTAGTTGTATTGCAATGGAAATGATTACAAAATATCAGGGCAATAGAGAAGACTGGGAAGTTGAAAAAATATCCCAGAGGAAGGAACAAGAAACTACTTCCATTTGGTTTCCAAGAAAATGACATGGACATGTCAATGAAATCATCAGGAGTTGAATTCAACTCCGCTAATATATTACGTTATTTTATACAATAATATTATATTGTATATACTGTACAATATTGTACAGTATTTAACAATTTGTGCAATCAAATCTGGGGCAAGGCAAATAATACCCAGAATGGAAGAAATAAGGTATGACAAACAAAACAAATCATTTCAAAGCATTCTCTCTTAGAAAGGCTGGCAGAATATCAGGAATTTATTTGCACAAAATGAGAGCTCTATGAGAGTGAGATAGGCAGAATCCCCATTACTGACTAATTTAGCATCACTCAGCAAGATCTGAGCCAATGTAAATCAATCTTCCTTTCGGCTATTTTGGCACAATGATGGTTCAAGTGACTCTAGAAGATACCAAGTCATTAATGGGCTCCTGCCACGGGTCCTACCAGCTGCTTTCCTGAAATGGCATTCTCCAACTACTAATTTTCTAGCAAAAGAAAACACAGGGAGAGACTTTACCTTTGTACTGGAGAATGTCCTCAGTGTAGGCCAGCACACTGGGGAATGTGCTGCTGAGGAAGAGGCCAAGAGAGGCAGTCCCCACAAAGAGGAAAACCACACTGGTAGAAAAAATTAGGAGCAGGAAGAAGGTTATAAGCACTCCAACCTGCAATGACATTAAATGGGAAAGTGGAGGAATCAAGATAGTCAAACTCATCTGTGAAATAAGGAGCAGCAATTATAAAAATACATCACAAAGAAAATAATAAGTACCGCTACAAATTCTGAAATCAGCGTCTAAAGTGGTAAGAGAAGGTGAGACAGCCTGGGGAGGACTCAAGAGAGGAATCAGTCTGGAGTCATTATGTTCCCCCTTGAATTCTACTAACTCTTTATCTAGTGCCAAATTACCGCTGACCATTAGATGTTTGTGTATAGGCTTGATCAATAAATCTTCTTAACTGGAGCTTAATGTATGGTCCCGGTTCTTCATGCCTGACAAAAATGTTCCAAGAATCTTTGCTTGATACCATTTCAGATTCTGCAGGAAATGTTCAGGAGAGAGAGAAGGGTTGCCCCTGATTGACTAACATGGCCTCTCATTGCTCTCTTACTTCAGCTTTGATACCTTGCCACCTGCAGCAAAGAACCATAAACATACCGAAGTGGAGTCAACATTTTGAGTGGTTGCTGCTATTTTACTCCAGGGTTTTGCTACTGTATTGTCTGTTGTGTAGTTTTCTTAACATGTACTGTACGTGGTTAATGCCATTGTTTTGTTTTTACTTAATTTACCTCAGAGTAGTATTTTTCAGAGTTAGGAAAAAGTATGGAACCTGCCACACAGAAAGAAAGGTAGGATACATGGCTACAGGAAAATTGGTAAAAATGTCTCCTTATAGTGCAACCTTCCTCTATAGGAGAGATCCTTTATTCTTCCACGAATAATGGATCATTTGTTGAAAGACACTTCTGGATCTGAATGATCGGAATCATAATTAGCAATTGCTTTATAGTTGCACTTTGTCTCAATCTACACTATATATTACACTGAATTAGAACAAGAGAAGCGTTTTGTTTTATTCTGTCTAAAACAAATATTTTTAGGAAAAGAATACAATAATACTATTAATTACAGCATTTTTTTTAAAAAAAGAACTGGCATAGCAACTCCAAAAGAACTTCTGGAATTGAAAAAAAAATGTATAAAAAGATTCCTTTGTTGGAAATCCCAAATTTAACATTAGACCTATGGTTCATACGAGTCCCTGAAGGGAAAGTATATTAATCTATCCCCAGCACTCGCCAACATGATGTCCTCCAGACGTATTGAGAAACATTCTACTTATATATCATGACAATTAACACAAAAAAATTTCACAAAGTTTTTTATTCTCTGGGTGCACAAGATTTGGCCATACCACATTGATGAAAACCATGGTTGCTGGCTTCATTCTGTAGGAGACAGGAATGGAAATGAGTCTGCCCAGTGTGATGAATCCCCAGAAGAGACTGGGCAGGTAGCCAGCCCTCTTGTGTCCCACTGAGAGTGGCTCCTCTACTGCATAGCTGTATACAAAGCCAGAGTATTCGCCCTGAAGAGAGGAAAACATGCTTCATTTTATTTGCACTCTTTTTGCATTAAGCAATGACTACAGCATTCATCTTTTATTCACTCGGATGATTTTTAGCCATATATAATTAAAGTTCTGTATACCAGAGTTAGGAACACGGTGGCTCAGTGGGTTAGGACGCTGAGCTTGTCGATCAGAAGATCGGCAGTTTGGCAGGTCAAATCCCGAGTGCCGCGTAACAGAGTGAGCGCCTGTTACTCGTCCCAGCTTCTGCCAACCTAGCAGTTCGAAAGCACGTAAAAAATGCAAGTAGAAAAATAGGGACCACTACGGTGGGAAGGTAACAGCGTTCCGTGCACCTTTGGTGTCTGGTCATGCCAGCCACATGACCACGGAGACGTCCTCGGACAAGCGCTGGCTCTTCGGCTTTGAAACGGAGATGAGCACCGGCCCCTAGAGTCAGAAATGACTAGCAAGCATGTGCGGGGGAACCTTTACCTTTACTTATACCAGAGTTCCTTAACCTTCCTGGCCTTGTGGACCGATAGGGAGAGGGAATGGTTCCTTCAGAGTGGCCAGCAAGCATGCACGCGCACAAAGCTCCATTTGCACAGGCAGCGTGCATGCTGTTCATGCAAGTGGGGATATGCGTGTGTGCACATTCTTGCCTGCCAGAGGTTGGGGACCCCTGCTCTAGACAATATATAAAAGCATTAAAATCCTTTAAACCAAAGGATAGAATTTAAAAAGGTCATTTTTAAATCTATTGCACATTTTTTTAAAAAATTCCCACAATCACTTAACTTGTGCTTGTGCTTGTTAGAATAAGGTATTAGTTGCCAGCCACACAATAAAAGGAGGGGAGAAATACACATTTTTAAAAAAATGTAAGGAGCTGGGTAAAAATGTATTCTGCCCTTGCTTGGAGCCAAAGAATTTTACCAAGAGAGCAACAGCCAACAATCAGCAAACTTGCAGGGAACCCCCCCCCCAGATTAAATGTTTATGGATTTTGGAACATGTGAACATTTTAAGTCAGCTGCAGAGAGCACACCTGAAACAAAATTAAATTATCTACATGTAGTTCCTCAGCATCTCTGTGAGCCTCCCTCAATTTTCCATTCTCCAACTGGACAAGCCCCAATCTCTGAAGCAGCTTGATTAGACTTGGGAAAGCTATTCTTGTAGGACAGATGCGGGCCTGATATTTTCTTTGTCACTTGCCCTTACCAAGATCCCATCTGTCATAAAAAGGAGAAGAGCTCCAGTCACGTGGACACCAAAGTAAGAGCAAGGAAGTCCTCTGAAATTCTTGCTTTGGCAGCATCCAAACAGGTCATCATGCCCTGGGGAAAGAAAACAATGCCGTGTAAAAATATTGATTAAATTATTAGTATGGCCAGCCACTTTCTAAACATGAGTTGAACATAACTCACATTGAGGATTTAAACAACTCTCATTTTGATAAGTTTATATTTATGCATTTATAATTTTGATTTCTTTGGGTGCCCATTCCAAACAATTCTGGTTGTCTATTCCTAGTATATTAAAAAAAAGGAAGACAGGTAATAATTTCTGTGTCACATAGTTTGTTGGTTTTAAAGCATAATATTGGTGTTAAAGGAGTGTATGATATCATTCTTCCCTCACCAAACTCTGCTGAAATTTGTAATTATTACAAAGAAAGGACTAACCAAGATAAAAGATTATACCAAAAAGATATAAATTTTAAAATGAAAAAAATCCTTATCTACAAAAGATGTCCAGGTGTGTTAGATACAATGCTAATGATTCCTAGTCAAATTAGTCAATAGATTGTGATAAGGAGCCATGTACACTATCTGAAGAGTATCAGCAAGAGAAAGGTAGAATAAAGGTAGAGCTATGGTTAGAACGCAGTATTACAGGCTAATTCTGCCAACTGCCAGCAGTTCGATTCTCACTGGGTCAAGGTTGTCTCAGCCTTCCATCCTTCCGAGATCAGTAAAATGAGGACCCAGATTGTCGGGGGTAATATGTAAACCACTTAGAGAGGGCTGTAAAGCACTGGGAAGCGGCATATAAGTGTAAGTGCTATTGCTATTGCTATAATGTAAATTCTTTTCCTAGTTGAGAGATGGATAAATGTTTTGCACTGAAGGTTGTTTTCTCTCATGATTAACCCTCGGAGCCTCATGCCAGCAATAGATGGAGACTCACTCAAATATGGCTTCCTTTGTCAAGGAGTTGGGTTTTCTAGGAAAAAATATTATTTTTTTGTTAAAACTGAAACCAATGAGAAGCTCTTTTTTCACCATCTTAGTTACAGAACAAGGGGTGTGCTTTTCTTGGAGGAGATAGCTGGATCTTTCTTCCTCAATTCTAATATTCCAGCACTCATTCAAATTATACTTTTTGCTAGAGTTGAAGAAAGTCGCCCACTGGGAAAGATGCAACAAACAAACTCTCAGAGAGAGGAGGAAATGATGAGAAACAGTTAAGGAGTCTACAGTATATGTCACTAGACTAGTCCTTCATTTAATCCCCAAGATTTTCAGATCCTATGTATTCTCATTAAAGTGTAACTATGGATGTGAAGCATTAGATCTGAATGAAACAAAAGGTATAATCATGTGACAAAATAATTTGTAGAATCAATTCAGGAGCACTGTAGCTCTGTTGGAAACCTTCCAAGAAGCAGTGATTCAGTTAACAGAGGTTTGTTTGATCCAATAAGACTTATTATTTTATGTTGCTTCTAAAAGCTGTCTTGCACCCATGGTTTGTGCTTCTCAGGCTAATGTCACCATTTCTTCATCTGTCCTTACCTAAGGCATATTGGCAGGTATTGCAGTTAACTGTATGGCTTAATGAGGTCTACTTAAAGTCACCGTAAAATGCAAGTGCATACTCCTAAAGTTCTTAAGGTGTAAGCTGATAGATGTTGCTGCCAAGCTTTCAACTAAATAAAGCAATACAGCTTTAGAACACATACAGAAACTGCTTCCTATTAGAAGTAACCTTCTAGGCATGTATTGATTGCTTTTCATCTTCAGACTATACACTGTGAAGTAATTGCCTTTTTTATTAATGAGACTTATTGCAGCACAGGGATATAGTTACTTTTGGCTAGAAAAAAATGGCTTCTTTATTAGGAGACCAAAGTGAATATGGGGCTTCATTTCCGACTGACAAAAGAGTTTTTTTGTGGACAAATACAAATGACTGTGCTAAATGCAGTCCACAAGGCAATCTATTGCAATTATATTAACTATGAACTAAATAAATGACACTGAAGAACCTGCCCCAGGAATTCATAATCTGCTAAGCTAATATTAACAGATATTAAAGACAAACATCTTAATTATATTCTGGTATTAACCCATTTGGATTGCTCTGACTTCCTCTTGATACATATTATAATTCTGGAAATCAGTCTAGAACTATACAGAGGAATATGAAAAGGGAATTATGAAATTTGCAACTCAGAACACTTCTGCTGATTTTTTTTTTTTTGAAATCTGCCTCATTAACAACCTTCGGTAATTCTGATGTCCATGTCCATTTCAGAAGAAGAAAAAAGACCATTTTGGAATTTCAGGTATTTATTGAAAATTCATGCCAGCAACTCAATATGGAGATTTTTCTATTGGAAATCAACATACTATGGTTCCCACAATAAGCCAAAGGCTATCTTTATATAGCATGTTATCTTATGCTTATCTTAATATAATGTATTCAATTAACCCAATTTTCTAGTTCATACTACTCACTGAAGAAGACATAAGAGAAGCTGTGCCTGAATAACATCCTAAGAGAAAGTATACGTACTTAATTTGATTCCATGCATTGTGCGTACACAGCTATTATATGATTTGTTGAGTTTTGGCTGATTCTGTTGTAAGAACTGTGGCCAATTCAGGCTGATACAATAAACCATGATTTAATAAGTCTGGTTTAACATTATGTATAAGCTCCAGACCTTCATAGAACAGCACATCACGCTCTCTTGGTTTTGCCAAGATAATGGAAGTAAAATACACCAAAACTGGAATAATCGCTCTCACCTATTTCTAGTTGGATTTTTGATGAGGAAGTAGAAGAGTCATCTTTGTCATTTATCCGTGTTTCCATTGCCAATTCATCTGCAGGTAACAATGGAGGACTGCCAGGGGGACAACATGGCACAAGCCTTTCCTTGTACAGCAAAAAGAATACTGCAATGGGGACAGGCAGCTAGAAAGCAATAGAAAGGAAAAAGGGCAGTTAGCCAGCCGACCTATGTTGTACTATATCCATAGTATATAGGTTGTATGTTAGTTCTTCCACTGAAAGAGGCTGATCCAGTTTTTTCCTCAGAAAACTCTTTGATGTTACTTGTGTGTATAGCACCACCTTTTCCCGACATATACTAAGAGGAAGGGCACAGGTAGCATAATTACATACAAAGAAGCATAGCCTTCCTGCCTTTAAATCGGTGTGTGGAAGCAAAAATGTTTGCAACTGTGGGTTCTGCTGGCAAGAATATTCAAAAAGTTGTCCTTTACGAAGTTTATTTTGCTACATTTTATAAAGAGTTAAAAAAGGAACAGGTTCCACTAGAACACATGGTGTAAGATAGCAACACATTTTTAATTTATTTAATTCAATTTGGATGTTACCCAATTCCAAGTAACGGTAGCTTGGGGCAGCTAACAGCATAAGCATTATAAAAATGGTCGAATATAAACTTTAGTCAAAGCAATTGAAAAATAACTACAAAACCAGCCAACCAGCCAACTAGAAAGCTATCTAACCACAAAGCAAACATAAAATATCACAAAGAGGATAGTTCCACCCACGCTATCCCAAGACCTGAATAAATTGTCTGGTCTTTAAGAACGTCATCAGGGCAGGGACCATACAGATCTCAGGAGGGAACTCATTCCAGAGGATATACTTTCTGATTGCCAAAAGATGACACTATTCAAACAAGAAGACCTGAAGCACATCCACTTGGTTAGCTCTTACCAGCTAGGCAGGTAACAGAGTTTGGTGGTTCCTTGGATAACCAGGCTCCATGCCATGTAAAGCTTATAGGTTACAATCAGCATCTTTTTTTTAAAATTCCATTTATATCCCACCCTTCTCCGAAGACTCAGGGCGGCTTACAAGCTTAGCAGTAGCCTTCATTCATCTTGAATCATACTTGGAAGCATACTGGCAGTCATTACACTTGCAGAGCAGAGGTGTCACATAGTAAGACATGTCCATTACTGCCTGAGCTGCTGCATCCTGGAACAGTTGAAGGTTCTGAATAGTATTCAAGAGCAAACCCATGTAGAATGTGTAGTCATAGTCAAGCTGCAAAGTGACAGGGAGTGAGTAACTGGCTGGAAGACTAACTGATCCAAGAAAGGGTGAAGTGGTACATGAAATGGAGCTGTGTAAAAGCCTTCTCATGGTCTTCTACAGCTCTATGGCATAAGATGGGCATATGTATAGTGCAAAAAAATACACCTGAACTTCAGCTGATCAATAGACGAGATGCATTATAGCCATTATGATTAACATGCTTGGCTCTCCAAATGACAAGCTGTAACATTCAACCCAACGATGACATATGACATGTTTTTTTTTTTTTTAGAAAACCTTCGCCCATAGGTTTTTTCTCACTTAAATCACAACAGATTATTGGGGGCAATTAAGCTGACTTTGTAATAATGCCGCTTGGGGGGTGTATGAAAGCCCTAATAAGCAGGCATATACATATAATGAAGGCTACTGCTAAGCTTGTAAGCCGCCCTGAGTCTTCGGAGAAGGGCGGGATTTAAATGGAATTAAAATAAAATAAAAATAAAATAAACATGCATTTTAAACTAAAAGTACTTCTCTGCCAACTGAAGAAACAAAGTGCTTTTTTCATTCTGCCAGCAGGCGGCAGGCCAGGACCACAAATCCTAGCAATTTTGGTACCGCAATGAAAATAGCTCAGCATTCTACATCAACACAACGGCTTATATTTAAAGAGTACAACTAAATTGTGCACTCTATCTGGACAGGCATTGTCTAAAGATCAGACATGGATCCCAGAAAGTTCCTGATGACACTTCATCACTAGTGCTTTGCACTGTTGCATTCAGATAGATAAAAACATCCCCCCTCATAGCCTTCTGCCACAATACAAAATGATTTTAAATGCACACTGATTTTGCTAAGCCTATTTTGTGCATTGGCAGAGTAGAAGCTGTATCTGAAAGTAATTAAGTAATGCTAATTGAAGCTATCTTTTCCCTCTCCCATCTGATTGATGGTGACTGCTAGAACATTCATAATTAATGGGTGATTGTCCTGAGATTGTTTTATTTTCTGTCTGTGACTTAAGAGAGCTGTAATTTCACATTTCCTGATTTTTGTTGGCTCACAGAATTATTTCAAGGTATTCTCTCCCTGCCTGCTCCCCTCTCCTCAACTGAATTCATTTAAGAGGTCTCTATTGTTCATAGAACAATAGAAACAAGAACAGCTAGTTCAGCCCCATGGAAGAAAAACATTTTCCCTTAATAGTTAGAATCCTTCCGGAGGTCAGGACCAGTTTGCGCTAATGGCAAATTTGCTATGAAAGTGAGAACAGCAAAAACAGATCATTTGAACAATGCCAAGCCATAAAATATTGGGCAAACACTCTATGTTACGTGTTGGACTATTCCTATATGATTGGAATAACAGTACACTTGCAGATGGATGTAAGGATGAATGACAGCAGTGATTCAGTATATGTGAAACGTACAAAACTGAGTAAGGCCAGTCCATGTAGCTATTATCTTTGCCACAACCTGGAAGGAGCTTGCCAAATAAGATTAACATGGCATATAAAATGACTTAGAGCAAGTGCCAGATAGCAATGAGGATTATCTGAATCATGAATTATGTACAAGAACTCATAACAATCCAAAATCAAATGACTGGAACGGTGTTATGGATATCTGATGTTATATATTCCCCTACATTGACAAAATCAGGCAAATTGTCTTGGTAAAGTGCAGCATTTTGCTAAGCTGGGACAAACCTGTGTCCTTTTCAAGGAGAAGAAATAGCTCACAGGAACAAAGAATCAGATCTTTGCAATAGCTTTTCTTCAAACATATTAAATAAACAGCACTGACTTGAGATATTTCACCAGCAAATTTTCCCTGTCCTCAAATCCACAGTTCCTTCTCATTTCTGGTGGAGTGATGTGAAGTAATATACATCTTCATCGCTGCCATCATAATTCATGTCATAAGTTTCCATCAGATTGGAAAGACCAAGAATTGCCTGTCTTTTCAGTCTGAAGCCAATACTACTAGAAGTTATGGGAATGAAAGTATCTTATTATAAGCCTCAAAATTTCTTGGAGCTGCCAGTTTAAGGAAGCTCTGATTCTGTTCTACTTATTTCTAATCTCTTTTTGCAGATCAATTACCCGGGCCTCAACATTCTCAATAATATTCCAACCTTACAGAAAGTTATTGAGGGAAGGATACAAGTAGCCCTTGCTTACTGACCAGTTGCTTAGTGAGTGTTCAAAATTGCAACAGACTTCCCCAAAGTTACTTACAACTGATTTTCGAAGTTCCAATGGCAACACACACATCCTGTAGCCATGTGATTGCATTTTGGGCACTTGGCAATCAGCTCTCATTTGCAACCATTTGTGTCATCTCCCAGTCACATGACCACAATTTTTGGCAGTTTTTTTTCTAGTTTCCAGTGTTTATCTCCAATTTCTGGCAAAAAACACCAATTAAACAGATTTTGTTGAATGACCATGGTGTTTTCTTAATGACCAGAGTGTTTGCTTATCGACTGTGGCATTTGCTTACTGACCGCCGGAAAAGCAGTTGTAAAATTGGGCATGGTCACATGGTAACCCGCTCATCATGACTTATGAGCATAATTCCTGGCTCACTTATGGTCGTAAGTTGAGGACCATTTGTACATATAGTAAGGCTCAACAATGTAAACTGGGAATAAATAAATAAACCCATAAGAAGGAATTACAATAAGAAACTTATTTTTGGTGTTTCCATTTCTTTCTTTCCAAGGTTTGATTTTTAATTTGGTTCATTTCCTTATTGCCCCATCCCCTTGCTGGGAACATCTGACAATAGTGATATTATTAAGTGATATTAAGATGTTTTTTCTCCATCATACCTCCAAGAATGCACTCCTGTTACTTTTCTCTGATTGTTTCCTTATTAACATACCTTTGTACTTATCTATAATCTATGAGGTCAGTCTTTGCAACAAAACTGTTTTGATGTAGGAGAGGAAAAAAATAGCCTGAGGTCAACCAGAGTCTCCCATGAAACAAGAGACTGGAATTAAGATTGCTAGGCTTAACACTCTATATCATGTAGAAACTTTCATTATTTAAGCAAAGTAACTAAGTACATTTTTCAACTTTGACATGATACATCCCCATTGAACAGCTCCCAGAGACACTGGGAGGCATTTGCTGCACATTGCAAGTGAAAAGACATAATTATTTCAAAAACCTAGGTGCTGCATAAGTTGTAGTTTCTAATTGCTTCTGAAAGGTAGCCTTAGAATCTGTTACAAGAATCTAAATAAGAGGGAATTAAGACAATTGCTATAGCTAGATCTTCCTCTTTCAGAAAAGTTACTGGACAGCCATTTGTCTGAAATGGTATAGGGTTTCTTGCCTGAGCAGGGGGTTGGACTAGATGACCTCCAAGGTTCCTTCCAACTTTATATTATTATTATTATTATTATTATTATTATTATTGTTGTTGTTGTTGTTGTTGTTGTTGTTGTTGTTGTTGTTGTTGGTTACCATACCAGGAAAAGTGCCACTTGACTTTGAACAGAAACAAAAAAGAAATCTCTGAATATTTTAAGGGATGGCACTTTTTTTGGAGACATCATCTTGTCCTGTCACTGAATTTGCTCTTCCTATACTGCAGTGAAATTCGTCTGCCTCCATCTAAGTATTCTACAACTGTTCAATTCTCTTCTTCCTCTGAATTTTGCTTATTTTTCGCCTTTAATTCTTTTAACAGTTAAATGGTGCTGATCAGCCAATTTGGCTTCTATTGCTAGTTCATCTGCCAAGATACATATGGCCAGAGCCAAGGCACTTTATTGCAGGATCTCACAATTTGCTTTTAGAGTGATATAGGTAATCTGGCTCTGTTGCTGAATAACAAACCATAGTACTGGACTCACCAGCCTACCAGAAGGCAAAACAAACAGTACATTCAGATTCATTTTTATTTTATGTTTCACTAATGCTCTGTCTACAAGGCTAATGTTTTTGCACCCATGTAGCATAAATAAAGAATGCAAACAATGGAGTCCCCTATTTTCCCAGCAGAGATAAACTGAAAGTCAACTCCCATCAACCTCCAGACACCATAAATCCAACAAAGCTGAGGAGACTGGGAAAGCTGTTAAATGCCTTCACAGCAGAGAGTCTACTTCAAAGAAGCCTTCCCCCTCCCCTGTGGATGTGGTGGATTGTTACAACATTCCACATAACAAATAGTATTATCTTATATGACCTACCATGGTCTGAGCTAGTTTTTCAAATCAGATCAAGTTAATAGCGAACAAATAAGCAGCTTTTGCTTCACAAACAGCTTAGGTGTTATTACTCCTCTGGCCAGTGAGCAGGGGCACTGATATCAAAATTTCTGTTACTGATAACTAGTTCACCCATCTATCTCAAGGTAATGGTTCTTGATCCACATTTATACATGGTAATATCATTCGACCCATTAAGAAGCTGTGTAATTAACTTAAGAAAACATCCCTATGGTTAGTTTTCAATCAATTCATTAGAAGAAACCTTATCTTGTCAAGATTCTTCCCCAGCCTTATTCCACTGCTTTTAAGAAAAATCTGCCGAAGAGGAAATTTTAGCAGATGAAGTTCCATTCCATCCCGATTCAACCCCATGGAAATTGCAAAGTCGCGTGGTTGAACGGAGAGGTGGACACTTGAGCTGGGTAGTATTTCTTTATTGAGTCAGAAATGAAGCTGGAGCAAAGGGGTTACCTGGCGTCTCTTATACCTGCCCAGGTGAATGGTGACCAATGGATTTAAATCCTGGCTTCCCGCCAGAGCTGACCATGCCCTGGGGCTGTCAACGACTTGCTCTATTCAGGCTTTCCTGCCAAAAGCGGTTATAGCCTGGAGCTGTCCAGCCCCCTGCTGTGCTGACATTTCCGTGTATGCTTTAAAGGCATACGCTACAGAAATAGTCAGGGAACTATTGAAAGAATGTACCGAGGACCAATCAAAAGGCTTAAATCTGAAAAGTCTGTTTAGTGCTCTACCTCTGTAGGAGGACCTGGATCCAATCCATCACATAATCTGACTCCTTTTCTTTTTTTTTTCTGTATGTGCAATAGTGTGTTTCTTTAAACTGAAGTTCAGAGTTGCGTGCTAACATTTCTCACAGAAGATACCCTGCCCATTTTTTCTATCACCGAAGAAATAAAATTTAGGACAAACTGCAGCTAATGCTAGAAGATCACAAAGAAACCAAGGAGTAATATTTAAGGATATGATGGGGTGGATGAAGGAGCAAGAATCTGATCGCAGTAACAACCCAATGGGAAAAGGTGTATTTAAGTGAAACAGACCCCTTCACAATAAGCTTTCGATTGTGGCAGGGTAATATACCTCTACAGGGATGCGGTGGCTCACTGGGTTAGGACGCTGAGCTTGTCAATGAGAAGGTTGGCAGTTTGGCGGGTCGAATCCTGAGTGCCGCGTAACAGAGTGAGCGCCTGTTACTCGTCCCAGCTTCTGCCAACCTAGCAGTTCGAAAGCATGTAAAAATGCAAGTAGAAAAATAGGGACCACTATGGTGGGAAGGTAACAGCGTTCCGTGCGTCTTTGGCATCTAGTCATGCCAACCACATGACCACGGAGACGTCCTCGGGCAAGCACTGGCTCTTTGGCTTTGAAATGGAGATGAGCACTGCCCCCTAGAGTTGGAAACGACTAGCACGCATGTGCGGGGGAAGCTTTACCTTTACCTACTATACGTCTTCCACCACAGATGGGGAAAGATGAGAAATTTATAATGTTCCTAATATTGCTAATAAACATTTCTCAGCATCCCTTATTATTGCTGATGCCTGCTAGCAGTGCTGGGCTTTTAGCCAAGCTGGATGATGCTTGGTTGCAAATGCTTACCCTAAAAGGAGATTGAGGAAGGAATGCTAGAAATCTTCTGGCATTATGTGAACTTTTTAGGGAATCTTTTGGAACTCTTTTGGTATTTTATATCCCAGAATTCAAGATCAATTCATCTAATGACCTTAGGCCATAGGCATCACTTAATACACAAAAACATTTAAGGCACATGTCCAATTTTAGGACTATTGCTAGAAGATTTTCTATCAGAAAAAAGACCACCCACACAAATCACTTCAAGGTTAGCATAGTTAGCAGCTGTCACTATTTCCCACTTCATTCTTTTATGGCAGGCATGTCAAACTGCCGGCCCGTAGGTGGATGCATCATGACGAAACTGCACCCTCCCCATTGCCGGCAATGGAGGAAAAGTCATGATACGTCGCACAATGTCATGTGACATTGCGAGTTTGACATGCCTGTTTTATGGTCTCCCTTACTCAAGAATGATGGATAATAGAAACCACATAGTATAAAAACCTTGTCCCTTTTAAACAGTGCTAGAATTATAATTTTCTCTAACCAAACTCATTGGGTAGCTCCAAGCCAATTTAATAATACTTTTTGACCATTATTATAGGAGCCCTAGTGGTGCAGTGGTGCAGTATTGCAGGCAAATTCAACCCAGATTCTGTAGTTTGATCCTGACCAGGTCAAAGTTGACTCAGCCTTCCATCCTTCTGAGGTTGGTAAAATGAGGACCCAGATTTTTTTGGGGGGTGGGGGAAATATGCAAATAATGCTTACACTGTAAACAGTCTAAAGAATGTTGTAATGCACCAGGGGGCGGTATATAAGCCGAAATGCTATTACAATTATTGTTACTTCTCTTGAAATTCCAGGTATGGAAGAGAAATTACATGACCCTTCATATGCTGTTGGATGTTTCAATCAACATGGTCACTGATCGGGAATGATAAAAATTGTAGCATCTGGAGTTCTCCACCTCTACTTCTTCTGCTCAAAAGAATGATCCTCTTAAAAGAAATACTGTGAATAAATGCTGAAATATGTAACAGTTATCCACTAGAACAATTTGTGGTCCCCAGCACATCACTGAACCACACTCCCAAGAAGATCAAGCCAATTATGAAGAATGGCCTCCAAGCTGCCCATCCTTTCTTGTTGACCAACTATTCAAAATAGCTGAATGTGATTTATTGTGTTACATTATAGGCCCTGGATTGCAAAAGGGTTGCTCTGCCTTACATGCTGCCCCCACTAATTCCTCAGTATTTGGTCTTTCATCTTTGAATCCTGAAATATCTATAGCATTTCTCTGATTTAAAAAAAAGTACATAAACCACATATTTTATATTTATTTTGTGCCTATGTGTAAGTATCATCCAATACAGGTGTCCCTCATACCAATCCCACATATTTTTTTACACATTACAGAATTTCAGACTGCATTCTCACACCCTGCCCACTCTATCACCATATTGTTTAATTTGCAAAAAACAAAGACAAAAAAAACCCCAAAACACTTTTCCTTTTGACAAAGAATATTCATTTCTTATGTTCTAACAGCTCCATATGTTTGCTCATCTACATCATATTTGGCATGTAAAGTACATTTATCTTATATTTCCCAAGAGAGGCAGAAAATAGAAGCTATGCCACCCACCCAAGTGCTGGAAAACTTTACAGAGGCTGTGAAGTGCTAAAAATTGTGCAAGCACATTGCAGGTTTAAGATTTGCATTATCAAAGCAGAGAATCATAACAAGCTATTCCCTCCAGTAACAGGTCTTATGAGACTGTCACCCAGGAGAAGTGAAGAGTTTTCTAACTAATAGCTATTTTTGCCTCTTTTAAAACTAAGAAGCCAACGAGTACATTTAAAAAAAAAAGCTTTTCTCAACATAAGACCTCTTCAACTCAATGATGCCCATGACATGGTTATGCAGATGTCAGCTTCACTATGTGCACAGCCCAGATTTTGGCCCTCAAGTGGTCTCCTGCTTCCCATGGACTCCACTGAGTCACACTGTTTAGTTTCCTATTCTCAGGAAGCAGGCACAGCAGAGAAACTGGCAGACAAAAAAAGTCAGTCAGCTACAAGTGAAAATTAGAAAGGATTTTTGTCAATATTTGTTTGTCTACAACTTCTCTTCCCCCATTTAGCAAAGTGGCAGTCATTTCCCAAATCTCATTCTAAACACTGGTTTAGAATACATGTAGTTCTTGACTTGCAAACAGTTTGTTTAGGGACCGTTCAAAGTTACAATGACACTGAAAAAAGTGACTTATGACCTTCTTTCACATTTACGATCATTTCAGCATCCCCACAGTCACATAATCAAAATTCAGTTGCTTGGCAACTGGTTCATGTTTATGAGGGTTGCATTGTCCCGAGATCATGTGATCACCTTTTGCGACCTTCTGACAAGCAAAGTCAATGGGGTAGCCAGATTCACTTAACAACCTGTTGCTATTGCTAAGCACATTGATTTGTGCTTCTTAGATTGTAAGCCGCCCTGAGTCTTCGGAGAAGGGCGGGATATAAATGGGATTAAAAGAAACAAAAAACCTTGTTACTAACTTAACCCTGCAATGATTCACTTAATAACTGTGGCAAGAAAGGTTGTAAAATGGGGCAAAAGTCACTTAACAAATGTCTCAGTTAACAAAAGAAATTTTGGCTCAATTATTGTTGTAAGTCGAGGACTACCTGCATAACAATTTACCAAGTATATAACATGGATGAGATTATAACGTGCTCAAACATGAAACTCATCACTCCTACAACATTTGACCTTTCTTTAAATTCCCATTTCTGCCAAAAGTCTTTGCTGTACCTAACTAGAAAGACTTATAACAATTTGGGACAATATTCTAATAAATTTAGGAAATGACTCAGTATAAAAAAAATGTTTTATCACATCTGCTAGACCTGTTAAAAAAAACCCAATAGTATTGGAAAGATATACATTATACAATGCCGAAAAAACTCTGGGATTTAAATTTGAAATGAAGCCACAACTTTTTTTTTACTACCTATAATCTTAGAAAACAATCACCATAATTTAATGAAATATATGCTTACAGCAGCGAAAACAAATCTCGCCCCATGCAGAAGAAGCACACAGTTCCAACACTATCTGACTAGAAATTTAGATTTGGAGAATGTGAAGTAATGGCAAAACTAACAGTATATATTCATAACTGAGGTTTAACCAAATTTAAGCAGGGATGGTTTCCCTGTATTCAAAATATTTCACAGCGTGGCAAATACAAACCCTTACAGTCTGGCTTCCCAGAGTACCTAAATATGTACAAGCGCAGTAAATCAGCAGATGGATAAAAAGGGAAAAGTTAAAAATTCAACAGTTATTTTCCTTTTCCTTTTTTTGGTATTTTAATTGTTGTTAAATTTGCTTATTTATTCTCTCCCTTTAGTAATATTTAAAACTAAAGTTACGATTGTAATGATACCACGATGATTTTAACAATAAGTAGTCAGCTCAGGAACGCAGGTTTTGCTATATAACAAATATTTTGAGGCAATCAGCAGCACTTTTTTTTCTAATGTTATATTCAGTTTTGGTTGAAAAAAGTCAAATAACGTTATCCTTCTAAAACTGACATCCTAACTTGTAATTAATATTGATAGAATATGTCTTTTTACTTTATTTTTACATTCTCAGTAATCTAACCAATAGAGTATCAATAATCCTACGTAAGTATCATTGTACTGAAACAATACAATGTATTAAGAATTACAAAATATATTAATAAAAGATAAATCACACCCACACACACCCCAAACCCCTCCAATTTGGGACAATATCAAAAGTCCCACTATCTTAATTATTGGAGTTTAACCTGTGTGTTACCATAACAGTAGAGTCTGTGACCATTAAATTTTTTCTTATTTACATTTATTTATTCAGCACAACATGCTTGCAGTCAGGGAAATTTAATTCTTTTCTCTCCTTTCAAGTTTCCTGACAACCCTGCCCTCACCACCCTCCCATAGGAAAACAAAGCTCCCATTGGTATTACTAAGTGGGTACAGGGTAGACTTAAATTTCTCTGTCCATTCAGTGTAGACATTTATTGGCACACTGACAGCAGTGACCTGACTCCACACTTGCCACCAAATGGCCTCGTCATCTCCACGTTGCCAATTAATGCACCCTCTTGTTGCCCTGTAACCAGGGCAGACCACTTCCACTGATTTGCCCTTGGCGTGCCACTGAAACTCTCAATAGTACACCAAGTTAGAGTAAGTCTCTGTGAACTGAGTGGTATTCACTATATGATGTAAACATATATGTTCCTTAAGGTTGGTAAAAAAAATGCACCCACAGAAAAGATAGGGGCTGCAAGGGAACATATAACTTCAGGCTGTTTTAACAACCTGTTCTAACAGTTCAAACAAGCTCAAGGCTGAGTGGAGATTGAAATCAGCAATCGCCCTCTTGAAATAGTACTGATCACAAAAACCATCAGTCATTAACTAGTCCTCCTACTTCCAGACTTTCTTCCTTGAAATATGGAATTTTATTAGCAAGGGAAAATAAGAAAAGTGTGAATTAACTGGACTCGGTAAAAGAAGAAGAAAAGGCAGCACCTCCTTCAGAAGGGAGTGGGAAGGATTATGAATGTATTTCCTGGATTAGGAAGATTTAAAATATCAGACAAAGTATGCTTCTTCTGTAGCAAACCATTTAGGCAATCTATCCCTTGTGAATCTGATAATTCTGGCAGAGGCAGAACAGTCTATTGAATGTTGCTTTTATGTTCATGGCCTCTTGAAATGCAATATAAATCTCTAAAGTAAAGTATTAGATTTATCTGTGCCCCATAGTTCATATGACTGTCCTATTTGGAGAAAGGATGATGGTGGAAACATTTTGAGAAGACTCATCTGTCAGAATGTCAAAACAAATTGTAATCTGGAATCAAAAGCTTCTACTTACATTATTCCGAAGATGTGTACGAACCTTATACATGGAACAATTGGCTGTGAAGATGGCCATACTTACGTTGATCAGAGCCATAATCCAGAAAGCATAAGACACTCTGGTCACCACCAGTCCTTTTATGGGTAGGTCATAATGTGTCAGGTTCCCAGGATGATGTGGGACCAATGACTTCCGGATGTGAGGGAGGTTGCTGCTACCACTGGCTGTGCCATTTGCCAGGATGCAGTTGGTGTCTGACAGAAAAGGATCAGCTATCAGAGGGCTTAGCAGGGCACCAAAGCCCACAAAAAAATGAAGGGCCTACAGAGAATGACAAAGAGAACACTGCCAATAACAAATCTGGCCAGATGAAATAAATAGGGTTCAGAATGAATTAATAGTTTATCACTAAATTCTTCTGGGTTCTAGAGACAGGTTGTAGAAGGCTATGTACATAGTTAACTCTGCAATAAACTTTATATGCTACCCAAGAACTCTTGACAATTCGATTCTCCTTTGCGGAATGACTAGAACTATAGACATCTCCTATACCACAGAAGAACCAGATAATAAGCCAGCACAATTGTGATGCTGACCCAAGGTGTGATGCATACCAATATCATAACTGTGTTCAATATAACATGCCAAACCTTATTATGGTTTGGTTTATTATATCATCTAAACTAGATAATTGTTTAAGATTATGATGGAGTAGGAATAATTTAATCTCAATTTATAGCTGTGGCTTGCTATAGATTAGTTTGCTTTAACTACTGGTGTGTTACCCAAGATAGGATTAATGGCTACTTTATGGCTAAGCAAAGACTAAACCTCTAGGAAAATGTTGTAACATGTCGCCATCTTTTGGTAGCAGAATATGAGATTGCTGTGAGATGGTTACTACCGGTATAGAATAATTGTTTCTCCAGCCACAGATACATTTTAACACAGCTTCATGTGTAATATTAACATGGTTTGAATAGGGTGTGAAAGAAAGAAGGAAGTATTTATTTTAGTAAATGGGAACATGATAAGTACTCTAAAATATACAAAACTGGCAAAAATATATAGAAATATATACACAATACTGACAAAAAAGCCACGGTGGTGCAGTGTTAGAATGCAGTATTACAGGCTAACTCTACTCACTGGTTTGATTGTCACCAGCTCAAGGTTGAGTAAGCCTTTCATCCTTTCAAGGTCAATAAAATGAGGACCAAGATTGTAAACTGCTTAGAGGGGGCTGTAAAGCACTATGAAGCTGTATATAAACCTAACTGCTATTGCTATTGTTAAAATGTACCCACAGATTAACGCATTGATAAAGGCTTGTACATTCATTGTTTTAAAACAATGAAGTACTTACACCTCGTCTCACTTATTCAGAAACAAGTTATAAATTGATGCACTCTATTGCTCTCCAGGTCATGGACTGGTCCTCTTGACGGGTCTGAATGCCAGATCAACATTGAAATGACTGCATTCATTCATGATGTGCATTATTCCTTTGTGCTATATCATGCTTCTGTTTGGAGCCAACATGCCTTTATTTCTAGTTTTACATCCAAGTGTTAACCTGGGGAGAAAGAAGATATTGAGCACATACTGTATCTTCTTGCTCAGACTAAAGCATTTATAAAATGGAGATAAGAATTCTCTGCAGATTTTACTCTGCTAGTCATTGCCGACAATGGGGTGGTGGTGTGTTTCTCCATTTCAAGGCCATTGACCCAGTGTAGATTTTGCTCTAACTGCATACTATAGCATTTAGGAAAATCCTGTCTTTTTGAAAGCACCAAGAAAGCTGAGGCTTCCGCTCCATGATGAAGTGATTTTGACTGAGGAAAATACAGAGCTCAGTACAAAATGAAAAATTTCTTCCTTCTCCCTAACATAAAAATAAAGAAGGGATTCAGCTTACATATCCTCATATTTAACATAACATCAGAGCAAAATATACCTTATCATGGCAAGTACAATGGACCTTAAAGAGTTATGAACCAATGGAGAAGTAGGGGAATACAAACACACAAACAGGTGCAAAGTTAGGCCCAACATGCACCAGTCCCTTTCTCACCTGCAGAAAGACTGCTGAATCCTTCTGATAAATCTTCACCAGCTGCAAATTGGAAAGTGTGTCAATACACCCCATGGCCAGCCCAGCCACAGCCATGACCACCGCAAGAACCACCACATTGTGACAGACAGGGATGATGGCAAAAACCAAAGAAATAGCAAGGGATGAGGCAAAGAGAGCAAGCAGAGACTGGGCCAATCTGGAAAACAAAAGGCACAAATTATTTATGTTGCTGTATCATAGGTCAATCATTCCAAGCACTGTTGTAAAGACTGTAATGGTTTTGTTCATGTGTTCTGATATAGGATCTTTGACTGAACATGGTACAAACTTAACAGTTGCAGCTCCCACCTTCTAAAACTGCACCCTTCAGACTATGGATGATGTCATCTCTCCTGGGGTAGTGAAAAGCCCCCCCCAAACCTGGCTTTACTGCTAGGCTATTGTGTTGTGACTTTCCTATTGTGATACTTTGTTATTATGCAGGTTATTTTAGTTATTTTAATCCAGGCTGACTGTGCTGTTGGATGTTTTTCACTGATTTTATACTTTTTTAGATTTTGTTAAGATGCCGTGAATCTACTAGAGTCGTTGGTTATAATAAATATAAATAAATGAACAGAAACATAAATAAAATAATATGGTCACTATAGTAATGAGATGCATTGGAAGCCAGTGATTTTTAAAATATTTTCAAAGGAAAGAGACTTTCACAACCCATGATATGTATTGTGCTGGATTATAATTTCTGTCATTCCCTGTGATTTATCTATGATATTTTCTCAATAGGAGCAGACTAAGATGACTATAATGAAGATTGCCAGATCTGTTTCCACTTCCTGCATTTTTACTATTCAAAGGAAGTATGTTTAACTTCCCCTATTTGTTCATCAGTAGAATTATGTCTAGCTTTAATTGACTAATGCTTATTATGAATCTGACACAAGACTGTGCCACGTAATGTAACTGATATCCTGATGTTTGTGGAAAACAAATTCTTCCCACCAAATTTCAAACATGGTAAACAATAAATCAAATAGGATAGATTTCATTCTAGAAAGATAATAATAAGATTACAGATTAGTTACATGGAACCTCTCTACATGGGGCTGCCCTTGAGGACCACCCGGAAGCTCCAACTGGTACAGAATGCAGCCGCGAGAGTTGTGTTGGGAGTCTCCCGATACTCCCACGTTACACCTCTGCTCCGTGAGCTGCATTGGTTACCAGTTGCCTTCCAGGTGAGATTCAAGGTATTAGTAATGGTATTCAAAGCCCTACATGGCAGGGGTCCGGAGTACCTGAGGGAACACCTGCTGCCGGCATCGACTTCCCTCCGCCCTGTGCGTTCCCACAGAGAGGGCCTCCTCAGGGTGCCACCGGTCAGAGAATGTCGACTGGTGGCCCCCAGGGGGAGATCCTTCTCTGTGGGCGCCCCGGAGCTATGGAATCAGCTACCGGTTGAGCTCAGGACGGCGCCCGACCTTCGCTCCTTTCGCCGCGAGCTAAAAACATACTTTTTTGAACAAGCTGGCCTGGCCTGATGAGGGGATTGGGGGGGGTTGTTATTGTTATTTTATTAGCTTTTATAGATGTATTTTAGTATGTGGGCATTTATTTAATCTTGTTTTAACTTTTGTAATTTGTATTTTTATTCTTGCCCTGTTCACCGCCCTGAGTCCTTCGGGAGAAGGGCGGTATAGAAATAGTATTAAATAAATAAAATAAATAAATAAATAACTGATCCTGAAAGGAATCATTATATCCAGCTAGGCTCCAAATTGGAGCTTGGTATTGATTTACACAGGAATGAAAAATACATATAAAAATAGGAGCAGCAAGTAAAAAAAACAACTGCTAAGTGCTAGTGATGTGTCAGCAACAGTCTCAGAGCTATAAAAGCAATACCTCTGGGATACAAAAAGAGCTTGTTGGGGAATAAATATGCAGATGCTAACAACAGATCCACTAGGAACAGGCAGTGTGCCAAAACTGGAATGCTACACATGAGCCTTGTGGAAGGAGAACAACTACTTTCTGCCCTCACCTGGCCTAAGAACACATTGAGAAGTTAAACATTAATTGCAATTTCTACGTTCTATATGGTGTAGAAGCAGGTAAAATTTAAAACAACATCCTCTAATTCAGGTTTCTCAACCCCAACAACTTTAAAATGTGTGGACTTCACCTCCCAGAATTCCCCCAACCAGCATGTGGGTTTTCATCGACACACTTAAAGTTGCTGAGGTTGAGAAACAGTACTTTATTCTGTTTCAGAGGTTATGAAAATGCTTTGTTATGCACCGCCGGCAACCAGTGCAGCAATTTTTATATGTATATCGCCGCAACAATCTCCTGGGGGAAAATGGAGGAATAGTGTGTTCATTATTGTGCTCAGAATTCAACTCTCCATTTCTCTTAAGAGTCCACATTTGAATTCCAATTGGAAACTTCAGAAGCTCTTTAGGATTGCAAGATTTTTCAGGCTATTTGCTTAATACAGATCAATATCCTGGAGGCCTTGGGATCACAAAGAAGCCATCCTGGAGAATAACACAGACAATATTCATACAAAACCCTTTCCTCTTTATTTAATTATCTGATTTAGTGGTTTCTATGCATACTCATACTCACTAACTAACCAAATGATTTGAAGTCATACAACATACCAACATATCTGTACTATGTCACACACACCCAATCCCACCTCACCTGACAAACCTAATCAAATTTAAAACTAAACATTAGACCACCAAAGAATTAAAAGTAATTATTAGGCCAACCAAGGAGCTCGGGCCTAGATCTGCTTTTAACCCACTGAAGTTCATTTCCTAAATTAGGATGGCGGGATTGTCTATGGGAAGACAAAAGGGAATGTGGAATTAAGGAATAAAGAAAGGAAGGAATACAAGGAAAAGGGAAGAGCAATCAGTCTATTACGATGGTTTTTCTTTTGTTAGAGATAAATTTGTTACTACTGCATTCAGCACAAGGTGAAAAGATTTAGCATCATATATTATATGGGGAAAAAAGACAACTTCAAGAAACATACAGATTATGACATGTAGAAAAATATTTTGGTAAACAATATCTTGCAGCAGGAACAAATTATTTAGAGGGGTTGAAATTCTATTTAAAACTAATAGAATTGTAAAACTAAGGGAAATGCCTGGGAGTTTTATTTTTGTTGAAGAGAAATTGAACACTAAACTGGTCACATTTGCTTCCATATGTGTTAAATCAGAGACAGATCAACTTCTACAGAAGCTAATGAAACAGTTATTAAGATCTGTTATGGAGAGTCTGATATGGAGGCAACATGAATATAATTTTATATATAACTGCCCATCTCACCAAAGGAGACTATGCTGGTAATAACCAGGAGAAAATGGAAATGATAAAAGTTAAGTAAAATAATTCCTTATATCAATAATTGTTGAAAATTACGCAAACAAAATGATAAAACATGAGATTATTAAGCCCTAGTCAAATTAGCTTCCTTTATTACTCAAACAGTTATAAGTCCTTCTTAAAAATAAACTACATAGTGTATAGGATATCTAAATTTTACTAACTCAAATTAAGCAAAACCCAATCACTCAGAAACATATAATAGAATTGGGAATTCATTATTTTACTGAGATAGACAAGATTTTATGGTTCATAAATGACAGAATGAATACAAGTGGTCCTTGCTTAATGATGATAGGTAGGATAGGCAGCTCTGTTGCTAAGCGATGCAGTAATAAAGTATGACATCAAATGACCATCCCATCTTATGAGAGCAATTATGGAAGTCCCAGTTGCTGTCATTAGATGAATCCCATGCGATCACAGAGTCCGTGGTCATGTGATCACCATTTATGCTCTCCTGACAGCTTCCTCACTGACTTTTCTTTTTTGGAAGCTGTCAGGGAAGGTTGCAAATAACAATCACGTGACCTTGGGACACTATGACCATTCTAGTTGTTGAACACCTGAATTGTAATCACATCCTGGGGATACTGCAATGGCCACGACTTATTGTAAGACTACAGACCTATCATAAAACTTCCTAATTCAGTGCTACTGTAACTTCAAACCACTGCTTAATGAGAGTCTTGTCCTAAGCCAACATCTTCACTAAATAAGGCTTGCAGATACATACACTTGCAGCAGAGAGACAAGTTCCTTCCAAAAGTTCAGCAAGCCTGGCTTACAAGTTTTCTAAATCAAAGCCGCATGCAGAACAATAGTCAGGTGGGGTCCAAGGTCACAGCTTGTAGTGGATCATTGGCTGGTCCAGGTTCAAAATTTGGATTGCAAGTTTCAAAAATCAAGGCACATGGAGTAAGAATTAATGGGCAATTGTTGTTAGTGCATAGCTTTGTGCTTGCTGCTCCAGTCTAACAGGAATGCCCCTGGTGTATCTTATTTGGCAGGGTGAGAGTTCTGATGCTGAGCAGTCAGCAGTCAGCAGTAACTTTTTAAAAATTTCTTTGCAGGCTGCCGAACACTTGCAGCAATCCCACACCCTCATCTTCACAGAGTGACAGCAGTTGTGACTGCTGGTTGTTGTTTTGTTCCATCACTTCTGCTTGCTCAGATGGCATCCATCTGGTAGCCCTGGAGTTGACTGTTACTCCTCTGTCAGCACTTCTGGGTCTGGCAATTGCTACTCATTATTGGTCCCCTCCTCCGACTCCAAATCTGAGCCTACCAACAATTACCAAGTAATCATTTCACCAGGACTACTTGTATCCTTCAGGTTGTGTGGAAGATGTACCATATATACTTGGAGAGAAACTGAGAAAAATTAGATTTGGCTTATACATGGATGGACTTATCCACAAGTGTATATCACAATATTTTAAAAAATACCTGTATTTCCCCTATGTACTCACATATATAGTAAGCCCATACATGGATAACCCATCCCTCAAATATTTGACCAAAATACCATGAAAACTGTGATTTATCTTCAGGCGACATATTTTTCACCATAGTTTGGTTAAAATTTGAGGGTCAGTTTATGCACAGACAGCCTTATATGCAAGTATATCCAGTATCTTTAGCTTTTTGTGAGATTGGCAGCTGTATCAATTAGGTTACTAAATATGGTAAGTGGTCTGATGTAGTAAGATGGTTTATTACAGAAGTTTCAGTGTAACAAAGCATAAAGAAACTTTTGCAATCACAATTTAAAAATAAAATTAATCAAGCTCAGCATGGTATGTGAATACAAGCACTAGATTTCTATTTAAAAAGGTTAAATCATGGCAACGGGACCAAAGTTTATTAAAGCTGAGATGTTTCATTACTCATCCAAGTAACTTCTTCAGTAAAAATGAAAATGTTGGATATAGGCAGAGAGTCATTGGAATGAACCAACTCTTGCTCTTCCCCCCAAAATGAAAAGCAACATGTAAATGAAGACTCAATCATCCAGGCCAAAAGTATCTAAAAAGGTTAAATCATGGCAATTGGACCAAAGTTTTCTAGATTTCTAATTTACATTGTTAAATATGTTATGCAAAGTAGCCATATTCTTCCTGCACTACAGGAGGGCTATACCCTGGTGGAGCACTCAGGCTTTCAATGCAGACCATCCCGTGTTCAATCCTTATAGGGTCATGTTCAATCCTTATAGGGTCAAGAAAGACCTTTGCTTTACACCCAAGCATTGAAAAAAGGTAAAGGTAAAGGTTCCCCCGCACATGTGTGCTAGTCGTTTCCGACTCTAGGGGCCGGTGCTCATCTCCGTTTCATAGCCGAAGAGCCAGCGCTTGTCCGAGGACATCTCCGTGGTCATGTGGCCGGCATGACTAGACACCAAAGGCGCACGGAACGCTGTTACCTTCCCACCATAGTGGTCCCTATTTTTCTACTTGCATTTTTTACGTGCTTTCGAACTGCTAGGTGGGCAGAAGCTGGGACGAGTAACAGGCGCTCACTCTGTTACGCGGCACTCGGGATTCGACCCGCCAAACTGCCGACCTTCTGATTGACAAGCTCAGCGTCCTAACCCACTGAGCCACTGCGTCCCTTATACCCAAGCATTGCTACTATCTAATATCAGCAAAAATTAATTATGTGAACCGATAGTCAAATTCAGTCTAAGGAAAATTCCTAGCTATATAGGAAATTGGTAGTAAGGAAAAACTTAAATCTGTTGGTTAATGCTTTCAACCTTTATCCAAATAAAATGAGGTTGGTATTGGGCAATAACTTCAAAGAAGGAACTAGTCAGAAGTTAGAATTACAAGCAACTAGCCAAAAGTCACTGTACAAAGATTTACATTACATATCCAGAGGGTACAATATCTCACTGACACTTCCAGTATGACTTTGAATTACACAGGGCAATGAACATTTTCACACATGCCACAAAATCAACTTCACCTGCCTGTGCTGTAAGTATAAATAAAGCATGTACTTCAAATTGAACTGTAAATTTGATTTTCTGTTAAAAGAACTCCCCTAACCCACACATACAAATAGCACAAATGGTCTTCAAAATGCTTTCAAGCACAGGTCGGGAAATGGTTGCTAAGAATACTGTGGGCTGCAAGAAAAATCCATCAATCGATACTGGAACAAATAATGACTTGCTACTCCCTTGAGAAGATGATATGCAAGCAGGCATGTGATACAAATCAATGTCAGAAAAAAATATCACTGTTTTGTAAGCATGGGAGAAGTAAAAGAAGAGAAACTGATAAGTAGAAGGATTACAGAACTGCCTTTTGTTAGAGCTACAAATTTGTACTATAAATAAGCTGAGATAGTGAGCATTTGTCCATAGTTACAAGGAATTACCCTAAATAATTCCCAAGATGGAATTCCCATAAGAGGAAGGGAGGTAACTCTTCTAAATATTTTTTTAAAAAACCAATAGAACAATATAATTCATTCTAATTGTAACCTTCACATTTAAATGTATTATCCTTTTGGACAATAGGTGTGTGGGAGAAACAAGACTATCCTGCTTGCTTGCTTGTTTGTCAGAGGCATGTGGTTGGCATCTCAGAAACAAAGCCTTGAAACTGACAGGCATTAGGTCCTCCCTAAAAGGATTCTTCCACAGTCAGTATTCACCATGCTAGCAGCACTCCTATATTCTGAAATAATCTTCCAGACAAAAATTTATACTTTCATAAATGCATTAAAATCTAAACATTTTCAAGTCCTGCAGAAAAGTATGCTTTGAAATTTAGAAAAGAGCAGTAAATTATTAAACAACTGTAATAACTCTAAAGCAGCCTGGGTGGATTCAACAACTGCACCATGTTTTTTAGACAGTGGAGGATTCAATAGTGAGGGGAAAAAAGTCTTTTCTTAATAAAAGAAAAGCCTGAAGTGGATAATAGGAAAAGGCTGGAGCTGGAAGGAGCACGTTAGAGGAAAGAGAACTACAGTTAGATATAGAATGGCAATGACACACTGTATTATCTATTGTGTGCTAAACCAGTGTTTTTCAAACTTGGCAACTTGAAGATGTGTGGACTTCTTCTCCCAGAATTCCCCAGCCATTTAAGGACACATACACACTAGGAGTGCAGAGCCACTGTGATTTGAGGACCACATTTATTATTTAGTGCACTGTATGCATATGTGAATTTATTTTAAAATGTGGGGTACAGATAAATAATAGGCAGAGCAACAGGACCAATATATTTGGAAAGACGTGAGTATTTTAAGGATGTTCTTATCCAGCAATCTCTCTATGCAGTGGCTGCATTCATATATAAAAAGGTAAAGGTTCCCCCGCACATGTGTGCTAGTCATTTCCGACTCTAGGGGCCAGTGCTCATCTCCGTTTCAAAGCCGAAGAGCCAGCGCTTGTCCAAGGACGTCTCTGTGGTCATGTGGCTGGCATGACTAGACGCCAAAGGCACACGGAACACTGTTACCTTCCCACCGGAGTGGTCCCTATTTTTCTACTTGCATTTTTACGTGCTTTCGAACTGCTAGGTTGGCAGAAGCTAGGACGAGTAACAGGCACTCACTCTGTTCAAAATTTACAACAGTAGTTTGAATCAGAATTTCAATCACTAAGTGGAGTGGTCATAAAGCATGAATGCACTGTTTGGTGAGGCAGTCACAGTTGCCATTATTAACCAAATCCAATGGTCATTAGGTGAAGAAACAAGCAAGTCAATGGGAAAGCTGGCAGGAAGTAGCAAGTCCCTGGTGGCTGGAAAGCAAGCAGGGAAGTGGCTGCTGCCAAATGAGGGAGGCATGAGGGGGTCCTAAGAGGGTAAGGGATGCACAGCAGAATTCGGGAGAGGCATGGAGGTGTGTGTGTGGAGGAGGTGTGGTTGGGACTGAGGAAGGTGTGCAAGGGTCCGTGGAAGTGCAGTGATAGTCTGTGTGGGTGCCCAAAGGTGCGAGTGAGGCATAGCGAGGGTTGGGGTGTTATCTGGGATTGCTCAGGAGGCACAGCAAGGGCCAGGAAGGGTACACAGGGGCATACAAGGTGTGAGTGTCAGGGAGGGTATAAGGTTGTGATGGAGGTAAGGTGAAATTTGGAAAGGCTGCACAGCATGAGTGGCCAGCACAGCATGAGCACAGTGGGGCTGGGGGAGACTTATCCCAGCCATTTGCAACCTTCCCTGCCAGGTTCCCCACTGAGTTTCTAGGGAAGCTGGCAGGGAAGGTCGAAAATGGCAATCATGTGATTGAAAGACACTGCAATCATCATAAGCATAAACTATGTGGTTTGCAATCTTGTGACTATGGGTGCACTAGGATGGCTGGAACTCCAAGAACCGGTCAAAACCACCATTTGTTCAGTGCCATTGTAACTTTGAATGGTTTGAATGGTCATAAGTCAAGACTACTTGTATTGTATTTAGCCATGCTTCAAGGATTATAAAAAATATGGTTTGTTAATTAAGCTGCATGGAAGAGGCAATCATTCAGTTGACAGACATAAAACAGAGCTATGTGGCCCTAGGCATATATTTTTCGAAGGGAAATTTAAGAAAACTTACAAATGATTAAACTATTGCACTATATTTCCCCACAAACTAGATTTTCTTTAAGAGTTTATAAAATAGAATAGAGCTGCACATTGAGAAACAAATACACAATAAACAAGCAGCAGATAGATATAACCAGATAGCTATAACCAGATAGCTAACAAAAGATGGGTTAAATACAAGATGCTATAGCAACGCCTTTGTGTAGACTGTGTGCAAATGGGCAATATATTAAGACTGATTGAGGGGTCTTTGGTGCTCTCTGAATTTTGTTGTTTTCTTGCAGAAGTACCCAAACTACCATAGGTAACGTCATCAGTGGCAGCACTTTAGCACTGATGAAGTTACCTAGTTTGGGTAGTGAAATATATGCAAGAAAACAACCAGGTTCAGAGAGTACCAGAACCCCTCAGTTCAACCCCGAGCTACAAATATTCTCCCTTATTGATAAGACTGATTGGCATGCCAGTACACTTGATTACTCTTCCAAAGAGGTTTTTTTTACATATAACAAACTTACTATAACAAAAAAAGTACTGCAAAAATTGAGTTTAGAGAAACAGGGGCTCAAAATAGGGAAAGGGGTGAGATTAGTATACGTGTTATCCCCATCACTCTTTATGTTCAGTGAATCTATTCATATGAATAGCAAGACTGGAAAGATGATGGCCTAAATGAAAATATGAAGCTGAAACACTATAAGAAATTCAGATGGCAATATTTTGTTAGCAGATAGTAAAGAAGATTTAGAATAGCTTATAATGAAAGTAAATAATGCAATGTGAAAAGTTCAGATTCCTGCTAAATATTAAGACAAAGTTAATGTCAATCAACTTGATTAGTAAACTTTAAATGGGTGCCAAAAAAGGAAAGATGATAGTTTTGTTTGCTCAGGCTTAAGAAAAGATACATTACTGATTAAAGAGGAGATTAATCTCATAGTGACAGTTAAACCAATGGTCTTTCCATTGATAATGTAAGGTAAAGGTAAAGGTTCCCCTGCACATGTGTTCTAGTCGTTTCCAACTCTAGGGGGCCGGTGCTCATTTCCGTTTCGAAGCCAAAGAGCCAACGTTTGTCCGAGGATGTCTCCATGGTCATGTGGCTGGCATGACTAGACGCCAAGGGCGCACGGAACGCTGTTACCTTCCCACCGTAGTGGTCCCTATTTTTCTACTTGCATTTTTACGTGCTTTTGAACTGCTAGGTTGGCAGAAACTGGGACGAGTGACAGGCGCTCACTCTGATAATGTAGGACCTATGAAAAAGAAAGAGTGAGAGAAAGAAAATAGACATCTTCAGTAGGTAGTGACTGAAAGTACCATGGACTGCAACAAAACCAGTCAGTTGCAACAATAAATTATTTACTTCTCTGTTTAGATGAATAGACAGAATCAAGAAATTACAGAGCATTCTTGGAAGAGCTATGCATTTGTCCATGCATGTGCCAAGTATCAAGTCTTGCTGGAATCCATCAAAGCTACAATATCTGAGACCCCAGGTAAATATTAAGACTTAAATCATGGTTTAAAGTAGGGACGCGGTGGCTCAGTGGGTTAGGACGCTGAGCTTGTCGATCAGAAGGTCGGCAGTTTGGCGGGTCGAATCCCGAGTGCCGCGTAACAGAGTGAGCGCCTGTTACTCGTCCCAGCTTCTGCCCACCTAGCAGTTCGAAAGCACGTAAAAAATGCAAGTAGAAAAATAGGGACCACTATGGTGGGAAGGTAACAGCGTTCCGTGCGCCCTTGGCGTCTAGTCATGCCGGCCACATGACCACGGAGACGTCCTCGGACAAACGCTGGCTCTTCGGCTATGAAACAGAGATGAGCACCGGCCCCTAGAGTCGGAAACGACTAGCACGCATGTGCGGGGGAACCTTTACCTTTACCTTTACATGGTTTAAAATCCAACAGTTTTTAAAGTTCATCAATACATGAAGTAAAAAACAAATCATATTGTGGTTTAGAGAAATTTGTGGCCTGTATGTTTCTTCTGATTGTAAATTCTGACCGTAAAATTGGCAATAGCCAGCATAATAAAAATATTTCCTTAATGTCACTCTCAACTTTCAACCCCAGAACTGTTAATAAGGCATTAGCTCATGAACAAAAACTTTGTTTCCTTGTTTGATAAAAAAACAAAGACAAAAAATAAGCCTATCATATACTTCTTTATAATTTCAACAAAGAATTAAGGTTTGTAATGCAGAAAGCAATGTGCACTTAAATCTATCATTGTGTTTAATCATAAAAGAGTGCCACACTAAATATAATAGAGTGAGTTTAAAAGCATTATGCGTTGCTTTTAGGAAAAAAAATTGCTCAGAACAACACAATGGATATACAGTGCTGCCAACTCTTGTGATATGTCTCATCATCTTTGATTATGTCTCTCCCCACTCCATCTCTAGCGCACATTTAGAGACTTATGAATTTAAGATGAGTTTCTTTCATATTCTTTTGACATCTCATATCTTCCAAGAGAAGTATAAATTCTGAACCCCTGATGGGTCAAAACAAGGATGCCAATAAAAATGCAATCTTTTTAGATGATATAAGCATCACATGTAGTGCAAGACAAAATCTTCATGATAGGAGACTGATACTTTGTGAGCACTGGGGTCTGCAGCTGTTAGTTTAAGGATGAGTCTTCCAGCAGTACGGCTCCAGCAAGGGGTAATTGCATTTCTCTTTCCAAATATAGTAATAAGATGATTTTCCTCTATTAACCCAAGGATTTAAGGTAGTTTAAATAATGGACTGATCCTTTCTGAGGCCCACCACTTCAGAGTAGATTTTAGCACAAATTGACTTGATTTGCAAATCTTCAGGAGGAGGATCTCAAGTCTCAATACTCTTTTCTTGTACCAATAAAGGAGAATATTTGTAGCTCATGGTTGAACTATGGAGTCCTCGGTGCTCTCTGAAATAGTTTTCTTACACAGGTTTCATTACTCAAACTAGGTAACATGATCAGTGCTAGTAAGGAGTGGGGTTTCTCTCAATGTATATTCTAATGGCTTGTTCTGTCAGAGTGGTTTACCATTAACTTGTTTGCCAGTTCCTTGATTGGGGTATTGTTTACTACTTGATTGTTAGTCTGATGGTAATCTTGGTGTTAATCTATGCTCATCTGGATGTTGATTGCTAGTGGGGAGGTGTTTTGGTCTTTTTGTTTCCTTTTTATATCTTTTGCACAGTATGTAGATGTTATTTATGTCTATGTATCTATTGGTGACCAATTTGTTAGAGTCCCAGGCTTCCAGGAGTTCTCTCACATTTTTGGATTTGGCTTGGTCTAGGATGGTCACAGTGTCCCAGTTGAAACTATGATTAAGTCTGTCCATATGTTGTGAAATGAAAGAGTTTTCATCAGGTCTTCTGACTGCTACTTGGTGTTCATGGATGCTTTCTGCTAGTCTTCAGTGTGTTTGTGCTAAGTAGCTGTTGCAGTAGACTGTTGCAGTGTTCACACTGTAGGTGGTATCTGACTCCTGTGGGAATCTATGAGAGCACTACTTTCAGGACTTAGTGGAGGTTGTAATGCAATATCTAGAATTGATAGCACTCCCACAAATACAACTCAAAATATGGATCAGCTATGTAGATGACATCATCACCCTACTAAAAAAAGAACCCACAAAACCATCAACAACATTTTCAAAGGAATCCAATTCACCAGGCAAGAAGAAAACAACAACTCATTACTCTTCCTGGATATCCTGATCAGCAGAGACTATGATGGCAAACTGGAAGCACAAGAGTACCAAAAACCACCCACACCAATCAGTGCTCCATTTTCAGAGTAATAACCCAACCTGCTACAAGAGAAGCTGTAAGAGCTTTATTTAGACAAGCACACAAACTGCAGAAACCCTGAAAAGCAGAATGTAGAAGCCTGCTTCAAATTGGAAAGGTTCATGACAGCCCCTTCCAGTTTTACAATATCCAAGAGCAAAACACAGTAACTAATTATGTTATAGAAGTGGAACATTCACGTTTGTTCAAATAAAAGTTGGAAAGTCAGCTATTAGGCTAGTATATAACCACCAAAGGGTTGGACTAGGAGACCCATTTTTATGTCCTATCAAATAGCAGAAGGAAGTTCAAGCAATTAATCCATCCAATTCAGTACTGTCCACATGGATTGGGAATAGAATGTGTGTTATGCTTCATTAGGTTTAACAATTTGTTGCTATTTTATTTAAAAAATAAAAGTTCTCAAGCCTAAAAAAACCTAAAAATTCTAATCTTGCCTCCTTCAGGGACACCATAACACAGGTGTATTCTTTGAGATGCAAGAAGATTGCTGAATGAATTACCTGCCACATTGCAGTAAGAGGTTTGGACCTAGAGGTCCCATTCATGTGTCTTGGCTGACCCAAGGGACCCCTACTGAATCATCTCCCATTACATCAGCAGCACGTGAGTCACAATGTCTTAGCCATTTTCTATGTCCTAACTAATGGAGGCTGCTGCTTGCTTTTTCATATCTTCATATATTGGAGATGACCAGGCTGATCTGGATGGTGGGGTCAATACATCGTGTGTAGGTAGCATGAAATAAACTTGTAGCACTTTTGAACTCTATCCTGGCTCCTGGTTTCTTGCACCTGTTTCTTTGATTGCAGATTAAACAGTGGAATAGCAGCATTGCAGATTTTTTTGGGGGGGGGGAAAGGGGGGCCGGGTTTTTATCATTCTTCCTCTTGCTGGATCTGGCTGGTTAAAGCAGGGGAGAAGTGTAGATGACTCTAAAAAGACAGTCATGATGGGGTGCTAGAGGATACTTCTTTAAAAGACTTCTCTAGGCCTTTGCCTCAATCCTATAGAGACAGGTTACTCACAAGTAGTTCATAGTGTGAATGCTTGAGAAGAATTATCTTAGCCCCCTAACTAAGCCCAATTTATCTGGGGATAAAAATAATTTCTTTTTTGAATTAACAATCAGGGTCACTTAACTGAATGCTTCTATTACCTATCACTTCTGTAGTTTAAATTAAGAATGTTGTGAAAGAGTCAACAGATAAAGACAAATCACATGTTGGACAACTATGTCAATAGATCTTAGTTTTAGGATTTGGTTGGAAAATTAATTTTTAGATGTAAAAATACCATTTAAGTCAATATAAGTTCAAATAACATCCTGGAAGATAGCAGCAGTTAGAGAAACATGCGTTATCCAAACACTGCACAGAGACCAGCCATCATTTTTATAATGTCTTGAAAAGTAACTGCTGAGATCGAGATGATGGAGCATTAAGGATTTCATGGGGAGGGGCAGGAGGGGGAAAGAGAGAGCTAAAAGGCATTCAAAAGTATTTTGTTCTCTAAGTCAGTTAGTTCTCCACAACTGTGTTAAGCACAACCATCAACATTTTTTCCTTCCAGATGCAATTGATCACCTGATGACAAGAATAGAATTCTTCAGTATTAGTTTATTAATAGCTATAGAAGATAATATATGTTGCTCAGGATTAAATGGAGGAGTCCTTGGTGGAAGCAAACAACCAAGCTTAGAGAGCACCAAGGACATATTAATTTAAAAGACTAGCTAATGTTCTTGCAAGTTCAACTGAGGTTCTACAAACTTGCACATCAAGACTATGATATTTATTTTATTTATTTTATTTATTTTAATCTCATTTATATCCCGCCCTTCTCCGAAGACTCAGGGCGGCTTACAATCTAACCACAAATTAAATGTGCTTAGTAATAGCCTTCATTCTATGTATATGCCTGCTTATTAGGGCTTTCCCTCCCCCCCAAGCGGCATTATTACAAAGTCAGCTTATTGCCCCCAACAATCTGGGTCCTCATTTTACCTACCTCGGAAGGATGGAAGGCTGAGTCAACCTTGAGCCTGGTGGGACGCGAACCTGCACTAATTTCAGGCAGCTGGTGTTACTTAAGGAGGCATTAGCCCACTGCTCCACCAAGGCATCCTTGGTATATACTACCTGACCTAGTAATTAGGTCAGTAAAGTTAATTGCAGTCTAAGTTCTTAGACTACATCTAATGGAATGCTGGGAATTAATGGACATACTTAGGACTGTTGGGAAAAATGCAATATTGATCAACAATGATTAGCCTATAGAATCTTTAAGAAACGATTTGCCAATGAATTTCACTTTAATGATAAAAATACATGACCAAACAGTTTGTTTCATGCTCTGTTACTGTAGATAAGGCATGCAACATACATGACTCTCTGGAAAGAATAGAGCAAGATTCTGACATAGAAGACGCTGTCCATTATTGCCAAGACAGATGATTAGAAATCAAGATGTAATCCCATACTTTCTTCATAATGGTCCAAACCAATCCATACACAATTTCTCTTTTATGAATAAGTGACAGCTTCTCTGTGACCTTGTCCACATAAATTATACATTTATAAAAAATTCTAAAGATTTTATGAAACAATTTCACATCATACTATAAAGTTGAAGTCAAATAATTATATAGGATGATGTATGTTCAGGCATACCAATAGTTAAACGTTCAAGCAGGACTGCTCTTTTTGACATCATAATTATGTTGAAAATAATTAGTGATTGACTTTATTCAGAGTTGTAATGGAAGAGTATCTTTGCTTAAAAAAACTGTTGTTACATGAATATTTTGTGTGCTTGCCTTGATTCAAGAAATTCCAAAACATGCATTGATCACGAGACTATTAATATTATGCAAACATCCTACGAATTAAAAGAATTGGTTTTAAAAGATTAATTGATCAAAATATAGTCAACAATACCTTTAAAACACCTAGATTTAGAACATGTAGATCATTAAAACTTTTTTCCCAGATTAAACATCAATTGACAGTTATTAATTATAAGTTAAAATGGGAACCTAAAACAAATTGAATCAAGACTATAATATAGCAATTATAAGACACAAATTGGGAGCAAGATGGGGAAATTACTGTTCATGTTTTCTGCTTTAAAAAAATCACATCATCTTGTCCTGGAACTCTGTATGAAAATGGAGTATTTACTGTTTTACCGTACATCAACTTAAATGCTTATTGGCCACTAGATGTTAACTGCCAACTTTTCAGAGAAGATGACAGCTTGAATCTGGACACTGAGGTTATTAAAACAAGTCCTTTACAACAAACCTCTTAGACTACAAAGAGAAATTCTCAGCATGATTTCTGCAGCCTGAGGTTTCTATGTCAATGTCCATCAGGCATGCTGTGTTCTGCTGGTTCCCCACTGTAGATCCTTCTGGGATCTTGCCACATGCTCAGAAGTCTGCAACCACCTCTATGCAGGCAAAAGAGTTCACATAAGCACAATGATGTCATGTGAACAGGCCCAGGGGTTGCTAGTGTAGGCCCTGGAAGGTGATCCTACAGCACAATTGTTTTCTGTGGAATTTCTCAACTGACAGGTACATGGTTATTACATAAATATCAGTTTGCATGGCCCCTGTTCATATTTGGCCAGATTACTTTGATCTTATTTAGATAAGCCCTCTGAAAGTTATTGGAGGATATGTTTTAAATAATTCACAAATAGAAAGCAGCACGTTGCTTTTCAAACCCAGATATTGGCCTAATTTGCAAAAAGTCAAACATAACTAGCAAAAGCAATAAAATGTAGAAAATTGTATATGTGTGTGTGTGTGTTGTAATCACAAACTGCCTTTATAAGAAGCATATCTAAGAGGGATATTGACATTTCTCGGTTAACTGCTTCTAAGATAACTGACTCTAAATTTCCCTTGTGACTGCATCTCTATCATTGTTCAATCTTATTTCATTGTAATCTATCATTTAAACAAAGAGTTATGCATGTGGCTACTAACTGCTTGATTTTGGTGTGGAAGACTGCTCTTAAAGACACAGAAACCAGGCTCTCCCTGAATAGGTTTTGCCCACTACTGTGTTATCTGACTCATCCACCCACACATCCACCCACCAGAAATGTCCTCTGGATTGTATCATCCATTAAACCCAGTCTCTGCAACAACACATAGGCTACATTCATAAAGTTAAGCCATAGTTTGTGGGTGAACCACCATGGCCTGCACATTAAAACATGTTCCCCCAAAACAAATCATTATATGGCTGGCTTTCCCCCCTTTTTCCTGACTTCACAATCCAAGCCAGACAGTCTGGTTTCTACCCCTTTTGCTTTTGTATTCAGGAACCAGGACTAAAACAGTATCGAGTCATTTTTAAAGGGGAAAACATTCCTTCACTATTTTTGCCTGCTGGAGTCAATCCAACACACATGTACCCGGAATTAAGTCCTGATTTATGCCCCAAACTTGTGGCTGGGACTTATGAGGAACTTGGCATGGATTTCAACAGGCATAGATGCACCAAACTTTGCCCAAGGTCTTTAATTTAGAAGGGCAGGAACTGCAGCATCTGTTCCAGCCTTGTACCTCCGGGAAAACAGGCATGGGCATAGAAACAGGCACTGATTTCCAGGGCACAGCTTTGGCACGCATCCCACCCAGCAAGTGATGGTCGACACCACCTCCCTGGTTACTGAAAAGAAGGTGCCCAGGGGGTAAAAGAGAAAGGGGCTCCTTCCATCTCTCCCGGCCCGGCCAGCAGCATCTTCGCTCCCAAAGGAACGAGGTGGCAGGCGACGCCGATGGAGAAAGAGCCCGATGCGCCGAGCAAGAGCGGGATTGCTGACTTACGTCCTCTTGAAAACGCCGCCCAAGCAGCTCCCCACCAGCAAGCAGAATTGCTGCGAGAAGAAGACCCAGGTGACCTGCGACAGCGAGCTCTGGGTCTGGCAGCGCAGGTCGAGCAGGGTGGGCCCCAGAAAGGCGATGCACAGGCCGAAGCTGAAGAAGACGCTCCAGTAGGTCAGCGTGGGCTGAAGGTTCCTCTTGAAGAGATTCGTCACCCGCGCATCCCACCGCCACATCCTCGGCTTGCGCTCCTGTCTTCGTCCGCCTTCCTTAGCCGAGCAAGTCCCTGCTGGGACGGGCGGAGCGGCTCCAAACAGGCGAGTGGCGCCCCCTAGTCACCGCCGCTCCGGATCCGCACCAACCCAACCGAATCCGCGCTCCGGGTAGCAGCGAGCCGGAACCTCGGCAAACCAACCTCCTCCCTTCAGCCGAGCCAGCGCAGCCGCCTTTACGGCAATGGGATCCTGCTCGAAAACACCTGCAACCGGATACCCCTCCCCGCCCGCCCGCCCCGCCTCGCCTCTCCGCCCAGCTGCGTCCCGATTCTCTCTCGCTCCCTCTCACGATCGCCCGCCCTCCGCCTCAGCTGCCCCGGTCCCGGGTCCGGCGATTGCCAAGCCCCAAGCGGCTAAGTCGGCGTCTCCCTGCCGCCCACCCCCTCGTCCCCCGCCGCAAGAGGAGGATGCGTATATCGCGCAAAGCGAGCGGACAGAGTCGTGCTGGATTGGCACTGGCTCCGCCCCTTCATCCTAGAGCAGGGGTGTCAAACTCAATTTCATTGAGGGCCGCATCAGCATTGCTGTTGCCCTCAAGGGGCCAGGTGGGTATGGCCAGGGCGGGCGTGGCTTACTGGGTAGGCGTGGCTAAAGTGTGTATGGCCTACTGGGTGGGCATGGCCAGCTCTACATCGTTCGCATCAAGGGTGCCTATGGGGGCCTGGGCAGGAGTGGGACAGATCTGAGGGTCTCTGGCAGAAGGAGGGTCTCTGGGCCAGGGCCAAGGCAGTGGGGGCCGTTCCCTCACTGTTTCCAGGATGGCTTCGCGGGCCACATGAAACCACTTTGCAGGCCAGATCCGGCCCCCGGGCCTTGTGTTTGACATGTCTGTCCTAGAGGGCCGCGCATCAGCAACCGGCGGACTCGCCTCTCTTGGCCGGCTCCCCGGGGCACCGGCTGCGATGGCGAAGAAAGAGCCGCCAAGGGAACCAGCCGGCTGCGATCCGCGCTCGCCCTTAAGCCCAGCAACGGCTCGGTGGGTCATTCGCGGTCTGCCTTCTCCTCACGGCCACCTTTCTCCCATCACCTGGGAGCTGCGCCTAACTTTCCTCCGCATTGCCGCCTCCATCGCCTCTAAAGGAGCCCGACTGGCGCGCCAATGGGTCACTTCTCCGCTTGCAGCTCTTTCGCCGAAGGCTGCCCACCACGAAACCGCGTCCCGGACGCTCGAGCATTGCCGCTTCCCGAAGACGGCATCTTTTGAGTTGGCGGGTTGTTTCAGATGTACCCGTTTTCTGACACGGAAGAGGCCGGAACTCCTCACCTTCCTGCCCTCAGTTAAGAACAACGGCTCTTCCATTCGAGATGTTCTTATGAAACCCAATCATTTTTCCATAGGAAACAAAAAACAAAAAACAAAAACACCCTACTGCACAGAGCTGAGATTTTTCCTTTATTTGCTTGTTTCCTCTATTCTTGAGAAATGGAGGTGCCATAACTCACATTAAGAACAACTAAGTAAGTTGTTCTTCTGTTAAAACCATCAGCATTCGCCTCATGAATGGCCTATTCCAGCGTTTCCCAACCTTAGGAACTTGAAGATGCGTGGACTTCAACTCCCAGAATTCCCCAGCCAGCTATGCTGGCTGGGGAATTCTGGGAGTTGAAGTCCACGCATCTTCAAGTTCCTAAGGTTGGGAAACGCTGGCCTATTCCTCTCCCCCAAACAGTGTAAAGGTTAAGGGGGAAGGCGTTCCTCTCCCCTTGCAATTAGAAACCAACAAGGAGATTTGAGGGAAGAAGGATCGACCTTCACAGGTACTGTAAATAGCCACCTTCCCTTAGCTTTCCTTGGGCTGCTCTTTACATCAAGCAAACACTGTGTTTATTGCATTCACGTGAGAGCTATCTTGTTTTTAAGTCTTGGCAAAATCCACGTGTTGCTAACACTCAGATTATTCTTTGGGGAGTCTGATTGCCATGAGTCATAACTTTTCTACACGGTCAATTTCTTATTAAAATCATTTTCACTGGACTGCTTGGGCAGTCATAACAAAGAAGAATGCAATCACTAGATAGTATGTGATGTGTGTGTTTATGTGCCTGTACAGACATTTACATATTGGCTATATGCTCAACAGCTGGTTCACACATTTCATGAGGACCTAGTTTACTTCACTCACAGCAGAAGATCTTGATCAGGAAGAAGGTAACTACATTGTCTTAAGCTATTATCACGAAAACTTAAGTGCGATCAGCACTTAAACTTTAAGTATGATCGCACTTAAGTTTCACATATCGGAAAACATTCGAACAGGAAATGTGATATCCCATGTTGGTTTTTTCCTTTCACCTTCCCCAGCTGATATACAAAGAAAGGGTCCATGCTCAAGACAATATGTTGTCTACATTTGGATCTGGAATATTAAAAGAACAAATTCAGTGACTGAGAAAACTTTCCTGATTTTGCCAGGATTGATTTAAAGAAATATCTGGACAAGTGCTCCCAGGGAAGACTATGGCATTTCTTCCCAACATCTTTTAGCTCCATGGTCCCCGTCTCCTCCTGCTCCATTCTTTAAAGCAGTAAGCTAAAACCTCAGGCCTTTTAAACTATATTGCAAATCGTATACAACGTTAGGAAATGGAAAATGCTTTGTACAACTCTTGTCCAATGAACTCAATCTTTTTTTTCCTAGGTGCTAGTGTTTACTTAAAAAATACAATATATATTATAGATATATATTATGTAGCAGGCTGGATTGGACTTAATGTTCTGCTTGTGCAGAAAACTCCCTCTGGAGGAGGAAGAGTTTATAAATATTTTACCTGCTGCATTTGAAACAGTAACTTTTTTTTTAAAGCTTTCTTGCTTGCTTTCTTCCTTCAGCCTTATTCTTCCCAGGAAGTGCAGTACAGTACATAGGCAAATGAAGCAGAGATGATTCAATGACATGTTTTCCTTTTCTCTACTCGAAATTTCTGGCAAGATTGACTGCAATTGTACATTACAGTTAAGATAAAGGCAAAGACTGTCTCAAGTTGAATTTGTCTTCTAGGTTTTTCATGATAATATGGAAGTGATTTATCCATTTATTATTATCCAAGTACTAAACAGTCCTTGCTTAGTTTTTCAAGATCAGCAAAGGTTGTTTAGCCCCTGCCACCTAATTGAGCCTTAAACTAGTTTTAAGAGTTAAAGTTCCCCAGACTTCCTCAAAAATTATTTCTCCAAGATGAGGGGGGGGGGAAATCCCACAGTTCCATGCACATTCATAATTGTTCATTCATTGTAAAGGCCACTCTTGGGGAAAAAAACAAGTTAAATGTGTTCTTCCCTCCCATACTTGAAAAGGATGGCCATCCTGCAAAGATTTCCTACTGTAACTGGTGGAGCTTGTGTGATGTGATCAGATCACATAGTGGTCTGAAGGTCTTGTCTTTAAATACTTCAGATGTCCTATTATAAGGCAGGTGCCATGAAGACTCTCTTTAAGTCTTTAAAAAATGTTAATGAATTAAGTCTGTGTACTAACAATGACGTGCAATGCTACCATTTAAAGGAGAAGATACATAGAAAATCAGGAACAGCAACACCAAAACATTCAATCAGATGGTTTAAATCCTCTTCCTTGTCTCTTTATTGAAACAGTATCAATTAAAATGTTGACAGACAACTTATATCAGGTAGCCATAGCTGCAAATATAACTTCCATCATTGTATGATCATTATTTTGCTACTTTCCTATTCATGAAAAATCCCCAGTTGTTGATAAATTAAATATAGGGATTGAACCAAGAAGACCTCTGCATCATTGACATACTATAAGTATTAAGAATCCTGTGATTTCCCCCCCCCCCAAATGTGGAATAGTGCAATTAATTATCCTAATTAGGTATTGGAAAAGATTGATCTACAATGCATTCCTGGGCAAATCTACTCAGAAATAATTCTCACTGGGCAATTATCCAAGGTATCATGCACACAGAAGGATTATGCCAGATGGACACAATCTAAATCAGATTTTCCCAATCTGTCACCCTTTAGTATTGTGGAATTAAAAATCCTGTCATGTTTTTTAGCTAGTATGCTCTTTGGAGAATAGGAGTTATAGTACAGCACATCTAGAGGTGATCAAGCAAATGCAGAACAATCCCTAAACTGCTATTATTTTAAAGGCTTAATTGGCTTCCCAGGTAACCAATAATCATACTGTATAATGTTCTCGATATTTTCTAGTTCCTTTTGTCAGATAGCTGTATTCAGATTTAGATACTGAGTTTAATAGTGATAATATGATCTGTAGATAGGGCTACCTGCTTAACTCTGTCATCTTGTTTCTCAAGGTCTCTTATACATATCCTTTCATTATGGTGCCATTTTCGATAATACCTGCTGCATAGACTGTCATATACTGTCCTCATTTTTTTCTCTAAAAGGATTAAATGAAATCCCACAAATTCTGGAAGACTTCTACAATATTCTTGTGTCTTGATATAATCACTAAACATTTTTATTTTCTTTTATTCTTTATGTTTCTGATATAATATGACCAGATGGAACATAGAGTAGATACAGCAGTCACTAGTTTATAAAATGGTTTATAAACAGGTTTCCTTGATTCTGCAATGTTCTTATAGTCAGTATTAATTAGTTGCCTTCTCTGACACTAAA